>NW_020173674.1:10738724-10763743 GCF_003031525.2 Neophocaena asiaeorientalis asiaeorientalis
TGGAAGAATCAATATTGTGAAAATGACTATACTACCCAAAGCAATATACAGATTCAATGCAATCCCTATCAAATTACCAATGGCATTTTTTACGGAACTGAAACAAAAAAATCTTAAAATTTGTATGGAGACAGACACAAAAGACCCCGAATAGCCAAAGCAGTCTTGACGGAAAAAAAACAGAGCTGGAGGAATCAGATTCCCTGACTTCAGACTATACTACAGAGCTACAGTAATCAAGACAATACGGTACTGGCACAAAAACAGAAACATAGATCAATGGAAAAAGATAGAAAGCCCAGAGATAAACCCATGCACCTATGATATGGAGGTTCCCTAAAAAACTAAAAATAGAATTACCATATGATCCAGCAATCCCACTCCTGGGCATATACCCAGAGAAAACCATAATTCAAAAAGACACATGCACCCTAATGTTCATTGCAGCACTATTTACAATAGCCAGGTCATGGAAGCAACCTACATGCCCATCGACGGACGAATGGATAAAGAAGATGTGGTACATATATACAATGGAATATTACTCAGACATAAAAAGGAACGAAACTGGGTCATTTGTAGACACGTGGATGGATCTAGAGACTGTCATACCAAGTGAAGTAAGTCAGAAAGAGAAAAACAAATATCGTATATTAACGCATATATGTGGAACCTAGAAAAAAATGGTACAGATGAAACAGTTTGCAGGGCAGAAGTTGAGACAGAGATGTAGAGAACAAATGTATGGTCACGAAGGGGGAAAGCCGCGGTGGGGTAGGGATGGTGGTGTGATGAATTGGGCGATTGGGATTGACATGTATACACTGATGTGTATAAAACTGATGACTAATAAGAAATGTATAAAAAAGTAAATAAAATAAAAATTTAAAAAAAAAGTGTGGGACACATAGCCAAGGCTCAGATACGCGTGCTGGTGTATAGTCAGATGATTACAGGGAGAAGTAACATGGGTATTGGGGTTTGTAGGCACAAGCAGAATCTGAAATAAGTTTAGAAGGGAATATTCAAGGATTTTTACATCTTGCTCTTAAAAATATATTCATTTCTTGAGAAATTGAAGAAGTTTTCTTGTCTTTTTCCATTAATAATCAAAATAAGATTATATTTATATATTTTTTTTATATAGTCCATGAATTTAAACTGCAGTGAGTTAGCTGTCTTTTTTGATAAACTGAATAATCTGTTGTAACTTGTCTGGTGTTCTGTTAATTTGGTGTGAAGACAGTCTTCTGTTCTTTTGTTTACAGGGTCCCTTTAATTTTGTGGCTCCCCTGGAAGTAATTCTTTTTTTTTTTTCTTTTTTTTGCTAAAAGGTAACAGAGTTACAAGTGCAAAACATTTATTTAATTTGTTTAGATTTATTAAACCATGCCCATTCTCTAGGCCTTTGGGGGCATGATCTAGATAAGAACATACGGCATAATTTATTATTTTCTCAACTCTAGTTATGTGGTAAAGCATTGTTTAACTGTCAATGAGAAAATCTCATATTGCTCTCCATGGAAAAGTGATTTTTTGGATAATGTTCCATTAAATTTAATAAAGGAATATTTTATTTTCTTTAAAAAAAAATCTAGAAACAATAAATGCTAGAAAGGGTGTGGTGAAAAGCAAACCCTCCTGCACTGTTGGTGGGAATGTAAATTGATAGAACCACTATGGAGAACAGTATGGAGGTTCCTTAAAAAACTAAAAATAGAACTACCATATGACACAGCAATCCCACTACTGGGCATATACCCTGAGAGGACCATAATTCAAAAAGATATATGTAAAACAATGTTCATCACAGCACTATTTACAATAGTCAGGACATGAAAGCAACCTAAATGTCCATCAACAGATGGCACATATATACAATGGAATATTACTCAGCCATAAAAAGAAACAAAACTTAGTTATTTGTAGTGAGGTGGATGGTCCGTCATACAGAGTGAAGTAAGTCAGAATGAGAAAAGCAAATACCGTATGCTAACACATATATATGGAATCTAAAAAAAAAAAGGTTCTGAAGAACCTAGGGGCAGCGCAGGAATAAAGACAAAGACATAGAGAATGGACTTGAGGACACGAGGTGGTGGGGCAGGGGGAAGGTGGGGGGAAGTGAGAGTAGCATCGACACATATACACTACTGAATGTAAAATAGATAGCTAGTAGGAAGAAGCTGCATAGCACAGGGAGATCAGCTCGGTGCTCTGGGATGACCTGGAGGGGTGGGATAGGGAGGGTGGGAGGGAGGCTCACATGTGAATAAAAGTATTCCATATTACGTGCAAAAAAAAAAAAAAGGAAATAGTTTCTGGGAATTCCCTGGCAGTCCAGTGGTTAGGACCCAGTGCTTTCACTGCTGAGGACCTGAGTTCAATCCCTGGTCAGGGAACTAAGATACCACAAGCTGCACGGCCAAAAATAATCACTATCATCATCATCATCATCCCTTTCCCGGATTGTGTAAGTGATGAGGGGAATAGTTCCCAATGCCCCAACCCTCGCTCTGCAATGCTCAGAGAGTCAAAAAGAAATAAGGGGAGCAATGACACTGTAAGCTCCCCCTTCTCTTACCAGTTCAGTAATAGAAAAATGTGCAACAAGACTGGCTTTCTGCTTTTATCTTCCAATGCCATGATCTACCCCAACAAACCATCATATTTCCTCACCTCTAACTGACAGCCAAACACATACTCATACAGTAGAGATGTCCCTGCAACCTGTTCTTACTGTCAAGGCCTGGTCAGCACAGAGCTGCCCCTTCTGGGATCCATGGCAGGAGTGGGGGGCCTGCATGTTCTCTTACTCATTCTTTTTTTTTTAAATTTCATTAGTAGCTTTTTAATATGATTTTTTAAATTTATTTATTTATTTAATTTATTTATTTTTGGCTGTGTTGGGTCTCTGTTGCTGCGCGGACTTCTTCTAGTTGAGGCGAGAGGGGTCTACTCTTCGTTGCAGTGTGTGGGCTTCCCATTGCGGTGGCTTCTCTTGTTGCAGAGCATGGGCTCTAGGGTGCGCAGGCTTTAGTAGTTGTGGCATGCGGGCTCAGTAGTTGTGGCTCACGGGCTCTAGAGTGCAGGCTTAGTAGCTGTGGCGCACGGGCTTAGTTGCTCCACGGCATATGGGATCTTCCCAGACCAGGACTCAAATCCGTGTCCCCTGCATTGGCAGGCGGATTCTTAACCACTGCACCACCAGGGAAGCCCTCTTACTCCTTCTTGATTCTCCTTTTAATGGCCCTTCATAGTTTCACCTAGTAAATCTTTTTTCACCTTTAAATAAATAGTATAGGAATGTCCCTGGCAGTCCAATGGTTAGGACTCCGCACTTCCACTGTAGGGGCATGGGTTCCCTCCCTGGTTTGGGAACTAAGATCCCACATGCCACACAGTGCAGCCAAAAAAAAAAAAAGTATACAAAACAAACACTTAAACTTTAAAATGTTTTCTCATTATACTATCAAAAATCATTTTGGACACCCCCAATGGTTACCACATACCACATGTGGTAGGCTGAAAAATGGCCCCCCAAGTCCTAATCCCCAGAAACTGTATGTTACTTTATATGGTAAAAGGGACTTTGCAGATGAGATTAAGGGTCCTGAGATGAGGAGATTATCTTGGATTATGCAGTTGCCCCCACTGTTATCACAGATTATTTATAAGAAGGAGGAAGGAGGGTGGGAGAGAAAAATGTGACAACAGAAGGAGGGTGAGAGAGGGAGAGTTTGGGAGATGCTATGCCACTGGCTTTGAAGATGGAGGATGAGGCCATAAACCAAGGAATGCAAGCAACCTCTAGAAACTAAAAAAAGGAAGAAAACAGATTCTCGCCTAGTGCTTCCAGAAGGAACACAGTACTACAACCCATTTTATTTATTTATTTATTTATTTGATTTCTTTTATTATTTTTTTTTTTTTGCGGTACGCGGGCCTCTCACCGTTGCGGCCTCTCCCGCTGTGGAGCACAGGCTCCGGACGCGCAGGCTCAGCAGCCATTGCTCACGGGCCCAGCCGCCCCGCGGCATGTGGGATCTTCCCGGACTGGGGCACCAACCCGTGTCCCCTGCATTGGCAGGCGGACTCTCAACCACTGCGCCACCAGGGAAGCCCTACAACCCATTTTAGACTCTGACCTCCACAACTATAAGAGAATAAATTTGTGTTGTTTTAACCCACTAAATTTGTGGTAATTTGTTACAGTAGCAATAGTAAACTAATATACTATACCATTCAGCACTTAACTCATACCTAATAAACTACCCCCGTCCTGCTCAAGACACTTTACATAACAGATTATTAACTTTTTACATAATAGACTCTAAAATATATTATTAGCTGTTGGAGGCTGTCATTGAAAGGACATGATCGGGACTTCCCTGGTGGTCCAGTGGTAAAGAATCCACCTTCCAATGCAGGGGATGAGGGTTCAATCCCTGGTCGGGGAACTAAGATCCCACATGCCGAGGGGAGACTAACTCCATATGCTACAACTACTGAGCTCGCGCACCTCAACAAGAGAGCCTGCCGCAAACTACAGAGCCCATGCGCCCTGGAGCCCACGCCACAACTAGAGAGAGAAAACCCACACGCCACAATGAAAGATCCCGCATGCCTCAGCGAAGATCCCAAGGGCCACAACTAAGACCCGAGACAGTCAAAAGAAAAAAAAAAGAAAGAAAAGATATATAAATAAATAATTGAAAAGGACATGATCATCCATGGAGCCATGGGCTGGACCCTGGCAATTGAATACTACACACCCCCTCCTCTGTCCTTGTAATGTACACTTTGCCCACCATTCCCACAGTGGGAGCTATTTTCAAGGACAAGAGAGTAGGATGTTGTTGAGACCACCTGGACAGTATACGTGACTGGTCCTGTTCTGGGCTCCATATCAACTTTTAAGATTCTGGCAGGCGGGTAAGGAGATCTACTTGCTTGCAGCTGCCCAAGACAAGCCCGTATGTAAGTTCTCTTGCTCTGTAGGTACTTCCTACCACCTACCAATCTGGAGTGGCTGCCTCTTTCTTCAGTCTCTCCTTGCCCTCTATGTATGGGGGACCAGTGTGTGAACCAGCACGAGCACGGGCCATTTATTTATCTTGTTAATGAGAGAACCGGCAGGATGTTAAGGCTGGTTCAAAAGAGATATAAGAAACTATGAACTATAACTAGTGTGGAAGAGAATGCTGGAGGGGGCTTCCCTGGTGGTGCAGTGGTTAAGAATCTGCCTGCCAATGCAGCGGACACAGATTCGAGCCCTGGTCCAGGAAGATCCCACATGCCGCGGAGCAATGAACCACAACTACTGAGCCCGCGAGCCACAACTACTGAAGCCCACACGCCTAGAGCCCATGCTCCGCATTGAGAAGCCACCACAATGAGCAGACTGAGCACCGCAACAAAGAGTACCCACCGCTCGCCGCAACTAGAGAAAACCCTCGTGCAGCAACAAAGACCCAACTCAGCCAAAAATAAATAAATGAATGAATAAATAAATAAATTTATTTAAAAAAAAAGAATGCTGGAGTAAGACTCAAATGTTAAATATCATACCAGTTAATATCCGGCAAGGCAATAAAACTGTCCCCTTTGGGATTATCTTTTCTATCAAAATGAAATCATCTCAACTGGACAAAATTAATCTGCAATTTAGCAATCTTCTACAAATTAACATCTAACTTTACTGAGTCTGGTACCTCACTAATAGTAAATACTAAGTCAAACAAAGTTGCCTCCCCTAGAACTTCAAATTATCCTGAAGCAGGCTCGTTAGACAATGTTCTTGTTATAACATAGAAGGGGCGCACAATAACCTTTTTTCCTTATTTCCCAGTTCTGTACAATTTTTCTAAACACACTTGTCCCAGTTACCTATTAGTGAGTAATAAACTACTCCAAAATTTTGTGGTTTAAAACCACAACCATTTGATTATAATACCACAATTTTATGGGTCAGGTATCTGGGAAAGGCTCAGCTGAGTGATTCTTCTGCTTCACATCGTGTTGAATGGGGTCACTCAATGACATTCAGTTGCTAGCTGAGCTGGTCTGGACAGCTTCATTCACGTGTCTGGTGTGGCTGGTAAGCTGGGTATAGCTGGACCCCTCTTCCTCTTCACGTAGTCTCAGGGCCTTTCCACATGACCTCTTCAGCAAGGTAACTGGACATCTTACATGGACTTACACTGTCAATCTTCTTAAAGACTAGACAAAGAACTGGCATAGCATCACCCCCCCCCCCGCCCACAACCATTTGATTATAATACCACAATTTTATGGGTCAGGTATCTGGGAAAGGCTCAGCTGAGTGATTCTTCTGCTTCACATCGTGTTGAATGGGGTCACTCAATGACATTCAGTTGCTAGCTGAGCTGGTCTGGACAGCTTCATTCACGTGTCTGGTGTGGCTGGTAAGCTGGGTATAGCTGGACCCCTCTTCCTCTTCACGTAGTCTCAGGGCCTTTCCACATGACCTCTTCAGCAAGGTAACTGGACATCTTACATGGACTTACACTGTCAATCTTCTTAAAGACTAGACAAAGAACTGGCATAGCATCCCCCCCCCCCCCGCCCCCTGCTCCATTGGTCAAAGCCATTATAATCCAGTCCAGATTCAAGGAATAAGGGAAGTAGAACCTACCTCTTGATGAGAGAACAAAGAATTTGTAGCCTTGTTTAATCTACCACAAGTTTCATCTTATACATTTTTATTTTCATTATATTGCTAATTCTTTTGTCTAAAGTCTGCTGCACCAAGAGTTCCCATAGCTTTCTGGGATGTCCGTCATAACTTTGTTGGCTACATGAGAAATGACCCTCTGGGCAGCCCACCACTCTTTTTCACCCTCTCTATAACCCTTTGCAAGCACTCATGGACAATATCTTAAAGCAGCGGTATGCAAAGTGTAGTCCTAGAACCAATAGCATCAGCATCACCTGGGAACTTGGCATAAATGCAATTCTTAGGTCCCACTTCAGACCTACTGAACCAGAAACACCAGGGATGGGGCCCAGCAGTCTGTTAGAACAAGCCCTCTTGGCGAGGCTGGGAACCACTGTTGTAGAGCTGTACATTACTTAATGAAAATTAATACAACATCTGAAACTAGTCTCACAGGAAGTACATTTTATGTTCTTTTACCATGATCTAAAAAAAAAGAAGCATGTAGAGAATCTGTAAATACCACAGTGGATTATTTACAGCCTCTGGAGACAGGACAGACAATACCAAAGCACGGTGGCTTTCACTAACTGATGTTCTCTCTCAGCTGTGAAAAGCCTTTTCCATATACCCAGGCTCGCAGGAAAGACTTTTCTTCCACTCACTCAAGGGACACTCTCCAGGGGCCTCATATCTTATTTCTACAGAATTACTTGTGAAAAGAATTTGTATCCTCTCTATCTTAATAATGGGCCTATTACACAGCTCAAAAAAATACATTATTCACCTAAAGGGACTCTCATTAATCTCCCTCAAAGACAGTTGGTGCATGGGAAAAACAGGTAATTTTATTGATTGTCTGTATGACACCTTGTTTTCTGTTTCCTTCTCTGCTCTGTATTATTTCTTTCCTTATCTTTTCTTTAAAATTATCCTATAGTTCATTTATATTCAAGCTTTCCTATTTTCTTATATAAACTGCTTTAGCTGTATCCTAAAAGTCTTTATATGTTAATAAGTTTATCATTCAGTTCTAAATATTTTCTGCTTCCCATTATGTTTTCTCAAGTAGTCCATTAATTAGAGGCACGGAGTTTTTTGTTTTTTTTTTTTTTTAATTTCTGATCTCTAACATAATGATCAGAAAACAGGATCTGCAACATCAGGAATCAGCAAACTCTTTGTGTAAAGGGCCAGACAGTAAATATTTCAGGCTTTGCTAGCCAAATGGCCTCCATCATAAGTATACAACTCTGCCTTGGTTGCCCTAAAGCAACCAAAGACAATACGCAAAAAAATGAGGGTGGTTGTATTGCAACAAAACTTTACTTACAAAAACAGGCAGCTGGCCAGATTCGGCTGTGGGTCACAACTTGCCAACCCTTGGCCTACGTGGCACCAGTTCTTTGGTCATTGTGCTGTTACCGGTACTACATGAGGTTTTGTAATGTTCCATGCATGCTTGAAAGCTAATTATCATCTTATCCTTGGCCTGCTCCACTTTAAGCTTTAGGCCTGGCCCATGCAAGCATTCGCTTTTGTAAAACTGTCACAGTGATTAAGAGATTGGATTTTTGGAATCAGAGAGAACTGGTTGTCACTTTCCACTGGGTGGTTTAGGATAGATGAATTAACATCTCTAATCCTCAGGTTCCACATCTATAGGGAAAATTACAGTACCTACCTCACAGGGTTGGCACAAGGCAGACTTCAGTCATTAGTAGAAGTAGTATTAAAATCATCACTGAAAAAAAAAAAAAAAAATCATCACTGAACCACTACTCTGTGAGGCAGGTTTCATTAAACCCATTTTACAAAGAAATTAAGCCTCAGACGTGTTTAGATAACCTGCTCCACATCTGACAGCCAGTGACAAAGTACTGATTCCCACCCATAACTTTTAGTTCCAAATCCAAAGTTTCCACTACTCAGACTCTGATTGATCAATCTGGTCATACTAACATGTAAGGAATTTATGCCACTCCTAGGCGAGGCTGCATTTTAAGACACCGGGAGAAAGGAGTTGCGAAATCCACTCTTTAATTCTTCGAATTAATTCTTTGCGGTCCAAGGTTAGTCCTTATGGGGAAAGAAAGAGTTCTCCAGGGCCGAAAGGGCATGCAAGGTGCTAGCGGAGGTATACCCTCCAAACAGAATTCTGGAGGCAGGCTGCCGAGGCTTACACCCAGGACAAACGTTTTTCTGGGCTTGATCCTCTAAGCAGGTGGTGTCACCCAGCGGCGCACTCAGCCTCGATGACCTTGCTGCCCACGGCTGTGCTGCCCTTCTTGGCTCTCCCACTTCACCTGCCTGGAGCGCCTGGGACCTAAAAATACCTCCCTGGTGGGACCTCCCGGAACATGCATTCGGCTTTTTTTTTTTTAAATCGCCCTCATCACTTTGAGACACACAAATCATAGCCCTGACCCGCTGTCGACTCAGCGGGTGACGTGCCGCTGAAAGTGGCGACGAATTCTGCCCATTTCAATGACCTGAACTTTTATTTTTTCCCCTCCACTCGGCGCATTATCGTATGTCGTGAGGAGTGCCAAGCAAAACCCGCGAAGACCGTGTTGGACGCTGGCAAAACAGTCTAGGAATCTCCATTTCTCCCAGTCCAGGCTAATCCTGGGACTCTTCAAAGCCTTACCCTGTGACAATCACAAGGCTTTTCTCCGCCCCGTCGGTGACGGAAAACTCGTGACTCGAACCTGAGCGCCGGGCGGGCACACAGGAGCCAGGGGCGGAGCTACAAGTCCAGATCGCGAGGAAGCCCCCGACGGGCGGCGCGTGCGCAGTGTCTCGCCATGGGACCTCCTTCCCGCCGCTGAGACTAGGAAGCGGGACGCCAAATCTGTCCCCGCGCAGCCGCCGCCGCCGGGCGCCGAACGGGGCGGCCGCCCTCCCCGAGGCGCGCCTGCGCACGTTCCCACGCACGCTCCGGCGTACGGCGGCGGCCAGGGGTCGCGAGCCGGTGGAGGAACCGCGCGCGGAGAAGCCCGCAGAGTCAGCGCTTCTTCCCTCCCTCCCCTATTCCCCTCCCCGCTCCCTCCCCCCCCCCAAGAATGTTCCGCTACGAGGTGAGTTGTTTCGACCGGAAGTGACCCCTCCCTCCCTCCCGCACGCGCCCCTCTTTCTCCCTCACCCTCCGCGCGTCTGTCCAGCGCTCCTGGGGGGAGGGGGCGGGCGGCGGGACCCGCGCGACCAAACGGAGTGCGTTGGGTCTGGGGTCGCGGGTTTAATCCGAGGGCTGTGAGCTGGCTTCGGGGGGCGGGACTGTCCTATCAGTTGCCACTGAGGAGAGCTGACCTATGTTTTGGGGTGGGGAGGGCCCCTTACGTGCCTTAACCGGACCACCCCGCACACCCGGAGGAGTGAGGAGTAGAGAGCGTTGCACCCACCCTCGGTGTTTCTTGAGGAAGCTTTACCCGAGAAAGCCCAGAGACGCGTTTCCCGCCCTGGACCCGGAACCATCTCCCCTCCAATTACTTATACACACCCCCTTACAAACCGGCGACCGTCAGGTCCCGGGGGCCTGGACTCGCCCTTTGACTGGGGCCAAAGACCGTTTACTAAAGAGGACTCCGAGTTGGGAAGGGGCGTGTCCAGCAGAAGTTCCTTCTGGGCGAGTGGAGGGGGACGTGGGTTTGGTGACGGTCCGGGTATGTAGCAACAGTCGAGAGTCCTGACAGTGTCACTGGTTCGCTGTATGACCTTTAGCGACTCCTAATCATTGGACAGGGTTTCTGGATTTGTAGAACCAAAGGGTTGGTTTAGATGACCCCTAAGAGTCTTTCCAGTGTAAAAAGCAGTGATTTGGTTAAGTAGATCTTTGTGATTTGGGAGTGCTTCTGGAAGTTGCCTGTGATGGGGAAGCAGTTGCATGCTTGCTTTGTGTAAGTTTGGGAGACTTAAGATGGGTAGGATGGCCGTTTGACCTAACCTTTCATTTGGGAACATCCTGGCTAAGAGGTAGCCAGTCAGGGTGTATCCGAAATGTGACTGCAGAGAGCGTGTGGAATTCCGATCCTGAGTCTTTGAAAACTGGGGACACGTATACTTGGTATTTGATAGGAATGGTCCAAGATCAAACTGCCTTTATGTAAACATGGAGAGAGATGATGAGATGCAGTAGGCAAAGTTCCCAAAAGAAAAGAAAACTTGGAAAATAAATCAGTTGAAAACTGAAATGGGGGTGGGAGGGTACGTTTAAGATAGAACACACCTAAGTGGTTAAACTGGTGATATCTAGCGTTGTTTAACAATACCCAATGTTTGCCTAAATCTTTGCCTCATTCGATCCTCACAACATCTTTCTGAGGTAGGTGGTATTGTCCCTGCATTACCACTTAAGAGATTGTGGCTTAGAGGCTAACACAGCCTGAGACAAAATAGATGCTCAGGGGGTATTGAATGAATTAATCAGAAAGGATGTGACTTGCCCAAGTTGGTATCACTTGTAAGAGTAGAGACACAACTTAAACCTGTCACATCACAGCTTTTCAAGAGTTCACTTAATTGTGATTGAACACTTAGCTTTCTCCTTTATCACCAGAGTTTGGATCTGTAGGAAAACAGAAGGGGAAAAGGAAAATGAAGAGAAAGCTTTAAAAGGGAATAATAAAATAGTTGAAAAGGTGACATGAATATGGGGAAGATGAGAATTTCGTTGAAAAATATAGGTAGAACTCAAGCAAAATAATAAAGTGTTCATTTTCACTTGTCATTATTATTGTAACCAGTGATGTAAAGGAAGTTGGCAGGCCTCATTTCTTGGTTGCATGAGGAAATGCTGTTATTAGATTCTTGATAAATAGAGAAATGGAAGTTTGGGGAAAGAGGTTAAATAAGGAATAGGAATGAGAAGCCGAAGGAAAAGGTACTGAAGTCTTCCCGTGTCAGGGAAATTGGGGGATAGAAAAAATGCCACGTGCACAAAAAGTCATGATGAAGCTATTGTGTTGATCGGGAAGATAAAAACATTTTTTTAGAGCGAGGTTGTGAACTTCATGAATAGCTGATCTCTTTTTTCTCTTTTTTTAGTCTTTGGAGGATTGTCCTCTGGATGAAGATGAAGATGCATTTCAGGGCCTGGGAGAGGAAGATGAAGAGATTGATCAATTCAATGATGATACATTTGGGTCAGGTGCAGTTGGTAAGTGAGGTCTTTCTTTTATAATGTCATCTTGGTCTCTTGCTGTTTTCAGATGCTCTCTTTTATAAGTACTTTTGTCTAAGTAGGCGTAACCTCATTCACAAAGTTGGCAAACTGTTCTGTTCTTCACTCCAAGCATCTACCCTCCTCCTCTGGGCTTCTTTTTGCCTCACTTATAAAATCAAGTGTTTTCTAAGCCCTGTCCCTTCCAGCTTTATGATCTATGGCTCTAAGTTGACACTATAAGGAATTCAAATGATTAGAGAAGTGGACATTTTACAAAGGTTTAAATAATCCTAGAAGAAGGAAATTTTTATTTGTGGAACATGGAACTTAAGGAAAACTAGTGGATTAGGAGAAAACTCAGATTCAGATGTATATGTTTTAAAATTCAGTTGATCAATAATGTATTGCATGACCCTGCTATTGCCCTATAGTATATTCAATAAATAAAGTTTTTTATTCCAAGAATTTTGGTGATAGAAAGTCTTCATAAGTTAGAAACGTGATGTGCACAGATGAAATTTTCTCATCCTTGGGTATAGATAAATATTCCTGGTGTTGGAAGTGGTTAAAAAATTAAAGAGCCAAGCTAAACTAGAGGCCACAGTTATAATTACTGAGATGAAAGGTTTAGGGAGCAAGCTTACATAATAAAGTTTGAGAGTTAGAGATCCTGGAACAAGTATACTAATAAATTAAAATTAAACTGTACTTTGGAAAGATGAATAGGTAAGGGAAGTTCCTGGTGGTCCAGTGGTTAGGACTCTTCGCTCTCACTGCCAAGGGCCTGGGTTCATCCCTGGTCGGGGAACTAAGATCCCGCATAACCCGTGCAGCCAAAAAAAAAAGAATAGGTAAGGCCAGAAACTATAAAACCCTTAGAGGAAGCATAGGCAGAACACTCTATGACATACATCACAGCAAGATCCTTTTTGACCCATCTACTAGAGAAATGGAAATAAACAAATGGGACCTAATGAAACTTAAAAGTTTTCCACAGCAAAGGAAACCATAAACAAGATGAAAAGACAACCCTCAGAATGGGAGAAAATATTTGCAAATGAAGGAACTGACAAAGGATTAATCTCCAAAATATACAAGCAGCTCATGCAGCTCAATATCAAAAAAACAAACAACGCAATCCAAAAATGGGCAGAAGACCTTAATAGACATTTCTCCAAAGAAGATATACAGGTGGCCAAGAAACACATGAAAGGATGCTCAACATCACTAATCATTAGAGAAATGCAAATCAAAACTACAATGAGGTATCACCTCACACTGGTCAGAATGGCCACCATCAAAAAATCTACAAATAAATGCTGGAGAGGGTGTGGAGAAAAGGGAACCCTCTTGTACTGCTGGTGGGAATGTAAATTGATGTAGCCATTATGGAGAGTAGTATGGGGGTTCCTTAAAAATCTGAAAATAGAACTACCGTATGACCCAGCAATCCCACTACTGGGCATATACTCTGAGAAAACCATAATTCAAAAATAGGCAGTACCACAGTGTTCATTGCAGCACTATTTATAATAGCCAGGACATGGAAGCAACCTAAGTGTCCATCAATGGATGAATGGATAAAGAAGATGTGGTGCAGATATACAATGGAATATTACTCAGCCATAAAAAGAAATGAAATTGAGTTATTTGTAGTGAGGTGGATGGACCTAGAGACTCATACAGAGTGAAGTAAGTCAGAAAGAGAAAAACAAAAAACAAATACCATATGCTAACACATATATATGGAATCTAAAAAAATAATGGTTCTAAAGCACCTAGGGGCAGGACAGGAATGAAAACGGAGACGTAGAGAATGGACTTGACACGGGGAAGGGGAAGTTGGGATGAAGTGAGAGAGTGGCATGGACATATATACCCTACCAAATGTAAAACCGATGGCTAGTGGGAAGCAGCCACATAGCACAGGGAGATCAGCTTGGTGCTTTGTATCCACCTAGAGGGCTGGGATATGGAGGGTGGGAGAGACACGCAAGAGGGAGGAGATATGGGGATATATGTTTATGTATAGCTGATTTACTTTGTTATACAGCAGAAACTAACATATCATTGTAAAGCAATTATACTCCAATAAAGATGTTAAAAAAAAACCCAAAACATTTTATAGAGGTAACATTTTAACCACAATTCTGTCAGTATTGTGGGGTTTTGTTTTAGTATTGTTTTAAAATAATTTCTGTAATTGTTTTAAAATATTATCTTGTAGCTTTAATTTTGTCCATTCCATTTCAATAAGATTTGATGAACACATTTGGAAAAAAAAAAAGATGAATAGGTAAGAGTCCGTGGAACTCTCTTTGCTTTGACTGTTGGTGTTGAAAAGCAGCAATGACCACATTTATGTTGGGATGTGTGAATATGTGGGATTTCAAATATTCAAGTTAAGTAATAAGAAGAGGAAATTTATCAGTAGTGGGTAACCCTAAAATGTTCAATATCAAAAACAAATAAGAGGTCTTAAAAATGTTGTATTAGGACTTCCCTGGTGGCGCAGGGGTTAAGAATCCACCTGCCAATGCAGGGGATATGGGATCAATCCCTGGTGGGGGAAGATCCCACATGCTGCTGAGCAGCTAAGCCAGTGCGCCACAACTACTGAGCCTGCGCGCCACAACTACTGAAGCTCGCCCACCTAGAGCCCGTGCTCCGCAGCAAGAGAAGCCACCACAGTGAGAAGCCCGCACACCGCAACAAAGAGTAACCCCTGCTCGCCGCAACTAGAGGAAGCCCACGTGCAGCAACAAAGACCCAATGCAGCCAAAAATAAAATAAAATAGTTGTACTGGTTACTGGTTTTGCACTGACCTAAACAGCTTAAGTTTATTTAAGCTTAGACTGAGTTGAATGAACCGGCAAAAATGAAAGAGCATACTATTTTCAATCAGGGTTTACAGAATTCCTTGAAGAGCTAAAACTGCTGCTGTTGGAAGCAGCAAGAGAAGCATTTAAGGTAGAAGCTAGGCTTATTGCAGAAGGGAACCGAAGACCTTTTGGATTACAGCCATAGTTTAGGGGATGAGATTGTCCAAGAGGATGACATGATCTCAGATGCTGTTCTCTATCCATGGAGATCACAGGGAAAGGGACATAGAATAGAATGACAAAAGCAGGGAATTGATGTGAATTGCAAATTATATTTGAAACTTTAGTAAAAACCTATAGAATACAATAGAAGCTATAAACAGTCTGTGCTTGTTTCTGGAGCTCTTTTTCTCTTAAAATATTGTACTGAATGTTACCATTTTTTAGCAAATTCATCTGTGCTAAAATGAAATTTATTAAAATGAAGTATGCTGAGGTTAGCCAGCATGGTAAATGTCCTCAGTTTGTAACCTGGACAGAAGAGGAATAGTTTGGCCTTCTCATTGACTTCCAGAGTGCTAGACAGTCTTTTTTTCTGAGTTCCTATGTTTCTCACAAGATGAGGAAAGTATTGCCTTAAAAGAATTTTAGAGTGTGCAGAACTGCATTTTATGTGATGAAAAAGCCCCTAGGGTTACACAGTAAAAGAACAGGTGATAAAAAGTAAAGGCAGTTGGGCTTCCCTGGTGGCGCAGTGGTTGAGAGTCTGCCTGCCGATGCAGGGGACGCGGGTTCGTGCCCCGGTCCGGGAAGATCCCATATGCCACGGAGCGGCTGGGCCCACGAGCCATGGCCACTGAGCCTGCGCATCCGGAGCCTGTGCTCCGCAGCGGGAGAAAGCATATGGTTAGCCTATTTTGTACCCTGAGGCACAAGGATGATTAAGGACTTCTTGGTCAACAAAGTTTATAATGGAGAAAAGATTTCCCAGTGTGAGCCCTTTCCATTGAGAGTATAATATACTTGAATTGTGAAGTTAAAACCTTAGTTCCTCATCTTGATATAAATACTATACGGGTTTATAAAAAGAAAATTGCTTTCTAAGTCAACCTGTGACTTATTTAATATACTTCTAAAGGTGGATATACAGCTGGTGTAGAGAATTTAAACCAGGAGATAAAATGTCAGACCTGTGACATACATTTTGGTTTGTTGGTTTTTAACTCAAGGAGTGAGTATCTTGAGTAATACCTGTTAGTACCGTAGTTATTTTAAGTCACTGGCTACAGATGCTCTGATGTCACCTTTCCTTAAGAAACTAGTCACTGTCTTCTGCATGGAAAAATGTTTGCATTATCTTTGAGCAGTAAATGGGCCACGGTAATCTCAACTTGTTCTCTAAAAATAAAAGCTTACACTTACAAGGTGCTTATTATGTGCTAGGGACCATTCTGAGTGTTTCATGTATATTGTTAATCCTCGTAGCAGCCTTGCAAGGTAGGTACTATTATTATCCTCATGAAGAAGGAAAATGCCAGAGATGTTAAGTAACTATAAATACAGTCAATGTAAGCTACCAGTTATGTTTTAACAGTCTCTGGGGGATCTTTGGGAATCTCCTGCCTCCACATGGAAGGGCTCCCCATTCTTTCTACTTCCTTTTTATTGATAGCTGCTAAAATCTTTAGGGACTGAGATTGCTCTAAAATTAAATCACCTCTACTTCCTGTTCATTTTGTTTTTATTCAGAAGCAAATATCTCTGAGACAGACTTGAGGGGAATTACCACAGCAAGCATACATTTATAAAAGCAGCCAGGAATTCAGTAACCCACCTCAGGGTATAGGTTAATTAGTTGAAGGAAAACAGTTATCTCTTTCCCTTCATTTCTCTGTTATTTTTTTCCCCTGACCTTTATCATTTTGACCAATGTGGGTTGAGGTCAAGCATTGGCATATCTAAGTATGTTTTTAGGTCATTTGAAAAAGATACAGAGTGAGGTATCCTTTTATACTAAGGACGTGTGATCTCTGACATTACTGTTTCAGATGATTTTTCGCAAGAGCAAGAAATATCTAAAATGAACATGATGGTGTTCTGTGGCATAGGTTTCTTTGCTTACATGTTTGAAAAAGTAACAATTCACAACAGAGCCTTTCTCACAGAATATGGCTACTTAACCAGCATTTTTTAAATTAATTATTAAGGACAAATAGATTATCATCTTTGGTGGGACCTAGTAAAGTTAGTAACTAGGATTATGAGAAGTGAATGAAATCAATGCAAATTAGAGCTCTTTTGCATTAGAATCAATCTTAACAAATCAGTTTCTTAAATTTGGGAAATAAATGTTTAAAAAAATCCCTTAATTCAGGATTATAGACTCCCTTTTTTTTTTTCCAGCATTGTTGAGTCAGTAAAATTGCAAAAAGCAGTTAGTCCTTCAAAAGATGCTTAGCTTACTCTTCCTTAGCAAAGCTGTTACAAATATTAATATCACAATTGATTTTTAATTACACTGTTCTTTAAGCATATTTTTTAAATAGCTGATAATTTAAATTAGTGCTGTAATTTTCATCTAAAGTAGATTTTTCCCTTTACCACAAGTAGTACATTCACATCTACCACAGTGCTCAAAGACTAGACAGTGGTTCTGATCATACAAATTATAAATTTGGGAGTCCCACTTACCTCGTTTTTTTTGTGTTTTGGCCGCGGCATGTGGGATCTTAGTTCCCTGACCAGGGACTGAACCCGTGCCCCCTGCATTGGGAGCATGGAGTCTTAACCACTGGACCGCCAGGGAAATCCCTTACCTTGTTTTTTTGGATCACTAGTGTTATATGATACATTTTTATATAATAAAAGTAGCAATTTTAAATGTTTATAATCTGACCCTGAAAGGGACTTAGGCTACTTAAATTTGTTATACATCTGAAACTAATGTAATGTTGTATGTCAACTATACTTCAATAAATAAATTAAAAATTGCAAATAATCCAAATTTCCATCAGTAAGGGATAAGTTAAATTACTTTATTAGTAGAGTAGAATCTTATATAGGTATGAAAAAGAATGAGATGATATTATCAGTAGTTATGTGTTCCCACTTTAAAAAATTTAACATACCTGAAGAATTATGGGGAACTTTCACTTTCTAAGTTACATATTTGTGTAATGTTTAAATTTTTTTAACAAACATGTATTTTAACAAGTTGCATATGAGCCCTTCAGAAAGTCTAAATCTTTTTTTAAGTGGCTACCATTAATTACACCCTTAGTATATATCAGGCACTTTTTTTTTTCTTTTTTTCTTGTCGTGGTGCTCCCACTTCTTCCTTCTCCTTTCTTTAAATGAGGTATATAGAAAAATATGGGGAGGATTGTCATTAAGGACACTTTTTCAGAATTCTGTGTTTTTATGTTAGTAATTACCTGTTATCTCTCTGTTTTGAATTTTGCAGGACATACAAAACAAAACTAAAATAAGAATAAAAATATATAACATTTACAAAAGGATACATGGGGTTTTGGTGGGTTAGAAAGTAGTGCATGTTCAGATGAGGTGAAGGTAGAATTAAAATGAAAAGATTATTTAGGGAAAGCTTCAGTGAGGAGGGAAAGGTATCTGAATTTGAATGCTGAAAGGAGCAAAGTAGTAGAGCTTTTATGATGGAGTCAGAAGGGCATGATGAGCGATGAGGTCGAGGAGAACTGGAATGAGAGAAGTGACGGAAGTAAGGTCTGGTTCTAGAGAAGCCGATAGAAGGTTCTGAAGATTTTCATCTGTGCTATAGCTAGACCCAAAAACAATGCTGTGTCAGCATAAAAAACAAAAAACAACAAAATAACCTAGTGCCAGTGCTACAGATTATATAGTAGTATGTAGAAATAGACAGTTAAAGCAGAAGAGGACCGACGCTGGTCCAAGTCACCCTCACCTTTCCTGTGGCATACTTGTAGTAGCCTCCTAACAGGCCTCCGTGCTTCCAATAGTGTTGCCCCCTTCTCTGCAAATCTGTTTTCAACACAGCAGGCAGAGTGATTCTTTCAAAAAGTCAAGCCACATCCAAACCTCCAGCGGCCCCCATTTCAGAGTGGCTCTAAAGGCCCTGTAGGAGCTCTCCCACTTTGACCTCATTTTTCTTCTCCTCTTCACCCCTGTTCATTCCAATCCAAGCACAGTCCTTGCTGCTTCTCAAAATCGTCAGTCTCTCATCTTAAGGCCTTTTTACTGACTGTCCCTCTGCCTGCGACACTCTTCCCCTAGATATCCACATGGCTAGCTTATTCTTGATACTTTGCTCAAATGTCACCTTCTCAATGAGACATACCTCTGACCATCCTATTTAAAGGTTTCAATGTGCTTCTCTTCCACCGTATTCCTGTAGCATATCATCTTCTAATATAGTATCTCATTTACTTATTCGCTATGTTCATTATCTATTATCTGTCTCTTCCCTGCTCAAAAAGCCACAGGCGGGCAGGGATCCTTGTCTGTTTTGTACACCAGTGTATCCCATGCACCTAAAACAATGTCTGTCACGTAAGAGATGCTCACAAAATACTAATTGAATAACACAAATGGATTTAAAAGCTTGTAAAGAAGATGCCACTTACCTAAGAGAAAGTTGTACGCTAGCGCGAGCTTTTGCCCGAAATATCACAGAATCTCAAACCAACAGGTTGTACTGTATCACCAACTTAGAAATCGGTTTCAGAATATCGTTTGCACATCGTTGCTAATGTATTAAGCTGTTACTCCAAAAGTCTGAGTTTATTCCTGGTAGGATGTTAGTTGTTCTCAATAGTGCAAAGCCCACTTTAAATGTGCCCCTTAGTTTAAACCTTATTTCATGACTCTAGATGGATAACAGAAGAATTTTATAAAACTTTTTTATTCCAATATGAACTCTGTTTCTTTTTTATGATTTCCTTATAGATGATGATTGGCAGGAAGCACATGAGCGCCTGGCTGAATTGGAAGAAAAGCTGCCTGTGGCGGTTAATGAACAAACAGGCAATGGAGAAAGGGATGAGATGGACTTGTTGGGTGATCATGAGGAGAATCTGGCAGAAAGGCTCAGTAAGATGGTGATTGAAAATGAACTAGAAGATCCAGCCATCATGAGGGCAGTACAGACCAGGCCAGTGTTGCAAGTAAGTTACTGTGATCTGAGAGCTATAGCACACTGGTAATTAAAGCAAAGTGTTGGGCTTGGCTATTTTATTCCACCTACTATACTGAGAGAATTACATGTGCTATAGAAATTTGGTAGTATAATTCCTGATGATAGCAATTCTAGAGATGAAGTCGGGAAATAAGGTCGATTCTAGAACACTGTGGTTTCTGTTCTCAAGCAGTTGAGGCTCTTTGGGAGCTTTGCTCACCGAAAGCTGGTAAGTTGCCCAGCGAGCCCGCCCTCTTCTAGACTTTGTGTGTGTGTTTTCCTTTTTTGTTAGCCCCGACCAGGAAGTCTCAATTCCAGCATCTGGGATGGATCTGAAGTTCTGAGGCGAATCCGAGGACCACTGCTTGCTCAGGTATTAAACGTTTTCTCGTTGTATAAAAATCCTAATACCCCAAAGCTGGCTCCTGTTGTTGTCCTTTCCTTACTGGAACAATGTATGGATGCATATCCTTTGCCGGTCTTAACGTTGATTATGTCGCCCAGCACCCATAGCTGGACCTGTTGACTGTGCCCTCCCCCAGACTCTGTGGTAATGCTCACTTGACTGTGCTTTCTTTGAAATGGTTGAAAGGGGCCATTGGGACTCAAATTTGACAGCTTATGATTTGAATTACTTAAAGTCATTTTTAGGCAAAACTATAGGGACAGAGAACAGATCAGTGTTTGCCAGTGGTTGGGGGTGGTAGGAGAGGTTGACTACAAAGGAAGTTTGGGGTGTAATAAAACTTACGTGTCTTGATTTTGGTGTTAGATCCAGGACTCTTTGCATTTATCAAAATTTAATGCTATACACTAAAGAGGGTACACATTTTTACTGGATGTGAGATAAAACTAAATAAAAAAATTTAAAATAATTTCTCAAGATATCTGGCATCTGTAAAGGTTATTAAAACATTTCAAGGTAGCTAATTTTTTTTAACACTACTTCCTCAATTAGGAAATGCCTACAGTGTCTGTGTTAGAATATGCCTTGCCTCAGAGGCCCCCACAGGGCCCAGAAGATGATCGGGATGTTTCTGAGCGTGCGTTACCGAGGCGGTCAACTTCACCTATCATTGGGAGTCCTCCTGTTAGAGCTGTCCCCATAGGCACCCCACCTAAGCAGATGGCTGTACCCAGCTTCAACCAACAGGTACCTCTCATTAACAGGCACTCAGCCCAGGATATTGGGAATCTGGGCAAAATTATTTGGGAAATTGGTGATGCTGGGAGGAGGGTGGAAGTTTGGGGTAGGCATTAGATTAGAAAGAAAAGTAGCCAATTAGAGGAGAAGTTAGTACAAATAAGAGACACATTCCCCAATGCCCATTGCTGGTGCTACTACTGTTGCTGCTGCCTTTTAATTGGGGGAGGAAAAGGGTAGTGAACCACATTTAGTGTAAATGTCCTTTTTAAAGTGTTTTGCTGGCTGCCCAAAACATTGGCAGAGAGGTAACTGAAAGCTGGGGGGAGTGGGAACACACAGCATTGTCCACATCCCTTTTTACCTTTAAGATATCCCTGCTTTCCCTAGAGCCTGTGCAGTCCTGTTCCATAGACTTTCCTCCACCTGAAACCAGCAGCTGAAAAGGAAGGCCAATTTGGAAGGTATGGGGGGAGGGTGGTATTGGTATGGCCTAGTTAGGCTCAATATCCTATGAAATGGTGGAGTCACAACGTACACGAAAGAGCTGAGCATGGCGGCCATATCATAGGGACTTCAGAATAGGACTTAGTTAATCCTCCAGCTTTCTTATCATTCCATCTCCCTCACTGCTACCAAAATATATCCTCTTGGAGAGAATTTGCAAGTCAGAATATCTGCTGGTACCTCCCTCAGATAGCATGGAAGGGTGGGGATAACTGGAGAATTAGCTAAATCTTCCTCAGTTAAAAGTGGCACATTGCTTGATATTTGTGAGAGGAAGTGACCAAAGGTTCTGTATGTGGACCAAAGCCATAGCAATTTGCTTAGAAGTAGGGCTTTGCATTGAGTTCTGTGTCTCTGCCGGTACTCGAGGGGAGGAAGAATAGGTAGAGAAAAAACTGACTTCACTGAGTGTAGTTGTATATATGTTTGTCCTGATAGGTTCTGTGTCCGAAGCCTGTCCATGTTCGACCCCCAATGCCACCACGCTATCCTGCTCCCTACGGTGAGAGGATGTCTCCAAACCAGCTCTGCAGTGTCCCGGTATGTCACTTTACAATCTAATGAAAATATTTTTTGATCACTGCCTAGTATATAGACATCTCCTAAATCTTACATGTTTTTTATAATCTCCATACTTGAATTTCTGGATCTTATAGTCCCCGGGTCAGAAGACATAGTTCATCACGTTCAGCTATTTCTTACCTCAACTCTTTTCTTATCTTAAAAATCTAAACTTGACATGATCAGGTTTCTTGCTATTATAGTCCCTCATTCTACTTCTTTCTCTTTCACGTTACATGATCATAGTGCTTTCTAACTTCCAGCATTACTCTTTCATATTCCTTCAGTGGACAGCTCAGCTCTACAATTTGAGAGTTTTTCTATCTAAGTTAATTCTGTATTTCTATTGAGTTCCCCTGTTATTTACCTGTTTTCATGGTATAAATATAATTTTTTTTTTTTTTTTAGAACTCTTCCCTACTGGGTCACCCTTTCCCTCCTAGTGTTCCTCCTGTTCTCAGCCCCCTCCAGAGAGCCCAGCTTCTTGGAGGAGCACAGGTAAGCCTAGGGTTAGCTCAGCCCTTAAAGAGCTTTCTCACTTTCCAAAGGTTCACTAGCTGATATCCCCCTTTTTTGCTGTTAATCAGTCACTGCCGCCTCTTAATGTTTCCTTTACTTTCTCAGACAAAGTTACTGATGGAAGCAGTATTCACTTTTCTGTGGATAAAAGTAAGGGGACTTGCTGATCAACTGAATCTGAGATCTTGTGCCTCTTGTAGCTACAGCCTGGACGGATGTCTCCCAGCCAGTTTGCACGGGTCCCTGGATTTGTTGGTAGTCCACTTGCTGCCATGAATCCCAAGTTGCTGCAAGGGCGAGTTGGGCAGATGCTTCCCCCAGCACCAGGCTTCCGTGCCTTCTTTAGTGCTCCAGCCCCTGCTACACCGCCTCCTCCTCAGCAGCACCCTCCTGGCCCAGGGCCTCACCTGCAAAACCTAAGGTACACAAAACAGATGCCTCCGTTTATCCATTGTCATCTAAGCCTCCTGATCATTGACGTTTAGTGCTGTAACATAGAAGTCTGTTGATATTTGCAAGTGATATATTTTGAGATGTTATTTGATCCTCAAGTTGCCAAACACAGAAATGTTTGACCGTCTCCAGGCTTTCTTATGAATCACGTTTCCCTCCAGTCACATGCTTCCTGTGTACATTTGCACATTACTAATCACCTTTTTTATTTCTCCTGAAGTTTCTTATGTCTCACTTATTTCACAAACACACACAGACTTACGTATGCACGAAGTGTTTGTCATTTAACAAGAATTATCGTATACTAAGGAACAGAGAGGAAGTTCCCTTGCGGTCCAATGGTTAGGATTCGGTGCTTTCACTGCCATGACCTGGGTTCAATGCCTGGTTGGGGAACTAAGATTCTGCAAGCTGCACGGCTCAGCCAAAAAGAAAAAAAAAAAGGGAACAGAGATATAGATGTTGAGTTGTCAGCTAATCTCAGTGCTAGCTAGTTGCTTGCTTCCACTGTGGTTTTATAACAGGAGGGGTTTAAGTTCCTGCTTCAGTGAAATTGTGTTTTATTACATATCGTATTGTATCAGTTAGGATTCTCCAGAGCAGCAGAACCAGTAGGATATAGATAAATAAGTAAAGAAGAAATTTACTGAAAGGAATTGGCTTGCATGATTGTGGGGCTGGCAAGTCCAAAATTCATAGGGCAGGCCAGCAGTCTGGACATTTTGGTAGGAGTTGAGGTTGCAACCTTGAGTCTGAATTTATAGGGCAGGTGGGCAGGCTGGAAATTCAGTCAGGACTTCCGTGTTCTAGTCTTGAGGCAAAATTCCTTCCCTGGGAAACATGTTTTCCTTTCAACTGATTGGGCAAGCCCCCAACCACATTATCGAGGGTCATCTCTTTTTTTCTTAAGGTCAACTAATTGTAAATGTTAGTCGCATCTACAAAATACCTTCACAGCAACATCTAGTTGAGTGATTGTCCAAACAACTGGCCAGCTTAGCCAAGCTGACATATAAAATTAACTATCACACATATATGTTTCAGTGTCATTCCCAAATACTTGAAACTAAGTACACTAAATCTATTAGAGACTTCTCTTTAACAGGAGCAAAAAGAAAAAGAGTTAAACTGCTTTACTGCTGATTCATTCTAATTTTATGATTGTCCTCTTAGGAGTTGAGAATTGGCTTTTGTGGAAGACGTAAAAATACAGTGGCGTCTTCCTTCTGAAAGATCTTAGAATAGACTTTAGCATTCCCTTGGGTGAACCTGTATGAAGTTATCCTGTACTGACCACGTTGTTAAAAACTTCAAGTCATCAGGATGACAGAATTGCACATCTTTTCCCTTTTTGTTTAGATCACAGGCCCCAATGTTTAGACCAGACACAACCCACCTTCATCCTCAGCACCGTCGACTCTTGCATCAGAGACAGCAACAGAATAGGAAGTAAGTACTTATCCTACTCCTTTGTGGTTTCTTAACTTGGCTTTCATTTTTGACTGATTTAGTTTACTTTTGAAGTAAATGTCATCAGTATTGCACTTATTTTAACTGGTTAAGTCAGATCATATATGCTGTTATTTTATGTTTCCACTGCACAAATTCTTTTTTTTTTTAATTTTTGAATTTTACTTATGTTTTATACAGCAGGTTCTTATTAACTATCTATTTTATACATATTAGTGTATACATGTCAATCCCAATCTCCCAATTCATCCCGCCACCACCACCCTTCCCCGCCACTTTCCCCCCTTGGTGTCCTTGTCCATATGTTTGTTCTCTACATCTGTGTGTCTGTTTCTGCCCTGCAAACCGGTTCATCTGTACCATTTTTCTAGGTTCCACATATATGCATTAACATACGATACTTGTTTTTCTCTTTCTGACTTACTTCACTCTGTATGACAGTCTCTAGATCCATCCACATCTCTACAAATGACCCAATTTCATTCCTTTTTATGGCTGAGTAATACTCCATTGTATATATATACCACATCTT
>NW_020173674.1:10763892-10798598 GCF_003031525.2 Neophocaena asiaeorientalis asiaeorientalis
ACAGTTTTCTGAGTACAGGTCTTTTACCTCCTTAGGTAGGTTTATTCCTAGGCATTTTATTCTTTTTGTGGGATGGTAAATGGGATTGTTTCCTTAATTTCTCTCTCTGATCTTTCATTGTTAGTGTGTAGGAATGCAGGAGGTTTCTGTGCATTAATTTTGTATCCTGCAACCTTACCAAATTCATTGATTAGTTCTCGTAGTTTTCTGGTAGGGTCTTTAGGATTTTCTACGTATAGTATCATGTCATTGGCACCAGGGACAGTTTTACTTTTTCTTTTCCAATTTCCTTTTATTTCTTTTTCTTCCCTGATTGCTGTGGCTAATAGGTTTTGGATTGTCGTGTTTTCGCTGTAATTTGTCTCTAGGTATTTTTTTATTTCCTCTTTGATTTCTTTAGTGATCTCTTGGTTATTTAGTAATGTATTGTTTAGCCTCCATAAGTTTGTGTTTTTTATGTTTTTTTTCCTTGTAATTTATTTCTAATATCATAGGGTTGTGGTCGTAAAAGATGTTTGATATGATTTCAGTTTTCTTAAATTTACTGAGGCTTGAGTTGTGACCCAAGATGTGATCTATCCTGGATATTGTTCCATGTGCATTGAGAAGAAAGTGTAATCTGCCGTTTTTGGATGGATTGTCCCATAAATATCAATTAAATCTATCTGGTTTGTTGTGTCATTTAAAGCTTGTGTTTCCTTATTAATTTTCTGTCTGGATGGCCTGTCCATTGGTGTAATTGAGGTGTTAAAGTCCCCCAATATTATTGTGTTACTGTCAGTTTCCTCTTTTATAGCTGTTAGCATTTGCCTTATGTATTGAGGTGCTCCTATGTTGGGTGCATATATATTTATAATTGATACATCTTCTTCTTGGATTGATCCCTTGATCAGTATGTAGTGTCCTTTTCTTTTGTAACATTCTTTATTTTAAAGTCTATTTTATCTGACATGAGTATTGCTACTCCATCTTTCTTTTGATTTCCATTTGCATGGGATATCTTTTTTCCATCCCCTCACTTTCAGTCTGTATGTGTCCCTAGGTCTGAAGTGGGTCTCTTGTAGACAGCATATATATGGGTCTTGTTTTTGTATCCATTCAGCGAGCCTGTGTCTTTTGGTTGGAGCATGTAATCCATTCACGTTTAAGGTAATTATTGATATGTATGTTCCTGTTACCATTTTCTTAATTGTTATGGGTTTGTTTTTGTAGGTCCTTTTCTTCTCTTGTGTTTCCCACTTAGAGAAATTCCTTTAGCATTTGTTGTAGAGCTGGTTTGGTGATGTTGAATTCTTTTAGCTTTTCCTTGTCTGTAAAGCTTTTGATTTCTCCATTGAATCTGAATGAGATCCTTGCCGGGTAGAGTAATCTTGGTTGTAGGTTCTTCTCTTTCATCACTTGAAATATATCGGGCCACTCTCTTCTGGCTTGTAGAGTATCTGCTGAGAAATCAGCTGTTAACCTTATGGGTGTTCCCTTGTATGTTATTTGTCATTTTTCCCTTGTTGCTTTCAATAATTTTTCTTTAATTTTTGTCAATTTGATTACTATGTGTCTTGGCATGTTCCTCCTTGAGTTTATCCTGCCTGGGACTCTGTGCTTCCTGGACTTGGGTGGCTGTTTCCTTTCCCATGTTAGGGACGTGTTTTTTGTTTGTTTTGTTTTTTTGTTTTGTTTTGTTTGCGGTACGCGGGCCTCTGACTGTTGTGGCCTCTCCTGTTGCGGAGCAACAGGCTCCGGACACGCAGGCTCAGCGGCCATGGCTCACGGGCCCAGCCGCTCCACGGCATGTGGGATCTTCCCGGACCGGGGCACGAATCCGTGTCCCCTGCATCGGCAGGCAGACTCTCAACCACTGCGCCACCAGGGAAGCCCTAGGGACGTTTTTGACTATAATCTCTTCAAATAATCTCTTCATCTCGGATCCTTTCTCTCTCTCTTCTTCTGGAACCCCTAATGCAATTGTTGGTGCATTTAATGTTGTCCTAGAGGTCTCTTAGGCTGTCTTCATTTCTTTTCATTCTTTTTTCTTTATTCTGTTCCACGGCAGTGAATTCTACCATTCTGGGTTCCAGGTCACTTATCCTTTCTTCTGCCTCAGTTATTCTGTTATTGATTCCTTCCGTTGTATTTTTCATTTCGGCTATTGTATTGTTCATCTCTGTTTGTTTGTTCTTTAATGCTTCTAGGTCTGTGTTAAACATTTCTTGCATCTTCTCAATCTTTGCCTCCATTCTTTTTCCGAGGTCCAGGATCATCTTCACTATCATTATTCTGAATTCTTTTTCTGGAAGGTTGCCTATGTCCACTTCATTTAGTTGTTTTTCTGGGGTTTTATCTTGTTCCTTCATCTGGTACCACGTCCTCTGCCTTTTCATTTTGTCTATCTTTCTGTGAATGTGGTTTTCCTGCCACAGGCTGCAGAATTGTAGTTCTTCTTGCTTCTGCTGTCTGCCCTCTGGTGGATGAGGCTATCTAAGAGGCTTGTGCAGGCTTCCTGATGGGACGGACTGGTGGTGGGTAGAGGTGGCTGTTGTTCTGGTGGGCAGAGCTCAGTAAAACTTTAATCCACTTGTCTGCTGATGGGTGGGGCTGGGTTCCCTCCCTGTTGGTTGTTTGGCTTGAGGTGACCCAGCACTGGAGCCTACCCACTCTTTGGTGGGACTAATGGCAGACTCTGGGAGGGCTCACGCCAAGGAGTACCTCCCAGAACTTCTGCTGCCAGTGTCCTTGTCCCCACGGTGAGCCACAGCCACGCCCAGCCTCTGCAGGAGACCCTCCAACACTAGCAGGTACATCTGGTTCAGTCTCCCGTGGCATCACTGCTCCTTCCCCTGGGTCCTGATGCGCACACTCCTTTGTGTGTGTCCTCCAAGAGTGGAGTCTCTGTTTCCCCCAGTCCTGTCAAAGTCCTGCAGTCAAATCCCGCTAGCCTTCAAAGTCTGATTCTCTGGGAATCCCCCCTGCCGTTGCCAGACCCCCAGGTTGGGAAGCCTGACGTGGGGCTCAGAACCTTCACTCCAGTGGGTGGACTTCTGTGGTATAAGTGTTCTCCAGTCTGTGAGTCACCCACCCAGCAGTTATGGGATTTGATTTTACTGTGATTGCGCCCCTCCTACCATCTCATTGCGGCGTCTCCTTTGTCTTTGGATGTGGGGTGTCTTTTTTGGTGAGTTCCAGTGTCTTCCTGTCGATGATTGTTCAGCAGTTAGTTGTGATTCTGGTGCTCTCACAGGAGGGAATGTCCTCCATCCATTTCCACCTTCCAAAAACTGGAGCCCTGAACTTTAAATTATGTTATTAGATTTAATACCTGCCTGCATACCAGTGCACAAGCTTTAAATGACAAGAGCTTATCAGTTTGTTTCCAAGTTACTATAATTGTGAAATACAATTTAGATCTGGGGGGTGCGGAATCAACGTTTTATATTCACTGCTTACCAAGTTCTTACCATACTTTTAACTACCTTTTGTTGACCATCTCAGCTCAGACATAATCTTGAATATAATCTCTAGCATTACATTTGAGTCTTACGTAAAGCCAACAGTCACTCTTTATCTTTGCCTCTGTTTAATCCTCATTCAAATATATATTTATATATGTGACCTCAGCTGTGTACCAGGCACTGTAGTCAGTTTTGGGGTTTGAAAGAAGAACAAGACATATCAAACCCTTGCCTTCATGGAGCTTACATTCTATCACCATTCTTCTATATAAAATAAGAGAATTAAACATAATTTTGAGGGGTTTTTTCAACCTTTCATTTTATGGTTCTTTGTGTATAATTTATTTTTTCTTTCAAAAAAATTCCAGAATATTTTTTTCAGGGGGAAAAAAACCAATATGGACTCTTAAGACACAAAAAGTACAAACCATAAAGGAAAAGATTAATACATTAGACTGTTAAAATATGAAACTTCTTGTGCCTGCAGTTAACATTATGGTATTATGTACTTCAGAATTTAAGAGTGTAGATCTCATGTTAAGTGTTCTTACCACCACCAAAAAAAAGAGAAAGAGGGCTTCCCTGGTGGCGCAGTGGTTGGGAGCCCGCCTGCCGATGCAGGGGACACGGGTTCGTATCCCGATCCGGGAAGATCCCACATGCCGCGGAGCGGCTGGGCCCGTGAGCCATGGCCACTGAGCCTGCGCGTCTGGAGCCTGTGCTCCGCAACGGGAGAGGCCACAACAGTGAGAGGCCCATATACCGCAAAAAAAAAAAAGAGAAAGAAAGGGACACAAGGAGTAGGTGTTGGATATGTCCATTACTTTGTTTATGGTGATGATAACACAAATGTTTGCATATGTCCCAACTTACCAATTTGTACACATTAAATATGTGCAGTTCTTTGTATATCAGTTATCACTTAATAAAGCAGTTTAAAAGTATTTTAATAAAATTTCAAAAATATATTAAACTTCTGTGTAACAAAAGGCATCAAACACAAACATGTAATTTTCAATAGAGGAAACCTACATGGCTCATAAAAGTGAAAAGATTTTTCAGATTCACTTGTAATCAGAAGAATGCAAATTAGATAACCATTTTATATCATCAGGCAAAACGTGAAGTGTCTCAGCTGTCATTGTTGGCAGGAATGGCACGCGCAGCCTTTTGAGAGAGAATTTGGCGATAAATAATAAGGTTGATAATGTGGATACACTGCATCCTAGCAGCTCTGCTTTTCAGTAGATGCCTGTGTATGTTATCACCAGCATGGATAAATATGAAAGGCATAATGTTGAACAAGAAACAAGGAGTGGAACTGTTTGTCTAGCACCAGTTATGTAAAGTGGAATAACACTGTGTAATATTTAAAGGTAGATGCACAAGTAATAAAAGTATGAAAACATTTCATGGAGGTTGCATGACAAAGTCAGGATAGTGGTTCCTATAGGAAGGAAGGGAAGGTGGAAACCATGATCTGGAGGGTATAGGTGGGCCTTCAACTGTAAATGTCACACTGTATTACTTTAATATTACTTTTTAAAAATCTGAAGCAAATTTGACCAAATAATTTTTTTTTCATAAAGTCTAGATGGTGAGTAAATGGATTTTTTTAAAATAGTATTTGCTGGGCGTTTCTATATGTTTGAAGTATGTCATGATTTTCATCAAGTTTTTTTAAAAGTATATAGACTTGGGGTCAAATTGGCATGTGTTCAAAATCTCTCACTCTGCTGCCTGGTATCCTGCTTGAGGCTAGCTACTTGATCTCTTTTGGCCTCGGCTTGTTGTCTTAAGTGGAGAAAATAAATCTACCTTATTACCTCATGGGGTTATTGTGGGGTTTATACAGAAGTCCATAGGTGAAAGTGCTTAGCTTATGGTAAGGCACTTGGATCTTAGTTTTATCTCCTTAATTATGTATTGCACAGCTCTTTCCTTTCAAATTCTGTTAAGATTCGATTCTTTTTCACTCTTTTAACAGAAGCAAAGGGGAACTTTCTTTTCAATTGGCCTGGTTTACTCCAGTGCTGTTACAAGGCATAATTCATGCATCCACGTGGAGTGAATGTGGCGTGTATTTCTTTTTCAGTCAGCATCGGAATCTCAATGGTGCAGGAGATAGAGGAAGTCACCGGAGCAGTCATCAGGATCATCTCCGAAAGGATCCATATGCCAATCTCATGTTGCAGCGAGAAAAAGATTGGGTCTCTAAAATCCAGATGGTGCAGCTGCAAAGCACTGATCCCTACCTGGATGATTTTTATTACCAGGTAAGTACTCTGTGCTAGTTTTGAGGATAATAGTTTAGTCCCTTACCCTGGTGAAGGTACTCATTTAAATATTGGTAGAATTAAATATTGATAGAATTTTCTTTTGAGGTAGTCTTCAAGTGGATAAGAATTGACTAAGCAAATTCTGTCCTCTTTTCAAGCTGAAGAACCTGTCCCACTATTCACTCAAAGGTTTGCATATATGCCTTTTATTTCTTACCTACGGAGGCTCTCAGACCAATATTTTCAAATCTTTTCGGCATCAATAATCTGGTTCTTTCAATGAAGAATATTGGCAGTCTAACTTTAAAGATATTTCCATTGATGATTATTTTGAAGGCTGGGATTTTTTGATAAAGTAAATTCATAGCAGTCTAACAAAAATTAAAGATCAATATATTTATAGAGTACAAGTAGTATTGCTAGTATAAGTATTATTTCATGATAAAGAGAGACCATATTCTGGGCTTGTTGCAACTGAAATCATCTTCTCATGTGGTAGAATTATTTTGAAAAACTGGAGAAACTGTCAGCTGCTGAAGAAGTGCAAGGTGATGGCCCAAAAAAGGAGCGCACCAAGCTCATTACCCCTCAGGTGGCCAAACTGGAGCACGCCTATAAGCCAGGTGAGGTCCTTATCCCCACAGCCATAATGGAGAGGTGTGGTGCTGCTGATAGGATAGAATAAAAATAACTGTAAAGATGACTGGATAGAGATGTTTGAAACTGATGTGTAAAGTATCATTGTCCTTGACAAATGCACAGGTCAGCCTTATTCAAGCATGGAGTGAATGGTTTGACAGATGGCCTTTTAGATCCTTTTCTACTTGAGATTCCATGACTTTTTAAAACCTGTTATAATTTCTAGTATCCATAAAATAGATAAGGGGGAAATACTTCAGATTTTTATTTATTATTACAACCAGAAAAATGGGAAAGGATAGATGTTGATAAGAGATTGCTTTAGATAATACATAGATTTTTGTAGTAAATTGTTAGGCTCTGTGTAAAGAATAGAGAATATAAAGATCTTTGAAAGCTGTCTGCCTGCATTTCTGAGTTTTTATTTGTTGGAAATTTTTTGTCCCTGCAGTGCAGTTTGAGGGCTCTTTGGGAAAGCTTACTGTCTCTAGTGTGAATAATCCCCGAAAAATGATTGATGCTGTTGTGACATCTCGGAGTGAGGATGATGTAAGTGTCTGTAGAATTGTGTGTTTAAAAAAGTCTGCGTCATCACCACTTCTTTGGGGGTCAGTGGATTGGAATCCTAAGGCAGCCAGGCGGGACCGGGGTGGCAGGAGCCTTTGAACTAGGTCAGTCTGGCTGCAGACAGCATCAGCTATTGACTCCAGTTTTTAAAATTATGATTTTCTCTGTGTTTTAAGATTTTCCTATGATATCTTCATCTTCCACTGCATTGTGCAATTACCTTTTGCCTGTCTGTGAATTCAGTTTATGTGTGGGTTGATTCAGTCAACTCTATGACCTTTGTCCACATCAGTTTTGTTTTAGAGTATTGACTTTCAAAGAGTCAATATTCTCAAAGTATTGTTACAAATGGAATTACCTGTGTGCCAGTAAATTATTTTTAACATGGGTAAAGAGTTCACATTGAGTAGTCTTGTCTTTTTTTAGGAGACAAAAGAAAAACAGGTTCGGGACAAAAGACGAAAAACCCTTGTCATAATTGAGAAGGTAAGTTTTAGAATTTGTTACTGTAGTGAGTTTCAAATAAGGAAGTATTAAATGTATGTGTGCTCAACAATGGAAAGTAAACAATCAGTTAGTGTTCCATGATTTTAATTAATGGATATATTTGTGTAAAGTGCCTATTGTGTACAGGGCACACTAGAAAGGAATGTGGTATGCCTCACCTATGGCCTCATGAAAAGAACACTGCAATTAGAAGTCCTGGGTTTTTTGTCCAGGCTTGTTCAGTTAACAACTGTGAATGTTTTGGGGCAGGTCATCTTCCTAAGAAAATGAGAATAAAAATTACACTGTTCTGCCTATGAATTAATTCAGGTCTATTCAGTCAGCTCACATATGCTTATTGGACATTCCCTGGGTGCTGGGCACTGTCCTGGGTTCTAAGGACAATCAGGTGATACATAAGCAGTTAGTGTTAAAGCATAAATACATATTGCAAGGCATAGAGCATAGGGATTAGGAGCACAGACCCTGGAAACAGTCTACAAATCATGTCTTTTCCATTTCTCAGAGCTGTGACTTGAGGCAAGTTATTTAACCTTTCTATGCTGTCCTCAGTTTCTTTATCTTTAAAAATGAAAACTATAAGAGTCTGTTTCTCACTGGGCTGTGGTGAGTTAGTATTCAGTAAATGAGTACTTGCAGAGTGTTTAGAGCAGTATGCCTGGCACCCAGTAGTAAAATTAGCTGTGACCATTTTTATTAATATAAGGCATTACTTGGAGCAGTGGTACACATTGTTTATCTTACGGTGCTGTTGCCGCTGCTGGAGAATTTGGAAAGTGTGTAATCATTTCACTGTCTGCCTTCTGGATTAGAGGTCAAGGAGGTACAGGGAATGATGTTCAAAGAATTTTTTAAGTTATTCCACTATGCTTTTCTGGGTTTAAAAGAGCACTTTTTCCCTCTCAATCTTATTACAATGCACTCTCACTCTTTTGTCTTTATCTGGTATTCCTAAACTGTGAAGTTGTTTATCTAATACTCTGAGCTTGCTGAGGCCTGCTTTGTCTCTCACTTAGACCTATAGCTTACTCCTTGATGTGGAGGATTATGAAAGGCGTTACCTCCTAAGTCTGGAAGAAGAGCGACCTGCCCTGATGGATGAAAGAAAGCACAAAATCTGTAGCATGTATGACAACTTAAGGGGGAAATTGCCTGGACAGGAGAGGTAAGAGTAGTGTACTTCGGTAAAAACATAGACTAGCTAGACTCCTTCCTCTGCTACATTGAACTTTATACGTTCTACCCTTTGGATATCCTTCCTTACCATCTCAGTAAGCTCAAAGTCTTTCCTTTTGGCCTCAAATGCCACTTCATATAAAATATTTCATAATTCTTTCCAGCCAGGAAAAAAATCTGTTTATCCTGAATTCATTTTTTCAGCAAGTACCTATTCAGGTATCTGCTAGGAACTGTGCTGGGCACTGGAGATACAGTGGGGAGCATTATTTAGCTTGTGTTGTCGAGCTTACAGATTGCATCTGGTTTATGCTTACTAATGTTCAACCTTGTGATCTTTATGTATTTTCTTTCCTACTAGGAGGGAAAGTATTAACTCTTACACTTCCTTGGGATTCCCATGCAATACTTATTTGCTATGGAAACCAGTTGGTTTTCCAGTGGAGACTAAGCTCCTTAATATAACTTCTCTGTATCTCTCTCCCACCCAGTATCTGGAACAGAATCTTGCTAATGGTAAATGTTCTATAAATCACAATATTTATTTGATGAATGCAAGAGGACTGTGTCTCCTAATCACTCCCTTTCTCTTTGCCCATTCAAGAGAATTGATGATTCTTCTAAGCCAGGACATACGCAAAACAGAACTTCAAAACAGGACCTTCTTTTCGGCACACCTTTTCTGGAGTCGGGCTGACAGGGAACTGGTTGAATAAGTTTGGGTTTATCCATAGATTTGAGTGTTATGCAGCCATTAAAATGTATGTAGTTAAAGTATTATTTATTGCCGTAGAAAAGTGTTCACAAGAAGTTGTTGAGTGAAAAAAGTCAAGTAACAAAGCCATATAAATTATATGGACCCTTTCTTTTAAATGAAAGATAAAAATATACAATAGACAGCAAAAATATCTTCAAAATGATAACACTAATAAATTATCTCTGAGATTATGAATATTTTATTCCTTTTTTCTTATATATATTTTCAGATTTTGCTGTTTTACCCATGTCATTTGTGTAGTTACTTAAAAGTTAATAAAGGAAATTAAGGCAAATAGTTTGATCAATTCTTTAACATAACAATTTTTGAAATGATGATTTTCAGTATTTATGAAATGAAGAATTACTTTTTTTTTTTTTTATTATTCTTTGAGACTATACCAAAACTCCACAGTAGCTTCTTTATTTATTTAGTTTTGGCTGCATTTGGGTCTTCGTTGCTGCGTGCGGGCTTTCTCTAGTTGCGGCGAGCAGGGCTACTCTTTGTTGCAGTGCGCGGGCTTCTCATTGCGGTGGCTTCTCTTGTTGCAGAGCGTGGGCTCTAGGCGCGCGGGCTTCAGTAGTTGTGGCGCACGGGCTCAGGTACTCCGCGGCATGTGGGATCTTCCCGGAGCAGGGCTCGAGCCCATGTCCCCTGCATTGTCAGGCGGATTCTTAACCACTGCGCCACCAGGGAAGCCCCGAAGAATTGCTTTTTATTATTTGGTTGAGAGTTGGCGAAGTAATTCTATTTTGTAGTACAGACGATTGTAGAGTGAAAATAAATGCAGTGTATTCACTCAGTAACATGTAAGAGGAAAAAAGGGATTTTTTACATTATTCTTGCTGGCCTAAGTTAGCATTCTTCTTTCCCTGCAGGCCCAGTGATGACCACTTTGTACAGATCATGTGCATCAGAAAAGGGAAGAGAATGGTTGCCCGTATTCTTCCTTTCCTCTCCACAGAGCAAGCAGCTGACATTCTCATGACAACAGCCAGGAACCTCCCTTTCCTTATCAAGAAGGATGCACAAGATGAGGTGATCCACCATGTGTGGGACATCTTTCCTTTGGGTCTTCATAGTTGAAAAGATTTCTAGAATCCAGATTTCTTTTTGTCCCCTTTTCCCTTTTGATTTCTTTTGTCTTTGGCAGAGTGATATGATTATTTAAGGCAAAAACTTTACTCCAGGCCTGTATTTTTAATGTCACTTTTTATCCAACAGACCATGTTCCTAAACAGGAGGAAAGCAGTAATTCTGTCTTACTTGAAGTAGTTGTAAAAGCTGTGGTCTGTATCAGAATCGCTTAGGAAGCAGATAATTCAGCCCTACGCCAATCTTGCTGAATCAGAATTTACAGAGAGACGATCAGGGCTTCTGGGTTTATAACAACATCCCCGGCTGAATCTGATGCTCACTAAATTTGCAACTTACGATCATGCTTACTTTGTCGGATATAAAGTATCATTCATTGGGCTGTTATTAGTAGCTAACATTGACCTGTAGACTTAGTTGAATGGTGTCCCACAGGAATTGGGCCAGTGCTTTTAAGTAATTTTATCTAACCTAAGCTGGGCTGGAATTTGAAACATGATTAGCAAGTTTATAAGTTAACTCTTGGTAAGAATTGCCCTCTGCTTATGCGTGTCGTAATACTTGAAAGATTAGCACAATTTAAAATAGTCTTAGAATTTCAAAACAAGGAATTGATAAGGTTAGCACAAAGGGCTAGTATTACTCAATGTGAGATTCAGAATAATAGAATTTATGAGCGTGAACCTGAAAGATGTGAAAATTATTCCTTCTGAAATGATAATAGAATTGAAAGAATTTCTTCATTCAGCAAATATTTATTGAATACTTCTTTGTACCAGGCACATTTAGGTCCTAGAAATATAGCACCTAGTTCTAGGTGCTGAGAGTTAGGAATCCAAAGATGCCTGCTTTGGTAGAGCTTATCTGCTAGTGAGGAAAACTTGGTTAAGTGTAGAGGCTAAGTTTTTACTTGTATGCGTTAAAGAGTAATAGACCACATCTCTAAACACCATTTTTTTGAAGTAATAGCGTGTTCCAGGTCCTGAGGCATAAAATGTACGAGATAATTCTGGAATATCTTGTATCAGAAAGCATGGAAGCTAAAAGATTACTAGGGTCCTGTGTAAAAGATGCACAGACCAATTTGAAGGGGTCTCCTTTTGGTCAAAATGGGATAATTTGCATCAGAAAGAAAAATTATAGGAGTGGATTGAAGTAAATCAAATATATTTAATTTAATGAGTTCATAATGGTATGAAAAAAATATACTAATCACCTTCAGAGATTGCTAGGCTATCAACTCATTATTCTGAAAAGTGGTAAATAAAGGAAAAGAAGCATTTATCCTGCCGCATTACAACCAAATGTCATGGTGACCAGAGAGAGATAATAGAAAAGTTCTTCTTTATAGAAGGTATATCAGCTAATAAATTCAAAAGAAATGATAAAATTAGAAAATTGCAGTTTTACAGCTCCTAATGGAAAAGCAATCAATCTAGGCAGCAACCATTCCTGGTGCTACAAAAGCATTAGGTAAAAGGTGGATGGGGACCTTTATGGTGGTTGGAGCAGGCAGGCGACACCTGAACCCACTGATGACTGTTTTTGGTTTTATTTATGTATGTATGTATTTATTTATGGCTGCGTTGGGTCTTTATTGCTGCGCGCGGGATTTCTCTAGTTGCAGCGAGTGGGGGCTACTCTTCATTGCGGTGCACGGGCTTCCCATCACAGTGGCTTCTCTTGTTGTGAAGCACGGGCTCTAGGCACGGGGGCTTCAGTAGTTGTGGCACGTGGGCTCAGTAGTTGTGGCTCGCGGGCGCTAGAGCGCAGGCTCAGTAGTTGTGGCGCACGGGCTTAGCTGCTCCGCGGCATGTGGGATCTTCCTGGACCAGGACTCGAACCCGTGTCCCCTGCATTGGCAGGTGGATTCTCAGCCACTGTGCCAGCAGGGAAGTCCCCCAGTGTTGACTGTTAACACCACTAAGGGGGACAACCGGACACTATGTGCATCTTGATGTGATGCGGTAGAAAACACACAGCTCTCTCCATGAAGTTTTCTTGCCATGCACCACCCTGACCCCTCCATTGAACTTGAATTGAATCGAACCTCTAATTATCAGTTTTTATGGGAAAAAACAGAGGATGGTGAAACCTGTTTAGTGACACCACAGGGGTGCAATTAGCCAGATCCAAACTATGGGACAAATGACCCGGTTTCTTCAAATAAATGGCATGAGAAAAGGAGATGGACAGTGACAAAGGAGCTATTAACAGATTTTAAAAGCCTTACCAGCCGAATGCAATGTGTGGATTTATTTGAATCAAGATTAAAATAAATCAGCTACTGGGACTTCCCTGATGGTCCAGCGGTTAAGACTCCACTCTCCCAATGCAGGGGGCCTGGGTTCGATCTCTGGTCAGGGAACTAGGTCCCACATGCTGCAACTAAGAGTTTAACCATCCCGCATGCTGTAACTAAGACCCAGCGCAAGCAAATAGATAAATATTTAAAAAATAAAAATAATAATTCACATTGCTGGTCCTAGACTGAATGTCCATCAAGCTAGGATGGGCCTTTGCTGTGTTGGACTATATTAACTGATGGCATTTAAAAAAAAAAAAAAAAAAAGGATAAATCAGCTGTTAAAAGACATTTTTGAGACAGTTGGACAGACTGAATTTGGAATAAATATTGGATGATAATTAAGGAATTAAACTTTGTTAGGTGTGATAATATTGTGAGAGATTTTGTTAGCGATGCCAATTGAAGTATTTATGGATGGAATGATCTTATATGGGAAGCACATAGATTTAATAAGGTTGGCAACCTGTTGTTGATTGAATTGTTGTTGAAGTTAGGTTATGGGTGTGTGGACTTCGCGATACTGGTCTTTGTACTTTTGTGTATGTTTAAGAATGGTTTCATTTTTAAAGCTCTGTTTATTTAGAGTAGTAGATCATGAAAAGGAGTTTTCTGCATCCTTGGATGCTGTTTAAAGTAGAACCAGCCATCACTTTTTATGCCATGGGCATTGAGTGCTGGAAGGACCCTCAATTTCCTTTCAAGTGTCATAACCTAGTTATACCAGTAGCTCTGTATTTTAACTTCCCAGTCCGGGCCTTAAGGCAAAACGGAATGAGTGGACCAGCAGGCTGGAATCCAGCAGCCTTGGAGTCTGGTTCTAGCTCCTAGCTTTGTAACCGAACACTGAGTTTCTGATCACTTAGTTTCTCTAATAATCTATAAAAATTGATTAATCATTTCCTCATTCAGCTTTTATAAAAAGATAAAACAAGGTACAGTTAACTCTGAAACTACTTCTCGATAACTCTGTAGCACTGAGAATTTTACCTGTGTTAGAGTCCGTCTCACAATATATTAAAGTTGCCAGTTTACTCATGGCTTCTCCTCTATGCCTTAGACCCCTGAGGGTCTGTCCTGTTTACTATTTGTTTTTACCTCACATGCCTGGAACACATCTAAATGTGTAAAAGCATCTAAATATTTGTGGAGGGAATACTGATGTTTTATCGTGAATCTGGCTATGTATTTGAGAAGGTATGTTTACAACCTTGGTAAACACAAGTAATGCTGTTTCCTTTACAAGTTGAGTTGAAAAAGTTCTCAGTAGCTACCATAGAATCCGCTGTTAAAATGCTGGTAGCATCTGCTAGGCTTGTCAGCCCTTTTTGGTTAAATCTTGCCTCGGGAAGTTGAATATACAACTGAGCATCCTTCCATCCATGCCCACTGATGGGGTGTGACTGAAGTAACAGTTGCCGAGATGTAATGCCTTTTTTTTTTTTTTTTGGTAGGTGCTGCCATGCTTATTGAGTCCCTTCTCTCTTCTCCTCTATCATCTTCCATCAGTGACTGTCACCAGCCTTCTGCAACAGCTAATGAACCTACCTCAGAGTGCAGCTGCACCAGCACCCTCCAGTCCTCACCTCACTGCTGTGCTCCAGAACAAGGTGGCCTTGCCCTTTTATGTCCCTGAACTTTGAGAGGCATTTAAATTTGAGTTATGAGTAAAAATAATGACCGCTGTGGCAATTGTAAAAAAAAAAAAAAAAGGCTTCCTTCGGCCTTTTACATTAAGCTTATGGTGATAAAAACTAGAAATAACAGTGATTTCAACAAAATAGAACGTTCTGTATCTCATGTGGAATAAATCTGGTATGGTGACTGCATGGTGTCAGGGGTACAGGCTCCTTCAGTTTCCCTTCTTTGCCATCCTTAGCAGTGGCTGCCATGCTTGTGACCTCTGATGGTCCATGATGGTTGTGGAATTTAAGGTTCCACTTTGCACCAGGAAGAGAGGTGTGTTTAGAAGGCCAAGAGGTGTGGAGTAGCTGTCTGTCCTCCGTATTTGGACCTTTTCCAGGAGCTCTAACCACCAACTTCTACTTAATCTCAATGGCCAGATCTTAGTCACATGCCATGCCTAAACTGCAGGGAAGGCTGGAGAACGTCTTTTAGTTCACGCCATTGTCACCACAAATAAAATCAGATCTAATAGGAGAAGGAAAGCATACAGTATTAGGTAGATAATTAACGGTCTCTGTCATAAGAGACTATTTCATATTTCATCTATATCAGGTTAAAGACCCAGAGACTCCTAGGGGAAGCAGGATACAGAAGAAGAACATGAGCTTTGAGACAGAGCAGGTTTCCACTCCTTCTCTGCCACATCCCAGCTCTGTGACCCTGAACACATTATTTCACTTTGCTGAGCCACACTTTCCTGATCTGTAATGTGGAGGTGATGAGGTCAGTGTCAGAGTTGTCCTGTTTCTTAGATGAGAAAGCAGCCGTGAACGGTTCAGTATAATGCCTGGTACACAGTGAGCACTCACTACGGGCCGTCTGTTACAGCAGAGGGAAAAGTAGACCCAAGGCCTCTTTCTTCTTATACCTGAAAACCTGCCAAGCATGGCTCGGCAGGGCTGTGAGTACCTCAGAGGCTGAGAGGGTGATGGTGCCTCAGGGGACATAAGACAGGGGTTCTGGGGTAATCAGTTGTGTGCCTTCCATGTTATTTGGTCTCTTAGCTTTAATTTTGATAAAGACAGTAGAAAAGCATGAAGTCAGACAAGGTTATGTAACCCGTTGTTTTTCTGACAATGACATGAAGGGAGCTTTTTTGGAAAGGCAAGGTTATCCTGTACGAGGTGAACTCAGAAAGGAGGGGATGGAATCCCAAAATATCCCCAGCTTCTCTTTATGGTCCATTATAGCTGTGATTCATACGTTTAACCTAGGACTTGAACATCCTCTCTAAGCCTTTATATTTCCAGATATGTGTGTCCTTTTTTAAGGAAATTTTCTCTTCATTCCCTGATCATCCCAGTTACCTTTCTTTGTATGTTTTCTCACAGGTCTTAACACCATTTTTCTTAATTCAAATTCTATTTAATGTTTTTTATTCTATGAACTTTAATTTTCTGTATCAAAGTTTGTCTTCATTTAACTCTCCTTTTTAATCCATTTCTGTTCTAGTGAACAGGAGAAAAGCTAAATCCCACATTGCCCGTGGCAAGGAGAAATTGTCTTGTCCTGTCAGGGTGGGGTGGGGTGTAGCGGACTGCTGGACACTGGGGCTTCCTGTTTCCTTTGAGGGAGCTTGTTGCTGCTGTACCAGGAGAAGGCCACGGCCTCTCGGCTCGGCCCGATTCCACAGAGCAGCACAGCAGTGGGGTTCTTTTGATCCAGCACCGTTGCCCGTCTAGCGCGGCGGTCCGCGCAGCAGCGGTCCAGGAGGACTGGGTGCAGCGCCGCGTGACGCCCTCTGTCTCCTCTCGCAGTTCGGCCTGTCACTGCTTCTCGTCGTGCTGAGCCGGGGGGAAGACCTGCAGGGCTCAGACCCCACTTCAGAATCAACGCAGAGCAACCAGTGGTCAGTCTAGACTGTGTTTCTTCTCTTATTTTAAGTTCTTTTAGGTAATCTTTTCATTCCTTTTTTATATTGTTATTTTTGATTTTCCCTTTCAGGACGGAGGTGATGTTCGTGGCAACCCGAGAACTTCTGCGGATTCCCCAGGCAGCCCTGGCCAAGCCAGTCTCTATACCCACAAATCTAGTATCCCTGTTTTCTCGTTACGTTGACCGACAGAAACTGAACTTGCTGGAGACAAAACTGCAGTAAGTTGGAAACAGGAGAGTTCCACATCTCACTGAAGTTGGCACTTTAGAAGTTATGTTGAGGCTGGGGGGGGGTGGCATAAAACTGCATTTGGTGGAAGAGATTAAAGATTTCTGTCAAACACACGAGTATCTGCGAGATATAAAAGACTGTATTGGATGCACCAGAACCCTCATCGTTAAATAAATGCGAAGGGTACAGATACCGTGGGTGTTTTGTTGAGAGTTCATACAAGGATGTGACTCTGATACAAATGACTGACTTCTGTTTTAACTCATTTATACAGGTTTCCTTTCTCTCTTTCTTTGTACCGTAGGCTAGTTCAGGGGATACGATAAAAGATCTCCACATGTGTCCTGTACCTCCTTTTGGCTGCCACCTGCACTGCTGCCACCACCAATGGAGTGTTGTTTTTAATGAGGGAGGGAAGGTAGCTTATTCCCCAGAGCGTCTTGTGGGACCGATTCCTGTTCACAGGGGTTGGCTCTGAATGCCAGGTATTTCCCCACTGGTCTGTGAAATTTGGCTGGGTGATACTTCTGCTGGTTTCTTCTTACCTTCTGTGTTACAATTCTGCATGTCCTACTTTTACCCAATTCTTCTCAATTTTGCATTTTCTTTGCCCTAGAAACACAAATATAATCTCTCCCTTTATCCCACCACCACTACTCCAGTTCAGAGTAGATTGTAGCTTGCCAAAGGATTCCTTCCCTAATCCTCCTGAAGTCTTTTTTCATTGCCCCATATTAATATGACTGTAGGAGAGCCAATTAAGTAGAAGTCTATATATATGCGCGCACACCCCCCCCATACACACACTTATGTGGTCTCCAAAGGATGCTTAAAGAATGAGTTTTAGATTGAGAAATATTTAGGTGACACAACCCTTCTTTAACCACAAACCAGTTGATGTATTTTTAATCTGATTCTCGTCCCTCTTGTAATGAATTTGGTGGGTTCTACTTGTTTTCATATAAATATAGGGTATGGAGCACGTTTAATAAAACCAGAACTCTTAATTGGCTGCTGCCCAGCTCTAGGCTGAGAAGTTCTTTATCTCCTCCCCACTTGTATTTCCTTTGGTTCTGTCCACCTCAGTGAAAACAGCACACGGTTAAGCCTTTTTCCTGCTACAACTGCAGTGTACTTGAGCCTGTCCCCTCGAGTGCATGGAAGATTGCCCAAGATGACCCTAACCTAGAGCCCGCTTCCACCGTGTAGCTTTTGCACACTCAGTCTGTCTTCCTGAGACTACTTCAGTAAGCCATGCTCTCACTTCTCTCTTTTCTGTTTTTATTTGGTGCCATGGGGAGAAACCTCCACACCTAACCATGGAAGCTAAGTCCGGCCTGTGCTGCTCTTCAGTTTCCTCCACACTGTGGGCAGGGCTGCCGTCCTCGCTGCTTCATCTCACCCAGGTCCCATTCCCAGGCAGCCAGGGGCCTGGGTCTGAATGCGAGCAGGGACAAGCCTGCTGTGACCCTAGTCACTTATCCCTCCCCCATTCAGCAGTCAACCAGGATAAGGGGTTTTGATCCCTGGTGATGATAGCCCTTAAGAAACTTCAATCTGAATTAATTCCACATGACTGTCCCGATGCACATTTTGCTGTTCTAGCCTTTTCGAATGTAGTGGGGGACAGGTTATGATATTTAATGAGATTGGACATTTTGCACAGTACAACAGTAAGGTCCTCAGTTATATCCAGCTCTCCTTGTTCTCCACCTCCATTTCTTCCCATCCAGTGGCCCTAGGTTCCACCAGCTGTTCCCCATGACATTCCCTAGCTTGCCCTCTGCCATCATTTTCCACTAGGCGCCTTTCCTACCTTCCCTTCACAACCGATCAAGTGAAGGCTCGATTATTATTTCTTCTTTTCTGTGCTTTATCTTTTTTGTTTGGTTTTAATTAATAAAAATTAAAGTTTCTAAATTTACATTTTTATAGGGTATTGTAAATAAAAATAAATTGTATACTTGAAAAAAATATGTGCCTCCATTTCTGTTTATTACTTATGAACATGCTTTGTAATGTGTTTCTAGCATATTTAGATAGACCTCTTGGTGTTGTGGATTGGTAAGGATATTATTACCTAATTTTTTATCTTTTTTATTTTGTCATACGGGAGACAACACATGAAGATCTTAGGTTTACATGATAACTTTCCTTTAAAAACCTAGCGTGCTTTCAGGGCTTCCCTGGTGGCGCAGTGGTTGAGAGTCCGCCTGCCAGTGCAGGGGACATGGGTTCGAGCCCTGGTCTGGGAAGATCCCACATGCCGTGGAGCAGCTAAGCCCATGCACCACAACTACTGAGCCTGTGCTCTACAGCCCAGGGGCCACAACTGCTGAGCCGACGTGCTGCAACTACTGAAGTCCGTGCACCCTAGAGCCCGTGTTCCACAACAAGGGAAGCCACTGCAGCGAGAATCCCGTGCACAGCAACGAAGACCCAATGCAGCCAAAAATAAATAAATAAATATATTAAAAAAACAAAAAGTCTTTTAAAAAAAACCTAGGCTGCTTTCGGCCATTCTCATTTGCCCGCAACTTTTTCTTTTATATAGATTTATTTGTTTGTTTGTTTGTTTTTGGCTGCGTTGGGTCTTCATTGCTGTGCGCAGGCTTTTCTCTAATTGTGGTGAGCAGAGGCTACTCTTCATTGCAGTGCGCGGGCTTCTCATTGTGGTGGCTTCTCTTTGTTGTGGAGCATGGGCTCTAGGCACACGGGCTTCAGTAGTTGTGGCTCGCTGGCTCTAGAGCACAGGCTCTGCAATCGCAGCACACAGGCTTAGTTGCTCCATGGCACGTGGGATCTTCCTGGACCAGGGCTCGAACCCGTGTCCCCTGCATTGGCAGGTAGAACCTAGCCACTGTGCCACCAGGGAAGTCTCTCCTCTCCAACTTTTTACTACAAAGCAGAATTATAAATTTCAATAGATGGACTGCAGTTCATCTTCATCTCTAGACATATGAGACTTTTTTAAAAAATTTTTTGGCTGCGTTGGGTCTTCGTTGCTGTGTGCAGGCTTTCTCTAGTTGCAGCGAGCGGGGGCTACTCTTCGTTGCGGTGGCTTCTCTTGTTGCTGAGCACGGGCTCTAGGCTCACAGGCTTCAGGAATTGTGGCTCACGGGCTCTAGAGCGCAGGCTCAGTAGTTGTGGTGCGTGGGCTTAGTTGCTCCGCGGCACGTGGGATCTTCCTGGACCAGGGATCAAACCCATGTCCCCTGCATTGGCAGGTGGATTCTTAACCACTGTGCCACCAGGGAGGTCCCGGCATATGAGACTTTTTAAAGAAACTTCATGTAGCCCAGTTTGGCCTTAAGCTGCCCTCATGGTTAGTATTTCCTTAGCTCTCATTCATATCTCCTCAAAAGAGGTGGAAAAAAGTTGGTCATTCTTTATAGTAAATTCATGTTAATTATTTCAAACTTATCACAGCATTATTCATAATAGAAAATTTGAAATAGCCTAAATGCCCAAGATCACAATAATGGCTAAGTAAATGATAATCTGTGTCATGGACAATTGGAATATTTAACCACGGAGAGTGTTTATGATCTAGTATGGGGGAAAAGCAGAAAGTATATATGCTTTGAATCCAATTCTTTTTTTAAGAAAATGTATATATGATGAGAAAAAAATTGGGAGGATATGCCCCTGCAGTTACCCCCGAAGGTGTCCATCTGTAGATGGCGGGATTATGGGGAACTTTCTTTTGCTTTCAGTATTTTCCAAGTCTTCTATAGAGAAAATGCATTGCTTATATTCTTAGAGGAAATATTGTCTTTGAAGAGCTTAGTTACATGGGAAAATACTTAATATAATGTTAAGTATAAATAGTTTTTATATATGTATATGACTTAATCTGTGTGGGGAAAAAAATGGGAAAGGAATGCAATCAAGGGTGATCAGAGAGCAGTGGATGCCTTTAAGGGGAAGGGTTGTGGAGGATTTTGTGTGTAGTTGATTGTTCCTGCTTTTCCATTGTCCAAATTGTCTTCAATGAGCATGTACTGCTGTTACAACCAAAAGGGGGTTATTCTCTAAAAACAGCTAAAATTAGTAAACCCTCAACTTTCTGGTGAGAAAATAAGTTCTAGTGGGACAAAAATGTCTGACCTAGTTGTACTTGATTTCAGAGCCAGTGCATTTGACTTTGTAGCAGATGAATGCGCTGGAAAAAAAATATGTGAAAGCAAGGCAATTATCCTGAGATGTGGTCAGGTATTCCACTATTGAACATTTAAAATGATATACTAGGGACTTACCTGGCTGTCCAGTGGTTGAGACTCTGTGCTTCCACTGCAGGGGACACGGGTTCGATCCCTGATTGGGGAACTAAGATCCCACATGCCATTCAGCATGGTGAAAAAATAAAATGATGTACCAGTTGAGGGGGTCGAAGAACCACTTTGATAAGTCCAAGCCATATCTCCCAGTAAGCTTCCATATGTACACGAAATTGCATTTTTTCCTGACTGCTAAATCAAGATGGATGGATCCCAGCTCCATCTCCAGAATGATCTGCTCAAGTCCATTTTGGTCTAAGTTCCAGTCAGCTAGCTTTCACCAAACCTGCCCTGTCAGTCGGCAGGAAGGCCAGGACGATCTTCTGAATTTGATAGAGGTCACTGGATGCCCTCCACCATCTACTTTTGGAGAGCAATAATGTCCATTGTGTGAAAAGTCGAAGTGGGAGGTTGGAAGGCGTCTTATACTGTCCTTCACCCGGCTATGGTTAAATATATTGATACTGTGATCCTTAAGAAATTTATATATGGGTTTTCAGGCAACAAGTCTTTAATCTGAGGAATCCGTATCTTAAAATCACCATTTACCTTCTTGAAGCAGAGGCACAGTTGTGAATAGATTGCAGGTCTCATAACAGCCTCTACTTTGCCTTTTATTTTGTGAATGTTGCATGTAAGGCTGTTCCAAGGAGCTTGTCGTTTATTATTCAGCATGACTCTCTAAGCTCCCCAATTTAGGCAAGTTCATTCTCCAAGGCAGTATTAACCTAAATCAGACCTGAGAGCTGGGAAACGTCTAGAAGGGGGCTAGGTAATCAGTGATGTGTGCACTTTGCCAGTTGCGAATAGAATCTCTCATAAGTTGCTTAGATTTTACCAATCTAAAAAGAATTCCACCACCACCACCACCCTGGAAAAACCATGGCTAACAGTTTGGCATATCGTCCTCTAAGTGATTTTTCTATGCAATTGCATACATAGACAGAATGGCAGATCTTTTTACTTTTTTTCTCAGTACATTGTGGATATCTTTCTGTGTTAGTATATAGAGAGGTATCATGTTTGTTTTAATGGTTGTGTGGTGTTCCACTGTGTGCCATAATTCCCCTATTAATAGATTCAATCTCCAAATATTTTTTGCCAGTCATTATTGTTCATCCAACAGTGAACAAAGGTAAACCCACAATATCGCCTTACATTTCTGTAGGTTTTTTTTATAGTGTAAAAAGAACACTAACATTCATTTACTAGTTCAGATCTTCTCTGTAACTTTTTGAAATAGAACGGGCAACTGTAATTGTGCAGTACCAAAACGAGATCAGCAAGACCATCCAGCTAGTAAGGGCTAACGCTAGGATTTAACCCGTGAAGTTTCAAGCTCCACCTCTAGCGTCCTGGCTACAAGAAGTCTCCTGTTCCTGGACTCAAGTTTCATGTAAGAGCCACCTGAGAAGCTACAAGCATTGAAGGACACATCTGCAAACCCTTTTGATTGGGTTCTAATGCCTTCATTTTCAGTAGACAGATTAAATAATTCCCTCTCAGTAATGCCCAAAAAGGGTAATTCAGGTTTTAACTATTGGAGCCAATTGCAATATATAAGGACCTGAATTACAGAAAGGCAGCTGTCAGGCATCTGTATGATCCTTTTGGTTTAAGCATCTTGAACAGGAGATTTAAGAAGAGATTTCCTTCCACACCACTTCATCCCAATATTTTGAAATGCATTTTTTGTATTAGATATATTCGGTCACAGGTGGTTGGCTCACTCATTAGTTCACTGCGTTAATATGTGAACTCCACAAATGCAGCAGTTGCCTTGTTCACGGCTGTGCCCCAATTCCCAGCACAAGGCAACACCTAGCAGGCATCCAACAAACGTCTTGTCCATAAAATAGTTGGGCTGTGAAGAAACAGCTTAAAGGGGTTATTCAGAGGACAGACCTTAATGTCCTAAGTTAATCTGTGCGTGCAAGGCCCATTCCACACTACATTGTCACCCATTTTATCACAACAACCCCTAGGTCAGGAACAATTCGATAAGGTAAATCAGACAAACGTTTGTGAATGTCCAGCGTTACTCCAGGTACAGTGGTGACAAAAACAAAGGCTCTGCCCTGGGAGGATAGTTGGTGATAAGTGCTAAGAAGAGAACAAACGAGGGTAAAGGAATGAAGAGTGATGGGATTTGTACTTTAGACAGGCCAGGAAAGGCCTTGATGGGCATATGATATTTAAACAGGTACATGAATAATGAGAAGAGGACAGCCATGCGAAGGTCTCAGAAGAGCATCCCAAGTAAAATGCAGGAGATGGCCTCTCCCTGAGATGAGAATGGGTGAGGAGTTCATGGGACCACGGCGGGTTAATGTCGCTAGAGTGAAGGGAGGTGGTAGAGTGACCACACTACCTTGAAGGGATTTATTCACATTGCAACGGGAAGCCTTTGCAGAGTTCTTAAGGAAAAAGTACAAAACATCTGATTTATGCTTTTAAAAGTCACTTTGCTAGCTGGGGGGTATAAATTAGGAGTTTGGGATCAACAGATACACACTACTGTATAAAATAGATAAACAAGGACCTACAGTATAGCACAGGGAACTATATTCAGTATCTTGTAATTATAAAGGAAGTAACCTGAGAACGATTAGATAGATAGATAGATAGATGTATAACTTAATCGCTTTGCTCTTCACCTGAAACTAACACAACATTGTAAATCGACTCTACTTCAATTTTTTAAAAATCACTTTGCTGGAAATTCCCTGGCTGTCCATTGATTAGGACTCGGGGTTCAATCCCTGGTCGAGGAGCTAAGACCCCACAAGTCGCGCTGCACGGCGAAAAATAAAATAAATTTAAAATAAATAAAAAATAAAAATCACTTTGTTGTATGGAAAAGGACATCGGCAAAAGAAGGGGCCACTTATGAGAAGGCCTCACAACACTGTTCCTGCTCTACAGAATGAGGAGAGCGAGACTTTAAAAGGCAAAGTGACCGAGGGACTAATTTTTTTTTAAGTAGATTTAGGACGGATGTTACCTTGGGGTGTGTGGGGGGCTGTCGTTAAGAGAATGGGATTGGTATAAAGATGTAGGAAATGGGTCATTTATATTTCTTACGTTGAGTTGTGGGTTGACGGATTCATTTTATTTTTGTGCTTCGTCACTTTTATATATCATGTGTTCTGTGAATGTTATGGGCTGAATTTTGTCCCTCATAACTCAAGCTGAAATGCCACTTGCAGCAACGTGGATGGACCTAGAGATCATCATACTAAGTGAAGTAAGTCAGAGGAAGACAAATACCATACGACATCCCTTATGTGTGGAATCTAAAAAAATGATACAGATGAACTTATTTACAAGACACAAATAGAGTCACAGATGTAGAAAACAAACTTATGGTTATCAGGGGGGAAGGGGGGAGGGATAAACTGGGAGATTGGGAGTGACATATACACACTACTATATATAAAATAGATAACTAATAAGGACCTACTGTATAGCACAGGGAACTCTACTCAGTACTCTGTAATGGTCCATATGGGAAAAGAATCTAAAAAAGAGCAGATATAGGTATATGTAAAACTGATTCACTTTGCTGTACAGCAGAAACTAACACAATGTTGTAAATTGACTATACTCCAATAAAAATTAAAAAAAAAAACAACTCAAGTTGAAGTCCTAACCCTCAGTACCTCAGCATGTGACCATGTTTAGAGACAGCACGTCTGAAGATGTATTAAGTTAAAATGAGGTCATTAGGGGAATTCCCTGGCAGTCCAGTGGTTAGGACTCTGAGCTCTCACTGCCAAGGGTGTGAGTTCAATCCCTGGTCGGGGAAGTAAGATCCTGCATGGCATGGCCAAAAAACTGAAGTCATTAGGGTGAGTTCTAATCCAATATGACTGGTGTCCTTACAAGAAGTGGTGGTGAGGACACAGGCACAGACAGGAGACCATATGAAGATACAGGGAGAAGACAGCCATCTAAAAGTCAACACCTCAAGACTTCCCTGGTGGTCCAGTGGTTAAGACTCTGCACTTCCACTGCAAGGGGCACAGCTTTGACCCCCTGTAGGTGAACTAGGATTCTGAATGCCACACAGCCAAAAAAAAATTAAAAATAAATAAGTCAGCACCTCAGAAGAAACCAACCCTGCCAACACTTTGATCTCAGACTTCTAGCCTCCAGAATTGTGAGAAAATGAATTTCCATTGTTTAAGCTACCCCATCTTTGGTACTTTGTTATGACAGTCCTGGAAAACTAATAAGTTTAGGTGTCAAATATTCCATCATTAATTTTTTTTTAATTTTTAAAAATCCATAGGATAGTAGAAAAGTATGTATCAAACTGTTAACAATGGTCATTTCTGGAAGGTGTGATTATGGGGAATTCTGATTTTCTATATTTACATTTCTGAACCCTTCATATCTTTTATAATGAGTATATTTTGGTTTGTATTTAAAGGAAGGAAGAAAAAGGAGAGAGAGCATGGACATGATTTGTCCAATATTGTAGTGAGTGAGTGGCAGAAAAAGAAAAACTGGATTACATTTACAATCATTTCCCAACATTTCTCCATCTAACAGAGAAGCAGACATGTTGTATGGGACTTCCAAAACTGTTCCTTAAAAGAAAGGAGGGGCTTCCCTGGTGGCGCAGTGGTTGAGTGTTCTGCCTGCCGATGCAGGGGACGCGGGTTCGTGCCCTGGTCAGGGAAGATCCCACATGCCGCGGAGCGGCTGGGCCCGTGAGCCATGGCAGCTGAGCTTGCGCGTCCGGAGCCTGTGCTCCGCAACGGGAGAGGAAGAAAGGAAATTCCCTTTTGTCCTCGTTCCTTCCCTCTTCTTCCTGCCTAGAATGGAGCTGTAATGACTGGAGCTCCAGCAGCCATCTTGGAGCAAAAGATAATCTCAACAATAGTAACAATGCACAGTGGAGGAGAAAGACGGAGGCTGTGTCTCTGAAGACTTCAGTGAGCTACCATACCAACCCTGAACTGCCTACCTCTGCGTTTCTTTTCGATGTGAGAATAAACTCTTATGTGTTTAAACCAACATAAATTGGACCTCTGTTACTTGCAAATAAACCTAATCCTAATTATTACAAAGGATTTTTTGTTTGTTTGTTTTTGGTTTTTTTGCGGTACGCGGGCCTCTCACTGTTGTGGCCTCTCCCGTTGCGGAGCACAGGCTCCGGACGCGCAGGCTCAGCGGCCATGGCTCACGGACCCAGCCGCTCCGCGGCATGTGGGCTCTTCCCGGACCGGGGCACGAACCCGTGTCCCCTGCATCGGCAGGCGGACTCTCAACCACTGCGTCACCAGGGAAACCCAAAGGATTTTTTTTTAGTCATTCGATATTAGAGCTCATTAAGTGCTATTGGGGAAAAGTTTTTTAAGTAATCTTTTAAAAAAATTATTACAAATTTGAGGGAATTCTCCACCCACAGACTCCATTTTCCCTGAAGTGCAATGCTTGATTATCTGATGTGAAACAGGAGGGTTTGTGTAGCCTAAAGAGGGTGGTTAAAATGTTGGTACAAGTTCCCGGGAGGAACAAGAACAGGGGCAGGGCTAGTGATAACTTTTTAAAAATAAAAGAAACTAATTCTATTTTCTGTTATCAATTTTAACTAAACATCAGTTCATTGTGTGGATGACACATGACTTAACTATTTGAATAGTTTCTGTTATTAAGAAAAAAAAAAGATTCCAAGCCACCAGCAGTATGAAGGCTGCCAAGGCTGAAGGCCTATGCATATCGGTGTTTGAAAGCTGGCTTTGCTTTTACAAATTATTTTACTTGTTTGAGTCTCAATTTCCCCATCTGTAAAAGGGATGGCAAAAACAACTGGGATTGTGACAAAGAATAGATGAAATTACATTTGTAAAAGTGCTTAACACTCAGTAAAAGCTATTCCCTCACTTTATTAATCCATTTGTACCTCATATAAAGTTCCAGTATTTCTAGGCTTGTCATACCCCCAAGGAAGGCCTGTGGGTCCCACCTGGATGAGTTATGTTGTGCTGCAAATATAATCTTAAATAATTAATAATTTCAGTTAGCGTTTATTGATCATTTACTATAGACCAGGCACATTTCATGCGTTTTTATTTAATCCTTCCCCAAAACCTTGAGAAATAGATGCTATTAATATGGTCATAAGGAAACTAGGAGAGGTCAAGTATACAGTCCAAGACTTTTTTTTTTTTTTTTGGCCATACGGCACAACTTGTGGGATTTTAGTTCCCCAACCAGGGATCGAACCCAGGCCTTCGGCAGTGAGAGCTCGGAGCCCTAACCACTGGACAGCCAGGGAATTCCCAGCAGTCCAAGATTGCATTCACTTAGCACAAGCAGGATTTGAACCATAGAGACAGTAAAAAGATAACTGGTCGCCAGGGGTTCAGGGAGAAGGAGGAGCACAGAGGATTTTTAGGGCAGGGAAACGATTCTGCATGATACTGTAATAGTGGATACATGTCATTATACATTTGTAAAACTCACAGAATGTACAACACCAAGAGTGAACCCCAACGTAAACTATAGACTTTGGGTGATAATCAATTATAACAAATGTACTACTCTGGGTATTGATGGTAGGGGAGGCTGTGCGTGTGCGGGGATGGGGGATATTAGAATTCTCTGTACTTTTGGCTCAATTTTTCTGTGTACCTAAAACTGCTCTTTAAAAGCCTATGTTTAAAAAGCATGAAAGTACCCAAAGCATTGGTGATTGTCAGGTAAAACAGTCTGGACTAAACAGAGGAGTAAAACAATGGGATAGGAAAGGAAAGTTTGAACCCAGTAGTGAAGGGCCTTAGACAGTCAGGTGGGTAATTGGGACTTTAGCCTGTAAGTCAGCGGGGGTTGTTGAGGATTACTGAGCAGGGAACTCAGGTAAAGAACAGACTTGTAGGAATAAACCTCTGGCTGCTATTGTGTGAGGAGAATTCGGGAAGATAGAGTGGAGGCAAATAGAGTAGTGAAAAAGCAGGTAAAAAGCACAAGTGGGGGGATTTCCCTGGTGGTGCAGTGGATAAGACTCTGTCCTCCCAATGCAGGGGGCTCGGGTTTGATCCCTGGTCAGGGAACTGGATCCCACATGCATGCCGCAACTAAGAGTTTGCATGCCACAACTAAGGAGCCTGTGAGCCACAACTAAGGAGCCTGCGAGCTGCAACGAAGACCTTGCGTAACCAAGTAAATGAATAAATAAATATTAAAATAAATAAGTAAAATAAAATAAAACACCAGACCAGGTAGAATTCCAAATGATATTAAAAAAAAAAGAGCACAAGTGGGCCACTATAGAAAACAGTATAGAGGTTCATAAAAAATTAAAAATTGAACTACCATGTGATCCAGCAATCCCACTTCTGGATATGTACCCCAAGGAAAGGAAATCAGTACATCTAAGGGATCTGCACCCCTCACTGCAACGTTATTCACAATGGCCAAGACATGGAAACAACCTAATTGTGTGTCAATGGATGAATGGATGAAGAAAATGTTATATATACATATGAATATTATTCAGCCATGAGGAAGAAGGAAATCCTGCCATTTGTAACAACATGGATGGACTAAGTAAAATAAGTCAGATAGAGAAAGACAAATACTGTATGGTCTTACTTATATGTAGAATCTTGTTTTTTTTTTTTGGCTGCGTTGTGTCTTTGTTGCTGTGCGGGGCTTTCTCTAGTTGTGGCAAGGTTGCGGTGCGCGGGCTTCTCTTGTTGCGGAGCACGGGCTCTAGGCACGTGGGCTTCAGTAGTTGTGGCACACAGGCTCAGTAGTTGTGGTGCACGGGGTTAGTTGCTCCGCAGCATGTGGGATCTTCCCGGACCAGGGCTCAAACCCGTGTCCCCTGCATTGGCAGGCGGATTCTCAACCACTGCGCCACCAGGGAAGCCCCTTACTTATATGTAGAATCTTAAAAACCCAAATTCACGGACTTCCCTGGCTGTCCAGTGGTTGAGACTCCACGCTTCCACTGCAGGGGGTGCAGGTTGGATCCCTGGTCGGGGAACTAAGGTCCCACATGCCACGTGGTGGGTCCAAAAAAACGGGCTCACTCTCCTAATCCCTTCAGTTGCTTCCTGTTGTACCTGTAACAAAACCCACACTCCTCAGGAGGACTTGTAGGCCTTTCACATCTACACTCTCCACCTCTAATCCCTCTACCTCAGGTACTGCCTCTCTTTTCCCCCTCAGGTCTTCACACAAGAAAGACTATCTCCATCCTTTCCTTTCTTTTCTAACTCCTCCCCGGTTGCTTAAAGTGAGTTTAATCCCTGTTTGAAACAGGTTACACTGTCATTCTCTTTCATAGCACCTTGGTTGTTCTCCATGTTACCTCAGGTATATCATTACTGTACATATTTTCTCTATGCAAATACTGTATATATTCGTTTGTATGCTTCTAGTTTAATACCTGCCTGTCCCCAAGATCCTTTACGTTCCATGAGAAAATAGAGCCTATCGGTACATTCGCTACTCTGCCCCCAACACTTGGCAAAAGCCTGGAGATGCTCAATTCATATTTCTGAAATGAATGAATATGCTAGGCTGTGTGCTGTCATGCAGGAACCAAAGACGAAACACTGGAGGAACTCACCCTCGAGTAGGGGTGATACGGCAGGAACATAAATAACTGTAGAGCGAGACAATGAGCATCACAGGAAATTCTATGAGTCCCGAGGAAGGGGCATTATTCTAGGCAGGGAATTCAGAGCAGACTCTGCGGAGGGAGAGTACTATGTTGGGCCTGATAGGAGGGAAAGTGGAGGGCAAATGTGGATAAGACATAGGGATCAACTTAATTGGAGTGTGGAGTATATCAAGACAAAAGAGTCAGAGAAGCTGGGAAAGAAGTGACACCAGATTGTCAAAGGGCTCACTTGCCAGGCTAAGAAGTCTGGACTGTATTCTGGAGGCAGCGGTGGGGCAACAACATTAACTCAACTCACGCTTTGAAAACCTTTTAAAAATGTTTCCAGGTATACAGTAAAAGTAGAGATACTAGTACAATAAATACCTGCATGCTTCTCACCAACATTCAACAATTAACATTTTGCCTATTTGCTTTATATATAGATATACAGTTACGCAGATGTAGATATATAGATATGTGTGTGTGAGCATTTCAAAGTTTGTGTTACTTTTCTCTTTCTTCCCGTCTTTCCTCCTCCCTCCCTCCCTCCCTCCCTCCCTCCCTTCCTTCCTTCCTTCTTTCATTTTCTGAACATTTCAAAAGAAATCAACAGACTCCTAACATTTGTTCAAAATTTTTTTTGTCTTTGTTTTTATTTATTTATTTTCTTCCAGTTTTATTGAGATATAATTGACACACAGCACTGTGTAAGTTTAAGGTGTACAGCATAATGATTCGACTTACATACATCATGAAATGATGACCACCGTAAGTTTAAAACCCATCTGTCATCTCATATAGGTACAAAAGGAAAGAAATAGAACAAAAATATTTTCTTTCCTGTGATGAGAACTCTTAGGAATTACTCTCTTAACTTTCATTTATAATACAGTATTAATTATATCGATTATGTTGTGCATTACAGTTTCTAGTACTTATTTATCTTATGGCTGAACGTTTGTAACTGTTGGCTGCCTTCACCCAAGTGCTCCTCCCCCACCCCTGCCTCTGGTGACCTCAAATCTCGTCTCTTTTTCTACAAATTTGTTTATTCATTTGTTTTTTTGTGTGTTTTTTGCGGTACGCGGGCCTCTCACTGCCGCGGCCTCTCCCGTTGCAGAGCACAGGCTCCGGACGCGCAGGCTCAGCGGCCATGGCTCACGGGACCAGCCGCTCCGAGGCATGTGGGATCCTCCCGGACCGGGGCACGAACCCGTGTCCCCTGCATCAGCAGGCGGACTCTCAACCACTGCGCGACCAGGGAAGCCCCATTTGTTTTTGAAGTATAACTGACCGACAACACTATGTTAGTTCCTGTTACACAAGATAGTGATTCAATATTTCTATATATTTCAAAATGTTCACCACAATAAGTCTGGTTACCATTTATCACCATACAAAGATATTACATAATTATTTATTCCCCACACTGTACATTTTATACCCATGACTAATTGATTTTGCAACTGGAAGCTTGTACCTCTTAATGTCCCTCATCTATTTCTCTCTTTCCCCCAGCCCCCTCCCCTCTGGCAACTGCCTGTTTGTTTTCTATATCTATGACTCTGCTTCTGTTTAGTTATGTTTGTTCTTTTTTTTTTTAGATTCCACGTATAAGTGATAACATACTTTCTTTCCTGCCTTTCTCTGTCTGACTTATTTCATTAAGCACAATACCCTCCAGGTCCATACATTTTGTTGCAAATTCAAATTTTCATCCTTTTTTTTTAAGGCTGAGTAGTATTCCATTGTGTGTGTATACCATATTTTCTTTAGCCATTCATCCATCAGTAGACAGGCTGTTTCCATGTCTTAGCTATTGTAAACAATGCTGCAGTGAACACGGGGGTGCAGACATCTTTTTGAATTAGTGTTTTCATTTTCTTCAGATAAATACCCAGAAGTGGGATTGCTGGATCATATGGCAGTTCTATTTTTAATTCTTTCAGAAACCTCCGTACTCTTTTCCAAAGTGACTACACCAATTTACATTCCCACTAACACTGCACAAAGGTTCTCTTTTCTCCACATCCTCGTCAACACTCGCTATTTGTTGTTTTTTTGATAACAGCCAGTCTGACAGGTGTGAGGTGACATAACATTGTGGTTTTGATTTGCATTTCTCTGATGATTAGTGATTCTGAGCATCTTTCCACGTGTCTGTTGGCCATCTGTATGTCTTTTTTGGAAAAATGTCTATTCAGATCCTCTGCCCATTTTTTAATTGGGTAGTTTGGCTTTTTGATGTTGAGTTGTATGAGTTCTTTGTATGTTTTAGATATTAACCTCTTATCAAATATATTGTTTGCAAATACCTTCTCCCATTCAGTAGGCTGCCTTTTCATTTTGTTGATAATTTCCTTCGTTGTGCAAAAGCTTTTAAGTTTGATTAGGTCTCATTTGTTTATTTTTTCTTTGTTTCTCTTGCCTGAGGAGACATATCCCAAAAAATATTTCTAAGACTTATGTCAAAGAGCATACTGCCGATGTTTCCTTCTAGAAGTTTTATGGCTTTGGGCCTTACATTTAAGTCTTTAATCCGTTTTGAATTTATTTTTCAATATGGTGTGAGAGGGTAGTCCAGTTTGATTATTTTGCTGGTAGCTGTCCAGTTTCCCCAATACCACTTATTGAAGAGGCTATTTCTCCAGATTCTAAAGATGCTTTCATTCATATCCATCATACCTACATTGAACATACATACATTGAACAAATACATTGAACAAATGTAATAACTGCTTTTTACTGGTATTAGGTCATCTAATACCAGTCCATTTTCAAATTTCCCCAGTTATCCCCCAAATGTCTGAAAAGCAGTTTTTTGGGTTTTTTTGTTTGTTTGTTTTTTCAGAACCAGAATTCAGTCAAGCATTTGATTGTGTGGGTTTCTTTTTTAAATTAAAAAAAAGTTACAACAATCACCACGTGACTCTTTGTTATGATATCACTTTTCCTTAATCTTTATATCTTATCTTCTGTAAAACCAGTTGTCTTATAGAATGTCTCACATTTTTTATTTACTTGATTGTCTCCTTGGGGGTGTTGTTTATCTGGTTCCTCCAGTCCCTGTAACACCTTACGTTTTTGTAGCTGTTTAGTTTATCAAACACGTTCGTATGCATTTAATCACAACAGAATCGCTATAAGGCTTTATTCCTATTTAACAGAAACGAATACTGAGGCTTGGAGTGCTTAAATGACTTTTCCAAAGCCAGAGAGCCAGTAAGTAGCAAAGGCAGGACTCAAGCATAAAGGGATTCACTTTAGTTGAGTTAAAACAACAACAATTAATCCCAAATAGCCTACATCTAACTGCAGATTTTCAAAGTGCATTCTCTCTCCAGAATTCAATAGATATTTCTTTTCTTTTAAAAACGTTTTCAGAAAAAGGACCTTTTGTTGTTGTTTGTTTTGTTTTGTTTTTGCGGTACGCGGGCCTCTCACTGTTGTGGCCTCTCCCGTTGCGGAGCACAGGCTCCGGACGCGCAGGCTCAGCGGCCATGGCTTACGGGCCCCAGGCGCTCTGCGGCATGTGGGATCTTCCCGGACCGGGGCACGAACCCGTGTCCGCTGCATCGGCAGGCGGACTCCCAACCACTGCACCACCAGGGAAGCCCAGAAAAAGGATCTTTTAAGAAATATTTTATTTTCCTGATACCGTGAAGCACATTGCCAAGAAAAAGCAATTTGTTTTACAACGTCTAACAGCTATTTCTCTTGTCTAGCAAAACTAGCAAAATGTAACAGATACCAGGTTCCTCCCAAAGCTACGTTTGTAACAACAGTTCACAACGTCTAAATGTTAAATGAGTTACTGAATTTATGACTTTCATAAATGTGTAAACAAAGTCAATTTATCTAAAAATAACTATTTTCTGTGCAAAGTTAAGCATACGCATGTGCGCTTATGATGCTAAAACCAACAAGGGCCTTTAGGACTGTTAGAGACGCCGTTCGGAACTACACGTAAAGTCAGGTCTTCTACAGTCTATTTTCTCCTCACAGCTGGGTCAGAAACTCGTGGAACAGAATTAGGAGAAGCTTATAACAGTCTACAATCAAGAGATAAGGGGTGTGGTGCGACGATGAGCAAAGCAGGCAAAGGAATTAGGATGGTGGATTCAGGAGGAAACTGGGGAAGACATTTCTGGGCTCCCCAGGAATTCAGGCCTCCAGCTTGGAGCCAGCTGCTAGAAAGGGGCCCTAGAAGGGAGAGACATAGGCAGGGGCTGACTACGGAGAAACACTCTTCTCAACAAGAAACTATGGAAATCTTAACTCAGAGAGAGGGATTCCCAACACTGCCCATACATCAAAAAACGTTTTTAAGAAGCTGACTCGCTTCCGCCTCTCGCAAACTTCCACAAAGGTGGAAGCAGGCGAGCACGCCCCGCAAGTGCCCTTCCCTGGTTTTATTGGCTGCCCTGGCCTGCCCCTTTCTTAATCTGTTTCTTTCATTGGTTAGCATTGATATGCTCCTGCTTTCACAGACAATTCCCGGAACCAATCATCTCCAATCACCGCTCCGTCTCTCCGCCGACTTGTGAGTGGCATCCATTCCAACCAATAAAAAACGAAAGTGAGGCTGTGGAGCCTACACTCCTCCCCTTTCTCCTCAACTCTTTCTGCAAATGGTAGAAAAGGTTGAGCAGCTGATACGAACCACCAATCCGTAAGGGCGGAAGAGGGGCGAGGAGAAAAGTGATGGGAGGGGGTGACGTGGCGGTGACGGAGGCATAAACTAAAATGAGTGGCAGGAATACTAGCCAATCGACAATCACACTGGCTGGGTAGTCTGCATTCTAGAGTCCTCCCTGAGCGCCGGAGACTTCGGGAAAGCACCAATGAGCTTTTCATGAGTCTGATTGGCCTTCACCTGCACCAATCAACGGCGTGCCTGGCGGAAGCGTCCCACCACGGGCTCTCACTGGGCGCTGGTGGAATGACAGGCCCAAGAGAAATGCCAATGTCCGAGGGGTCTTCCGCAAGTGACACTCAGCGTCACCAATCGACTTCCTCCTTCCCGGCGGCAGAGCCCTCCTCCCCGCGGCCGGCCTGGCTGGGCGGGGACGCTGCGCGGCGGCGGCTGATGTGCTAGCTGAGTGGGGCCCTCCGGGCGGCGACGGCGGCTCTCGTAGGCGGTTCTGGTCCTGTATCTCCGGGCGGCGGCGGCTCATGGCGGCGACGGAGCTGAGAGGAGTAGTGGGCCCGGGCCCGGCAGCCAGGGCGGCCCCGG
>NW_020173674.1:10798677-10860364 GCF_003031525.2 Neophocaena asiaeorientalis asiaeorientalis
CCTGCGCCGCCGGCGGGGGGCTCGGGCGCTGGGGGTTCGGGCTCGGCTCGCGAGGGCTGGCTATTAAAATGGACCAATTATATCAAAGGCTACCAGCGGCGGTGGTTCGTGCTGAGCAACGGGCTCCTGAGCTACTACAGGTAACTGCTTCCGGGGCGCCGTCCCCCACTGCAGCCCACAGCCCCTGTGCCGTTACCCTCTCCAGCCCGCGCAGCAGCCAAGGTCGCCCCAGGCCCCTTTTCCTCACTTGCGCTCTTTGACAGCCCGCGACACGAGTCCACCATCACGAAGGTGAACGCCCCAGGACTTACCGCTCCACCTGGGTGATCCACCCTTGGTGCCATACCTTCCCCTCGGTCCTGGCCCTTCCAGTTGTTCGGAGAGCATCTACTCTTCCATTGTGTTTCCAACAGCGCATCGGTGCAGTGATTAATTCTGCAAGGAAGGCGCTGTTGTAGATGTTTAAGAGACACATATGGGAGGGCAAAGTCCAGGCACCGCTCGCAAGGAACTTACTGTAAAAACTCCCAAGGCTTAGCTCTCTGTGCCTAGTCTCCAGAATTCAAGGTTATTAGCAGCCCTTGATGTACCCGCCTTTGCTCTCTCCACATTCGGGCACAAGGACACCACGCGTAGGGTGGCCTCCGTATCTGTCCCCTCTCTTTATCTCTCCAAGATTTGCCTAGGCTTTCGCCTTCTGGACAGACCAGAATGGAGAAGTGCACTCCAGTGTTTCTTTTTGCTTGCCCCACGTCCTCCCGTGGGAATCGTTAAGTGTTCCATCCAGTATTTCTGGGATCTCTCTGGTCAGTGAGGTTTAAGTTTCATTAAGAGAAGAGTCCATGTCTTTTGTATGACTACTTCTGTTCAAAAATGCTTGTTTTGGGATGTTCAATATATTTTTACGGTGACCCACAATCTTCCCACAACATAACATGCTTTTGGCTACTCATGTTACTATAGATAGAGAGGTTAGGACACTGGATTTGGAGACAGGACATAAACATTTCCTGAGTGCTGGACAGTTTGGATGGGTGTTTAACATACGGTATTCTTTGACTCCCCCAAACAATCTGGAAGTTAGGAGATATTCCCATCTTACCAATGAGGAAATGGAGACTTAGCTTGGGCAACTTTCCCAAGGTCTTGAGTCAGGATTTGAAACTAATTCTTTTCACACCAACACAACCTAAAACCCAGGTTAGTGTTACATGGATCAGTCAGATATAGAGATAACTACTTATCCATAGCTAGTACATTTATAGATCATGATACTATGTATATTTTATACAAAATGTATAGAAGTTCCCTTTAAGGGAGATTTTGCTTAATATAATGGCATTTCTAAGTGAAATCTTTTTATAAAGACCATTCTATTTGGGCCCCAAAACAGTGTTGTTAAGAACGGCTCACTCTATATTTCTTTTCCTCTGCCAGTAGTCACTTTGCCACCAGGAGGGTTTGGGTGAACGAATCTCTTTTCCACCAACTCCATTGTATTGGCTCTTAAAGAATTTTGAGAGGAAATTGAAGATGGGAGTTGGATTGATGGAGAATAAACAGTTTCTAAAAAAAAAAAAAAAAAAAAAAATGATGGGAGTTGGAGGTTGTTGAAGTAGGAACACAGGCTTATCTGGTCTCTAACAGTGGAAAATACCTTAGCACATCCTCACTGCTTAAGCCACATTAATTGTGAACACTTGTGTATTACGTTTCTTTTTTTTTTTTTACCATCTTTTTTGGAGTATAATTGCTTTACAATGTTGTGTTAGTTTCTGCTGTATAACAAAGTGAATCAGCTATACGTATACAAATATCCCCATATCCCCTCCGTCTTGCATCTCCCTCCCACCCCTCTAGGTGGTCACAAAGCACCGAGCTGATCTCCCTGTGCTATGCAGCTGCTTCCCACTAGCTATCTTTTACATTTGGTGGTCTATATATGTCAGTGCTACTTTCTCACTTTGTCCCAGCTTACCCTTCCCCCTCCCTGTGTCAAGTCCATTCTCTATGTCTGCGTCTTTATTCCTGTCCTCCCGCTAAGTTCATCAGAACAATTTTTTTTAGATTCCATATATATGTGTTGGCACAGGGTATTTGTTTTTCTCTTTCTTACTTCACTCTGGATGACAGTCTCTAGGTCCATCCACCTCACTACAGATAACTCAATTTCGTTTATTTTTATAGCTAATATTCCATTGTATATATGTGCCACATCTTCTTTATCCATTTATCTGTCGATGGACACTTAGGTTGCTTCCACGTCCTGGCTGTTGTAAATAGTGCTGCAGTGAACATTGTGGTACATGACTCTTTTTGAGTTATGGTTTTCTCAGGGTATATGCCCAGTAGTGGGATTGCTGGGTCATATGGTAGTTCTATTTTTAGTTTTTTAAGGAACCTCCATACTGTTCTCCATGGTGGCTATATCAATTTACATTCCCACCAACAGTGTAAGAGTGTTCCCTTTTCTCCACACCCTCTCCAGCATTTATTGTTTGTAGATTTTCTGACGATGGCCATTCTGACTGCTCTGAGGTGATACCTCATTGTGGTTTTTTTGTTTTTGTTTTTGTTTTTGTTTTTGCGGTATGCGGGCTTCTCACTGTTGTGGCCTCTCCCGTTGTGGAGCACAGGCTCTGGACGCACAGGCTCAGCGGCCATGGCTCACGGGCCCAGCCACTCCGCGGCATGTGGGATCTTCCTGGAACGGGGCACGAACCCGTGTCCCCTGCATCGGCAGGCGGACTCTCAACCACTGCGCCACCAGGGAAGCCCCCTCATTGTGGTTTTGATATGCATTTCTCTAATGATTGGTGATGTTGAGCATCCTTTCATGTGTTTTTTGGCAGTCTGTATGTCTTTGGAGAAATGTCTGTTTAGGTCTTCCGCCCATTTTTGGATTGCACTGTTTGTTTTCTTGATATTGAGCTACATGAGTTGCTTGTATATTTTGGAGATTAATCCTTTGTCAGTTGCTTCGTTTGCAAATATTTTCTCCCATTCTGAGGGTTGTTTTTTTGCCTTGTTTATGGTTTCCTTTGCTGTGCAAAAGCTTTTAAGTTGCATTAGGTCCCATTTGTTTATTTTTGTTTTTATTTCCATTTCTCTAGGAGGTGGGTCAAAAAGGATCTTGTTGTGATGTATGTCGTACAGTGTTCTGCCAATGTTTTCCTGTAAGAGTTTTATAGTGTCTGGCCTTACATTTAGGTCTTTAATCCATTTTGAGTTTATTTTTGTGTATGCTGTTAGGGAGTGTTCTAATTTCATTCTTTTACATGTAGCTGTCCAGTTTTCCCAGCACCACTTATTGAAGAGGCTGTCCTTTCTCCATTGTATATTCTTGTCTCCTTTATCAAAGATAAGGTGACCATATGTGTGTGGTTTTACCTCTGGGCTTTCGATCCTGTTCCATTGATCTGTATTTCTGTTTTTGTGCCAGTACCATACTGTCTTTATCACTGTAGCTCCATAGTATAGTCTGAAGTCAGGGAGCCTGATTCCTCCAGCTCTGTTTTTCTTTCTCAGCATTGCTTTGGCTTATGTATATCATTTGCATTATTATATTCAGAGTTGATTTTCATTTTAACCCTTTCTAATTACTCATCCAGGACTATCAGTTAGTTTAAGGTTAAATCACAAATCTAAAATTTTAGTCTGCTCCAAAGTTTTTCCCCTACTCAGCTTCATGTTTTCCTGTTACACTGGCCATCATTCTGATGTTCAATTGATTCATGTCCCAACTCGGCTTGTAAGTCACTGTTAACACTGATTCCCCATTTTCAAAAGTTGTGTGTCGGCTGAAGGCCTTAATGTGTGGTCATTTTTCCTCATCCAAGTTCCTGATCAAATCTACTTTCTAGCCCAGTTGAGTCTTTGATCAGGACCAGTCTTGATCAGTATTGATCTTGGTTGGACAGTAATAACCTATATGTTGCTGTCTTTTAAGTACTTGTAACCCCTTTTCACTTCTCTCTTACAGTAGCTAGTGGTACCTGTCTGACTACAGCTAAAACTACTTCCAAAACATATCAAACCACATATTGGGAAATATACCACGGGCCTGTCCTTGCCAGCTAAGATGGTTCCACCCACACACCAACCAAGCAACAGGATCCAAAGTTATCAAATCTACGCACTACCCTCAAAATCACATTGAAGTACTTCCTATCAACGAATTGGTAGTTTATTCTTTCGAACAGGTTCTTTGGGTCCCCATCTCCTTATTTAGCCAACTCGTCTTTCCTCCTGCTTTTCATGCCTCCAAAACCAATCGTAACCAATTTGTAACCAATCTATTTACAAAATACTGTTTTCTTTTTAGCTGAGTACTTCCTAGACCCATGCTCTGATGAACTGTCCTAATAGGCTTTGGCAAGCCTTCTTTTTACCTATCCTGTTCTTCCTCACAAAGTTACACAGATCTCCGGTTACTTAAAACCATATGTAGAACCCCAGCTCTCCTAGACACATCATGACAAGCTCATAGTATTAGTTTTCCTGGCTAGCCTCTAGAGACTGAGTTACTATTTCGGCTGGCCTTTTCAGGGAAGACCTTACTAACCAGAAAATACCACCTAATACTGAGGTGCCTGAAGAACTTATCTTGCACTCTGAAAAGCAGGTCTTTCTCGCTTCTGCACTCACCATTTATAAGCATAGATGTACCTGCTTGAACCCAAGAGCTCCGAAGTTCAGCCCGCCCTACTTCCAGAGTTCTTTGGTATTTTAAAAACTGCTGCAGACGTTATGTGATTTGAGAAACTTCTTTAGTTCATGAAGATGACCCAAGCAGAAGAGATTCCTAGGAAGTGGCTTGTGGAATATACCAACACGTTGTGAGGAGTGTGGTAGACGGTCCAAGCAACACCTTTGGAGTAGAAAGCAAGGGTGAGCTGGCCTGTCAGCTGCGGGTCTGTAATTCAGCCTGCATTATTCATAATGTAACTGAAGCTTGGGGGCAGGGGAGGGGAGGTAAGAATAGAAAAACCAGGGATTCACGTTACAGTGTGGCAGGTGCGGGTGCGATGGAAGATGGCCTGGTTTATTGAGGATCCGTCCCCCCCCCCCCCCGCCCCGGCCATCCCATACTGCTCATTTGTGCATCTTCTGAGGAAGAAAAACCAGTTCATGGGACAAACCGAACGATAGCAAATCTGTCTTCCTAAACACAGCACACAGACTTTCTCAAAGCCACCAAATCTTAGTTTCCAGAGATGGAGTGTGTGTCATCTCTGGCATGCAGGAATTCTGGACGTGCCAGGTATGTTTGGCCATTTGGCACTCGTGAAAGAGAAACGGCTCTGCTTTGCACTGTGGCAGTTGGCAAAGGACTTTGACCTCTTTATGTTCCAAGTTGGTCAGGGAAAAACTGCAGTCTCAACATGCAGGTCCCTGGGCATAATCAGCGGGTGGGGGAAATTAGCACAGTTTGCCCTGTACTCTCAGTTGTGCTAGCAGCTTGATCTTTTATGCCAGGTCTCCAGCTTGTTGTCACCAACCAGTGCTGTAAAGTTCAAAAGTTAGTCTATTAATAGAACTGTCAGTCAGTAGAAATGGGGAAAATTTTTATACCCAGTCCTCTGAGAACAGATTTGCTGAATCTCTCCTAGCTATTAATAGGATAGCTTAGGAGTTCCCACCAATAGAGGTCAGTGGACCTTAGGAAAGAATATATTCCAGAAAGATTATACCCCCTGGTGATTCTTTAATGATTATTCTTTCTTTACTCCCACAGAAAGCTAGTTATTCCTATTTCATATCATTTGAGCTGTAGTCAGTGTTTAATATTCTAAGCGTCTAAGGGTGCCTTACACTTCTGCAAGATAGTTAAGAGTAATATGAGAATTTCACTTGGGCTGAGTTATAGTTGGGGGAATGGGTTGTTCAATACATGTAAAATGGAGCTATTCTTTCTCTTAGAGAATAAGATTATTTTACAGAATTTTGTTGCATGAGTTTATAAAGCACTATTTCATAATTGTGTCTTGCTAAGTAAAAGGTAATTCCTGACTGCAAAAGGGCATGAGGGAACTTTCTGGGGTGATGGGAATGTTCTACATCTTGATTGTGGAGGTGGTAGCGCAATTGTATACATTTGTCAAAACTCACTAAATTGTACTCTTTAAATTGTTGGGTTAATACCGAATGCAGTTATCCGTCAGTGAAGCCTATTTTTTAAAAGCTAAGGGTGAGAGGGACAGCAGCAGAGCAATAAAAGCTTACAGGCTCTGAAAGGAAATCCCTACTGATTGTTTTTTGAATTTTAGGGAGCCATTTGAGGGAAATATTAGAACTTGCTAGTTCCTAAGACTGCTGTATTTTCGAAAGGCTTAGAGTTATGAAATGGAATGTGATGAAGGATAAACCACGCATCAACTTTCTACTTAGCTTGTCTTTGGCTCGTTATTGCAGGTCAAAGGCAGAAATGAGACATACCTGCCGTGGTACCATCAACCTCGCCACAGCCAACATCACAGTGGAGGACTCCTGCAACTTCATCATTTCCAATGGGGGTGCCCAGACCTACCATCTGAAGGCGAGCTCAGAAGTAGAGCGGCAGCGCTGGGTCACAGCCCTAGAACTGGCCAAGGCCAAGGCTGTGAAGATGCTGGCAGAATCAGGTAGGGAGCAAAGAATATCGTGTCTGGGGAGCATTCTGTTTGCCCCTCTTATGCGCGAATCTTATTTTGTCCCTCATTGTAATGTCCCTCATTGTCCCTAATTTAATTAGCAGCTATCTCCTGGATGTCTCAGGCTTCTGCTCACCAGGCAGAATTTCTCCTGGAGTGCTGGTTTTCAGCTGGGGGCAATTCTGCCCCAAAGGGGACGTTTGGCGAAGGCTGAGCATTGGTGGTGCTAATGGCATCTAGGGAGCAGAGGCCAGAGATGCTGCTAAACCTCCTGCCAGTGCACAGGGCAGCCCCACAGCAGAGAGGTAGCTGGCCCCAAGTGCCAGAGTTGTTCAGATTGGGAAACTCTGTCTTAGGAGCATATCAGTTATCCTTTTGGCTCTTAATGCCAACTGACTACCTTAAAATTTTGAGAAATAATTATTTTATTGATAGATCAGTCAGGATTATTACAACTCACACTTTGGATCTGTCCTTACTTTTTTCTTTTCTCCTGACATCTTCTTACTTAACTCTTTTCTGGTTGAATTGAAACCGACAGTCTTCGTAGATGGCCAGAAACATTGTATGTGAAACCCCCTGGCAGTGGACAAAGAGACACCTGATGGGTGGTGCTGCTCTTATATCAGCCTGGGCAGAGGAGTGCCCAGCCCTTTGTTCAGCCCAGCTTGGTGCCTGGGCTGGTGGCCAGAGCTGTTTCATGCTTGAGGCACATTAAAAAAATAATAATTATATGTGCTATTTTCTGTGAAAAATCTTTATTTTGCTACCATAGTCTCACTAAAAAGAACAATCTAATTATGTTTTGATTTTTCTTAAAGGAAAATGGTAGGATTTCCCTGCAGTTGTTGATAGTTTAGTCATTCTGAGCTTGTTCACTTAGAGCTGACCAAGATGCTCACCTGCTAACTTTTGTTCATCTCTTGTGTTTCTTATCCCTTGTTCTTTCCCATGCTGTGTTTAATATCTCTTAAGCAACGAAAAGAAAGTTTACTGCTTTGTAAATTTCCGGGTAACAGGTTATATTTTGACTCTGGCCCTGCCTGTTTGCCTAACAGATAGGGCAGGTCCTTCCTTGTTTCTTTTGTTTTGATTTTAGTGCTGATTTTAGCTCCCCCAAAGGAAGTGACATTGCTGGAAAAGAACTTTGCAGTTACAGAGTGTTAAGGACAAAACTGATAGCAAGAGGCACAACACAGCTCTCTGCTTGACTTATTATTTGAAAGTCATTTAACAGAAGACCTTGCACAGCTTTCAGTGCAGGGGTGGCTTTAGTGTCAGATGAGCTCATCCTGAAGTTCCTGAGTTCTCCTTTAGAAAAGATAAGTTGATGAGTCTTTTGATGATGTGGACATGGTTTACAGAGAGCATCAGGACTGCAGTTCTCAACCCATGTCATACAGGCCCACTGATCACCCAACAGATGATAGTGGATTTGCACTAATAATCAGTGTGACTGGATTGGGACCCTCAAGCTAGGGTTAAAAGGCTCAATAATTCATTCCCAGCCCCAAGAGCCATATAGCTTCTCCATCCTGTCCTCTGGGTCACTGGTTCGCAAACCTCAATGTGCATCAGAGTTACCCAGACAGCTTATTCGAAATACAGATTCCTGGACCTTGCCTCACACCAGCCAAATCAAGGTTTTTCTGGGGGTGGGGCCAGAGACTGCACCTTTAAGAAGAACCCCAGGGTTGGGACATGAGGGGATGGAGGAGGGTGGTCAAAAAGTACAAGCTTCCAGAGACTTCTCTGGTGGCACAGTGGTTAAGAATCCGCCTGCCAATGAAGGGGACACGCGTTCAATCCCTGGTCCAGGAAGATCCCACGTGCCGCGGAGCAACTAAGCCTGTGCTCCACAACTACCGAGCCCACGTGCTGCAACTACTGAAGCCTGCGCGCCTAGAGCCTGTGCTCTGCAACAAGGGAAGCCACCGCAACGAGAAGCCCACGCACCGCAACGAAGAGTAGCCCCCGCTCGCCGCAACTAGAGAGAGCCCACTCACAGCAACGAAGACCCAACACAGCCAAAAAAAAGGAAAAAAAAAAACCAACAGATTTAAAAAAACAGATTAAAAAAGAAAGGTACAAGCTTCCAGTTATAAGATAAATAAGTCCTGGGGCTGAAAATACAACATGATGACTGTAGTTAACCCTGCCGTTTGGTGTATTTGAAAGTTGTTAAGAGAGTAGATCCTAAAAGTCTCATCACAAGGGAAAAAAACCTTCTTTTTGTATCTATATGAGATGATGGAGGTTAACTTATTTTAACCATTTCACAATATATGTAAGGTGTATATGCTGTACACCTTAAACTTGTAGCAGTGCTATATGTCAATTATATGTCAATAAAACTAGAAGGAAAAAAAGCGTGAGCAGAAAAATTGCTTATTGTTGTCTGCCCCAGGAAAAAAAAAAGTAGTAGTACCCCAGCTGTTTGTGACACAGGTGGGCTGTGGACCGCCTGTAGGCGAATCGTCTGGCAATGGTGAGCTCTCAGTCGGTCAGAACGCACAGCCTGAGGAGTGTCAGTTTGGTTGTGGGCAGAGTGGGTAGGGTTCCGACTCTCAGCCCTGGGCTTGGAGTCCTATCACTCACCTTTCCGCCCGTACAGATGAGTCAGGAGATGAAGAGTCCGTCTCACAAACCGACAAGACCGAGCTGCAGAACACCCTGCGGACCCTGTCCAGCAAAGTGGAGGACCTGAGCACATGCAACGACCTGATCGCCAAGCACGGCACGGCACTGCAGCGCTCACTCAGCGAGCTGGAGTCCCTGCGGCTGCCGGCCGAGAGCAACGAGAAGATCAAACAGGTCAACGAGCGGGCCACGCTCTTCAGGATAACGTCCAACGCCATGATCAACGTAAGCGCGCACATGTCTGCCTTGCTTTTTGCTTCTTTCCCTCTTTGAAATGTAATTCTCCCCAAATGCTGGAAAATTGTAGTTGGTAAAGCATAGGACGTTAGGTCCTGCTTAATCGTTCAAGGGATTTGAGTTACATTTTTTTTGTTGCATGAAATGGAACAGGGTGCACAGATGGAATGACATTCCCGCTCTGCTTGAATGGTCAGGAGGACACTGCTCCAGCCCTGCGTCTGCCACCAGCAGGGCATCTGATGGTGATGTTAGTTGAGTCCCTTCACCTCTCTGGGTTGTGGTTCTATCTATCTATGTATCTACCTATCTATCTATTTTTCTCTAACTTTATCTATTGGAACTAAAAGGTCTTCATGGGCCCTTTCCACTTCCACGTTCTGTGAGATTTTGGTTGGAGTCTGACCCCTACTTTGGTAACGCACCCTGGCCTACAGTGTGGTAAGTGGGAGCTGGATTAAGTACTAGTGAGAACCTTGTAATCCTGGTTAGTCCCATCTTGAGTCTTGGATTTGAGGGGTAATTCTGGGTAAGACAAAATATTCAACTTTGGGTACTTTTCTTTTCAAAAGAAGGGGCCAATGCTTCTGCCTCCTTATGACTCCTAGCTCGGGTGCTGTCGTTGCTTTAGGGAATACTTTGGCTGCTTGGGTGCAGGGCTCCAGGTAAACCCAACGTGCCACTGACGTTGGTGACGTGTGTCCGATACTGGGTGATAGGTATGGAGTGAGTGCACAGTTTAAATAGCGCCCTTCTTCCTCTGCTGGCGACTGATCCTCACCCGGCAGGTTCGTCAGCTTCCGCATAGGAACACGAGAGGATGCTTCATACGGCACGTGAGAACACTGCTCTTTCAGGAGGGGCTTGTGCGGGTGTTTTTGTTTTCCTATCTAATCAAATGGGATGAACTTACTCACTAGGGTCAGATTTTTCCTTGTTGGAGGAGTGATAATAAGGCATCTGCTTAGAATTAGTTGTGTCCACGTGGCTCTTAGAGATCGAAGGTCTTTTCCTATGACCAAGGGAAAATTTGTTTTTTTGCATTTAAAACCCCTTTGTTTCTTAATAGAAAGTTGTAGTAACTTTTACTTTCATGTCATTTTCTGAAGCGTTGAACACTCTTCAGTGCTCCGACTCCCACGAAGTAGAGGAGAGAAGAGATCAGTGTCTCCCAGCACCATTCTGCAGACCAGCACTGGCGCTTGTGTTTCTGATGTTGGGTCGTGTGCTCTCTTTCCAAACTCTCGTACTTCTTGGTGCCTGTGTGCCTGTTTTTCTGGTCCTCCTGTGATCAGGAAAACCTCAGAAATCATACAGGTCATTTAATCAGTAGTAAATAAATACACTTTTGAAATAGAACAGCTCAGGACACAACCATCTGTTAACCTTTTATCCATGTCAGGTGAACACCCTGCTCCATGACAATTTTTTTCCTACTCTGATAAGAAAAATTTGCTAAATAAAACACCTCTTGATTTAAACATGTCTCATAAAACTGGAACTTTATTTTGGACTTTTCTCTTGAAAATATGCTTATCTTCGTTCCTGGCGACAGTTCTTTTTCCCTGAGTTCTAGGTATCCAGAGTTTGTGTCAGTTCTCATTCTCTTCTCCCTGGGTGCAGTCTTTGCCCCTTTTATAGCCAGTTACTGCAGGAAATGCATTTTTTAGCCCTGTGTTATTTCCTTTGTACCTTTTAGGGGATGATGGCAAGGCCTTAAAACTGACATGCTAGCACATCACATCTCTAAACAGGCAGTGTTATAGCAAAGGAAGAATGCACTCATTTCACTCAGTTGCTTGCTTGCTTAGGATCTAGCTTTTCTTATTATCAGAGTGAGTCTAAGCAGGGGAGCACATTTGACACTGTTAGTGTATGCATTTGCTAATGCAGTGACCACCTGTTGAGCACCTTCTGTGTTCTAGGCACTGTGCTGGGGATGTAAAACTAATGTGGCTGTGGTCCCTGCCCTCAGGGAGATTACTGTCCAGTGAGGGGCCGGAGAAGTGAACAGATCATTATGGAGTGTGCTGCGTGCCAGGAGAGATGTGAGCACAGGCTGCTGTGCTGTAGTACCGTGGGATTGTCTAGCTCAGACCAGGAGGATCTGAGAAGGTAACCCCCGAGATAAATTCTGAAAGACCCAAGAGAGTCTTCTTATGAAGAAAAGGCAACAAAGAGTTTGGGGTCCTGAAGTCCAACTGCCCCAGTTCCCATCTCTGTGACCTGGGGCACCCTAGTCCCTCGGTGACCCCAGTTCCTTTTCTGTAAATGGTGATGATCCTGGTAGCTGCTCTCAGGGTGTGGAGAGGCTTTTCTTGGATAATGGATGTCGAGTGTTCAGTAAAGTGCCTGGCATATAATCTTCTCTCACTAACTTTGAGTTGTGACCCCTGTTCTTCAGAGGAAGTGAGGGAAGAGAGTTGATCCAGGTGTGGTGTGTGTGGATCCCTCCCTCTCCCCCAAAGTCTGGGAACCACTTGCAGTTGACTGTTACCCAAGCAAGGAAGTAGCTAGAGATAAGGCTGAAGAGGAGTTAAGTATGGGGGGTGGGGGGCTGTGTGCAGATCCTACTAAATGGGCTTGGTAGTAGTGGATTAGAAGAGGATAAGACCGATTTTGATGCAGGCTTAACTCTTAATAGATAACACCTGATTGAATGATTACTGTGAGCCTGGTCTAAGTGCTTTACATGTTAAGCAACAACTTTTGAGATAGCTACTGTTGTCATTCTTTGTTTACAGATGAGGAAGATGAGTAACTTGCTAAAAATTCCATAGTTAGATAGTAGGATGGAGCTGTGACAATTCCAGAGTATGTCCTCTATACTGCTTCTGAGTGTGGAGGAACAAAAGAAATGTACAGAGTCCAGAAATATCGAAGAAAAATCAGTAGGATTTGATCATTGGATGTGGGGAGGGAAGAAGACTAAGAATCAAGGATCCCTCTTAGTTTTCTGGCTTGGGCAGGTGGAAGGGCCCTGGAACTGTTCTTGGGATGGAGATGCAGAGTCAGAAAGGGAACGTGGTGAGTTCATATGGGACCCACTGATTCTGAGATTACTTTGAGCCATTGAGTAGGCAATTGGATAGTCTGGTCTGCAGCTCCCTGAGCGCAGAGCTGGAATTATGATTTAGTAGGCATCAGCCCATAGGCAAAGGTTGAAACCGTGGGAGTAGATGTTCTATTTACCTATTAGTTTCTCTTTAACAGGGTATAGACTTTTAAGCTTACATTGCTCCCTTCCTTCATTTATTTATTAAGCAAACTGTATCAGGCTCCCACTATGTACAAAGCAGCTCAGTTAGGAGCTGGAGATAAGTATGTGAATAAGCTATAAATGGTGTCTTCAAGTGGCTCATAATCCATCTGGAGAGAAAGTCACGATACTGCTGTGGATGCTGTAAAATAGAAATATGTGCAAAGTGCTGTGGAAAGTAGAGGAGAGACTGGCCACTTATGAGATGGGGGTTGGGGGGGGGTGTCACAGAAGAGGTAACATTTGCCATAGATCTTAAAGAATGAAGAGGACTTGGCCAAGCAGAGAAAGGGGATAGGAAGGCATTCTGGGCCAAGCAAATAGCACGTGCTCCGATGGGCAGGCCTGAAAGAAATCTGCATGTCTGAGAAAGGGTGAGCAGTTCAGGGTGGCTCCATGGCAGGGTGCAGGGGTGGGTCCAGCTGCCTGGACAGGAGGATACAAGGGCCATTTATGTCCATGACCAGTAGTTAGGATTTGGTCCTAATGTCGATGGGGAGCCAGTGAAGGGACTAATATGGTCAGGTTTGTGTTTTGTCTCTAGATTCCTTCTTCGATTCATCAGGTAGGCTTCTAATTTTTAAGATCAGTTATTATCTTAGTGACCAAAATAAAAACCAATTAACTTTCCCCATATTTGGTTTAATTCACTGCAGACTCTCTGTTCTCAGTGTCTGAATTCCTCAGTTTTAGGTGACTTGAGTTTAGTTGAAACTCAACGTATGGAAAGCAATACATGCTTACCCCATGCTTTTCCTCACCTTTTAGTCAATAGGCTGCTTCTTTGGAGCAGCTCACACAGCTGCCCTTTGTGATGTTGCGCAAATACTTTGTCTAGGTTTGTTGCTCACTTGGCATTTGTTGTTTGGTCCTCATGACCAGGGAAATATGAAAGAACTACGACAACCACATTCAATACTTTTTTCTGGAGTTGACCTTGACTGTGTCATGGAGCTGGCTGTCCCTGATACTGTGGAATAACAGGGAAGGCCTTTCATTGTGATTTGCTAGTTCAGGTTCCCAGAATAAGGTTACTTACTGGGCTTACAGAGGCCTGAGGGGAATCTCTGACTAGCTGAGTTGAGGTGACCTATATTGACTCTTTCTCCGTACAGGCCTGCAGAGATTTCCTTGTGTTAGCCCAGACCCACAGTAAAAAGTGGCAGAAGTCCCTGCAGTACGAAAGGGACCAGCGTATCCGCCTGGAAGAGACCCTGGAGCAGCTGGCAAAGCAGCACAATCACCTGGAGAGAGCCTTCCGAGGAGCCACGGTGCTGCCGGCAAACGCTCCTGGCGGCGCTGCTTCTGGCAAAGGTGAGCTGCTGGCTTGGCTCTTGGACGGCCTGTCTGATCCCAGCCACATGCTTTTCTGCAGCTGATAGAGAGAGCTCCAGATTCTCCAGAATCAGCGACTCGTGTGAGATGGAATTCGAGCCCTTTATTCTTCTGACTTCCCCATTGCTTTCTACCATTTGTTACTAGGTTTGTGGTTAATATTTGAAAGCTCCAGCTGTGCCAGGTTTTGATAAATGCGGCCCAAGGAAACAAATGCGGCTTTCCTCCTTGTAGGTCAGTGCTGCTCCGGCAAAGGAGACATGAGTGATGAGGATGACGAGAATGAGTTCTTTGATGCTCCCGAGATCATCACCATGCCTGAAAATTTGGGCCACAAGTAAGTCATTCTTGATTCCCACCCCCCGCAAAATGAGCATATCTGGCCATGGAAAGGTTAGAAATGTGGAAGTGTCATAGTTGTTTACTAAGATATGGACTCTTTTCCTTACGTAAGTGGAAGACTGTCAGCTTTTTTACATGAACAAGTACTCCAGAGATGTCTATTCATACGTACTGCTTTCTAAGTGTCGTCGTTTGATCACTCATCAATAAGTTTGTGCCGTGTCCTTAGCATTCTGCTTTGTAAAGACATGGTGAGGACCAAACTCTAGTTCTGATCTTTATGGTAATTCTCATACGCTTCCCATCTGTGTAGACGTACTGGCAGCAACATCAGTGGAGCCAGCAGTGACATCAGCCTTGATGAACAGGTAACTCTTATTTGGGAATTACCAAGACTGGGGGACTTAGGTGTCATTCCCAAGGATTTGCTTATAAAGTACTAAGAGAAACAGAAAGTACTGTTTTTTTTGTTTGTTTGTTTTTTAGCATGGGGGAAGGGAAGCTTATAAATACTGGGTTTTCTGTTCTTTGTGAGTGATTGAATGGCTTTGTTTTTGCGCTTAGTACAAGCATCAGCTGGAAGAGACCAAGAAGGAAAAGAGAACGAGGATACCATACAAGCCAAACTATAGCCTCAACTTGTGGAGCATCATGAAGAACTGCATTGGGAAAGAACTCTCCAAGATCCCCATGCCGGTGAGGGTCTCGCACAGCCAGGCTCTGCCCGGAAGGCCTCGCAGGCCCCGGCCAGAGGAGTGTGGCCGGGACAGCCTCCACCCACTCCTGTGGCAGTTTGTGGCATGGTCCTTGTTACCCTTACAGTCATAAACGATCCCTTAAAACTAGCGGCTTTAATTTTCGCTAGGGATCTCGTATGTTTCCAGATCACCTAGAGTCAGATGCGTTTGTTCAGTAACAGTTACTTATGAGCAAATTCCTATGCCAGATGTGCTGAGGACCTGCAAAGATAAAATTCAGCATCGTTTCTGTTTTCAAGAAGCATGTAGTTCGAGAGACAGACATGAAAACAGGTAGAAAACATTCATTTCTATGATGGGAAGTACTGTGCATACGAAGGTTTGGGGAGACCAAAGCAAAACCAATTCATTCCAACCAGGAAGCCATGGACCATCTCCCTGGTGAAGGAGGTGTTTGGACTGACCTCCCTGCCTCCTGTCATGCCCTCCTCCAGTCTGTCCACACTGTTTTCAAAAGGGATCTTTTCAATATTGCAGATGTAGTCATGTCATTCCTTAGCTTAAAGTCCTTTACTAGCTCCTACTGCTTTGAGAGTAGTCCCGATCCCTTAGTGGGCTTGATACTTCCTCACCAAGGACAAGGCTCCGCCCATACACGTGCCCGTGTTCTGGTCTTCGGGAGTTACCTTCAGGGACTCACCGGCATCTTTTTTCTTTTCCCCTCAGGGCATTTGCACACACTGCTCTTTCTGCCCAAACTTTCATCAGCTTCCCACCCACCTATGCCACTTTTCTTTTGTCCTGGCTGAGACCCTTTTTTTCAGGATTCGACTGTGGTGTCGTCTCTTTCAGCAGACCTTCACCCGTGCATCTGGTCAGGGTGAGCCGTCTCTTCCCTGTGTTCCAACAAGTGCCACTGTTTATTTCTGGACAGTGGGTTTAACTTGCTGGTTCACTCCCCAAGAGTTTAATGACTGCCTAGCTGCCTGGGGTTGTATCAGTGTATCAGGTATAGGTTCAGTTTAAAGAATCCAAAATATGTTGGTTTAGACCAGGGGGCAGCAAACTGTGGCCCTGGGGCCACATCTGGCTGCCATCTGTATAGCCTACCAGCTAAGCATAGTTTTTATGTTTTTAAATGGTTGAAAAATATCAAAAGGAGGATAATATTTTGTGATGTGAAAATTATATACAATTTAGATGTCAGTGTCCGTGAAGTTTATTGGAACACAGTAAATGCTCATTCATTTACAGATTGTCTGTGGCTGCTTTCATCCTAGAACAGCAGTGTTGAGTAGGTGTGACAGAGGCCGTATGGCCCTTGAAGCCTAAATATTTACTATATAACCTTTCACAGAAAAAGCTGGCCAACAAATATTAGCTTAACTCATTATCACATTAAAGTCCAGAAGTAGGTGGTCCAGGGCTGGTACGATACTCCACACTGTCATGACCAGGCTCCTTTCTGTCCTGTTGTTCTGCTGCCTGTGGCCTCAATTCCCAGGTGTTAAGTGGCTGCTCCAACTCGGGCCGTCAGGATCGCATTCCAGTCAGCAGGAAGAGGGAAAGAGGAGAAGGGCATGTCCTGCCTTTTAAGGGTGCTTCCTGGAAATATCATGAACCATTTTGCCTTCAGTCTCTTTGGCCAGAACTTAGTTATATGGCCTCAGCTAGCTGGAGAGGAGACTAGAAATGAAGACTTCTGTTCTTGGTGGCATGACCTAGTTAAAAATTGGGGATTCAACTACTTGTAGAAGAAGGGAAGAATGGAGAGTGAGGAATGGCTGCAGGCTCTGCCCATAGCCGGTTGCACGGCATACAGACAGCATTCTCCTAGCCTCTTGGGGCTGATGGACCAGTGAGTGGTTTCTTTCTCTCCATAGACTGTTCTTCACGGGCAGAGACTGGTCTTTATATCCTTGATGCTTAGCCAGTGCCTGGCACATATATATCATTCAGCAAATGTTAAAGTAATTAGTTAACTGAGTCTTGGAAAAAAAAATAGATTTGTATGTAAGTGCATAGGATTTCTTTTAGAAAAATGTTGACCTCCAGACAGGAAATGGCCATGAGTAAGCACACTGGAGAAGCATAAAATAAGTGGTTGACTAGGGGCCTGAAAAGAAGCCCCGCTTCTTTGCCTAGTGCCTTGAAGGAAGTGGTGGAGAGGTAGGGTGAAAAGGCAAGTCATTGCAGCCTCAGAAATGCAGTTCCTGCTTAGAGATAGGTTCTGAGTCCAGGTGACCTCTCTGTCCTACTTTACCATTATTTCCTTGTTGACATCGTTACAAGGAATGTGCAGTCCGGTACCTGCTGGCCTGTGGATCTGGTCCTCACCCCTGCCCTGCTCTGTGCTGTGTCACAGGAAAGCTGATCCCTCCCTCCAGGCTGTGTTTCTCAGGCTTCCATGCCTGCTGACTCTGGCTGGGCTCCACCAGTGCAAGGCACCAGAAGGAGTTTGGAGCGGGAGGATGGGAGAAGTCCCAGGGCACTCCCCGCCCCGGCTACATTCTCTTGGGCAATGCTCTGGCAGCAGCTGTGTGGCTCTAGTTTCCACTGGACAGGCCCCCCTGAGGCTTTAGCTTCTGCGCACGCCTCTGGCCTCTGCGCTGCGGTAATACCACCGCTGCTCTTTGTTCCTCCTGCCTGTCAGCAGTTACGGCTTCCTGCCGCTGCTAATCTCCAGGCTCTCATGTTATGCTGTGCAGCTCTCCATCAGCCATATAACTAACGCCCTGCTTCTTTCCACTGTAAATTCTCAGATTTGTTTGTTTCCCTGTTAGCCCTCTGAGGGATAAAATGACCAGTATAAAAAGCTTGGCCCTTTCAGAGAAACTGTGGTTCCTGGAACAGCTGTTGGGGGGCAGGGCTGTGTGTGTGTGATAAGCGGTGATGGGCTAAGTAAGGATATACTGATTCTAGGCCCAGGTGGTGCTCATCTGTCCTGTAGCCACCAGCGGAGCACATCACCTGTCTCATTTTCCTCGAAATGTATGGAAATGTTACTGCATGTTGCCTGCAGTTCTGCCACGGAGAGATTTTGTTGGCATAGTTAATAAGTACCGTCTTTTAAAAAGACACTTGAGGGGCTTCCCTGGTGGCGCAGTGGTTGAGAGTCCGCCTGCCGATGCAGGGGACGCGGGTTCGTGCCCCGGTCCGGGAAGATCCCACATGCCGCGGAGCGGCTGGACCCGTGAGCCATGGCCGCTGAGCCTGCGCGTCCGGAGCCTGTGCTCCGCAACGGGAGAGGCCACAACAGTGAGAGGCCCGCGTACCGCAAAAAAAAAAAAAAAAAAAAAAAAACTTGGGGATTTGAGTTCTGTCCAGCCGTTTCCCCTCGGTGTGCATTTTTCTTATCATAGTGCTTTTCTCTGCGGACAGCATGGCTTTGGAGTGTGGTACAGTGTTTTTAGCTGAGGCAGGGTAGATCCTACTTCCCCCTTGGGAAATTTTCACAGAAATGCTTAGTATATTTCTCAGAAAAAGCAGGCTCTAGTATTTTTTTTAATGTATAAATGCTTAGAAACAAATATGAAACTATTAATAGTGGTTATCTTTGGGTGATGGTATTTCAAGTAGATGTTTTCCTTTATACTTTGTTTCCAAAGTTTGTTATAGTGGAGATTACAAGATGTTTCATAATTGGGAGGGCAGTAAGCATTAAGGTAGTATGTGACTCCAAGATTGGGGGGTAGAAGGTTGGATAAAAATGAAAAAATAAAAAGAGGTAGGGCTGTAGGAAAGAAAAGTGTTGTTTTTGTTTGTTTCATTAACTGAAATTTTGCTTTAGGTCAGCTCCATTCAGTACAAAGGACATTTTTTTCTTCCTTCCTCTCTTCTTTGGACTCATCTCAGGCTAGTGATATTCAGGCTTATTTAGCTGTATTGCTGGTTAAATAAGCTTTATGGACTAGCCTGGGAACCCAGCCTCTTTTTATAGTAAGTTTTTAAAGTAGTAAAGTCATCATAAATTCCAGACAGTCAACTTAGAAGCTCATTCTTTGGGGGATGAGGGGACAATGTCTCTTTTGTTCACTTCTCTATACCCGCTGAGTTGTATAGGGTCTGGCACACATGAGGGCTCAATAAATATATGTGGCACGAATGGACATCTTCTGCCCGACAGAGGTACGCAGACACACACTTGCTTCATCCTGTGGCTGAGTGCCCTAAGTTGGCTCCAAAACTTGAATGGTAGAAGCACTCAGAGCCCTCTCTTAGCCCCCATCATGAATACTCCAGCTGCAGAAACACAACTGTCCAGCCTCAGAGAAGAAAGCAGAATCCTTGCCTGATATAGAACTGAACTGAGACTCAGCAATGGTCTAGCCTGGGAGTGGAAGCTAACTAATGTTTTTTCCGCTAGTCAGGACACGACTGCACTTAGCATTTACTACCCTTTCTTTCCTCCCTCAAAAATGTTAAATACCTAACTTCTTCTCTGTGTATACTTGTGCTGAAGTCCATTCCCCTTTTATTCGTTCATTCAGTACCTATTTGATGACAGTTTCTCATGGGCCAGGCATCAGTGGCTCTTGGATATGCAGTGGTAAGCAGAAGAGGCATGGTTCCCATCTCAGAGTGCTTCCAGTTAGTGAAATAAATGAAAATGGAATTTCCACCACTCATTGACAGGAACAGTTGGCCGAGGAGAATGGGCTGCTTTCAGGCTAGATCTTGGAGTTGCTCTACTGAGCAAAGACCTCTTCTTTTCCCAGTGATTTGTTTTATCATCCTGACATCTTGATATGTGTCTCCCTCCGACTGCAAAAAGAAAAAAAAAGAAAGAAAGAAATTGTCTCATTTGGATGTGCGGACAAAGTTTTTATATCTGCTCTTTTCCTGACAGGTAAACTTTAATGAGCCCTTATCCATGCTTCAGCGCCTTACTGAAGATCTGGAATACCACGAGCTGTTAGACCGAGCTGCAAAGTGTGAGAACTCTCTAGAACAGCTCTGTTATGTTGCAGCTTTCACCGTGTCCTCCTACTCCACTACTGTCTTCCGTACCAGCAAGCCGTTCAACCCACTCCTTGGGGAGACCTTTGAGCTAGACCGATTAGAGGAGAATGGGTACCGATCCCTCTGTGAGCAGGTAAAGGAGCCTCAGGACTGTGACACGTTTCCTTTTTGAAGAAAGGGATGATTTCTTTGGTTGATACCCCTGGGTGTTAACGTTTGCAGAAATTCCAGACCCCGTCATCCCCAACTGCCTTCTTTTCCTTCAGGACTTCAACACTGGAGGCCCTGGTATTCATCTACTGCTATGGGTGTAAAAATGTCAAGTGTGAATTTGGGGTGTTTATCACCAGTTAATAGGCAGTATCTTTTTTTCCTCCTTTCTTCCTTTTAATTTGAACCACTGATTTCTTCAAGGTGAGTCATCATCCCCCTGCAGCTGCACACCACGCTGAGTCCAAAAATGGCTGGACGTTGCGTCAGGAAATCAAAATCACCAGCAAGTTTCGAGGCAAATACCTCTCCATTATGCCCCTTGGTAAGGCCACCATCTTTGTAAGAATTTGTGCTCCAGGAAGGAAAGCTTTTCTGGCAGGATGGAGGCGGTTACTGGTTCAGTAGTCAGGAACCTGGAGGTCTGATTCAGGCACTGAACCTTACGAGCTAGCTTTGTGCAGGTCATTTAACTTCTCAGCTGCTGGGTGGGGGGCGGTGTGTGTGAGACTCTTTAAGGACCCATCCGGTCATAAGTTCTTCGTCTTCTTAGCTATATTTAATGCATCTTTAAGTACTATTTTAGAATACACATCTTAGCATGCATTTAAAAAATTCTTTTAGTTGGTGGTGTTTACCCCAGTTCCCTAGCAATCAGCTTCTCTCTATAGATCAGAACTCCTGTGACTGCAAAAGGTTAGGGTTCCTGGGTAGCCCTCCTCCTCCTCTCCTTTCTCCCCTCTCTCTTCCTCCACCGGAGGGGTTAGGTGTCATTTATGTAACAGCTGAACTCCAGGTAAAGTGAAACTATTTTAAAAGGTCTTATTGGATTACAAGTTAATTTTGCACCGAGATCAGAAAGGTCAGGCCTGGGAGTAGGAATCCTAGTGTGCAGTGTGTGTGTGTCCGTACTTTAGGGGAAGTGAGATTATTCAGAAAGGGCAGCAGATTCTTGATGCTCTTTTGAACTAGAGCCAGCCACGTTTGGCCACGTGTGTACTGAAGAGTGAACGTCGGTCTGCAGAAAAAGAAACACAAAGCAGGTAGAGAGAAAGCAAGTGGCTCCCTAGAGCCAGCGCTGGTAGTAACTCCTGAGCTCTCGATGGCGTTCCATGTCCTGGTTCTAGTCTTTCATGTGGCAGAGCTGCAGTGCTGGGTTATCGCAGTACAGTCTTCTGCTTTAGTAAATCCCCCTTTCTCTCAGAAACAATGTAGCAGGTACAGTGCAAACTAGAAATTAGCCAGAAAAAAATCCAGGGATGTTCGTAACATATTAAAAGACAAGAAACTGAAATGTTAACTCTGTTGCCTCATGGTTAATATGCAAGAGGCCCTTAGATGAAAAGGAGACTAAGTGATTTTGGTCTTGATCTTTACTGAGAACCTTTGAAAAGGTTCTAATTGCTTAACTGTCTTTGAAGCTGATAGCTTCCGAAGTGTGTTAGGTTAAGAGTAGTAAACACCTGAGATGTTCACACCTAATCTGCAGAACTAGGGTGTCAGTGGTCATATTGCAGTATAACGTTCATCCATGCAGGAGGGTTTCAGAGGCCCCCTGAGGATTGCTAAAGGGATGGGTTATATGTATTTAATTCTAAGGAAGTTTATATACATTTTAAAAACGGCAGTAAACCTAAATTACCAGCGATGTGCTGTGCATTTTCTCTGTAATTTGACTAATCTAGAATTCTTTGAGGGGTAAATAACTATAGGAACATGATATAAGTGGTAGATCTAATTTTTTAGAGTTAAAAAAATCTTTGATAGGATTTCATTCCTTTGGTTGTTTAAGGATTCATCAGGATATATTATCTTAAGTCACCCCATCTATTAGATACTGAATATACCTACCACGTACTAGGTATGGTTCTAAGGTGCTCGGGAAATGCAAGTGAACAAAACAAAGATCCCAGCCTTTGTAGGGAGATTGAACAAGAATTGACATAGTGGGACTTCCCAGGTGGTGCGGTGGTTAAGAAATCCGCCTGCTAATGCAGGGGACATGGGTTCGATCCATTTTCAGTGGTGTTCAACCCTCAGAGGGTAAATTATTAAGCCAAGAGATGCCATTGAAGAAAGACAGGTGGACAGGGGTGTGAGTGAGTAGGCAGATGGATGGTTTTTTGAGGTGGTGGAAGGTAGTCTGAGTCTTCCAGTAAAATTGACTGAAAAGGTTAGAATTCTTGCAGTCTGGAAAAAAGAATGCTTCTAGGAAATATAATTGAAGTTTGCAAAATTATGAAGACTGCGGTAGAGGGTAAATATGAGTTTGCTCATCCACTCATTTTGGAATTGGGTGGTAGCTTCAAGTTTAAAGAGATACATTTAAATAGAGGATTATTTTATAGTTTGGAGTTCTCTAACCCAAGAAGAATCGCAATTTGATATTATGAATGAAACAGCCACTCAGCCTGTTGATCTCTGTGTCAATGACACTGCTGGGCTCCATGCACCTTGAATTTGCCCCAGCAGCACTTTAGTCAGAAAGTCCTCCTTATGTATTTTATCCATTGTTCCAATTTCTACTTTTTGATTAGAGTGATTAATCCATTTATATTTATTATAATTACTGATTAGTTAGGATTTATATCTGCCATTTTGGTATTTTGTTTCTGTACATCTTATGTCCTTTTTGTTCCTCCTCTACTCTGCCATTCGTTCCTTCTTTTGTGTTAAATAGATATTTTTCTAGTTTACCATTTTAATTCCCTTGTTATTTCTTTTACTGTATTTTTTAAAGGTATTTTTATGGTTATCCTGGGTATTAAAATTAACACCTTCTAATAATCTAGTTCAGATTAATACCAGCTGAATTTCAACAGGATATAAAGACTTTGCACTTACATGGATCTATTACCTTTTCCCTCCTTTGTGCTTTTATTTTCATGCAAACTATTTTTCTGCATTATAATTCCATCAACATTGTTTTATAACTGTTGCTTTATGTAGTTGTCTTTTACATCATATAGGAGAAAAAAGTTATATAAGCAAAAAAATAGATGTATGCTGGTGTCTTTTATGTAGTTTAATTGCTGTTACCTTTACTGGTCTCTTAATTTCTTAAGGTAGATTTAAGTTACTGCCTAGTATCCTTTCATTTCAGCCTGAAGGACTTCCTTTAGCATTTCTTGAAGAGCAGATCTGCTAGCCAGGAATTCTTTCAGTTTTTGTTTTTCTGGGAATGTCTTAGTTCTCCTTGTTTATGAAGGATAATTTTGCTGGACATAGAACTCTGGGTTTGATGGTCTTTTTCTTTCAGCATTTTGAATGCGTCATCCGACTGCCTTCTGGCCTTCGTGGTTTCTGAGGATCACTTGTGTGTGACGCATCACTTCTCTCTCACTGCTTTCCGGATCCTCTGTTTGTCTGTGTCTTTCTAGTTTGATTACGGTCGGTTTCAGTGTGGTGCTCTTTGAGTTGATCCACTTGGCATTCACTGGACTTCTCGGAAGTGGAGATTAGTGCTTTTCGTCAAATCTAGGGGATTTGGGGCCATTATTTCTTCAGGTGCTCCAACTGTTATCACCACCTGTGGCAGCTATTGTGTTAAATAATTGCCACGGATTGTTTTGATAATTGCCCCAGCAGGTGTGGAATCAGATCAAATAAAGATAAGCCCAGGGCTTCCCTGGTGGCGCAGTGGTTGGGAGTCCGCCTGCCGATGCAGGGGACACGGGTTCGTGCCCCGGTCCGGGAGGGTCCCACGTGCCGCGGAGCGGCTGGGCGCGTGAGCCATGGCCGCTGGGCCTGCGCGTCCGGAGCCTGTGCTCTGCGGCGGGGGAGGCCGCGGCAGTGAGAGGCCCGCGCACAAAAAAAAAAAAAAAAAAGATAAGCCCAGTGAGTGGGAGTTTACTGGGAGCCACCAGATAGGTCAGCTAATGACAGTGCTTTGGAGCTGGGCTTTGGGAGCTTCACGCTGTTCTTCTGCTCCCTCCAGTGTTTGCTAGACTGCTTGCTGGTTTTCACGGCTACCATGACTGTGAGGCTGCCAGTTTTCAAGGCTGCTGCCGAGCTGGGGAGAGAAGGACAGGAATGGGGCAAGTTAAAATGCCACAAAGCTCATTTTGCTTACTGAGAGTCAGCCATTTTTCTTGAGTAAATGTTTCTTGGAGTATTGTAAGCCTTTGGTTAATTTCCAGAGTTATGAAAAAGTTGATTCTGATCACTTTTGTTAGTGTGTTCTTGTTGATTTTACTGGGGAGCTGATACATGGAAGTTCTTACTCTGCCATTCTCTTAAGTGGCTGTCTTCCCCTTTATACATTTTAAATGGCTCAGTTTTGGGATCGTTAACTAATTGTCAAGTTTTCAACACACAAATAATATATAAACGAAGGTAGCCGTAGGGTGTTCTTTATTTTTCCACTATCCCAGTGAACTGGAAGGGACACTGCAGAACAACAGGTACATCATCAGGTCGGGATATAGGGTTATGGTATTGGACTGTACACATGTTCTGCTCTTATTTTGAACTTCAGCTCTAGCTGTCACTAGCTCTGTGACCTTGGGAAAATTATTGGACCTCTCTAAGCTCAGAGTCTTCATTTGGTAAAATGAGGATGTGGTAGGTTGAATAATGCCCCCCTGCCCCCAAATATATCCACATCCTAATCTCTGGAACCTATGAATTTATCACTTTACACAGTGAAAGGAACTTTGGACATGTGGTTAAGGATCTGGAGATGGGGAGATAATCCTGGATTATTCTGTGGGCCTAATGTAATCAACAAGGGTATTTATAAGAGGGAGGCCGGAGGTTCAGAGTCAGTGACAACAGAAGCAAGAGGTTTGAGTGACGCTAGGAAGGGTCCACAAACCAAAGAATGCAGGTGGCTTGTAGTAACTGGAAAAAGCAAGAAAATGGATTTTCCCCTTGAGCCTTCAGAAGGAGCACACACCTGCTGACACCTTGATTTTAGACTTCTGACTTCTAGAACTGTAAGAGAATAAGTTGTGTTATTTTTTAAAATTTATTTATTATTTGTTTGTTTGGGGCGGCATTGGGTCCTCATTGCTGTGTGCAGGCTTTCTGTAGTTGCGGCGAGCGGGGGCTACTCGTCATTGCAGTGCGAGGGCTTCTCATTGCGGTGGCTTCTCTTGCTGGGGAGCACGGGCTCTAGGCACACAGGGTTCAGTACTTGTGGCACGCGGGCTCAGTAGTTGTGGCTCGCGGGCTCTAGAGCGCAGGCTCAGTAGTTGTGGCGCACGGCCTTAGTTCCTCCACGGCATGTGGGATCTTCCTGGACCAGGGCTCGAACCCGTGTCCCCTGCATTGGCAGGCGGATTCTTAACCACTGCGCCACCAGGGAAGTCCCACGTTGTGTTATTTTAAGCCACAAAGTTTGTCATAGCTGGTTTCAGCAGCAGTAGGATACAAATGTAGCCTGCAGCTAAGGTATCAACAAATATTTGAGTGCCCACTATATGCTGGTAACTATTTCTAGTTGGGTACATAATGGTGAACAAAAGCTCCTTTGCCCTCATTTAGCTTGCATTCTTAAGTAGACACAAAAGTAAATAAAACAAGTACTTTGATTTTATATAGTGGTGGTTCAGTGAAGAAAATAGAGTAAGCAGAGATGGGGTTAATGATGGAGGAAGGAGAGTGTTGTGTGTTCCCTTGTAGCACAGTCAGGAACTTCTCTGAAAAGGTTACATTTGAGCAGAGACGTGAGAACAAAAAGAAACGAAACCAAAAGATGACTGGCAGAGAGAACCCCAAAGATAAGGGCCCTGGGGATGGAGCAAGCGTAGCACGCATGAGAAACAGCAAGGCCACAGCAGCTGGTTCAGAGTGAGGAGGGGGACGCGGTGGATGAGACCAGAGGGTAGGCAGGAGCCTGCTCTTGTAGCGTCTTGTACACCATGAAAGGAGTTGAGTTTTATTCTAACTACAGTGGGGAGTAATGGAGAGATTTTATGGTGTGGAAAGTTGATATGACATGTTTTAAACAGATCATTTTGACCAGAGACTTGAAGGGGGGCCAGAGTGGAAGCCGGGAGGCCGAAAAGAGGTTCGGGCAAGAGCTGCTGGTGGCTTAGACTGCAGTGGTGAAGAACAAGCGATTTAGGCCATAGTTAGGCAGAGCAAATGTTTTTGAAGATGGCTGTGAAGAGTAAATGAGTGAGGAGAGCCTAGCACAGTATCCGGTACACAGCAGGTGTTCTCAGCAGAGTTGCCACTGCTCCTGTCAGTGTCGTTGTCACCAGTGTTATCCTCGTCAGCATGACTGCTGCTGCAGCCACCAGGGCTACTTTAACCTTTTTGTCCAAGAAGGACACGCCTCAGCCACGTTTAGTGTTCGTTTCGTTAGTGGTCACAGAGGGAGCTTAGAGTTATACCGTTACTGGAATTAACTGTATTATTTAATGTGTATATCTTCTGAATTTTTTGGATTATTTTGAATCTCCACTCACCTCTGTTGAAGCCACTGATTTTGGCTTGGTATTCATTTGAGATTATAGGAACAGGAGAAGACCTTACGTACTGAGTGCTATAAAGGGTACAAATCAGGACCAGCCCCATGGAGAGACACATAGCAGGGGGTGTGGGAGGATCCTGGACATGAGTTTCCATGCCCTCTCCCCATGAAATCAGGGCCCAGCACCTTCCTGGCACATTGATGTGTTTAACATCCTAGAAGCTCCACCAGGCTTCCTTGTCCAGAGATTTTATTGGGGTTTCATCATGTGGGCACAGTTGATCAAATCCTTGGCCACGTGACTGAACTCAATATCCCGGCCTCCTTCCCTCCCTGGAAAGAAGGAAATATCATTCCCAGGAGGTCAGGAGGCCAGATCTAGCCCGTATCAGGTGACCCGCAGCCGCTGCTCTCTAATGACATGGTTGGTCTTTCTGGCCCACCCTCGTCCTAAGTCATCTTGTTGGCATAAGCTATCTAGGGGCCCACCTGAGGCACCTCATTGGCATATATCACCAGGGCCCTCATGAGTAACAAAGACACTACTGTCACTTGGGAAATTGCAAGGGTTTAGAGGTTGGACAAAGACCAGACAAATTCTTTATTATGCAGCTGTTACTGGTTTATCAGTTGGACAAAGACCAGACAAATTCTTTATTATGCAACACGTGCTCACACATCGAGTGAGTGTTGGAGCCGGTGCCCCTGCTCTATCCACTGCTCCCCCCCCCCTTTTTTTTTTTTCCACTATTAAGGCCCATAGGTAAACAAGTGGTTTGCTTAAAGTCACACAGCTAGTTACTCACAACAGGGCTTGTCCCCAGTACTGACCACCAGTGTGTGCTCTTTTCCATATGCTGCTTTATTTTTCATGTTGGGGCAGATGTGACCTGTTCCTGTAAATTTTGCAGCTAGTATGGCAGGTACAGTTAGTGAAAAGATTGGGGGTTTTGCTTTCATTTTTATTTCTACATCTGCAGAATATTACTTCCCAGCTAAGCTGTATCAGCTGTCAATGTTTGTCCTCATTAGTTATATTTTATTCATAAATTTTAAAATCACGTGGAAAACTCAGTCAGTGCGTCCAACATTTATAAAGGTTATAAGTCCTTTTTGACTTATTGTTTTCTTTTTAAAAGTAAGAAATATTGATAAAATCAAATCAATCCATCATTATTTCTAGCCAGCATGGTGCTGTTTTTCTAATATTTGGCTTAATTTGTGTACCACTCTCTGCTTCTAGGTAGCATCCACTGTATCTTCCACGCAACTGGGCGCCACTACACTTGGAAGAAAGTTACCACGACAGTGCATAACATTATCGTGGGCAAACTGTGGATCGATCAGGTGAGTGAAGGGGCTCAGCATGCTCTGACGTTCAGAAGCACACGTCCGTCCTTGTAGTATTTAGGACGTGTGGACTGGCCCCAGACTGCTGTTACTGGTTTATCAGTTTTGCCTAAGGAATTTCTCTCAGGCGGTAATCCCACCCCCAAACTCCCCGAGTTTCTATACCACAAACTATTACCTATAAATGACCAAGTTACAACATTCATTCAGTGACTACTCTACTAGGGCTGTGTTAGGTACTATGAAGAATACAAGAAAATAATAAACATGGCTCCCATCCTTCATCCTTTCGTCATTCATCAAACATTTGTTGCCAAGCTGAGTGCTAGGTCTTGGGAATACAAAGTCATATGAGGCATTGTCCTGCCACGAGTTATTTTATCATTGGAGATATATGACAGATACGTGTAGGATGAAAAGTATTTGCCAAAATAGACTAGTGTAAGAGCTGTACTAAAATACTATCTAGGGGCTTCCCTGGTGGCACAGGGCTTAAGAATCCACCTGCTGATGCAGGGGACACGGGTTCGAGCCCTGGTCCAGGAAGATCCCACATGCCGCGGATTAGCTAAGCCCGTGCGCCATAACTACTGAACCTAGAGCCCTCGAGCCACAACTACTGAGCCTGTGTGCCACAATTACCGAAGCCCGCGTGCCTAGAGCCCGTGCTCTGCAGCAAGAGATGCCACTGCAATGAGAAGCGCGCTCGCCACAACTTGAGAAAGCCCGCACTTAGCAATGAAGACCCAACGTAGCCATAAATAAACAAACAAACAGTCAAACTATCTAATTCATTGTCAACTTGCTCTTAAGACAGTGGTTGCATTAAATTCAGAAAAGAGAGGGAATTCTGTCTGAGCAGTCAGGAAAGGCTTCACGGTAGATGTGGGAATGAAGCTGAGTCTTAAAGAGCTTTTTGGGATTTGCAAGATAGAAAGGAGGAGAAAATGCAATGAATGAAGTGTAGAAAGGCCCACCATATGTGGGGTTGAAACCGTGAGTAGAATACTTTAAGCACAGAGTTCATGAAGGGTACGAGTGGAGGATTGGTTTGGGAAGGTAAATTATTATGTGAATATCATCAGTGTGTGTGCTGAAGGTCGAATTATGCCACTGAATGTGTGACACAGTTTTTTAAAAAAAGGTCATTTGGCCTTGATTCCAACCTGGCGTACCAAGATTACAAAGGGATTCCACAGCGTCTCAAGTTGGCTAAGACCTGAATCTTAAGTACAGGAAAGCTAGAATGTAAGATTGAAAAGAATTATGATGCATGAGGCTTAGCATGTATTCAAGTCATCCATTCTTAATAAAACCAATCCATGATTCTTTTCTTTTTATAGTCTGGTGAAATTGATATTGTGAATCACAAGACAGGAGACAAGTGCAATCTTAAATTTGTTCCTTATAGCTACTTCTCTCGGGATGTAGCAAGAAAGGTAAGAGAAGTTGAAATTAAAATGTTTTTCACTTAGTGTGTATCCCATAGAAAGTCTGTTCCTTTGGAGCTGGTGTAGGTGGATGGATTGTGTGTGTTCAAAAGAAAAGGAGAGATAAAGGAGAAAGTCAGCAAAAGACAACAAGTTAGAGAATAAAAGTCAAGAGCGATGAGGGATTGGCATTTCCTGGCGGTCCAGTGGTTAGGGTGCTTTCACTGCCGTGGGCCCCGGTTCGATCCCTGGTCGGGGAACTAAGATTCTGCAAGCTGTGCAGGCGTGGCCAGAAATGAAAAGGGCAATGAGATTTGAAAATGGGCAACACCGAGGAAGGACGAAGGAAAGGGTTACCAGAAGAAGGCATGGGTACTTTGAAGTCTGAGTGAGAGTTCTGGTACCACCGCAGTGGAATTGTGCCGTGAGTTTTGATGGGAGAGTGAAGAAATCTGTTTGTGGCGCTCTCTGCTTTCTGGAGAGAAGAATATAACATAATTCTGAGTACAGTCAGATCCTTTTCCTACATATATCATTACAACAAAAATCTGTACAACAAAATGGTAATGAATCCTCCAACTCATGACTCAGTTATTTTAAGCAGCTCAAGAAAACATAACAAAATAATTTGAATGGTTCTATGGAGTTTGTCATAACAGGATTTAACCAGTATTTACCCTAGGACTTCGGTTTCCAGAGTAGTCAGGTAAGCTAACACAGCGAATGCCGTACTCCAGAGCCCTGCTCTCCCTCTTTGTAGGTGACAGGGGAAGTGACAGATCCATCAGGAAAAGTTCACTTTGCCCTTCTGGGGACGTGGGATGAGAAAATGGAGTGTTTCAAAGTACAGCCAGTCATCGGGGAAAATGGGGGTGACACTCGGCAGCGAGGCCACGAAGCAGAGGAAAGCAGGGTCATGCTGTGGAAGCGAAATCCTTTACCGTGAGTATCAGTGTGGGTCCCGCCCGGGTCCTGCTGTGACCTCAGCCTTGGAGCAGTGTTGCGGCGTTTCTGCCTTCCTTCCCACTTAATTCTGTGAGGGACTGAGCACGGGACATCGGAACCTGGAGATATGACCAGAAGGTGGTCCCCGTGTGGTTGGGTTGTAGCGTGCCTTGTCCCAGGAAAGTTCAAACTACTCAAACCACGTCTGCCAAAAACATTTGGTGTTTCCTAAAGGTCCTTTGGATTGTGATTCCGAAGGATGTTTTTCTATAATTTAGAGTAGAACTATTCAGAAGTGGCTAGAGGAGAAAGATGCCCACCACCTGTGGCCCAAAGGCCTAGCAGCAGTATAAAGGTCCCTGAGATAATGTGCAGGACTTTGGAAAGAAATTAAGGTGGAGGCCATTTGTCTCCTGTCATTATTTAATATGTTCAGTTCTCAGTAATAGCCAAGGTTATCCCAGAAAGAGGTTAAAAAGAAAGCAAAGGAAACAGGAAGAAAGAAGTTTTATTTAGTAGAATGTTTCATCCTTCCTAATTTCACCTGAGCATAGCACAGGCCCAGAAAACTATCCAGTTGAGTGATCCTGGGGAGGGGATGGGGAATGGTCCAGTCGGGTCTCTTAATTAGGTGAACCTGATGTGGTTGGTCCTGGAGTCTTTCCATCTGTAGCACGGCCAGGGTGATGTAGCCCTTGTAGTGAACTTAGTTGGTGCTCTTTAACTAACAAGGGTCTCAGCTCTGGCATTACCCTTCCTCTTTCTCACCCTTTACTTTTAGGAAGAATGCAGAAAACATGTACTACTTCTCAGAGCTGGCTCTAACTCTCAATGCCTGGGAAGCTGGCACTGCCCCCACAGACAGCCGATTACGGCCCGACCAGAGACTGATGGAGAATGGGCGCTGGGATGAAGCAAATGCCGAGAAGCAGCGCCTGGAGGAAAAACAGAGACTTTCCAGAAAGAAGAGAGAAGCCGAAGCTGTGAAAGCCACGGAGGATGGTAGTGGACGCCTTCTACTCTGTTTCCCAGTCCCGACGCGTGGCAAATGCCCATGTGTTTTCGGCTCTGATTCTGTTTTTCTTCACCCTCTTTCCCTTTTAGGCACGCCCTATGATCCCTACAAGGCACTGTGGTTCGAGCGGAAGAAGGACCCTGTTACCAAGGAGTTAACCCATATTTATAGGGGAGGATACTGGGAGTGTAAAGAGAAACAGGACTGGAGCTCATGCCCGGACATTTTCTGAACCGGCCGTGACAGAAGGAGGAGGATCCAAAGGAGAAGAGGACAGAGGATGCGCGGGAAAGCTGGCAGTTGTGACTCTTACGGAGAGCTTTCCTCAAGTTTGTCTGTCTTAACCAATCACTTTTTCCAAATCAATCACCAGAAGCAGACACAGTTGGTGGTGATTGGCTGGTTGCCTTAGCTGATTGAAACTGAAATCGACATTCTGGATACTGTGTGTGTGAGGGAGAGGCGTCCTGGCTGAGTGTTAGTGTCGTCCCGCTTCTGCAGAGTCACGTGCTCTTGACCCTCTCCCTCTGCCCCGGTTTGAGATGCTGTCCCTCACGCTCCCCTTACAGAGCCTGCCCAGCCAGGACCTGCGAAGGAGGATGACGCGGGGGCGTTCCCATGCAGTTCAGAGGTTCCCTTTAAAAAGAAACACCACGTAAGACTTAACCAACAGAGGCATCGTGAATGCTCGTGGTGGAGCTTGGGCGTGACGTCATGCAGTGTTCACAGATGGGGTCAGTTGAACGGGGTGTCGGTGCGGAGAAAACCGTGGCCCTGGAACACTTGCGAGAGGGACTGTTCTGCAAGGCCGGGACGTGCAGAGTTAAATTCTTGGAAGTTTCGATCTTCACTCGCGTGAAAAACCCTGCTGCTGTTCCCCATCTTCTCTGACAGCGCCCGGGACCACCTGGGTGGTCGGTAGGAGGGTTGCGTTATCCTCACAAAGGGGTTTTACGGACTTGCTCAGGCGGAGAACTTCTGAGAACATGAGGCAGGATGGAAGAACACTGCTGGCCACTCTTGCTTTCCCCGCTCCTCCTCTCCCCCATCCTCCATTGCCTTTCCTCTCTTCTCCCTCCGCACAGTACTGCTTCGGGTTTGTGCCCTGTGGAGCAAAGCGTTACCTGCCCCATTCTGATATACTTCAGAATCTGAGAGAAGGAGTGTATCTGGAATAAGTTTTCACCATCTCTCAAGCCCCATGGACTGGAGCCACCTCTGGAATAGTGCGTTAAGTATCTGTATAGTATATATATGTAGAGAAAAATCTAATTCTTTTCTGGTTTGATTTTCCTTCTTCCCATTAAGAATCTTGATTTTTGATATCACTTGTCTCCCTGGGACTCTCTCTTGGACACACTGATGTGGATTGGAGCCCCCTCTACTTTCCCTCTTTCAGGGGCAGACAGATTCCAAACCTGATCAGGATCCCGCCCAGCGGTTACTGAGCAGGGACCTTGTCCATGGTTTGTATCATGAGGTGCCCACTGCTGTCTAAACTCTGCTCTTCTAATTACCTGACTCTTGAAAATGAAATCCTAACCTCTTTCCTACCTTTTTTCCTTCTCTTACTAGGAAGAGTATGGGTAGAAAGTCAGGAGGGTAATTTCCAGTTTGAGCCTGCCTCTGTCCAAATCTCGGCACACAGAGCTGATCCCCAAAAGAACCTTCTTCCTAGGAATTGGGGCTAAAAGCACCGTCACGTGGGGTGGGGAAGAGAACTGCTCCTGCTGGGCCCTGGTTTCCTTCATTTTTTTGTTCTGTATTTGTTTAAGTTGTCTTGTTCAGAAATCTAACCCCGCCGTGCCACCCACCCCTGGTTGAGGATCACAAATCGAGGTGCCTTCCTTGTATGCTTTTTGTTAGTGCTTTTTGTTTCTGTTAACTGCCGAGCCTCAGCCAGTGTGGGTCCTAGCGGGGAGAATCATTCCAGAGGAAGCCATCCCAGCAGGGAAATTGGATCTATACTGGGTAAATAGCACTCTTATTCCTTCCCCGCCATCCCTTCCTTCCTAACTGTGATGAACTTGAGAGAGGGACACCTCCTGGGGAAGTTCCTCCTGCGAGCTCAACTCGATCCCAGCGTAAGCAAGGGATTATTCCAGGGCTGCTTCTTTCAAGGAGGCCCATAAAAGCGTTGATGTAACTGGGGTGGGGGGCGGAGCTTTAGACAGCGGGAACTCTCCAAACAGACGGAACTTCCCTGCTCTGTCTCCCGCCCCCCTCCCCGTTGTCTGCACTACGTTTCCAGCCTGATCCCCAGTGAGGTTCCTGCTAATGGAAGAGGCTTCGAGTCCTTCAGGTGAAATAAAGTCACATGAAAACAAAACAAAACTATATATATTTTCGGTTTTTTTGCCTTATTGTTTTTTTTCCAAGAAAACTACTAAATTAAATAATTTTTAAAAAGTCATATTGTTTGTCTGATTCACTTCTACTTAAGGAGGAGGCAGTGGGAAGAGGTGGAGAAGTGGCCCCTGGGTGATTTGTTCTTGGCAGTCTGGGAACTTGATCTTCATGGGAGATGGAAAGAAAAACTGGGCGCGGATTTCCAGATGTTTCGACTATTCAACAACATTCCAGAGGACCTAATGACCACATGAGTAGTTTTAACGGCCCCCGATGCTTCAGTGCCATGTCACTGTCAGGGTCCCACCTTGCCATAGGGGAACGGTTTCTAGTGTTTTTGATACTGGGCCTGTTTCACCTCAAAAAATAAAAGTTCTTGAATTTCATCTCTCTTGCCCATTTAGATTTTTAGGATCTTAGTTAGCTGTTCCGTGTAAGGATTCAAATTCTATATTTTGAAATAAGCGATTGAGTATTGACTTGAAGACCTTTGGAGAGAAATAAAGGACAGTGAAAATGCTTGTTCAGTTTTTCTCTGCACAGTTCAGGGAGGGGAGAAGGTGGCCAAAGTGATCGAAGGGGCATGGAGAGGCCTCCGATGAGGGTGAGCGCCAATTCCTGCCCGGAGGGGGGGCCCGCACGTCACTGAGCATCTGCTTCTGCGTCCACAGTGCTGAGACTGGAGCTCTCAGTATTGCCAGGCTTCCGCTTAAACAATTTCAAGAAGTATATTTTTCAGTTGTCACGTTGAATATGAGGAAAGGCGCTCAAAAAATAAATTTACTCAAGGTCACATAGCTGATTGGTTTAGTCACAGTACTGGAATTCAAAGCTGGGTTGGTTTAACCCCAGAGTTTGTGACCTTTACAAACTTGTGCTCTGTGAGAAACTGGGTTGGAAGGCGGCTGGTAGTTAAGTCATTTCCTCCTGGATTATGCATCGTGCAGAAATGCGTATCTCTGTTTCCAGAAGCTTCTTAACGTCGATAATGCTATTTTGGGAGTCCCACGTGAAGGAAGGCGCATTGGAGCATTCTTTTTTTTTTGGCCATGCCGTGTGGCATGCGGGATCTTAGTTCCCCGACCAGGGGTTGAACCCCCGTCCCCGGAATTGGAAACATGAAGTCTTAATCACTGGACCGCCAGGGATGTCCCAGAAGGAGCATTCTTGAAGTTCAGCCTCCTGGCTCCTTGGTTTCTCAAGGCTCTCATGCCCACAAAATCAGCTATGTTGTCAGGGGTCGTCTTTTCTAGCCTGGTTCTTGAGAAGGCCACTTAGCCTTGATGTTAAGTATTGGCAACGTTTTTTTTTTCTGGCAAGCTAAAAACCATGGTAGTCGACCCTTGACGCTTGTGAGAGCTGCATCCTGCAATTTTGAATACCGTAAGGTATGTAATTTCCTCCAATAGGGTCAGTCCAATGTACCTGAAACATTTGAATAATCCCTCCTTTAGTCCTTTAATGGGCTCCTGTGACATGATGGGTTGGGATGTGGATCCCGCGGAGTGTAGCTTACTCATGATTCAAAATTACACCTGTCAGGGACCTCTGAAGTCCCACAAAAATGTTAAACCTATACATTTCAAAGGTCTGCTCTACTTTCTGCAAGATAAGTGAAAATCAACCTATAGTATAGTCCTAAAAGGAAGTGTAGAAAAGTCTAGAATTTATTCACTATAAGGTATATACCTTGTGAAACCCTAAGATTATCAAAATTTAGAGCTTGCTTCTAAAAAAAGTTTATGAAGCTGGGCTTCCCTGGTGGCGCAGTGGATGAGAGTCCGCTTGCCGATGCAGGGGACACGGGTTCGTGCCCCTGTCTGGGAGGATCCCACGTGCCGCGGAGCGGCTGGGCCCGTGAGCCATGGCCACTGAGCCTGCGCGTCCGGAGCCTGTGCTCTGCAACGGGAGAGGCCACAACAATGAGAGGCCCACGTACCGCAAAAAAAAAAAAAAAAAAGTTTATAAAGCTTTTGCCCAGTACTGTGCCCTGCCCTGTGGGAAGCATCCCTCAAGCCTTCCCTGGCTTTCCCTTCTGAAGCTCATAAAATAATCTGGCTATGTTCTCCTCAGTCTTTCCTCCCTACTGTCTTTTCAAGTAGAGCGCTCCTTTTGGGGTTCACAATGATCCCCCAGGGGAAGGAAGCAAGCTGGTCAGATGAGGCATCTTTAAAGGCAAGAACTAAGGAGCTCAGAATCTTCTGTAAGTAGCCTTGCAGAGGTCACACCTGAGTTTGACCAGGTGATTTAAGAAGTTAGTAAAGAACCAGTTGGCCCTGAGAGAGGTATGGCTAGGAATGTCTCCATTCGTTCATTCATTCAACATTGACTTCCAGCTTGTTACATAACATAACATTAGAGATACAAATGGCAAGAAAGAGCTCAGATAAACGGGCAATTACAATCTAGTTTGATAAATGGCATGAAAGCACTGTAGAGGGGCAACAAGCCTATAGAGAGTGGGGAGGGAAGGGATAAAGACATGTCAGGGAAGCCTTCTATTCAATACAACTAGGAGAATGTATCTGAGTTGAGAGTTGCAGGTTTAATAGGGGTTAGGGAAAGGGCACCCTGTAAGATGCTGCATGGATAAAGATGGAGAGCAAAGTCGAGGAAAGCATCCTGCTTTTGGATGGCTGTATGAATGGCTGGAGTTTAAGGTCAGGGAGAGGGCACTGATACAGTGATGGAGAGAGGTAAGGCCCAAGTCATGGAAGTCTTCATATACCACATAAAGAAACCTTGGTTTTCGTTTTCAGCAAGGGAGCCAGTGAAAGATCTGTAAGCAGGGTGATGGGTTCCAGTGTGGAAAATGATTGACAGGTAGATCAATTAAGAGATTGGAGAAGTTGTGAGAATGAAGAGAAGTGCAGGGATTCCGGTATTGACTGGAATGAACAGCACTTGAGTATGATTTTTGGTGGAGAGCAGAGGGAGGGAGGGAGGGAGGAACTTGTATTTTTCTCGCTCAGGAAACTTAGAAGGAAGGTGGTAGCAAGCTAAACAAGTCTAGAGGGAAAGATGGGTTCGTTTTGGGGCATTCTGAGTTGGAGGAGCCTGTGGAGAGGTTGAGTAAGCGACTTAAAACATGGGTCCAAATGTAATGGCTACATTTTTGTGAGAACTGAGGAATGAGATGCCGAGAGAGGCTGCACATTAAAATCACCTGCAAATTAAAAAATATATAATCCTGAGCCCCATCTGCAGAGATTCTGATTCAATTAGGGTTAGGGCTAGTGCAATTTTATATCTATATATAAACGCAAGGGTCACAAAATTATGAAGTGAGAGGAGGAGGTGGGATAAATCAGCATATTAGGGGATATTATTAAACCACAGCTCGCTTCTCAGAGTTTGAGAGGTCGGAGCCAATTCCACATTTTGACAATGTCTATATGTTTCAAATTTTTTAAACGTCAAGATGAGATTACAAAAATTGAGGTATACTTTAAATAGGTTTAGCAAATCAATGCTTTTAGCATACAGATACAATGACTCTATGTATACTTCATCAGGAGGTAACATTGAAAATTCACATTTGAAATCTTTACAAATGGCCTTCCTGTCTGTCCTCTCGCATACACTTCTTGAGACCACTTTGACAATATCTGAAAAATTCAAAATGTTCATGTATTTTGGCCTTGCGAAATCTGCCTTCTCACAAGAAATACAAAGGGATAGTCATTGCAGTATTGTTTTTAATAATGAAACCTAGGGGGAAAAAGTCAAAATGTCCATCATTAGGTATTTGATTACATGGATTGTGTTATATCCATACAATCCGATATCGTGCATGGGTTAAAAAGAAGGAGATAGGTCTACATACATAGCTGACATGAAAAAGAAAAGTCCATGATTTATTTTTAACTTTTTTTCTTTTTTGCAGTACGCGGGTTTCTCACTGCTGTGGCTTCTCCCGTTGCAGAGCACAGGCTCCAGACGCGCAGGCTCAGCGGCCATGGCTCACGGGCCCAGCCGCTCCACGGCATGTAGGGATCTTCCCGGACCGGGGCACGAACTCGTGTCCGCTGCATCGACAAGCAGACTCTCCACCACTGCGCCACCAGGGAAGCCCGCCACGATTTAGTTTTAAATGAGAAAAGCAAATTGCAGGGTAGTTAAAACAGAGAAAAGTAAAATTATTTATCACATCTAGCTTATAAACAGAGGCCTTGCCTCATCACCTCTAATATTTAAGTGCCTACCTCCAGCTGAACCTATATCCGAATCCTTTTTTGCTGCAATGGAACAGATATTATTTCATTATAGATATGAGGAACCTCTTCCAAGGAAGGCCGAAATAGCTCAGTTGGGAGACCATTAGGCTGAAGATTTAAAGGTTCCTGGTTCGATCCCGGGTTTCCGTGACGCTCCTCTTCTCAATAACGTGCGTACTCGTCTACCTCTCTGTAAGGGGGAGCATCTCAGGCTGTTACCCAGGTCTCACTTGAGCATGGATGATAATGTGCTTGGGTGGATGCGGAAGAACAGGCCGGTTTTCTTTCTTTTCTCTGGGAAGGAGGAAACCGTAAAGGGATTTATGTCTTTGCTTTTAAGCTGCTCTGTGTGGCTGCTCTGTGTGGCCGGCGGGCTCTCTCTCCCCACACACGGTGCGCCGTTCGCTTTCGAATTCATCCCAGCCCGCCGGCTTCTTTCCCACCACGTTCCAGGAGCTGCCGGTGTTGGACTCTCTCCCCGCTGGGACGGGCGCGCCGACGCTCCGCAGGGGGATTTGGCGGTCATGGAGCCACCACGTGCGGGGCGCGGGGCTGCACAGAAAGAAATCCTCGATTTCAGCTTGGGGTTTAACAATAACAAGGACAGCTTTTGCTGATGGTGGCGGCGGCGGGGTGGGGTAGGGTTGGAATTCCTTTCTGGTTTATGCCTACACTAGCGTTATCAAATCAAATACAGGACGCCCAATTAAATTTGAATTTCGGAGAAACAATGACTATTTCTAGTATAAGCCTCCCAAAGATTGGCATGGGACATAATACACGTATTAGTTATTTTTCTGAAATTCAAATTTAACTGTATTTTTATTCGCTAAATCGCAAACCACTATTGTACATCATACCCCCACACATCTCTGGATGCGCCCCTCCACCCCACACCGCGTCCCCGGAAAGATACTCAGAAACTACAGTCAGGGCGACATGAATTTCAGAAGAGACTGGTAATTTCTTATTCTCATCTCTCAGGTTTCAAAATGCATTTGCGTCCATCAGCTAATTTGTTCTCACCACCACCGGACGAGACCTTGGTGGGGATCACCAGGAAACACCCCAGGAATCAGCCATCTCACCTGGTCCCAGGCTTCCAGAACTGTCCGCTCTGGCCTGGGATGGGGGTGGAGGAAAGGGAGATTTGGAAGTTGGAATGAATCTTAAAAAAAAAATCTTGTTAAGATGATGAGCCACTCCATTCAAGGCAGTGCAATGGAACACACGCTCAGGGAATGCTTTCTCTTCTGCCAGCTCCCTGGCTGGGACATGGGGAGAGAGGAATGAGACCTAGTCCTCACATAAAAGGCAACATGGAGAACTATTGTTTTTGGACCTATTATTTGTCCTCCCCTTTCTGTTAATCTGTGCCAAGATGCCTGCTGATGAGGGGCTTCAGCCCCCAAAACTTTGCGCTCTTGGGTGGAAGGATGCATTTTGCTTAAGGGACTCTTTGAAAAATTCAATGATCATCAAAAGGAAGGAAAACAAAATGGTGGATGAATAGATGGGGCAGTTCAAACTTTGCATGATGCATGTCGGCACGTGTGATGGTGAATTTTATGTGTCAATTTGGCTAGCTATGGTGCCCAAATGCCAGTCTAGGTGGTGCTGTGAAGGTATTCTTTAGATGTGATTAACATTTAAATCAGTAGACTCTGAGTAAAGCACATTACCCTCCATAATGCGGGTGTGCGTCGTCCAATCAGGTGAAGGTTTAAGAACAAAGACTGGGGTTTCCTGATGAAGAAGGAATTCTCCTCAAGACTGTAACACAGAAAGCCTACCTGAGCCTCCAGCTGGCTGCGCTGCTGAAGCTGGACTCAAGATGCAACATCAACTCTTACCTAAATTTCCAGCTTGTTGGCCAACCCAACAGATTCTAGACTTGACGGCCCCCACAATGCCCTGAGCCAATAAAAAAATTTTTTTAAATAAATAAATAAATCTCTATCCACCCAGACAGCATGCTTTAAAGGTAAGAGGGAAGGGTGAGATTTTTATTATTGCTCCCGAGGAAAAAGTGCTCTGAACGAAGGTCAACCACCTCGGGACCATGAAGGTGGGCAGCATACTCCTAGGAAATGTTGGGCCTTTGCCCTGAAAGGGCAAACCCTTCCCAGTTTCCAGCCTGAGGAATCCCTTTGGGAAGTATTTGGATACAAGCAAGAAGCTCCGAGAAGAATACAGGTGTGTCTGCCTGCATCACCAAGCTCGCAAGCCTGGCATACCCCTACTCACCTTTCAAGGCAAGGTTCTAATGTCTTTTTTTCCTGCCAGGTTCTGCTCTACCCACCTTCTAGTCATTCCTCGGTGTTACCAAAGTATATATTCCTCTATTAAAGCATTGATTACACGGTCCCAAAGGTCTGCTACCAGCTCTATAGTAGCTCCACAGTGCAGGGGAGGAGACCAGGGATGGTGCGGGTCACCAAGAGCTTCCCCGGTGGGATGGCGGTTAAGCTGAGTCCTCAAAAGTGCTTTGGGCGGACGAGGGGGTAGAAGTGAAAGGGTGGTTGCATTCCAGTTAGAGGGAACCCGTGAGCCAAGGCCCGGAGGATTGAAAAGGTATAGCGGGATCTGTAGTACGACAATAGTGGCGTGTACGCTTGAGAAGTGGAGGGAGGTGGGTTCAGCCATGCCAGAGTGGGGTGAGCGCGCGTGCGCAAAGGCCAGGCCCGTGGGGGCGGGGCTGGCGAGGGTGGCGAGCGGGGCGCGGGCGCGCTTTTAGAGCCCAGGGCGGTGGTGGTTGCCACCACTTCTGGCTGGATCCCGGATCGTCTCTTTCAGCTCATCAGTTTCGTGGGCGCCTAGGATGGGAACAAGGAACTGCGAAGTGGCGCTTCTCGGGAGAAGTAGCAGCTTGGTACCTTTAACACTGAACTGTGGTCTCCGACCCTGTGCGCTTTGGGTTTGGGGCAACGAATCGCGGAGGGGCGGGGACAGTGAGTAAGCGGCTTCTCCTCCCTCCGCAGGGTTTTGCAGAAATCAGGATTCACGTTTGCCAAGGGGTCTCTATATAAAAGAGGACGTGTTCTGTTTTAGTTGAGAAATCTGTATTCATCTGCATTCATCTGCCAGAGAACGACTTAATCACCTTCTTTCCATACTCCCCACTTCGCCTGCCCGGCGCCGTGGGATCTCTGGACTGCAATTGGATTGAATCACACACAAAGGAGGAGTCCGGAAACTCACTCGGTATCCCGCCCATTAGCTGCAGCGCAAACGATTACATGCCTTTCACTCACCGCAGTGCAAAGCTTCGCCGTGAGCCCGGATAGCTCAGTCGGTAGAGCATCAGACTTTTAATCTGAGGGTCCAGGGTTCAAGTCCCTGTTCGGGCGGAGTTTCCTTTTTTTAACAGGTATTTTAAAAGTGAGAACTAGCTTTAGGGGCCTCTGATTTTTAGCCAGTTGCCTTTGGAAAAGGGAGTAAAATGTGGAGCGTGTACCCTGCGTTTCCAACCACTTCCCGGGGGTAAAAGGCAGGCAGACACCACGGGCCTTTGTGCAAAGGCCTCCAGGAGATTCGCAGTGCATCGCTGTGGGGTCTAAATAAGCTGGCTTACTCGGCAGCCGCCGACTGGGCTGCTTGGTCTCAACTACTGCTGCAATTAAAGAAAGGGGGACGAAGCCTTCAGGAAGTCGCTGGGGCTCCCGCAGTCGCCGCCTCCCTTCGCTCTCCGTGAGCGAGCCCTGCAGACCCTCTCTCTCGGGTTCCCTCCCTCTGGGTGCCTGAGGATTGTGGGACGGATCCCGCACCCTTCCACTCCACCTTGCTACCCTTCTAGAGAATACTTTTTGCGCTCTGAAAAGGAAGAGGTGCCATCTAGAAACTGAAGCACCAGGCAGGGCAGCTCCCCCTCTCTACCGAGGTCCAGTCTCTCCGCTAACCCCAAAAGTGTGACCCTGAATCCAGGGAGAAGTTGAGGTTGACATGGCAGCTTCTGCTGGTGGGAGAAGGAGGGTGCCTGCTGGGAGAGCGTGCGTGCGTTTGAGGGGCTGGAATGCGAAGTGCCCTGGAGTTCGAAAAACAAAAATGTTAGCTCCCGCTGACTACAAATTAATAAGGACAGCATTTGGCTCCTGAGAAGTTTTGAGGAAGTCGGGTTGTGGACGCAAGAGCTCAGGCATGGATTCACCAAGACTAAACTAATCTTCCCTGTGAGGTGAAGGGACCAGGTACATCCTTGCCTACCTGGAGACTGAGCCTTCCTTGCTTCTGCCAGGCAACAGAAGAAAGTCGATCTTGAACTCATTAACAGGATGGGGATGTGGGCTGATTGAGTCAGCTGCCCCCTTAGGTGATGGACTATGGTACCTAACGTACCCAAAGGACGCTGATCGGTGGGGCAGGGCGAAGGTGGACATAGACCTCAAGTGGGAGGCAGGGCCTTCACCCCTTCACCCTCCAAGCTGAATGCCTTACCCTGTGCCTACACAGACCCACAATTTTCTTCTCTCCAAAGCACAGCTTCCTCATCAGGAGCAAGGGAATAATAGTAACAGCATCCCTCTCATAAACCTGTGCTGATTAAATGAGGTAACAATGCATACAACGGTGCTTAGTAGGGTCTTTGCCCCAAAGCGAGCATGCAGTACATTGCAGCTATTACTATTAAAGAGCTTTCAGTCTAGGGAGGGAACAAAAGACACACTGAAACAGGTAAGAAACCATTTCAAAGAAATATGTTCCCAATATGTGAAGATCATGAACCCGTATTCATGTGACTTGTGTTGGTTGGTATGTGCTCAGGCGACAGCAATGGTCACCGACCCAAGGAAGAGTGGGATTCTTTCTGGAAGGAAGTGAATCATGGCACTCAGGTGGCGTTCCAGGGGAACAAAGTAAGGGAGCTGAGGCAAACACTCGGATTTTGCCTCTTCTTCCTGAGGAAGTCCCCTGGAAAGTGAGCAAGTCCATTTCTGGCAACCTTGAAAAGTGGAGTCTCTTTGCTCCGATCATTTCCTGACTGAACAAGAACACACCAGGTGGGGGAAAGGAGAGGACAAGAGGAAGAGAGCACTGAGACCTCCTGGCTCTTTCCTCCGTCGTGTCCTCAAGTTCACTCCCTCTCCCTTTCACCAGGGGGTGAAAAGTGAGAAAAAAGCAAAACAAAACAAAACACCAAAAATTAAAAGGAAAAGACAAATCAAAGTCTCTCTCTACCAAGACCTTTCGAGCTTTGGAGCTGAATAGCTCTGCTTCGGTTCTGGATGATTTGAGGGCAAATTAGTTATTTCATTTAAAAATTATCATATTATATCAACCTTAAGGCAGGGGTGGGGGGGTGGGGACTGAACTGACACCACGTAGAGGACGTGCTGGGCACACAGTAGGCACTTAGTAGGCGGCTGTCTTTCCTCTTATTAGGGTCCTGGGGAGACGTAAAAAAAAGCCTTAGGAAGACAAGAATATGTAGCCTGGGACAATTTCCCCACATTGACAGAAATTCTTTTTCTCACTCACTGCCCTCGAAATCTCAGAGATAAAATAAGATGCAATTTGGAAGGTGAAATTGGGAATTGGAAAGGTAGAGATGAAAGAAAAATCTTAGTTAAAAAAAAATTTTTTTTTAAATTTCCTTAACAGGGTCGAGAGCTTTAGCACGCTCGCCGAAATAGCTCAGTTGGGAGAGCGTTAGACTGAAGATCTAAAGGTCCCTGGTTCGATCCCGGGTTTCGGCAGAGCTTTTGCTGACGCATCATTGGACGGGACTGGAGTCTGGAGTACCTTCCTTTCCTTACAGTGTCTCCCATGAAGGCTCACCTCCCTCCCCGATCCCACACACTGCGAGGATCCTAAGAGCTTAAACCTCGTAAAGATATCACAAGTCATGGAATGACCTGGACCCAGTCCACTTAGACTGTGTCGGATGTTTCATAGTGTGATGGCCACCACTTCCGGTCTGCACGTAGAAGGTCTTGAGTTTGATGCCAAGTATAGTTACGCTGGGCTTGCAAGCGTTTCTCATTGACGACAGGCATGAAGACTTCAAAAACGTTTGTCTATACACGCAAGTCAGGGTCCTATCAGCGTGTTAGAAATTTGGTGAAGAATGGTTCTCGGCTGAAGATGTGATTTATAAGCACGTGTGTTGACCTGAAATATTTCTTGGAATCCCAGTCTTCTCACCGCGCTTTTAAAAAACAGTGTGTGACACTAACAAACGTAGTAAGGTAGACAGCTGGGGGGAAGCAGCCGCAAAGCACAGGGATATTAGCTCGGTGCTTTGTGACAGCCTGGAAGGGTGGGATGGGGAGAGTGGGAGGGAGGGAGACGCAAGAGGGAAGACATATGGGATCATATGTATATGTATAGCTGATTCACTTTGTTATAAAGCAGAAACTAACACACCATTGTAAAGCAATTATACCCCAATAAAGATGTTAAAAAAAAAAAAAAAAAAAAAAAAAAAAAAAAAAAAAAAAAAAAAAAAAAAAAAAAAAAAAAAAAAAAAAAAACAGTGTGTGAACTATTATCACTTAGTGCCAAAATTTGCACATTTACTGCCAGGAGCATTACCATCCGTGACTCTGACGATGTTTATTGATGTTTCTATATAAAATAATACATGTTAATTTTAAAGAAAAAATATCTGAAGACAAAGTATCTATCATACAAGGTTGGAAGAGAAAAGGCTGAGGTTGGAAGAGAAAGTTATCAGTTGCTTTCCTCACTTTTCACTTTTTCTGCAAAATCCACCTTTGGTCTGGCCTGGGTTGTAAACTCCAGGAGGGCTGAATCAAGTGTGTTCTGCGTAACCTCACACCTGCTCAGCGAGAGTGGTGTGGACACACGCTCAAATTTGTTTTAGGAGTTTAAAATAACCGCCCGAACAGGGACTTGAACCCTGGACACTCAGATTAAAAGTCTGATGCTCTACCGACTGAGCTACCCGGGCTCGGGAAGGAATCGCGGCTCCTAGTCTATCCACAGAAAATAGACCACGTGGCCCTATTCTTTTCCTATTCGATTAAAATCCTGAGTCTTTATGTTGATTACGTGAGTGGTGAAACTGCAAAATCCAGGTCGGGAAGGCGTTTGGCGAAGGAATCTTTTCTGATCCCATTACAGAAAGACTATAAAGAAAATAGACCGTGCTTCCACGCCAGCAGCGCCCCCGCCCCTCGCGTCCTAAAGGGAACATCCCAGGAGGAATTCTCCAGATTTAGGACGTCTGGATTTCTAAATCCAATCTTGGTCTGTGAAGAGTCCCGGAGGGTCTTGCGGGTGGAATCTTATGAGTAATTGATTAGGTCTCCAATCTTTATTAGTCAGAACACATCCAGGACCAAGACCCGGTCCTGGTCCTCAGTGGGGCGGGAAGGCACGCAAAACAGAAGTCAAGCGCTTTGATGGTGGGAAGCAGGTCAACGCCAGAAGTAAGCGTCCTGCCAAGTATTCAAGCAGGAGGTGATGCCCAGATGAGCTACCAATGGTGACTGGGGCCCTGAAGGCTCGGGAAGAGAATTTTGAGCAGAGGGAACAACAAAAGGAAAAGGACCTTCGCCAGGGAATCTGAACATTTTCCTTGAAGCTCCCATTGAAAGGTTTGGATCCGGCTGGAGTTTATATTTTTAGGAAGTCCCATTACCCTGGCAGCTGTGTCCTGAATATAACTAATGTGGACACACAAAAAACAAAAAGTTTCCTGCCATTTCAGTAAACAACCCATGTTGCCTACCATTCCACTAAACAACGAATGTTGCAGCCATCAAGCCACCAGCCACTGCACCTTCCCTGTTGGTGCGCCCAGAGGGGAATTCAGGATGCAGAAAAACAGGATACTGGCCCTAGAGAGTTAAGATGCATGTCAAAGGAATAATTTCAATGAACCCAGACCCTTGCGTCTTCCCAAACTTAGAAAAGCACTAAAATAATTAACTTGAGATGTCTGTTTTGTGTGTGTGTGTGCGTGTGTGTGTGTGTGTTTGGCAGTAATCATTTGATGTTCAACTACATGGTTTTTTTCCCAGCAAAAAATCCTATATATCCTGGCCCCTCCCTTACCTTCCTGGAACAGTTCCTCAGAGCTGAGAGGCCGATTCCCTGGCTAGTCTTCAGTAAGGTCCCTGAATAAAACGAAACTCTCAAGTTTTAGGTTGTGTATTTTTTCAGTTGTCACTAATAGGCGCATTTTTTCATTACTCCTGTTTCTTCATTGCCATGTTATTCATTGAGGCTCTGGATAAGATCCCTTGAAGGGGAAGGGAAAGGAATCCTATGGGGTAGAGCCTCATAGCCATTTTAGCTGCCCTCGGATTTCAGAGACACTCTGAACTCTGTTGGGGAAGGATGACGTCTGCAGTCTTTTATGGAGAAATATATCCGTGTAACCGAGCAGGACCCTAGGCGGCCTTCCTGAAACAGAGACCCCGAACTCCACCTAGTGTGCTCCACCTGTCTCTTGTTTGTAGAAAAGCTTTAGTCTACCAGGCCTCCCAAGAGTCAGAAAAAGCTAGCTCAAGAGGTAAGGATTGGAAGAATGTGAACCTATAGTAACAAAAGCTAGCAGTTGGGCGAGGAGAACTGGTAACAATGTAAACAGATCAGCCATATAGGAGTCACAGAATCTTTAGTTCTTCCCTGAAGGACATAGACAACAGTGTCTGATGCACATTCCTGAGTTGTTTTGCAGATACTAAAACCACCACCAGAGGGAAAAAGCTAACTGCATGATGACCAGACCGTAGCCTCGACACAAGCTGCTCCATCTTGGGCAGTACTGAATCTATGACATGCATACTTCCAGAAATTCGCCTCAAGGAAGTGGAACCAAACAGACCCTGGAGTTGAAGATTAACTGTGCTTAAAACGTGGTGATTCCGACCAGACCACCGCATGGATCATTTTGAGATGATTATCGGAGCCGTCTGTGCTGTTCTGCACATAGCCCGCACACCCCTGAAACTTCCTGGTTTTTCCCTATAAAACCCTTTTCCCTCTAACTGGCAACTTGGAGATGGTTTTGGGGACACTAGTTTGCTATCTTCCCAGATTGCCGGCTTCCTGAATAAAGCACCAACCCTTGTGTCTCTTGAACACTGACTTTTGAGTGAGATCAGCTGAAACTGAGCTCGGTTCCGGCTCCGGTTGGTAACCTCAGGAACTATGAACAAAGTTTAAAAAGTAATCCACTAGGGAAAGATAGTCACGTTATGTTAAACAAAAATGACAGAAGGTGCTAAATAAACCATACGTATGATATAATATTTGTGGAAAAGTCAAACGATGTGTATATGAATATATATCCTTTAATTATATATATAATTGTATATTTGTTGCTTGCATATACATAAGAGATTTTTTGTGTGTGTGTGTGGTACGCGGGCCTCTCACTGTTGTGGCCTCTCCCGTTGCGGAGCACAGGCTCCGGACGCGCAGGCTCAGCGGCCATGGCCCACGGGCCCAGCCGCTCCGCGGCACGCGGGATCTTCGCGGACCGGGGCACGAACCTGCGTCCCCTGCATCGGCAGGACTCCCAACCACTGCGCCACCAGGGAAGCCCCATAAGAGATGTTTAAGGGTAGAAAACAATCTGATAAAAATGACCACCTTTTGAGGAACGGCAATGAAGTGTGTGAGAAGAGTCTCTCACTGTTTCCTTTACGTACATCTGTATTATTGCATTAAAAAAGCATGTATTGTTTTCAATAATAAAATAAATGAAGAAGAAAAAAATTGTCAGTTAGATTATTCCATCCTTCTGAGATCACGTAGGCAGCCCTTTAGATCAAAGCATCCCTGATCCTGTGTTTTCTACAGATCCCAGCAAAGGAAGGTGAAAAGCAAATTTCCTTCCCAGTAGAGGCTCCCTCCATGCTTCAGGGTTTTGGAGGGGAGTATCTGGTGTTGGGGAGGAAGGACTTTTTCCCTCTATCCTTCTTAGTTCTGGCTGGTCTAAGAATTAAATTGACAAGACAGATTAACAGAAGAAAATTAAACAAAAGTTTAATAATATGTGTACATGGAAGGGACCCAGGAAAATTAAGTAACTTGCCGAAATGTCTGAAAACCTCACCTTAAATATTATCTTCAGCTAAAGCCAAAAGAGGATGTTGGGGATAGTGATTTGGAACCTCAAAGGGGAAGAAGGAATTGGCATGAATATGGAAAAGCAAATGTTTGGTAAACACGGTTTGCTGGGCCGTGCAGAGACCATGGGACACAGAGAGGAATGTTAACACTTTTAGACTTTTCTAGGTTTCTCCCTGCCTACCCACCTGGTTCGTGCTATAGTAATCTATGGTGATAACTCCTTTCCTGGAACAGATCCTTCATCTACATTCTTTAGGCAGTTAGGGAGAAGGTCCAAAGTCAAACTTTCTTCCTGAGTCTTTTGGGCCTTGATTGTTTTCAGCTCTAAACAATCCGCATGCCAGAGAGACATTTTGGGGTGGTAAATTTTGCTCCCCTACACTGGTATTGAAAAATCACCAGTGAATTAGGTGCGCTTTTCACAAATAAAGATGTAGATCCCTAAGAATCATATGACGTGCCTGGATTTAGCCAAGAAAAGTAAAAAGAGCCTCCCCCCTGGGGGAAAAAAAAAAAAAATTGCCTGTAAGATGAAGCCAATCCTCTGGGGGAGTTAGTGAGCCTTTGGTCGAACCTCAGCTTCCTACAACAGTTCTGTACTCAGCTTTGAATGTAACGCAGGAGAGCGTGAAGATTTGTTTCCTGTTCCCCTAAGGCAGACTAGATTGACAGGCATTGAACCCTGAGAACAAAAGTCTCAAACTGTGTATAATCAAGTGTTAATGGTGTGGAACCGGGCTGCTTAGCGTAGAGACAGTTAACTGGAGCTGTGTGTAATTTCATTTAACAAACTATCCTGTCTTTTTTTCCTACGCACCACCCCTTCATCCCTCCGTCCGCCATCTTGAAATGCCCCCTCTTCCCACTTTCTAAGTTCTTTGGTTTGGGAAGTTCCCTCTGATCCTTAAAGACAGGGATCAGAACTTGCCGCAGAGATCTCTGCTTGATCCTCTCCAGAGGGGGTTGGGTCCAAGGACTCTGAGACTTTCCGTATTGCTGCTCCCACCACAACCTTCCTTCAACACCTGTTTAATGGTCTGTCTTTCCTCCTAGAATGTCTCTGCTGTGAGGACAGGACTTCTCTGTGCATCTCCACTGTTATCCAAGCAAGCTCTCAAAAACTGCTGAATGAATGAATGGACAGTTGACTGAGGGCCAGGGGTCAGGGAAGGCTTTTCGTGGAGGAGGAGGGGGTAGAACTGGTCCTTGGAAGTTTTTGTTTGGTAGAGAGGGGGGAGAACATTCCTGTCAAGGTGAATGATTTCCATAATCAAATGGAATAAGTTTGTCCTGAAAAAGTTCTATGCCACTCTATCGTGCCACCCCACTTAAGTCTTTGTAAGAGCTTATCGCCATCTGAAATCCTCCTGTTTATGAACCACCTCTTCCCTCTGTCCCTCTGTCCTGTAAGTGCTTCTGGACAAAAACCTTGTCGGTTAAGGACCTTCTATTTTTTTTTTTTTCTTTTCTTAATGTGATTTTCTGTTTGGTTTACTTTCTTTTCTTTCAAATCTTTGCATTCCCACAACCTCAGCGTTTAGAACGGTATTTGGCACATAGCATGATCTTAGATAATCTCTATTTCAAGAAGAAACGTTTTTACTGCGCAATGTACCCCTCGCCCCCTCCCCTACAAAGTAGTATAGTTTCACGCAGACGTTTACTTTTCACTTTCCAAACCGTCGGTTCTGAAGCTATTGCTACATTTTCTACGTCTGCTATAATCTTTCAGATTAAGTCCTCAGGAATTCGGAAAAAATGACGTATGTCATGTTCAGAAAACCAGACTCTCTTGTACCAGAAGTGGGGTTCGAACCCACGAGGATATAAATCCATTGGATCTTAAGTCCAACGCCTTAACCACTCGGCCATTCTGGTATCCGCCGAAATCATCTTTAATTTTACATAACCTGACTAATACTGAGCTACGAAAAGTTGCACAATTTAAAAATTTTATGCCTTAAAAAAAAAAAAATTTATGCCTTATGTAAAAGAACAATACGGGGATTGGGGGGAATGGGAAACTCGGTAACTTTCATCACATCCTGTGATTTCCTTATGTCCAGTCACCAGAAACTGGAGCCACACGAAAGCGATGAAGACTCAAGTAGCAGGATTCCCAACACATTCACGTCTGAGGACACCACAGGGTACTGGAATGGGCTCCTTTTCAAAGTGGGCGAGTCTCCTCGGAAATCGTAGGTAATGTGTCTTCCTCCTAGAGCTTTCCTTATTAAAACAAAAGCGACTCTGGTGGGACTCGAACCCACAACCTTTGAATGCCTTCATCTAATCTAGAAGTCCAATGCGCTATCCATTGCGCCACAGAGCCCGACGAGTCAAAAATCCTCCGCGTTGCTTACATCAAGGCAGGAGCGGCGTCTGTCTGGGGGACGGTCGCCGGCACGTCGGGTCACGCTTTCTTTCTCGGACAAACTGGGAAGCCCGCGTCGCCAAGGAGAAGCGTGGATGGGCATTGCGCTTGAAAGTCTGAAATGTTTGAAAGTTTCTTCTCGCGAGCGATCGCCAGGCATCAACTCTCAACTTCATTACACATCGGGAGGAAAGTCTTTGTGTGAATAAAATGTCTTTATTGTATCCTGGCGCCAAAATGCAGCGGGAGGTTCCATAGTGTAGCGGTTATCACGTCTGCTTTACACGCAGAAGGTCCTGGGTTCGAGCCCCAGTGGAACCACAGCATGGATTTAACCTTTTTCAGGGATATTTTAACGTTTCTTTTTGCCAGCCGGAACTTGAGTTTTACTCCAGGAAGTGGGAGACGCTGCCGTTTCCAACCGGGCTCCGCGCTGCGCCCCGAAGCGCAGGCTAGGCTCCAGAGGTGCCCGCGCACATCGGCCACCAAGGCTGCCCCCTCGTGGCGCCACTAGGGAGGTGCAAGCGGCCCCGCCCTGCTCAGGTCATCGCGCGTCTCTGCGCCTGCGCGCTCCCGACTACCCCCGCGCAGTTCCACCTCCAGGTGCCTGGGTAGGAGTCCGGATCCCGCTCCTTCTAAACCCTGCTTTGCCATCTTTCAGTGTTGCTGCCACCACTCAGTTAGGGGTTATCCCGAAGGTCACCTCTCTCCTTTGTTGATTACTTCCAAGTCCACTGACCTCGTACCTCTATTTAAATTAAAAAACTTTTTGAAAAATTATATGCTCATGGTGGAGAATTCAAACAGCCCCACGTGTTTTACGGTGCTGTTTCCCTCTGGCAAAGGATTTCCCTTTGACTAAACTCTAGCTGGGCTCCTCTGAGCCCTCCTCTCAACTAGGCGGCCTATAAGACTTGAAAAAACAGCACTGCTATAGTTTTTAGCAGCTCAAGGCTGCATCCCTAAAGTGACTCTAGTTTCAGTGAAAGTGTCAGCCTGAGAAAACTGAATGCTGCCGCCGCCCCAGCCCCATTTACTGTTTGTTCCAGCCAACAGCTGAATCTGGGGGCCCGGATCAGCAGTATAACTGTACTTTTTCTTTATAAATCACTTATGATTAGTGTACAAAGGTAGCGTTGCCAGAGGTACTGCTCCACCCCAACAATATTCTAGAAATCCTTCTATTTCCTTCTTAAGCCTTCACTCATCTTTTCACTTCCGGTGTTTGGATATATCCTAATTCTTTAGTCTGTGCTTTTTGATGAGCGACTAAATTGTATTCAGTCTTACAGACGATACCGTAGTGGAATTCCTTGGTCATTGGTTTTGGGGTGGATCACTATGTAGAACAATAATAGCGGAAATCTTGAATAGTCATTATTATCTAACCCATTTTACAAAGGACTAAGAGGAAGCACAGAGAAGTTACGTAATGGCCCAAGGTCACACACTGGCCCTAGACAATTAAGGTGCAGATCAAAGGAACGATTTCAGTAAGCCCAGACTCTTGCATTTTCTCATACATAGAAAGGTGCTAAATTCATTAATTGAGATGTCTATTTCTTTAATCACCAGTACTCTTTTGATGTTTGACTATGTTTTTTTGTTTTTGTTTTGTTTTTTTGCAAAAACTCCAATATATCATGGCTCTCTCTTACCTCTTCAGAACAGTCCCTCAGAGCTATCTGAGAGGCTGTATCTCAGGCTTAAGTCCTCTGAATAAAACATAATTCTCCACTTTTAGGTTGTGTTTTTTTCTTTTCTTTTTTTTCATTCGACATAGGTTTTGAGGCTTCGTCTTTGGAAATAAAAATCTCAGTTAAATTCTTAAACGTCTGCCAAAGGGAGAATCATGGAAAAGGAATAGGTCCCTCTAGTGGTGAGAAGACATTATGAAACATTTTGCTCTGTAGACACTGCTCCTAAATTTAAGAGGTTCTTTGAAATACAGCTTCCCAACATCTCCCAAGGTGGGAGATGTTGAACATTTAGCCAAAACGCAAATACCCTGTGTTAGAATCCATATGTTAAAAGATTGTTGTCAAGCAACGCGTTCTCATTACATGGAAGGAGAAGGAACACATTTTCATGGGAAATAGATTTTAATGTATACTGCTTCTCTCCAAAGTACTGTGGTCTTTTAGGAACCCAGTAATCAAATAATTGTCTCTTAAAAGTAAGTGTGTGTGTGTTTGTGCGTGTGTTTGTGTGTGTATGTATCCTGGGATAGTCTCAAAGTAAAAAGTGTGTATACATGTGTGTGTGTATTTTTTTTTTTCCTGGAACTAGTCTCTTATGAATCCTCAATTCACTATTTGCCTCTAGAAAGTAAAGATTAAGTGCTAAAAGAGGTATATGAGGGCTTACCTGGTGGCGCAGTGGTTGAGAGTCCGCCTGACGCTGGAGGGGATACAGGTTCGTGCCCCGGTCAGGGAAGAATCCACATGCCGTGGAGCGGCTGGGCAGCGGAGCCTGTGCTCCGCAACGGCAGAGGCCACAACAGTGAGATACCCGCGTACCGCTAAAAAAAAAAAAAAAGAAGAAGAAAAACCGTATGTGGAAGGGAAGTTTTTTGGTTTTGTTTTTTTGTTTTTTGGTAATAAAAAATGATTCACAAGGAAGAAAGTAGCTGCTACTGTTGATAAAGGAACATACCAGTTATGGTAGAATATGATTCTGTATTCTTTGGTTCCAAGGGAAGCTTGAATTGTTTTTGACGTTTTTGTTACATGGGTAATTAGGTACAAAATTCAAGGCTGAAGTCAAAAGTGTGGTGAATGATTTTAATTCTAGGTAGGAAGTAACAACCACCCCAAAGAAGCAAATGTAGATTTTTAAAAGATCTTCCAACTTTAGTAAAGCATCCATGAGTCCAGGATCAGACACGAGCAAATGTGAATTTCGTCAATAGCATCTGTCTTGTGTTGCCCCTGCCACTTTGCTGAAGTGTTCCACCCTTCTGTACCTGGGTCTCTGGGCTACCTTTACACCCCGGACTTGGACTTACCTCCCTCACATGCACCCACTGCAGCTTTCCTGTCCTACATCTCTTCCACTCTGGGATGACACCTGGTGCCTTTGGCTGTGCCAGTAGACCACCTCAAATTAATCCCTAGTGAGATAATACTGAGAATGGTTTTAGAGATTTGACTTCCAGTGGACCTTGAGCCTCATTATGTGCTCATTGTAATATATTAGCATCTAAATGACATGCCCACAGGCACCGTGACAGTTCTGAGGCCAACCAGGAAAGGCCAAAAAGTGGGCGGTGGCCCAATTCCTGGAAGTCCCCGCCCCTTCCCCAAACAGTTAGAAAAACCCTCCCACTCATTAGCCTTTAAAATTACCCAGCCAAGGAACTGCCTGGTGGTCCAGTGATTAGGATTCCATGCTTCTACTGCAGGGGGCATGGGTTTGATCCCTGGTCAGGGAACTAAGATCCTGCATGCCAAGGCCAAAAGAAAAAAACGTTACCCAGCCCATAAAAACTAGCGACCCCATATTTGGGTCTTCTCGCCTTCTGAGATGGCCCACACTCTGTCTATGGAGTGTATATTTCTCTAAGTAAATCCACTTCTTACCTATCACTTTGCCTCTCACTGAATTCTTTCTGCGCTGAGACACAAAGAACCTGAACTTCCGCAGGTCCTGAAGCCAGGTGTGTGATCTCAATTAAAAGATAGTGGGTTCGCGTCTGGAGCCTGTGCTCCGCAACGGGAGAGGCCACAGCAGTGGGAAGCCCGCGTACCGCAAAAAAAAAAAAAAAAAAAAAAAAAAAGATAGTGGGTTCAAGACCCAATCTGAGTTTTGGCAGGGTTCAAGTGCTGGCGTGAGTTGTGTGCTTTCAGTGGCGTTGTATCTAGCTTGAACCCCATGAACTGTGTCTAATTTATGAAATATCCCGCGAACAGGAATTTCAGGGCAACACCAAGGCAGCAGCAGTAGGCAGTGATAGAGCTGGTTGGGAGGGGCTGGATTTTGGAGCAAGTTCCCCTTGTTTGTGTTTCCCTCCTGAATCCCTCTGTGCAAATGGCTCTTTACTTCCCTTAACATCTGTCCATCAGACATGGCTGGGAGATTAGACTGGGATATAACGGGCCAATCAGTACTTCCAGTCCAAATTTTAGTTGACTACAGTTTTCATCTATTTACTCGACAAAAATAATAGGTTGCCAGGAGACCCACTGGAATTTATTTATTTATCGTTTCTATTCTCTTAATGCGGAGGCTCTAAAGAAAATGCTAGAAAGAGGAACGAGGAAGAATTTAGAATGGGCTGATTTGTAATATTCTAGACAATCAGTCCCTGAATAATGGAAAGTCAGTTTGTTCTTAAGCCTTTGCTTCTTGTGAACCTGTGACTCAGGCATATTCTAGCGAAGCAGACAGGATAGGGTTCCTTTCTCCCTTGAGGGCTGGCCCAGAATAAATGGCAGGAAAATGATGTTGAAATTCTTAGAGGTACAGAAGCCTTATCATATATACTCCTCGGTCAGGTAATGACAACAAAATGTCTTTCATGACATTACAATAGAGGATAAATTTTTATAGACGAGCTTGATGCCCTCAAATCCTGCCTGAAGCAACAGGAGTAGTCAGACGTGCATTTAGCTGATGGTCAGAGATCTCAGATCTAGCCTTGCCTGAGCCATTTATTAGCTATGAAAACTTTGAAAACATATGAAAGTTATCTCAGCTTCTATAAGGGAAACCCAAAGGTTTCCTTAGAAAAACAGAACTCATATCCTCCACGGTGGGCAATGGAAAATTTCCACAAAGGGAGCGGTGGCTGGATTTTATAGCCTGGACTCCTGGTCCCTGGAGATCGTTTTACTAATTACTGCTCGGGCTGCACACATGGTACAGCCACAACTCAAGAACTGAGGGGTAATCTTCTCTCAGACTTCATTTCCTCACCTGTAAAGTGAGGTGTTTGAGTGATATAAGCTTTAGAGTCCCTTTCAGAGCTGACAAGTTACAGATCTGAGACTCTACGTTGCTGACAACCACGCCATGAGACGATTATTTCGCACCATCCTTATTAGAGGATTCTGCTGTAGGGCAAAGGGAAGACTCTGGTCTCACGATGGTCTGTTGATCGGGGTCTTCTATTGTGTTGTGAGAAAATACTTTGCAATTCTGACTCTTCCAATCTGGACTTCATGGATCTATTTCTTTTTTTTAAAATAAATTTATTTATTTTTGGCTGCATTGGGCCTTCGTTGGTGTGCATGGGCTTTCTCTAGTTATGGAGAGTGTGGTCTCCTCTTCGTTGTGGTGTGTGGGCTTCTCATTGCGGTGGCTTCTCTTGTTGTGGAGCACGGGCTCTAGGCGTATGGGCTTCAGTAGTTGTGGCCCGTGGTGGGCTTAGTTGCTCTGGGGCATGTGGGATCTTCCCGGACCAGGGTTCAAACCTGTGTCCCCTGCATTGGCAGGTGGATTCTATTTTTTTCTTTTTTTAAATAGTGATCTTGGGGTTTTCTTATTTATTTATTTTTGGCTGTGTTGGGTCTTCGTTTCTGTGCGAAGGCTTTCTCTAGTTGTGGCAAGCAGGGACCACTCTTCATCACGGCGTGCGTGCCTCTCACTATCGCGGCCTCTCTTGTTGTGGAGCGCAGGCTCCAGACGCACAGACTCAGCCCCGCGGTATGTGGGATCTTCCCAGACCAGGTCTCGAACCCGTGTCCCCTGCATTAGCAGGCAGATTCTCAACGACTGCGCCACCAGGGAAGCCCGGCAGGGGTATCGTTAACCACCAGGGAAAGTCCCCTATGGCATCTATTTCTTCTCGTAAGGCCCAAATCTCCTCTTCAGTCTTTTCATGGCTGACTTCATCTCCTGGTTCCTCAGGGTGTAGATCATGGGGTTCAGGACAGGAATGATGACAGTGAAGGTAATGGAGACAGCTCTGTCCATGGGGAGGGCAATGAAGGGCCGGGCGTAGACGTAGATGCAGGGCACAAAGTGCAAGGTCACGGTGATGTGCGCTGTGCAAGTGGAGTTGGCTTTTCTCCTGCCCTCCCCAGTGTGAGACCTCAGCATTGTCAAGATGACCGTGTAGGACACAAGGAGGAAGATGAACCACAGGGTAGAGATCAAGCCATTATTGGAAATCATTAAGACCTCAAGGGCAAAGGTGTCGGTGCAGGCGAGTTTGAGGACCTGGGGAACATCGCAGTAGAAACCATCCACAACATTAGGTCCACAGAAGGGGAGTGGGAGTAAGAGGGAAATCTGCACGATGGAGTGGACGAAGCCCCCACCCAGGAGGCCACAATGAGGGCAGTGCATTGCCCCCTACTCATGACAGTCACATAACGCAGGGGCTTGGAGATGGCCATGTAGCGGTCAAAGGCCATCACAGAGAGAGAGAAAACATCTGCCCCACCGAGGAGGTGGAAGAAAAACATCTGTGTGGTGCAACCATTGAAGGAGATGGTCTTTCTCGTTGTAAGAAGGTCTACTAGGACCTTCGGAACAGTGATGGAGGAGAAGCAGATGTCCAAGACAGAGAGATTGCAGAGCAGGAAGTACATGGGGGTGTGAAGGCGAGACTCACAGGTCACGGTGACAATGACGAGGAGGTTTCCCATCACGGTAGCTGTGTACACCAAGGATAACAGAAGAAATAAGACCAGGCTCAGCTCTTGGGCTGGGTCAGTCCTTGAAAAATAAATTCTTTCACCCTGGTGTAATTTCCCTGCTCCATCGGGTCATGTATCTTCTTCAATTACCTGGAGAGAAAACAGAAAATAGAATATAGAAAATGTATCATTAAAAACAAAAGGAGTGGGAGTTATATGACCAGGCTGCCTTGGGGGTTATTTTTATGATTATTTTTCTTTTGGGCAGGGATGCCTACAATTCTATCTCTAGTAGATGGCATTTTCTGAGTTCTCTCAGAGCAAACCAGAGAGTGGGTTTCCAACGGGTGTAATTAATTGAAGCTCCTAAATCAGTACGTTATTAAATTCTTATTAAAAATTTTACAGGCTCATCATTTTATAGATTCTATATGCCTCTTAAAAAGTCACTGAATGCTCTGAGAAGTGAAGAGACTAGTTTTGCTTTTGTTTTCATGCACACTCATGTATCTCATTGTTAGGAAGTGGGAAACACACGCAGGGGAAAAATATAAAACACAGCCTGTGGCTCTAATGGAAGCTTGTAGTTTCTTTTCTCATCTTCTTCCACAGGAGACCATCTGCTTGGCGTAGTCTGGCCAGATTTTCATACCGGTGATCAGCTCTAAATTAAGGCCAAATAAACCAGTTTACGGTTTACTGTCTCCCTAGGATAAATAGCTTTGCAGCAGCTAAGACAATTTAATTGAGTAAATCACTGTTTCTTTCTTCTTCTTTCTTTTTTTTTTTCTCCAGTCTCCCTTCTTTTGGTGTCTTGTTTTCCTCTGATTTCCATGGCCCAAGATTGGGACTTGGCAACTGATAGCTATAGTCCCTGCTCTCCATAATGCTCTTGGCAAGGACTTCACCCTCCAGGACACTGGACAAATGGTTTTCCTTTCTGAGGCTCCCTTCCTTTCATCACTTACATTTGTACGTCACTCCTCGCCGCCTCAATATTTGTAAAGGTTTTAGTTTTGCACAAAGAGCAAAGATGTTAGTATCAGCAGAACTGGATTTGTGTGTGTGTGTGTTTTAAATTTTTATTGAAGTATAGTTGATTTACAATGTTGTGTTAATTTCTGCTGTACAGTAAAGTGACCCAGTTAAACATGTATATATATATATGTGCTTTTTCATATTCTTTTCCTTTATGGTTTATCACAGGATATTGAATATAGTTCCCTGTGGTATACAGTGGGACCTTTTTGTTTACATTCTATATATAATAGTCTGCATCTGCTAATCCCACACTCCCACTCCATCCCCCCTCCCCAAAGCCCCAGCAGCCACAAGTCTCCTCTCTATGCAGCAGACCTGAATTTGATAGACTCTGTCACTTAATTGGTAGGTAGCTCTGAGCCTCAGTTTATCATCAGTAAAAATGCGTATAATCATGTTTGTTTTACAGGATTGTGAAGCTTAAAGAAACTTGTTTAATTCACTTAAACTGAGGTCGGCACAGACCACATTTCCGCTACGTATAGCACAGTTAACATTTTGCAGAGCCAATCTTTTATACACATTATTTCAGAAATGCTGACAAAAATACACTTTTTAATTCTTTTCTTATAAAATATGATTCTTTGAGATAATTGCAACTATTATCAAATCTAGCATTTCAGAAGCAGGTACGTTTCATACAATGGGATATTATTCAGTGATAAAAGGAAATGAGCTCTCAAGCCAAGAAAAGACATAGAGGAAACTTTAGTTGCATTACTAAGTGAGAGAAGTGGATCTGAAAATGTCCATACTGTATGATCCCAACTATATGACGTTCTGGAAAAGATAAAATTATGATGAAAAGATTAACGGTTACCGGGGGCTGGGTGTGGAGGTGGGGAGGGATGAATAGGTGAGACACAGGGGATTTTTAGAGCATTGAAACTATTCTATATGATACTCTGATTGTGGATACATAACATTATGCATTTACTAAAACCCATAGAATGTACAACGCTAAGAGAGAGACCTCATGCAAACTATGGACTGCAGTTAATAGTAATGTATCAATATTGGTTCCTCAATTGTTACCTAATGTAGCACACTAATGCAAGATGAATTAATAATAAATGCATTACTAATAAGGGAAACTGGGGTGGCAGTGGGGAGAGGGGGCACTCTGTACGTTCTAATTTTTATGTAAACCTAAAACTGCTCTAAGTAGTAAAATCTGTTACTCTAAAAACAAACAAACAAAAGTATACCAAAGGATAAAATAATTTAGAACATTTCTAGTTTGCAAAGGAGCACAATTGTTTTGTTTTGTTTTGCGGTACGCAGGCCTCTCACTGTTGTGGCCTCTCCCATTGCGGAGCACAGGCTCCAGACGCGCAGGCTCAGTGGCCATGGCTCACGGGCCCAGCCGCTCCGCGGTATGTGGGATAATTCCCGGACCGGGGCACGAACCCGTGTCCCCTGCATCGGCAGGCGGACTCTCAACCACTGCGCCACCAGGGAAGCCCAGGAGCACAATTTTAAAAAAACTTTTATTACCAAGCTTCATTTCCTATAACTCCTACTCGATGCTTTTCCCCTGTTTTAAAGAAAACATTTAGAATAATTTCCAGTTCGGGTGTTGACAGGCATCCGGCTATTGTGATTTTGCCGACTGCTTAAAACAAAACTGTCTTTTGTAGCTTTTTTTTTTTTTTAATCGGCTTTGTTGCGGTGTAGCTTCCATACAATGAACTGCAGACATTTAGAGGTACAATTTGATGAGATTTGACATACATGTACACCCATGAAGCCATCACCACAATTAGGATAAGGAACATCTCCATCACCCCAAAGTTTCCTTGTGCCCCTGAGAACTGCAGGATCTCGGCACCTAATGACTCTGTCCAAACCTGCACCAAGAGGTGACCAGACTGTAGCATGGCCTCTGGCGGCACAAGGCTGTGTCCTTAGGATGACCCCAAACCCCCATTAAAATGCCTTCCTGGGAAAGCACAAAGCTGCCAGGTGAATTTACTGTTTGTTCCAGCCAACATCTGAGATAGGCCGCTGACCTCCTTTACTTAGAGCATTTATGGGAAAGGCCTTGTAATTGCGAATATGTATACCTTGTGACTAACAAGTGTCTCTCTCAAGGACTGAGAGCCTTTCCTCTAAATATGATCAACAGGAAGGAAGGGGCCTCTGTCTCCCAGTCTCCGTGGGGGGATTACTTCCAGCTCCCAGACACAACCAGCCTAGTCACACTGACACTGACTAACTCTTTGTAATTTTTCACTTTTCTGGCTCTACTGAGCCCCAGCTTGTCCCCCTCACTCTCCCTTTAAAGCACCCAATCGTTTTGGGCAAATAGGCTTGGAGCTTAGCCTTTTCACTATTGTTTTCACTAACACTGGGCTGTGTTCACCTTTGACACTTCTTTGTACCACTTCCCTCTGTATTCTGTCTGTATTGAAGCCAACCTCTCATCCTGCTGTTCATGACTCAGCTCTCCGGATCCCACTGTACTTTATTTTTCGTTTTCTCATCAGAACAGAACTTCTGTTACAAACTTTCCTCCTATTCCCTTTCCTTTGAAGCCCAAGCAACACAAAGCTAATTTTCTTAGCTCACTCCCAGTGATCTATGAATCCATCAATAACTCCCAGAAGATTTCATCCTTTTCAAATATTTTTAGTTTTTAAAAGGGCCAGTTAGGGACTTCCCTGGTGGCACAGTAGTTAAGAATCCGCCTGCCAGTGTAGGGGACAAGGGTTTGAGCCCTGGTCCGGGAAGATCCCACATGCCATGGAGCAACTAAGCCCGTGTGCCGCAACTACTGAGCCTGCGCTCTAGAGCCCTCGAGCCACAACTACTGAAGCCCGTGCACCTAGAGCCTGTGCTCCGCAACAAGAGAAGCCACCGCAATGAGAAGCCCATGCACCACAAGAAGAGTAGCCCCTGCTCGCCACAACCAGAGAAAGCCTGCGTGCAGCAACGAAGACCCAAAGCAGCCACAAATATATAAATAAATAAATTTATTTTTTTTAAAAAAAGGCCAGTTATTTTCTTCAGAGTAAATGGTTTTTACAGATTTTTAAAAGAAAATGATCAGAACACATGAAGTTTTTTAGATAATGCACAGAGGATTTTTCTTTTTCTTTCTTTCTTTTTTTTTTTTTTAATGTTGGACTATGGTGGGAAGCATTGTGGCACAGAGAAAAGATACCAGCTTGGGAGATCTGAGCTCTGAGGCCTTCATGGAACAATAGTGGAATCTTTAAAGGCGTGTAAACTCCAGGATGTTCAGTCTTTTCGTGAGTGAAATGGGAGCCTTCACTGCCTTGAGTCCCTCTGCAAGTAGGCAAGTTCTGCACGATAGTAAATGGATCCATTGATCTAGGTGATTTCTAGACCTTTGGAGCTTTTTTTTAAATTTTTAAATTAAAAAATTGTTTCTTGTTGGAGTTTAGCTGCTTTACAATGTTGTGTTAGTTTATACTGTACAGCAAAGTGAATCAGCTACACGTATATACACATCCCCTCCTTTTCAGATTTCCTTCTCATTTAGGTCACCACAGAGCTTTTTAAAAAATATATACATTTTGGAGGACTTTCCTGGAGGTCCAGTGGTTAGGACTCCACACTTCTACTGAAGGGGG
>NW_020173674.1:10860399-10881273 GCF_003031525.2 Neophocaena asiaeorientalis asiaeorientalis
GGTTGGGGAATTAAGATCCTGCAGGCTGGGGGGGGTGGAAAAAAAAAAAAAAAAAAAAAAAAGATATATATATAAATTTTTTTATTGGAATATAGTTGATTTACAATATTGTGTTAGTTTCAGGTATATAAAAAAGTGATTTGGAGATATGTATGTATGTATATATCTATATTCATTTTTTCTATTCTTTTCCATTATAGGTTATTAAAAGATATTGAATATAGTTCCCTGTGCTATACAGTAAATCCTTGGTTTTTATTCTATTTTATGTATGGTCGTGTGCATCTGTTAATTCCACATTCGCAATTTATGACCCCCCCATCTTTGGAGTTGTAATACTCAATTGTTTTAAATAACGTTGCCCTCAATTACCTTGCGACGAGTCTAAGACTGTGTTCCGTCCATTGCTTTTACCAACATTTGAACCTCAATTAACTGTAAACCTCAACTGTTTCTTGATAGTTAACTGATGGCTTATTAGTGGTGGCAAGAAAAACGGCTGCGATCAAGAATTTCCAGGGGCAGTCTACCGTAGTGGTTAGGAGAATAGGCTTTGTAACCCAAATGCACAAGGTTCTGTGCAGAAATTAGTCGTGAAAGTAATCAAGTCACCAATGCAACTGAAAAATGGGTACGCTTCCCTGCACAAAATACATGCACAACTAAGAAAGTAAAGATGGAGGGTGGGAGGACAAATGAGAATCCCTCTGTATGTGTGTCTGCAACAGGAAGGAAGAAGAGAAAACAGAGGACTATTGTTTATAAGTTTGCTTTTGACCTTGCTTTTGGCAAGAACGAGTTCAAGATCTCAAGAACTTCCTTAGAAATAGGCCGAGGTAAACCCATTCTAATAAAACAGGCTTGGGAATTTCCTGGCGGTCCAGTGGTTAGGACTCAGGGCTCTCACTGCTGGGCCAGGTTTGATCCCTGGTCAGGGAAATAAGATCCTGCAAACCATACAGCTGGCCAAACAAACAAACAGAAAACCAGAAAAAAAAAACCCCAAAACCCCCCAAAACAGGCTTATTGAATTTCATAGAGTCCCCAACTTGAGGGAATCCCCAACCCAATTGTCCACAAAGCATATGTTCCCCTATCCCTCTTGACAAGCTGACCTTCTCTCTATGCTCCTCAAGTTCCCTTCCTAATACTGAAGGACTAATTCTTCTGCTCTGCATCACTAAAGTTTTTAGCTTTAATATACAGCATCCTTTACCTTTCAGAAGCATTATTAACATTCAAAATATTTCTGAAATCCACAATAATATTTCAAAACTGGTAGTGCATGGGCACACATGAACAGACATAGAGTCAGACACACAAGCACATAGTCAAAAGCCCCCAATGTCACAAAATAACCTCCCTTAAAGCTCCCGACCTCTAATCCCTACCTAAGAAGCAGTGCTAGCCATTCGGTTGTGTACACTGACCTTAGGAATGATTCATTATCAAGGAATACTCCTCTTTAAGGTAGACATGCCTCTGGGGGTTGGTTGGTACAGTACCTTCTCTCCTGATATAGGAGGCAAAGGGTAGGCTCCCAGAATTGCCTCTGAGTGGTCCTAACACACTGCCCCACGGTGGCGCTGCCGTGAGCACCAGTCTCTCAGCCAATGGAAGGATCCCCAGAGGGAACACTTTTGGAAGTGATTGTTGAACCTGAGTAGCCAGACTTTCCTATTGGGATGCAGCTCCCTAGAGTGTTATTAAGAAATTGAACACACACCGGAAGGAGTATGCAAACACGCACATCTTGGTTTTGAAATTCTCCTAATGCAGGGGAGGAGATGTATCCTCATAGACCTTGGGATTAGAGCCCAAATATATTTGCCTGAAGGGTTATAGGGGACAAACAGAGGAGTCTGTCTCCTTAAGAGGCGGGAACGTAGGGAAAATAAATAGAACTCCCAGGAGGGTGTGTCTCAGTCCATTTCATTTTTTCTTTCTTACTTTTTTTTTTTTTTTTAGGCAGGTGGTTTGCTTGTTGTCCTAATAATATACATAATCAGATGCATCATAAAGACTGGGAAATGCATTTTCTCCTTGTTTTCCACCAAACTTCTCACACAAAGAGGGAATATAGCAGACAAAGGATGGGTTGGTACCATTCATCCATTAAATATTTAATTATAAAATATTTACTGAGTACCTTCCATGTTCCAGGCCCTATAATCCCAAAGATTTCCATTTTCTCTCTCCTCTCATTTCTTGTTTTCTTTTCTTTTCTTTTTTTTGCCATACCGTGCAGCACGTGGGATCTTAGTTCCCCTACCAGGGATTGAACCTGTGCCCTCTGCAGTGGGAGCTCAGAGTCTTAACCACTGGACTGCTAGGGAAGTCTGTCTACCTCCCCTCCCCCCTCCTTTCCAATATCTTTTTTTTTTTTTTTTTTTTTTTTTTGCGGTACGCGGGCCTCTCACTGTTGTGGCCTCTCCCGTTGCGGAGCACAGGCTCCGGACGCGCAGGCTCAGCGGCCATGGCTCACGGGCCCAGGCGCTCCGCGGCATGTGGGATCTTCCCGGACCGGGGCACGAACCCGTGTCCCCCGCATCGGCAGGCGGACTCTCAACCACTGCGCCACCGGGGAAGCCCCCAAATTCTTGTCTTATGCAGTTGCCCTGCTGTAGTTCTTTCTCTGATTCTGGTTTTACTTCTTCTATTTCTTTTTTCCCCCATTTTGCTCTTTGAACCTTAGAAAAATCCTTTAAAGACGACAGTCCCCCAGGCAGCACTTTCCTTTTTATTCACACAGAAGAATAAGAGCCCCTTTTTCATTTCATTGTCATTAATTTTTGGCGTCTATGTCAACAACATGGAGTGATAAGAATACATGTTCAGAATAATGATCAGCTCCCCGGAATCCTAAAATTCCCCACACTAACTACTTACCATAACTAGACAGTGGAGAAATCATTCCCAAAGGAGTCTTTGGTTAAAGCTGGAACATAGAAATATTTTAATTGATGACAGCACCTTATTCTAGAATCTTTCTTTTGTATATTGGAATGATAAGTGAATGGTTTTCAAATCTTCTGCTCAGGAAACCACATGACAAGATTAAGAGCTTCTGTGTCACCTGTGCGCTTTCTCCCTCCCTTCTTTCTTTCTCCTGTTTTTCTTTACTATTTCTATTTTCTTTCCTTCCTCTATATACCATTTCCATGACAGTATTAGGGTTCTCCAGAAACAGAACTAATAGGATCTATGTCTATATCTACATCAGTTATATCCACCATATATATGTATATATACACATTTAGAGAGAGAGAGAGAATTATCATGCAGAATTGGCTCACGCTGTTATGGAGGCCGAGAAGTCCCACAATCTGCCTTCTGCAAGCCGGAGACCCAGGAAACCTGAGAGTGTAATTCAGTCCTAATTCAATGACCTGAGAACCAGGGGAGCCACTGGTGTAAATGATGAGATGAGATGTCCCAACTCAAGCTGTGAGACAAGAATAAGGGGGTACATTTCTCCTTCCTCTACCTCTTTTGTTCTATTCAGGCTTTTTTTTTTTTCGGTACGCGGGCCCCTCACCGTTGTGGCCTCTCCCGTTGCGGAGAACAGGCTCCGGACGTGCAGGCTCAGCGGCCATGGCTCACGGGCCCAGCCGCTCCACGGCATATGGGATCTTCCCGGACTGGGGCACGAACCCGTGTCCCCTTGCATCAGCAGGCGGACTCTCAACCACTGCGCCACCAGGGAAGCCCGGGAAGGATACTTTGAAACCGCAAGATTACGTACATTGCTTTGAAACACAGGCACATAGAGAGGGAGGGGGAAGGGATAAAGAAATACAATTTGGGGAGGAGGGATAAATTAGGAGTTTGGGAGTAACATATACACACCACTATATATAAAATAGCTAACCAATAAGGACTTACTGTATAGTATAAGAAACTATACTCAAGATTTGTAATAACCTATAAAGGAAAAGAATGTGAAAAAGAATATATGTATGTATAACTGAATCACTTTGCTGTACACCTGAAACTAACACAACATTGTAAATCAACTATACGTCAATAAAAAAAGAAAATAAATACAATTTTATGTGTTTTTGCGAGGTCAAAAGAAGGATCATGAGGGCTTCTTAGAAATCACCCCAAAGGGGACCATCCTTCAGAAACCAGCTTACTAAACATCTTTGAAAGAACCTGCAAACTCAGGGTTACACCCATATCCCAGTTTCCTACTAAGAATGCTGCTCCATTCTCTACACTGAGTTGAATCTCTGAGAGATCTCCCATGTCACAATTTTCTCTTTCCCAATACTGAAAAGTCTCTACTCTTGATTGAATCCCTAAAAGTTTTAGGAACATTTTTCATATTCAGTAGCACATGAGTGCACAGATTAGCCATGAAAACACCTTACTCAAAGCCCCACAAATTCCATTCCCAGCTAAGAAGCAAAGCTGGCCAGCCTGTATATTCTGAATTCAGGAATTGCTGTCTTTAAGAGCTGTTTTTCTACGGTAGTCACCTTCTGAGACCTGGGGTATCAGCACTTTCTCGACTCCCTTCAAAACAACTCATACCTCAACATCCTACCAACTGAAATGCATCATACCTCCTGGGGCCAACAGACCTTCTTGTATTTTGCAAGGCACAATTCCCCTCTTCCTAATAATGAAAAACTACCACTTTTCTTGGCTTCATTGAGACTTCTGGTTTCAGTAGGAAGGTCCTATGCACTTGCAGCATTTCTGAAAAATCAACACTAACAACTTTTCAGTAGAAGTTCGCACATCAGCACTTAACTGACTCAGTCTCCAAGTGATAAATCAATCCCCTTACGATGCTCCAATGCCTCTTAGAAGTAGGTTTTGGGGAAATTCTATGCTTCATGGACAGCCTACCTCAAGGCTAGTGATTTTTTTGTTATGCCCTTTCCTTTGGGAAAAGGCAACCTCAGGGAATCACATCATTCTGACGCTTCCACATTGCCTTACGGTGTCTTGGCCACCACTATTATTCCCTCAGCCACAAGCCTCATAAAGGAATTAGCGAAGGGAATATTGTTGAATATGAATGTGGAGGCTGAGTGGCCAATTCAATTGTGTTCTCTTGGGAGTCATTAAAATGTCACCAAGCCCTCCTCCTTCTCTCTCTTCCCCTCCATCACCCCCTCTCTGCCCCACCTCACATGTATCTGCAGAGACACTAGTGCACATTCAGAACATATCCTTTTCTCTAGAGGAAGAGAGATGAGACATGAGACAGTGCTTTATCCTCCTTGGCTTAGGAAGAACATGTAGTGTTAAACCACACCATGGACCATGCAATTTTCCTCCTCACCAAAACTGCTTTGCTTGCAAAGCAAATGAAAATGCTTTCATTTTCATGCAAATGAAATGAAGCTTAAATAAAAGGGCAACAATAGAAAAATCAAAGCTCTGGGACTACTGTCAGGGTAGCTCTCAGAGGCTGGATGGTGTAGATTTATACATGAAATTTCTGTATAATGAGACATATATATTGCCCCTATGAAATTATTTTAATCTACATCTCTGAGATCCATGGCTCACTTAGAACCTAGGGAGGCAGCATGGTAACAGTTTTTGATATTTATCAATTTAATTACTTCAGAATTATTTTATGTTATTAGGTTCACGGGTACCCAGAGATGTTTATAGTTAAAATGTTTGATTCAAGGGAGTGAGGTAGGAAAGGGTAGTTTGAAAGCTATGTTTACTCCCAGAGTCTGTTGAATTTTCTATGGCTCTTAGCAGCAGAGCTTAAACAACAATAAAAACTGATTTAAATGGGAAAAATGCAGCTCAGCTTGTGATTTTATGTCATCCAGAGAAATGATACATCTCCATGTAATGAGATGCAATTGCTTTCCCCTTCTTCTGAATTACTGGATCGGGTTATGCTGTGTGTTTATACATAGTTTGAGGAAGTGTCAGGGACAGTGGTGTGGCAGGGGTTCATGAGTTCCTGCTCCCTTGGGACTATGCTTCTGAGATACAGTGATCCAGACTCTATAGGTCTTCTGTGCCATCCAGTTTCAACATAGCGATAAAACTGACTTGAGTGAGTCTCGAGAGATGGGAAGGAAAGGAAAGGAATAGTCCATTTGCATGAAATGGACTATAAAGTGGCTTGTGGTATGCATTTTTTATAGGCAGTTTCATAAAGAAAAGCTTAGGGAGTCTGGAGACCAGAGCTAACCGAGCAAATGTAGCAGGACCCTATGAGTGGTGACTTGACAAGTGAGGATTATTCTTAGAATTTGCAAGCTGGATTAATATTGTAAAAAGTTATCAGTAGAATTGATCGATCAGGTGGCAGGAAATGACAAGCAAGTGAGCTGATTAGTTAATGGATCCTTATGAGGCTAGCCCAGATCCAATGAGGGACGTAAGTGAAGTTTGTCTTCAACACTCACTATCTTTTGGCTAACTCCCCTGGGACTCTCTTCCATCCCTCCGAGTCTGCTTTCGTGGTCTGATCCCTCATCTCTATGCTCAAACCCAAGGTTTATCCTTGACCCATTACATTCTTTTGCTATGAAACTCTCCTGTGCTGTACCTTATCAGCTTCAGGGTGACCCTTCAACCTGTATAAATAACAGGAAGACCTGTTGTCATGTTTTAATGACAGAAAGCTAGAAATTTTAAGATGATAGGTGCTTTGAATTCAATGTACATTCCCATCATTTGCACATCATGTTTTTTTCTTCTTTTTCTAATAATGATGAAAATGGGTCACATAGAAGAATATAACAGGATGATGGGGGATCGAATGTGTCAGGCAGAGCAAAAAGGATCATATTAAAATGGATGCATTTGTGGTTTTTACCACGAGATGTAGAAAGCAGTTAGCCCTAGGAGATTTTTAACTAACTGCTTTACACTTTCTAAACTTTCTGCATTTTAGATAAGAAATATGTAATAAGCATAATTTTAAAATCAAGGTATTTTCATTTTGGAAAAGAGAGAAATACAAACACTAGTATAAAAATATTAAATGGACCCATTTGCCTTTGACAGTGCATTTACTATCTGCCAGGCATTGTATGTTTCATATATACGATCTCATCCTAACCTTCACAGCAACTCTATAAGATGGATCGTATAAGTACATTTGTATAGGTGAACTCTGACCTGTGAAGAGTTCAACTAACTCAAGATCACATAGCTGATGGATGGCAGGATGGGATTTGGACCCAGGTCTGTATAACTCTGAAGTTCGAGCTTTCAGCCACAGTGCTTTACTTTTGACTTTAATTTTAATCATATTTTCCCAGACACGAGAACTAGCTTATACTCCCTCTTCACAAACACTAGTAGAGTGGTGCAACATAGACAGCCTGGTTAGAGTTTTACCTTCTTTACCACCTCCTCTTTCTCTCTCCAGTAGGAAAAACATAAATCGTCAACAGTGAAGCCAATCTGAGATTGGCCCTGGTGAGGCTGCAACTGAAAACCGGTTCTTGAATAATGAGAATGGATTGCTCTTTGTGTAGCATCCCTGAGGTTCTGTCTGTCTTTGTCTAAACTTATCATAAGAACGTGAATGTGGCATGTCTAGTTCTGCATAAGATAAATCCCTGGAGGCCATTATGGGAAATCTTCCCAAGCTTCTTTATTCCTGATAGGAATGCAAGAGTACAACAGTTTGTACCTTTGAGATTCTCACTAGGTTACGAGCCCATAAGGAGTTTAAGAAGGAAGAAATTTCTTAATCTGTGATAGGCCACATGTATTCATATATGTGTATCTCAGAGGCACTGACCATGAGATCTTTCTAGAACAAGATTGCAGTTTGGCATGGACAGGTCCAGTAATGAGATAAATTACATTCATAAGGTGAGAGCAATTGACTGAGTATCTGAAGACTTATGTCTGTAATTAACTCGATATAAGACATGGGGAAAACCACTCTATTCTTCTATTTACTTACGTCTTGAAAAAGGGGTTAGATTCAGTCAGTGTCTTTACCTGCCATATACCTTCCATGATTGGCACGTTGTTATTTTGGTCTTTGAGTGGAAATACATCAATCAACTCAATCCTATAACACTGGTACATTGTGCTCACCAGAAGCTTGGGTTATCATCAACCTATTAACTTAAAGTGCAAAATAAATTGTTACCTAGTAAGTGTAGTTGGTTTATTGACAATATATCTGAGTATATAAATATGACTCCATGGGCAAAATAATGAAAGGTGTCCTTGCTGATGAAGAGGTTGGAGAGTCTTACTCTATTCCATTACAGAAGGCATGAGTCTTCCCTTCATTCTCCTCATGGCTGACTTCATCTCCTGGTTCCTCAGAGTGTAGATCAAGGGGTTCAGCAAAGGGGAGATGACAGTGAAGGTGACAGAGATGGCCTTATCCATGGGGAGGGTGGTGAAGGGCCGGGCGTAGACATAGATGCAGGGCACAAGGTGCAGGGTCACCACGGTGATGTGGGCTATGCAGGTGGAGATGGCTTTCCTCCTGCCCTCCCCCGCCTGAGACCTTAGTAATAATAATATGACCATATAGGACACCAGGAGGAAAGTGACCACAGCGTGGTGAGCAGTCCGTTATTGGAAATCAGCAGCAGCTCAAGCATAAGAATGTCAGTACAGGCGAGTTTGAGGACGTGGGGGACGTCACAGTAAAATGTGCCAGGAGCATTGGGTCCACAGAAGGGGAGGGGTAGCAAGAGGGAAATCTGCACGATGGAGTGGACAAAGCCCCCCACCCAGGAGGCCACTATTAACCCAATGCATCGGCCTCTACTCATGACGGTCACACAGCGCAGGGGCTTAGAGATGGCCACGTACAGATCCAATGCCATAGCTGACAAAGAAAATACATCCACCCCGCCAATAAGACGGAAGAAAAACATCTGCGTGAAGCAGCCACTGAAGGAGATGGTCTTTCTCTGGGGCAGAAGGTCCACCAGAACTTTGGGAGCTGTGATGGAGGAAGAGCAGAAGTCGGCAATAGATAAATTATGGAGCAAAAGATACATGGGGGTGTGCCGGCGAGGTTCACAGGTCACCGTGACCATGGAGGTTTCCCAGCAGAGCTGTCACATACACCAAAAGCAGGAAAAGGAATAAGACCAGGCTCAGTCCTTGATTCTGGGTTAGGCCAAGGAAAATAAATTCTTTTACCCTGGTGCAGTTTCTCAGTTCCATGGACTCCTCCTCTTTTGCTCTGTTTTCTTTGAAGCTACTTCATACGAAAGTGCTCAGCCATTTACTTTGTTTTCTTCTTAAACCCTGTGAATGCGGTTCAGGCGTTCCTCATGTGGCCGCAGTGCTCGCAGTATGTTGAATTGTCCACATTTTTAAGATTGCAATCAGTTTGGGGATCCAATCAAATCATCACATGGGAAATCACTCAATACTTCTTTTCCTATAAATCTATTTTTGGAAAGAATAAGCGTTTGTGTTAAGTAGTGACACTTGCAGTCTGTTTTATTTAATTAATTTATTTTGGTTTTTTAAATGTTATGATTATTTTTAATTTCACACAAATTTATTGATGTCAAGAGCTGTCTGAAGCATTTTTTTTTGGTATTCAAACCGTATCTTTGTATTCAAAGATAGGTAAGACACGGCTCCAGCCATTGTGGACTTACAGTCTACAAGTTGAATATTCCTATTAGCAAATATTCTGTTGACTTTTGTTAAAAACAGTTGTCTTCTGTCTCTGGTCACAGTGTTGCTGTGCATGCGTCAGTTTCCTTGCTCTTGGCTGTTTTCTGCCGAATTTCGTAAAATTGCAGCCTCTTATTTTGTGTAGGTAACTTGTCATCGTGGTTACTTTATACTAATGAGATAATTTACTTAACAATTCTTTAAAAATACTTAAAATTTGCTATTGGAAAACAGATTGAAACAACGTGTAAATCCAAATCTCAAAGAATATCATAACTTATTGTGGTAAAAACACAAACATGAGAGCTACCCTCTTAAAAATTTTAAGTGTGCAGGACAGTATCGTTAACTGTGGCCACAGTTATCTACAAAAAATCTCTAGAACATATTCATCTTGTATAACTGACGTGATTCTTGCTTGAGCCTGGGGGAGAGAAGAAAGATAGTGAGCCACTTCTGAGAGGTGGTCCGTACTGTATCAGGCATGCTCTTCTCTGCCTCTTTCCTTTTGTGGATCAAAGGTAAAAGAGTGGAGGGAATCACACAGCAGGAAGAGACATTGGTATTATTAGAATAATGCCCAATTTTATGTAAGCTGTTATAAAGCATTCTCAGGAGATTTTATAATTATTATTTTAAAATTAATTAATTAATTTATTTTTGGCTCCGTTGGGTCTTCGTTGTTGCGTGCGGGCTTTCTCTAGTTGCAGAGAGCGGGGGCTACTCTTTGTTGCGGTGCGCGGGCTTCTCATTGCAGTGGCTTCTCTTGTTGCGGAGCACGGGCTCTAGGCATGCAGGCTTCAGTAGCTGCAGCACTTGGGCTCAGTAGTTGTGGCTCAGGGGCTCTAGAGCGCAGGCTCAGCAGTTGTGGCACACTGGCTTAGTTGCTCTGCGGCATGTGGGATCTTCCCGGACCAGGGCTTGAACCCGTGTCTCCTGCATTGGCAGGCAGATTCTCAATTACTCTGCCACCAGGGAAGTCCCCTCTAATCATTATTTGTTTCTCCTTATACTTAGCAAGTGACCATTTATTGCAATCTTCAGATGCATGTAGATAAATCGGACTACATTGTCAAAGTGTTTTCAGGCTAACGAAATGAATGATTGTGTAAATTGATGAATGTAATACATGATCAAGTGTGAAATGTGTTATGAGAAGAGAAGAAGTAGAATTGGGTGGAGCAGGACATATGATAGGAGGTGATAGGAGATGTCATGATTTTCAACAGTAACTAAAGCTACTATTTTTTGAGCTTACTCTATGTGGAGAGGTATTAAAAGTATTTAATTTTACCACTATCCTTTAGTAAGGGATAATGTTATTCTTGGTTTTCATATGGAATATATTATGAATTTATGTTTGGTTGAAGGGAAGGAAGAGATGGAAATAGGATGAAAATAGACAAAGAAACAGTATTTTTTTAAACCTTCAATCATATATATATATATATATATATGATTATATATGTGAATATATAGTCTAAGTTTGTATAACAAAAATGTTTGATGAAGTCTGTCTGAAGGTAAGCATTTGGCAGAAAGGGCTTTGAGAATCACACTGAATGGACCACACTTCTGCATTCCTCTTACCACGACATCTTTCTTCCCATTGGTAACACCCACCTTTGCTGTCTGTGTCACTGAGAAGACCATCTTGGCTCTGAAACATTTAATACAACTGAGAAGTATTAAAGTCAACCTATTTTTACAAAATCAATAAGGACATCTCAGTTTCACTATGCGTAACCTTAACCTTAGCTAGGAGTTGAATGTCTTTACCTCATTCCTTTGATCCTGAAACTCCAAGTACAAATTGTATGTCCTTAGGTTGAGCGCAGAACAAAACACTGGTGACGTTAATTCTTGGAAATTTTGTTTCTGAAGGTAAAGCCCTTTGGAGGAGTAAATATCTTAGTGTCTTTTCTCCCCTCTCAAGAAAAAAAGGGTAGATTCAAAGAATCACATCTTCAAGGTTCTTTCACTGTGCCTTATGTACAAATCCCTCAGCCTCAGGTCTCATATAAGAATTGAAAAGGGAATATTATTGGACAGGGAGGGGAAGTCAAATGCCTGGTTGTGCCGTTTGTGAGGAATTTTCAATGGGAGTTATTTAAAAGTCACCAAGATACACACACACACACACACACGAACATAATTTGGTCGGCGTCCAAATTATTTAGAGGCAACAGATGAAACCTATACCTTTATCGACAGCTCAATCAGAACTTTGTTAAGACATGCCAATTGCTGTTCCTACGCTAATAAAAGGGTCCAATTTTGTTGGCATGCAAGACTCAGAGGACACCACAGAGAAGTGAGTTTTAATTATATTGCCAAAAAACTAGAAGAAGAGAACTGGCCCCCAAATCCTTTACTATTAGTCCAGTTTCTGATTATACACAGGTTGCTTATAGTCTCATGTGTCCCCTCAGGTAGGGAAATATGACTTAGATGGTGTTTGGGGAATGCACGATTTTCTTGTTTTCCAATCCTCTACTCACATGGAATCTCTCAAGTTCCATACAGCTAGATAAGTAACGCTGCTGTCCACACAATTACTGTAGTTATTTAAGATTAATTCAATTATTAAATGGTTTCATCTCATATGGAAGGTACTTTGTTTCTAGAATGATGATGGGTTTGGATTTACCTGCTTTTCGATTTTGTTTTAGTATATTAAACTAGTCTACAAAAATAAAAACTGCCTGGATTAGGGTGCTTGAGATGGGTATTTTTTCCACCTTTATTGAGATATAATGGACATATATGTTGTGTATGTTTAAGGTATAGACAATGTTGTGATCTGATACATTTATATACTGCAAAAATGGTTATCCTAGTAGTGTTAACTAAAAACTCCATTATCTCACATATATACTAATTCTCTTTTGAGGTGAGGTCACTTAAGACATACTCTCTTCCGTATTCTAGAGTGAACATGTATTACTTTTGAAACATACTAAAATCAATATCTAAACAAACTTAGAGGGCATGTCTTACTTCTTATGCTTCACGACTGTGAACATACATAAAATTCCTTTTTTTTTTTGGCTCACGTGCCCAGCCGCTCCACGGGATGTGGGATCTTCCCAGACCAGGGCACGAACCCGCGTCCCCTGCATCGGCAGGCGGACTCTCAACCACTGCGCCACCAGGGAATCCCCCATAAGATTCCTTTTTAAAGCTGCAAAGGTCAATATGAAGAGCCAGTAGCTGCCACAGTAGGTGTCACATTGAACCTCCTGATGTGAAAAATAGGAACAAAGTGAACGGAGTTCAGATTTCTAAAGGTTCCTACCAGTGAAATTTCTGATGTTTTTTAATCCGTTCAATAAATATTCACTGAGCCCCATGTTAATGAGGATTCTTGGGTTGCATGTGACAGAATCCCAAATCAAAACACAAAGAAGCAAATAAAAATTATGTAACCACTCATAAATAAATATCTTGGCATGCCAGTTTCTTTTCTGCATCCATGTTTTTGAAACAAAATTGGAGTTATACTAAAAATAAAAGATGTAATCTCTTAGCAACTTTCAAGTCTATAATACAGTATTGTGAACCATGATCACCGCTTTGGACATTAGACCCCCCAAACTTTTATCTATATTATAACTGGGAGTTTATACCCTTTGACCAACATCTCCCCATTTCTTTCACCCCCAGCACCTGGTAACCAACTCTGTTTCTATAAATTCAGATTTTTAGATTCCACATATAAATGAGATCATACAGTATGTATCTTTCTCTGTCTGACTTATTAGGACTTATTTCACAAGGTCCATCCATGTTGTTGCAAGTGGCAGGATTTCCTTCTTTTTTATGGCTGATAATATATACATATTTATCCACATATTTATCCATTCATCCACTGATAGACACTTAGGTTGTTTCCATTTCTTGGATATTGTGAGTAATGCTACAAGGACCATGGGAGTTCTGATACCTCTTCTACATCCTGATTTTGTTTCCTTTGGATATATACCCAGAGGTGGAATTGCTGGATCATTTGTAGTTCTGTTTTTAATTTGAGGAAACTCTATATTGTTTTTCATAGTGGCTGTATCAGTTTATATTTCCACCAACAGTGTACAAGGATTTCCTCTTCTACACATCCTTGTTGACACTTGTTATCTCTTGTCTTTTTGATTATAGTCATTCTAATAGGTGTTGAAAGATATCTCATTGTGATTTTGATTGGCATTTCTCTGACGTTTAGTGATGTTGAGCACCTTTTCATGTATCTATTGACCATTTGTATGTCTTGTTTGGAAAAATACCTATTCAGTTCCTCTGCCCTTTTTAAAATTGGATTTTTTTCCTTCTATTGAGTTTTATGAGTTTTTTATACATTTTGGGTATTAACCCCTTATCTGATATATGATTTACAAATATCTTCTCTCATTGTGTAGGTTGTCCTTTCATTTGTTGATTATGTCTTTTGCTGTGCAGAAGCTTTTCAGTTTGATGTAGTTCCATTTATTAATTTTTGCTTTGTTGCTTGTATTTTCGGTGTCAGATCCAAAAAATCATTGCCAAGACCAATGCCAAGGAGGTTCCCCCAGTTTTTCTTCTAGCAGTTTTATGGTTTCATGTCTTATGTTTAAATATTTAATCCATTCAAGTTAATTTTTGTGAGTGGTATAAGATAGGGGTCCAATTTCATTATTATGCATGTGGTTATCCAGTTTTCCCAAAAATATTTATTGAAGAGACTATCCTTTCTCCACTGTATATTCTTGGCTTTTCTCCAATTAATTAATTAATCAGTTAATCATAAATTAATTGATTGTAGTTGTATGGATTTGTTTCTGGGCTCTCCGTTCTGTTCCATTGGTCTATATGTCCATTTTTATGCTACTGCTATGTAGCTTTGATTACTACAGGTTTGTAGTATAGTTTCAAATGATAAGTGTGATGCCTCTAGCTTTGTTCTTTCTCAAGTTCACTTTGGCTATGGAGGGTCTTTTGTGGTACCACACAATTTTAAGGATTGCTTTTCTATTTCTGTGAAAATTGCCTTTGGAATTTTGATGGGGATGCATAGAATCTGTAGCTATCTTTGGATAGAACGGAAATTTTGTAATAAGAATTCTTCCAAACCATGAGCATGGAATATCTTCCCATTTAGTTGTATTTTCTTGAATTTCTTTCATCAGTCTTGTATGGTTTTCAGTGAACAGATCTTTCACCTCCTTGGTTAAATTTATTCCTAGGTATTTTATTCTCTTGATGCAAGTGTAGATGGGATTGTTTTCTTAATTTATCTTTCTGATAGTTTGTTGTTAGTGTATAGAAATGATGTACTTTTTGACTTTGGTAATTTACAGTTTTGTCACAATGTGACTATATGTGGACTACTTCTTATGTATTCTAGGATGATATATTATGAATATGGGAATTTGTATTTTTCATCAATTATAGAAATTTCCCAGTTATATCCCATAAAATAGTGACCCTTCCTCATTCATATTATTTTTTCATTCTGGAACTCATGCAGATATATTACTTATTAGATTTGTTCATTTTCTTTTCTAAGTCTTCTAACTATCCTTCTGTGCATATATGTGACCAATTTCAGGGAGTTATTCAGTTGGTTATAGCTTTCATTTCTAGAAGTTCTATTTCATTCTTTTTACAAATCTACTTTTTTTCTTTTATTATCTTTTTTTCTTGCTCATTTAAAACACTCTTTTAAGGGACTTCCCTGGTGGTCCAGTGGAGAAGAATCCACCTGCCAATGCAGAAGGCGTGGGTTCGATCTCTGGTCAGGGAACTAAGATCCCACATGCCGTGGGGCAACTAAGCAACTACTGAGCTTGTGCGCCTCAACAGGAGAGCCTGCGTGCCACAAACTACAGAGCCCATGTGCCCTGGAGCCCACATGCCACAACTAGAGAGAAGCCCACATGTAGCAACTAGAGAGAAGCCCACTCACTGCAACAAAGATCCAACACAGCTGAAAAATAAACAAACAAACAAAAACTCCTTTAATTTTTTTAGCTTGTTATTCACATTACATTCTGTATATGACTACTCCAGTGTTCAGGTCCCTGAGAGTCCGTCATGCTTTGGTTGTTTCTTTTGATTCTTGCTAATAATGGCTAGTTTCTTCATGAATTTTTAATTTTTAATTATTTATGTTCAGCTACTTATGTGGAAATCTTGGAAGGCTCAGGTTCACTGTGCATTCCTTCAGAGAAGGCAAATATTTGCTTCTTCCAGGCATCATAAGTCATTATTAACCCTGAATTAATCTTAGTTAATTTTTCCCTTTGGAGTTTCGCATTTCATGTAGGCAATGCAAACTTGAACCCAAGACTCCTGTCAGGGTTTTGAATTCTCAGAAGAGATGATTTTTTTTCCACTCAAAGCTCAGGTTGAGGCAAACCATTTCATTGTGATCTTTGCTGTGGGATGATTTTTATCCAGTTTACCCTTCCACTGATGGAGGAGTATTCAATTCTCTGGTTTTCTGCTTTATGTTTATTTTTGGTCTTGAGGGTTTCCCTTCCCTTCTTGTGAGTTCTGATATGCACTGAAGTGTATATTTGCAAGAAGCAATGCATGTGCGTGTTTAAATCAGGACTTTACTTCATGATATGTGGTCTTTCATTTTGCCTAAAATAGCACTTATTATATTTTCTCCATGAATATTGGTGGTGTATAGAAAAAAATGATGCATGTAATTTGATTTTATATGTTACCACCAAGTTGAATTCTTTTACTATTTTCAATAATGTTTCAGTGAATTCCTTATAGCATTTTGGGTATATCTTCTCAATATCTGAGAATAATGACTTTTTTTCCTCCAGTTTTCCCACCTTTATATACTTTCTCATTTTTGTAGTGTGTTTGAATTGTGAGTGAATTCAAGTTTAATAATTAATATTAGTGGTGATAGTGGACATTATTGTCTATTTATGAACAGTATTAAAATTGTTTTAATGTTTAATCATTAAGTATAATGTTTGCTATATAGTTCTTGTTGATATTATTTATTGAGGTGGTACACTTTTTTCCTCAGTTCCTGACTTCTTAGGTGTTTTGGTTCCTAGGGATGTAGGTTGAATTATAGTGAATATTTTCTGCATCACTGAGATAATTGCCTTGTTTCTTCTTTTAATCTGTAATTGCAGTGAATTATATTAATATTTCTCTTTGAATTTCTGGAATAAATTCTACTTGGTCTTGTTGCTGTGTAATACATTGCTATGTAACTTCCTAATGTTTTATAAGAATTTTACATCTATCTCTAAAGATGAGATTGGTATGTACACCTATATTAGATATGTGATATTATTAGATCTATTAGGTGCTATTATCTAGTTTGTCAATAGGGTTATGCTAATTCTTACAGAATGAGTTAAGGAGCATTCTAAAATGTATAAAATTTGGAAATTACTGGCTCCTTGAATAGTTATTGGAAGTCACCTGCAAAGTTATTTAGGCCTAGTATTTTTTTTAACAACTTTATTGGAGTATAATTACTTTACAATGGTGTGTTAGTTTCTGCTTTATAACAAAGTGAATCAGTTATACATATACATATATCCCAACATCTCCTCCCTCTTGCGCCTCCCTCCTACCCTCCCTATCCCCCCCCTCTAGGTGGTTGCAAAGCACCAAGCTGATCTCCCTGTGTTATGCGGCTGCTTCCCACTAGCTATCTACCTTACATTTGGTAGTGTGTATATGTACATGCCACTCTCTTACTTCATCCCAGCTTACACTTTCCCCTCCCCATGTCCTCAAGTCACTTCTCTACGTCTGCATATTTATTCCTGTCCTGCCCTTAGGTTCGTCAGAACCTTTTTTTTTAGATTCCATATATATGTGTTAGCATATGGTATTTGTTTTTCTCTTTCTGACTTACTTCACTCTGTATGACAGACTCTATGTCCATCCACCTCACTACAAATAACTCAATTTTGTTTCTTTTTATGGCTGAGTAATATTTCATTGTATATATGTGCCACATCTTCTTTATCCATTCATCTGTCAATGGACACTTAGGTTGCTTCCATGTCCTGGCTATTGTAAATAGAGCTGCAATGAACATTGTGGTACATGACTCTTTTTGAATTATGGTTTTCTCATATACTAGTATATGCCCAGTAGTGGGACTGTTGGGTCATATGGTAGTTCTACTTTTAGTTTTTTAAGGAACCTCCATACTGTTATCCATAGTGGCTGTATCAATTCACATTCCCACCAACAGTGCAAGAGGGTTCCCTTTGCTCCACACCCTCTCCAGCATTTATTATTTGTAGATTTTTTGGTTATGGCCATTCTGACTGGTGTGAGGTGATACCTCATTGTAGTTTTGATTTGCATTTCTCTAATGATTAGTGATGTTGAACATCCTTTCATGTTTTTGTTGGCAATCTGTATGTCTTCTTTGGAGAAATGTCTGCTTAGATCTTCCACCGATTTTTGGATTGCATTGTTTGTTTTTTTGATATTGAGCTACATGAGCTACTTGTATATTTTGGAGATTAACCCTTTGTCAGTTGCTTTGTTTGCAAATATTATCTCCCATTCTGAGGGTTGTCTTTTTGTCTTGTTTATGGTTTCCTTTGCTGTGCAAAAGCTTTTAAGTTTTATTAGGTTCGATTTTTTTACTTTTGTTTTTATTTCCTTTTCTCTAGGAGGTGGGTCAAAAAGATACAAGCAACTCTACGCCAATAAAATGGACAACCTGGAGGAAATGGACAATTATTAGAAATGCACAACCTTCCGAGACTGAATCAGGAAGAAATAGAAAATATGAATAGACCAATCACAAGCACTGAAATTGAAACTGTGGTTAAAAATCTTCCAACATGGGGCTTCCCTGGTGGCGCAGTGGTTGAGAGTCTGCCTGCCAATGCAGAGGACACGGTTCATGCCCTGGTCTGGGAAGATTCCCACATGCTGCGGAGTGGCTGGGCCCATGAGCCATGGCCGCTGAGCCTGTGCGTTCAGAGCCTGTGTTCCACAACAGTGAGAAATGCACGTACCAAAAAAAAAAAAAAAAAAAAATCTTCCAACAAACAAAAGCCCAGGACCAGATGGCTTCACAGGTGAATTCTATCAAACATTTAGAGAAAAGCTAATACCCATCCTTCTCAAACTATTCCAAAATATAGCAGAGGGAGGAACACCCCTAAACACATTCTATGAGGCTACCATCACCCTGATACAAAAACCAGACAAAGATGTCACACAGAAAAAACTACAGGCCAATATCACTGATGACCATAGATGCAAAAATCCTCAACAAAATACTAGCAAACAGAATCCAACAGCACATTAAAAGGATCACACACCATGATCAAGTGGGGTTTATCCCAGGAATGCAAGGATTCTTCAATATACACAAATCAATCGACATGATACACCATATTAACAAATAAAAAGAGAAAAACCATATGATCATCTCAATAGATGCAGAGAAAGCTTTGGACAAAATTCAACACCCATTTATGATAAAGACCGTCCAGAAAGTAGGCATAGAGTGAACTTTCCTCAACATAATAAAGGCCATATATATGACAAACCCACAGCCAACATCATCCTCAATGGTGAAAAACTGAAAGCATTTCCACTAAGATCAGGAACAAGACAAGGTTGTCCACTCTCACCACTATTATTCAACATAATTTTGGAAGTTTTAGACACAGCAATCAGAGAAGAAAAAGAAATAAAAGGAATCCAAATCGGAAAAGAAGAAGTAAAGCTGTCACTGTTTGCAGATGACATGATAGTATATATAGAGAATCCTAAAGATGCTACCAGAAAACTACTAGAGCTAATCAATGAATTTGGTAAAGTAGCAGGATACAAAATTAATGCACAGAAATCTCTGGTGTTCCTATACACTAATGATGAAAAATCTGAAAGAGAAATTAAGGAAACACTCCACTTACCATTGCAACAAAAAGAATAAAATACCTAGGAATAAACCTACCTAAGGAGATAAATGACCTGTATGCAGAAAACTGGAAGACACTGATGAAAGAAATTAAAGATGATACAAACAGATATAGAGATATACCATGTTCTTGGATTGGAAGAATCAACATTGTGAAAATGAATATACTACCCAAAGTAATCTACAGATTCAATGCAATCCCTATCAACCTACCACTGGCATATATTACAGAACTAGAACAAAAAACTTCACAATTTGTATGGAAACACAAAAGACCCCGAATAGCCAAAGCAATCTTTAGAACGAAATATGGAGCTGGAGGAATCAGGCTCCCTGACTTCAGACTATACTACAAAGTTACAGTAATCAAGACAGTATGGTACTGGCACAAAAACAGAAATATAGATCAAAGCAACAGTATAGAAAGGCCATAGTTAAACCGATGCACCTATGGTCACCTTATCTTTGATAAAGGAGGCAAAAATATACAGTGCAGAAAATACAGTCTCCTCAAAAAGTGGTGCTGGGAAAACTGTACAGCTACATGAAGAGAATGAAATCCCTAACACCATACACAAAAACAAACTCAAAATGGATTAAAGACCTAAATGTAAGGCCAGACATTGTAAAACTCTTATAGGAAGACATAGGCAGAACACTGTATGACATACATCACAGCAAGATCCTTTTTGACCCACCTCCTAGAGAGTTGGGAATAAAAACAAAAATAAACAAATGGGACCTAATAAAAAGTAAAAGCTTTTTCACAGGAAAGGAAACCCTAAACAAGATGACAAGACCACCCTCAGAATGTGAGAAAATATTTGCAAATGAAGCAACTGACAAAGGATTAATCTCCAAAATTTACAAGCAGCTCAATATCAAAAAAGAAGCAGCCGCGTAGCACAGGGAGAACATGTAGGTGGTTTGTGACCACCTAGTCGGGTGGGATAGGGAGGGTGGGAGGGAGGGAGATGCAAGAGGGAAGAGATATGGGAACATATGTATATGTATAACTGATTCACTTTGTTATGAAGCAGAAACTAACACACCATTGTAAAGCAGTTATACTCCAATAAAGATGGTAAAAAAAAAAGTCATGGGATAGCATGCTGCCCAGATCCCATGGTACTGGGGGAGATGTAGTGAGGAGTGAAGGATGGAGAGGTATAGCAAAAAGTAAAATGGACTTTGCAGTGCCTGGTGAGGACATTTTAACTTGGCCGCAAAGGGGAGTTCATGAATGTTCTTGAGAGCTGGCCTCAGAAACTCAAATTAATAAAGTGACAAGTGTTAAAAGAAATAAGAATTCAGGATAGTCACCCCCCCACCCCGCTCCACCACCCCCC
>NW_020173674.1:10881421-10947468 GCF_003031525.2 Neophocaena asiaeorientalis asiaeorientalis
CCAGGAAATCGCAAATAGATTACCTCTCAGGGAAAAGGGACTTTTCAAATGTGATTGTCAGTCTTTTTTTTTTTTTAAGTATTTAAATTTTATTGGAGTATAGTTGATGTACAAGAGTTATCAACCTTGAAATGGGGAGATTGTTCTGGATTATCTGGGTGGGCTCAATCTAATCACAAGAGTCTTTAAAAGCAGAGAATGTTTCAGATGAGAGTAGGTGTGACATTGCTTGCTTTGAAGAGGGAGGAAGGGGACCATAAACCAAGGAATGTGGGTGGCCTCTAAAGAAGCTGGAAAAACCAAGGAAATGGATTCTATCCCAGAGCCTCCAGAAAGGAAGGCAGCCCTGCTGATACCTTGCTTTCAGCCCAGTGGGACCCCTGTCAAACTTCTAACCTACAGAACTATGAGATAATAAATTTATGTTGTTTTAAGCCACTAAGTTTGTGGTAATTAGTTACAGCAGTGATTGATAGTAAATTCACACACTCAGCTTCTTCAGATAGAACTATGTAGAGGCCACATTTTATTCTGCTTCCATGTAAGGCTGTCTCATGAGATCAGATGGAGAGTCTAGGCTATACGAACTGAGACGGGTTGGCAAGTAAGGCAGATGAGGAAGAACAAAGGTGTGTGTGTGTGTGTGTGTGTGTGTTTTAACTTAAAGGAGGAGAAGAAGGTAAAATTAATTGATATTGAAAAATTTGCAGATTTCCTTTAAGGTAAACTCATTCCAAAATTTTCATAAATTGAATCACTTTCTTTAGGGAGAAAGACTAATTATACTTAATCAAAAGTATTCATTTGGATTGATATATAACAGAATTCTAGCAGGTCAATTCAAAACTTCAAAGGACTAATGTATCCCTATGTCTCTAAATCTGCTCTGCTTGGTCAGTCTGGTCCCTCCATTCCATATTACATTTGAACTAATCCCAAAGACTTCCTCATATTACACTCAGCCAGCTGAGGAAACAGAAAACTAGAAGGGTCCCGGGCATAGCATCCATCAATCGAGATGATTCCTAGAATTTCCAATACGGTGCCATATAGATCCTTTCTAATGTTCAAAAGGGTAACTGATAAAGGAATTTCAGGAGAAATTACCTATTGGGTAATACCTTTGGGTATTATCCGTATGAGTCATTTTAAATTTGCTTGACCTTGAATGGGAATGGATTTAGGAGATTGAAAAACCCAGGAGACCTGAACAGAGGTCTTTCCTCTGCCATGAGTCATTTATGCTCCTCCAGATACGAAGGAAATAGTTAATCCACTTATATGAACAATGACGTAAAGTCAAATCCATATCCAATATACAACAGAGGGGAGAGGACAGAGCCACAAAGCAATGAGAGAGGGGTTTGTCAGCAGAAATATTTGTCCCTGACAACTCCACTGTAAGTGTCTTCTATGAAGAAGTAATGATAGCCTGGGATATACCTCCCAGAGATAAAGGCAAATAATACTGAATGTGGGGCTTCAAGGGATAATCCATTTGGGGACAGAAACAATTTATAGGAGCAATAGGCTCAAAGAGAAAAGAGGAACTCAGAGCGTGGTGATCAAAAGGGGGATGGAGCTGTGAAATGAAGTCCTGTGGTGTTAAAGGAATGATAGGGTTGAAATCAAGGAGATAGAAAAGTAGGCAGTTCAGGTGATTGAGATTGGGAAGAGAAGAGCATTGATGTGATGCCACTGGACTCAGATTTTCCAGGTCCCTCCGTAGGTGACATAGAAATGGCAGCAATGGGTAATGTCCTTCAGTATTTGCTTAAATAATTTTCCGGTAGCCACAATGGGAGTCCAAGAGGGATAGCTCAGAGAGAGTGTTTAATGGAGTAGGCATCTTGTTTTGCAGTTTATCTCAACTACACATAGTGTATCTTTTTGGATTCTTCCATATTCTAATAATAAGAGCTATACTCTTGTAAAAATTCAGGGCTGTTTGTTGTTGAACGTGGAAGGCAACATTTGGGTAGAGAATGGGCTCTGGAGTCAGGAAGACCTGGGTCCGAATGGGAGTTCTGCACCTTACTTCCTGTATGACCCTGGGCATGTCAGTTTTTTGTTTTTTGTGTTTGCTGGGACTTCGTTTCCTCATTTGTAACCTAGGGATAGTGCCATGTGCATTGTAGCACTTCAATGTGTATTTAATTAAATAACTTTTATGCCCGGTGCATAGTAAGTACCCAATAAAAGGTGCTTGTAATACCAATTGTGAGAATAGGTTATCCTGGGGAATTTGTTTGTTTGTTTTACTGAAGTAATCTCTTTCTCCTTTTGACTTTCCACATTGGGGTCAGTAGACAGACGACCACGAGGAACGGTGAGAGAGTCTGGCAGGAGCCTCCGTTTGCAAAATGCACACAAAACATATCACTTACCTAAGCCAGAGGTGGAGGTAGGTGTCATGGATCATTTAAGTCTCTAGCAGTTTGGAGAAATATGTTTTCAATCATGAACTAGGAAAACACTTTCTTCTTCTCCAACACATTCCACAGGGCATCTTTGATCTCTTTGCTCGTCAAACTGTAAATGAGAAGCTTTAGAATGGGGATCACCAGCGAACAGAACACAGATACCACCTCGTCTCTGCCGAGTAAGTAGCTGGAGCTGGGTCGTAGGTACGTGAAAAGGGTCATCCCAAACAACAGAGTCACGGCCGTCAGATGCGAGGCACATGTGCTGAAGGCTTTCCTTCGACCTTCCGCAGAGCAGATCTTCAAGAAAGCAGCCACTATGTAACTGAAGGAGCTGACGAGGATGAGGAATGGTGTGTCCCCAGCAGTGACCACCGCGAGGAGCTTGCCCACTTGACTGAAGAAAGCGTTAGAGCAAGAAAGTGGCAGGACTCAAAAACAGAAATACAGATCAATGGAACAGGATCGAAAGCCCAGAGAATTGACGATGTTGGGTCCGCAGAAGTGGAGCTGAAACATGAAGCTGGCTTGGACCAGGGAGCTCAGGAAGCCACTGACATAGGCCCCAACCACAATGCGTGTACAGAGGCCCTGGGACATGACAGCAGTGTACAGCAGGGGGACGGGAAATGGTGGCGTATCAGTTGTACGCCATAGAAATCAGGAGGAAGCACTCAGTTAGACATATGCCGACAAAGAAAAAGAACTGAGCAGCACAGCCCAAGAATGATATGGTCTTCTGCTCCTGGAAGATGCCAGTGAGCATTTTGGGAGAGGCCACAACAGTGAGAGGCCCGCGTACCGCAAAACAAAACAAAAACAAAACAAAACAAAAAAACAACTCACCCTACAATTTAGGCATACTTCTACCAGGTGGTAGCAACATTCCATCGTGGGGCTAAACTAGTAGGCATCTCTGAACATAATGGTTTGTTAATAGTTATCTCAGTTGTAACCATGCTGTTTGGGTTTTTTTTTTTTTTTTTTTCCTCGGTAAGCGGGCCTCTCACTGCTGTGGCCTCTCCCGTTGCGGAGCACAGGCTCCGGACGCGCAGGCTCAGCGGCCATGGTTCACGGGCCCAGCCGCTCCGCGGCATGTGGGATCTTCCCGGACCGGGGCACGAACCCGTGTCCCCTGCATCGGCAGGCAGACTTTCAACCACTGCGCCACCTGGGAAGCCCGAGAAGATAGGCTTTTTTGCAGTTTACCCAACTACCCAGGAGAAAGTAATGCTCATTCATTAATAATAATTAAATCTAGTGCTTAAGATGGGGATTGGCACAAGACGAATAAAGCAAAAATGATCTGGGGTTTACAGTAAGCCAAGTGTTAAATAAAACTTTGCAAAGAAGTTTATTCATTATGGAGCATATACACAGATCAGATATACATCAAACAGAATATTTTTGTCACTAAAAGAATCAGATATTTTATAGCTATTTGAAACAGGACGAGGTACATCTGTCCCCAGGGGGCGGCTAGCTCGCTGGAGATAAATTCACTTTAGTAACATTACCACAACTCAGGGTGTGGTGCTCATTTTGCAACGTCTGAAAATATTTTCCAGATGGCCTGAAGTTAACCACGCTCAGAATAGCTGGCTGCATAAGCCAGTATGCCATTTTTAGTTTTCAGTGAAGAACAAAGCCCCCAAGTTCGTACTTGTGCCAGTGGCACAATTTTCCCTCTAGTTGAAGAAACCACGTGGAAAGGCAAATTACAATTGAAAGTCTGTTTGTAGAGACAGGAATCAAAGCAAAGTGGATAACGTATATCAATGTCTGATGTGTCTGGCTACCGCATCCAGATAGGCTGAGACCCTGGGCCAGGGAGCTACCAATTTTTCTCCCCAAGCATTCATTTTTCTGTCTTCTAAGTGACCATCTTCCCTTTTAATCAATGTATTATTTACAGATTGACTAATTGACAGCTTTTCCTTCTTTTGATCTAAGAAATATTTTGCCTCTAAAATGCCTGGTTTACACATTTTAATTATCTATTGTGATCTTATTTTGTGGCTTGTTTTTTAACATTTCCAGAAACCTGAGTAGTGTCCATATCTACCTTCTACATTTCCCTAATTCTTTGGAAGGTATGTATGATTACCCCCACTCCCCCATACACACACTCATTCACAAATTAGTAACTGATGCATTCAATGAGCTCTGATGAGATTTTCAACTTTTTTCTAAAGATTACTAGTCTCATGTTTCTGACCTTAAACCTCGGCAAACCTAGAGTTTGCTTGTTTTGCGCTGATCTACACGAATAAGGAAACATTTGCATTTCACTTCCCTGTGTCCAGAAAACTGATCTGGATTTCCCTGACCTACAACGGAGCAGGGAGAGTCTGAGGTCTTGCCTGCAAGGAGATAAAACATGTATCCCAGAATTCTCCCATTATCTTGATCTACCACTATTATCAACCAGGGTTCTTGGCCTCCGTAATTAATAGAAATTGATCAGAGGCCGGACAAGAAATTCAGGCAAGGCTTTGTTGGGGCCCCTGGTGCAGCACAGAGGGGAGTGAGAACAAGCAAGAGATTCCCTTGCTTGCCAGCTCCCTGAGTGGGGGAGGGGAAGTGGCAGTTGGGTTTTTTGTCTCTTTGTATGTTTTGTCCAGAATTTGCCCTAACCGTGCATGCATGCAGTTATTTTTAGTCCCATACAGTTTATTTGTATTTTGTTGCCCAAGGAGAGGTGTGTCCCCATGCAAGCGTTGCAGCACTGCAGCAAAGGGTCCCAGGCCCCAGCCTGTCTCAAGTCTACTTTCTCTGAATTTTTTTTTTTTTTTTTTAGGGAAGCCCCCAACCGTTTATTTTTGACATTTGCTGGTTTTATTCCAACCTCACTCTTCATGCTTCCCTATCCCTTTCTAATGATGGCCCAAATCTCCTATGTGCAATACCACATATGGATCTGGCCAGGGGCGAGATTCCCTTCATTCCTACAAGTAAAGAAATAGCCATGGCGGGCTCTTGTAGTCATGGCTTGGAACTGTTATAAACTGGGTGTGGCAGCATCTCCCATCAGTGTTCCCAGACTAGATGGCTGGCACCATCTGGTTGGAAGACAGAAAAACCACACGGTTTGGTGGGACCACACTCTAGAAATAAACAGGCATCTGGGATCCAGGGAGGCCTCACGGAAGAATAGAGGTTTCATCTCTCTCCAAGTTCTTCTGAAATAGAATCACGATGTCTGATTAGACTTATATATCAACGTAAGTAGAAAAACTGGCATGTGTAAAGTATCACGTTGATATTGTATGGTATATTCTTTATTCTAATAAAACCTCTTTTTTATGCAAAGGAAGGCTGGGTTGTTTTCATCTTACGGAATCCTTAAGGAGCAAAATTGATCCGTGTGGACCAGAGGGAGGAGATCCTTATATCAGACACACAATAAAACCCATAGTCCATTTTCTAACAACTATAAGTTAAGGAAGCAGCATAGCAGGGATCGTTTCACCCTTCAACTTGATCCCCAGTCTAGAATACAACCTCTCTGGGGTTGAGAAGCAGCTGGGAGGTGTCCTTGAGCCTAATCAAGAAGAGGTGGGTTCTGGGAAGTCCTGCTTCTCAGCACTCCTACCAGTCCAATCTTTCCTTTACTTATTTCATGTATCCTGTGACATACACTATTTATAATTTGCTGTTATCATCTGTGCTATCTGTCTGGATGACACTTTTTTTTTTTTCCTTGCAGTTCCTCTTTTTACCCAAAGGCAAAGCAAGTATTCCTTCTCTGTTTCACACTTTTGGTGTCTGTGGCTTCCAGATCTCTGAAGGTTCTGGAATTGTTTTTCATCATACGCGCTATCTCTGGTAGTTTTTCAACAGAAGGTCATATGTGAGATTTTCCTGCTTCGCCAGTTAAACACCTTTGAGGAAAACTCTAGCCTTCTTTATTCATTTGATTTAATTTTGTTTAACAATTACAATTAGGTGTAACTCACTGTGAAGGGGAAAATATTTGTTAGTTTGAAGGGGAAAATAACCTTTTCTGTCCTCAGCCATCATTGCTTGAGCGAGATTGGTTCCAACTCTGGGTTTCAGGGTTGAACCCCGACGGGCTTAGGACAATTAGAAAATATCTGAAATGCAAATCAAAACTACAATGAGGTATCATCTCACACCTGGCAGAATGGGTATCATCAAAAAGTCTACAAATAATAAATGCCGGAGAGGATGTAGAGAAAAAGGAACCCTCCTACACTGTCGGTGGGAATGTAAATTGGCACAGCCACTAAGGAGAACAGTATGGAGGTTCCTTAAAAAACTAAAAATAGAGCTACCATATGATCCAGCAATCCCACTCCTGGCCATATATCTGGAAAACACACAGAAACTCTAATTGAAAAAGATACATGCACCCTAATGTTCATAGCAGCACAATTTACAATAGCCAAGACATGGAAGCAACCCAAGTGCCCATCGACAGAAGATTGGTTTGAGAAGATGGGTTATTACTCAGTCATAAAAAAACAATGAAATATTGCCATTTGCAGCAACATCCGTGGACCTAGAGAATATCATACTAAGTGAAGTAAGTCAGACAGAGAAAGACAAATATTATATGATATCACTTATATGTAGAATCTAAAAATAACGCAAATGAATGTATATACAAAACAGAAATAGACTCACAGATGTAGAAAACAAACTTATAGTTACCAAAGGGGGAAAGGGAAGAGGGATAGATTAGGAGTATGGGATTAACAGATACAAACTACTATACATAAAATACAGAAGCATCAAGGATTTACTGTATAACACAGGGAACTATATTCAATATCTGTAATAACCTATAATGGAAAATGATCTGAAAAAATATATAACTGAATCACTTTGCTGTACACCTAAAACTAACACAATATTGTAAATCAACTATACTTCAACTAAAAAAAAGAAAATATCTGATAGCCATTTCAACTAGCTTAGTGTCGAATGAGGGGTATAGCCCAGTCAAAGCCAGAAAGATGCAAGGAGATGTTTGCTGGGCCTTTTGGGGAGAAATATTTCTCTCTTCTGTGGAAGCTACAAGAAGAGATGCTCTCTTCTTTTGGATGATGTGAAGTGACTCTGTGAGATCTAGAACTTGTACAATTTTGTTACCATGGGATGCAACATTTCTGCATAAGGCAAATGAAACAAAAACGAAGAGACTGGATGTTTATGATACAGTTTGAGCCACTGGATCAGAATTTCTCTCATTACTTGTTTTTTTTTAAGCTTTCAAATTGCACATCTTTTATTGAATAGATCAATTATAAAAGGTTATTTTTTAATTGCCAAAAGGTACATGAATGAAGTTAAAATGAAGAGAGAAACGCACCGGTAATTCCTATTAAAGAGTAAAACCTGAACGGAAATTATATAAAACAGATTGATACTGATCTACTAACTGACACATTAAATTGGATGTAGAGTATTTAAACTAAGCAAACAGGTGGCAGAAAGCTCAAAGAAACTAAGAGGGCTAGCAGAATGGTACATAAATAACCAGCAAGCCAAATATACAGGAGACGGAGAAAAGAAAACAACATAGTATATATCTGTGATTCTAATATCAATGAAATGAACTGCATTTTAAAAGTGAAGCTTTAGTCATTTCAAGAGTCCAAAATATGTACCCAGTAATATCCCTCGAAGAAAGATCTGCATTTAATTTCTTGTTAAATTCTTCACCAACTTCCACTTCTACAGTCCAACATATTATGACTACTTCAGTTTTATGAGCTAATAGATTCACTTGATTGTTTTGATCAGTTCTTTTTTTTTCTGTCATTAAAAATGAAAGATTCCTGATTCTGGAAATAATTTTGTAATATATACCAAGAATCAAAAAAATATGATTCTTTTTGCGAAAGTCAACGCTATTCTTAATATATTAATTACTGCTGTACAAGAAATTGTTACAAAACTTTGTGCCTTGAAACAAAAAGAGATATTTATTATCTCATACAGTTTCTGTGGATCAGGAATCCAGGGGCAACTTGGCTGTGTGGTTCTGGCTCGGGGTCTCTCATGAGGTTGCATTCAGTAGTTGGTCAAGGCGTAGTAGGCTTCTGAAGCTAGATCGAGGCTGGAGGATCCACTTCCAAATAGATCTCTCACATAGCTCGCAAGTTGGTGCTGACCGATGACAGAGACCAATATTCTCGGTTGCATGGGTTAGCCCTGTTATATATAGGAAGGGTCTACGTAAGTTCAAGGATCATTGGGGACCGTTTTGAAGGCTGCCTGTCCCACTCATTAGAAATGTTTCAGAGTAACTATATTCGAAACATTCATTGAAAATTTGGAAACAATTTATATGCTACATGAAGAAAATGGTTAAATACGTTAAGGTAAAGTCAGGGGTCTATTACAATGCACATGGAGGAAAATAATATTTGTAATGAACTCATGAGGTTTTGATAATCAATCAATCCACAAATTTAGGGACTCAAGAAATAATTTTTTTTATTTTTCCATAACATTATTTTTCCTTTGCGCTCCCCTTACTTCTCTACTGGGAAAAAACATTGGTTGATTCAAGTGTCCTTTGCTCTTCTTCCTACATTTGTGTCTAAGTTCTAGAGGGCTTGAATGATGCCAGGACAATGGGGGCTCAGGTCCTTGACCTCTCTCCATAGCAGTATCTCCTGAAATATCTATTGCCTCATCAGATTCCTGGCTGTCAAATCACAAATGGAATTCTGCTGCTGAATGCCATTTATCCCCATGATCAAGACATGTTAGGTCTGATGACTATTCATAGCTACTCTTGGCTAAATGGGAACTGTTGCTCCCATCCTTGACTATGGCTGCTGAGAAGACTCTGTAGAACCCAAGCCGTCACTGCCCAGTGGACCTGAACCACTATGATTATATTCTCTTAAGTTTCTGCCTGCCGACCCAGACTCTATCCATCTTTTGGTTAGGGTCTCTCTGTTCTTGGTGTCTCTAAACTTATTTGATAGCTGTGCTATTGCCCTTGGGCTGTGTCTATAAGCCATCCTGAAGACTCACGCATGGTTTTGACCTCATCACCTCTGCTTCAAACTCCTTTTGCTGTCACATCTCTTCTCTGAGGCTCAAAAACATAACAACTTATCTGCTTGAATGAAGGGAATGGTTAGATATGTGGGGAAGAATATATTAGGTAAAACTTTGAAAATATTTCAGAAGTATTCTCTTTAAGCTGTCACATACAGCTAAGTGCAAAATTTAAAAAGAGGGTTGGATGGGAATAAACAGATTAAAGACATGTTAGAAGCATGAGTAGACCTTATTTCTAATACATCACAACTAATATATTAAAAATAGCCTGGCCTTTTCTATCCCCTGTAAGATGTCCTTCCCATGTAGTGTCTGGGGAGAGAAAAACCAGACCTTGAGGATCAAAGGACAATGGCTGAGTCTACCTTAGTGTCTTGGCTACAAAACAAAAATTACTTCTCTTCTTGTACATTTTGAGAGATAAGACAGCAAAGTGGGGTGAAGGAAGGTGGAAGGACTCCTCGGTGTGTGTTTTGGGGAGATCAGTTTATTATCTTTTCAAAGTTTCCTACACACTTCACCCAGTTCTCCCTGTTTTTTCCTCCTTGTCTCTACCCTTGTCTCTACCCTTGTCTCTACCCTTGCCTCTACCCTCTCATTCTCCCTTTCCTTCTCTTTCATGCCTTTAAACCGAACAGTTGGATCCATGGGAGAGAAGAGAACTATTTATGTTTCTTATTCCCGATTCCAAATCTCTGTAAGGTCTTTCTGAACATGATCCATCTATGGAGTTCCATCTCAAAGTAAAAACCAAAAACCAAAAACTCATTCAAGATAGGAGAGTTGAGACTCACTCTGCTGTAAAGAATCAGACACAGGGAGTCGGGAAAAAGTCTGGAGCTGCAAAGAGGCAAAAGACTTTTTCTTCCCTCTTTGTTATCTGGTGCGCGAGGAGAGGGGATTAAGAGCGCTGCTTAAGGGAGCTCCAGGGACGGGCGCGAGCCGCGGCCAACAGCGCGGACCCCAGAGACGGGCATGAGACGCTAAGGCTGCTGCTGCCACCACCAAGAAGCCTGTGTGCGAGCACAGGTCACTCTCCACACCCCCCTTCCGGGGAGCCTGTGCAGCCCGCCAAGTCCCCATAAGGTTAACATCTGACCTTTCAGCAGAATCTCTGCAAGCCAGAAGGGACTGGCAGGACATACTTAAAGTGATGAGGGAGAAAAACTTAACAACCAAGATTACTCTACCCAGCAAGGATCTCATTCAGATTAGATGGAGAAATTAGAACTCCAATAAAGATGTAAAAAAAAATATATATATAAAAATAAATCAATAAAGTAAGTACAAATAAAAATAATGAAAAAGTATTTTTTTTAATGTGCAAGATTGTCAAAGAGTAAAGCTAAATAATTATGGGCAGTGTTGAATGGGATGTTAAGGTATATTGTCGTAAAATCTTGAACTTGTGTAAACTAGTACCAATTTTTAGACAGCAGTTTGGCAACATCTGTGTGTTTATATTTGCACACATGTGTGTGTGCAGAAAAATTTGCCACAAACTATCACGTGTAACTGAGAAAGAAGATTCATGCTGTGGACTCTCCCGTTGTGGAGCAGAGGCTCCGGACGTGCAGGCTCAGAGGCCATGGCTCACGGGCCCAGCCGCTCTGCGGCATGTGGGGTCTTCCCGGACCGGGGCACGAACCCGTGTCCCCTGCATCGGTAGGCGGACTCTCAACCACTGCGCCACCAGGGAAGCCCCCCAATGTTTTTTAAAATAATTACTTACATTGTTTAAAAAAGTTATCTTGACTATGGATAATTTTTGTCCAAAAACATGAGACTATATCCAAAACAAGTATGCTTCATAATATTAAAAATAGACAATCATTAACCCAAACTTCTTCTGCAGTTTGAAGAGACTTCAAGACAAGGGCTGGAGGAAGGAACAATACAAGAGGCACCAAATTTATCCTCTTGGGATTCTCAGATTCTCCCAAGCTCAAGATTGGTCTCTTTTCAGTGTTCTTGGGGACTTACCTCTTGACAGTGGCCTGGAACCTGGGTTTCGTCATCCTGATTAGGATGGACTCCTTCATACATACACCCATGTACTTCTTCCTCAGCAGCTTATCTTTATCCTTCTTAGATTTCTGCTACGTTACTTCTACAACACCCAAAATGCTCTCAGACTTCTTCCGGAAGCCTGAATTCATCTCCTTTATGGGATGCACCATGCAATACTTCTTTTTCGCTAGCCTGGGTCTGACGGAATCCTGTCTCCTGGCAGCGATGGCTTATGATCGCTGTGTTGCTGTTTGTAATCCTCTGCTCTGCACAGATATTATGTCCCCCACCCTCTGTGTGCAGGTGGTGGTTGGAGCCTATATAGTTGGATTCTTTGGCTGTGTGCTTTACTTCAGCTCAATTTCTGTGGACCAAATGGTATCAATCACTTCTGTGACCTGCCTCAATTATTAGTCCTCTCCTGCTCTGAAACCTTTTTCCTACAAGTGATAAAGTTTGTGATAAGATTGATTTTTGGTGTGGTATCCATCTTAATCATCGTGATATCTTATGGTTATATCCCTGCCACCATCCTGAAGATCAGCTCAGTTGAAGGCAGGGCCAAGGCCTTCAACACCTGTGCTTCTCACCCGGCAGTAGTGACGTTTTCCTTTGGATCAGGACTCTTTGTCCGTATGCACCCCAGAACTGATCATTCCCTGGGCTATGACAAGATGGCATCAGTCTTCTATACAGTGGTGATCCCCATGTTGAATCCTTTGACTTACAGTCTAAGGAACAAGGAAATCAAAGATACCCTTAAGTGGTGTAAGAAGAGAATGTTTTCCCATTGTCACAGTTAATTAAAGGTCTGGTAGATTAGTGACCCTGTTGACTGGAAGTTTCTAGACTATGTAAGAGAAATGCATTTAACGTCATTCCTGGTGCTCTGGCAGGATTTCAAGTGAGTCAACGCATCTAAATCCAGCACTGGCTCAGTGCCAGGCAAATCCTGTGGCTTCTTTGAGTCTTGACAGTTGACTCTCCTCTCTTACGCCAGCAATGACTTCACAAATTAATATATTAATTTTTATGTCAATATAACCTTCAGTTTCTCAGTGTTTGACCCTTACATACACTTTCAGAATTTCAGACTGCAGGCGGGAGAGAATGGGACTAAACACAGGTCAGTAAATGATCTTTCTCATACACAACATCACAAGTAGAGCAATCACTTTGTTATAGACTTCAAACTCTCTGGGTGCCTAGGTAAATTCCAGTTGATGAAAACGGGGATGCGGAGAGAAGCGTAACTTTAGACTTTGACATAACTTCCTCGCCATGGAAAATACCACATGGAGTTTTGTCTAGAGTTTGTTTTCTGAGTTTCTATTTTTAGAACTTAACACCAATAGGAGAATGAACAAGGGACTTCTATGATACTATCCTGACCTGGGAGAGCCCAAATACAAAGAAAAGAAATGATCATTTGAATTCTGAAAGATATTGAAAAGATTACATTTCTGTTATTATGGCAGATTGAATAGCATAGATGCACCCACCACTGCAAAACTACTAAAGATGTCGGACAAAATATTTTTTAGAAAATATTTAAAAATACACTTCTGAGCAAACAAGAAAAGAAAAGGAAATCTCCAACCTCCAAATGTAAAGAAAAATCAGGAATCCTGAGAGTAAAGGCAGCTCTGAAGATGACTTTCACATTGGGGGGATCTGCTGAACTCTGGTAATATTTGGCCTGTATTGTGACAAGCACATGAGGCTCGGGGAGAGGGAGACCAAGCCCAAACTCTCGGGGAGAGTTTGATAGGAGACCCAGACATACATATGAGAGTCCAGTGGACTAGACTTTGATATGAAAGGAAATTAAGGAAAAAAAAGTCTTATCTCGGGCTTCCCTGGTGGCGCAGTGGTTGAGAGTCCGCCCGCCGATGCAGGGGACACGGGTTCGTGCCTTGGTCTGGGAAGATCCCACATGCCGCGGAGCGGCTGGGCCCGTGAGCCATGGCCGCTGAGCCTGCACGTCCGGAGCCTGTGCTCCACAACGGGAGAAGCCACAACAGTGAGAGGCCCACGTACAGAAAAAAAAAAAAAATGTCCTATCTCACAAACAAGAAATCTCAACTCTCTCAGGCTTAGTGCTGGATACGGGGAAAAGTAAACTGAAAATTTGTCACCATGCACCCTCATGGAGGTTTGTGGTCTGAATCCCACAACCTCTGCAGATAAAGGAATCTTAGGTGAGAATTAATTTTAAAACAGCCCCAGGTTGGTAGTACCCTCAAGTACCAATCAAAAGCAAATGCAAATCCTTAAGAGAAAATCTTAAACCCAAGCTGAAATAATCCCCCCATATAACTATCTGAAGAAAATCGAGCTGTACAAATCTTAAAGTACACAAGGAAACAAGATCTGATGGATGAAAGCTAGAAAGACCTGTCATGTCAAACCTATAAAGACATCAGGAATGGCAATTGTCTTAATACAAATAAACATTAGATAATGACTGATATGGTCAAAGTTAAGAAGGGGAATTGAAACTATCTTTAAAGACCAGGACAATGGAGGATTTCTGCATCTGGAGGTGTGGTGAATTATATACTATACCTGAATGACTCTCGTAACTGAAACACCTGAAATGTTAAATTTGAAATAAAATCATCTTTTAAATGAACTTCCAGTTAACTTAATGAAAAGGAGTAATAAGCTAAACCCTCAAAAGTAGTGAAACCAGGAACGCAGGAGAGTAAACAAGTGCTGAAAATGGCTATCAGTTGGAGAGTCTTGCTAAAGGCTAGAGCCCCTGACTTCTACTATGTGGACTGCATGGGTGGTGGAGGCTCAGAAGACGAGACTTAGGACATGCCCCAGGGGAACTGGAAGGCTATAACCTCAGTATAAATTAACAAGAATTCCCACAGATTATGTTCAAGAACAAAAAAGAGCAGTTCATCGTAAAAAATAAAATAATCACAAACCTCTATCTAGAGTCAAACGTCCATAACTGAGAATGGCAGGGGCAAAATAATCCCTAGAAACAGACCTGAAAACTCTTAAGATATTGGCATTATTGGTAAAGAGGATAAAGCAGTGAGGCCTAGCTACGGGGAAACACAGATGAAATCTCCCCTCAAAAGAGATACCCCCTCCTCAAAGGGAGAAATACTAAAAATAGGTCAGAGACCTGGTGAGTCAGAGTGCTAAAAACTGTAGAACCCAAAGGAAGAAGGTTGCCATTTGCCACAGTGTGGATGGAACATAGGGGCATATGCTGAGCCATTAAGCTGGACAGAGAAAGACGAATACATATGATCTCACGTGTATGTGGAAGATAAACAAACAAACAATCTCACAGACAGAGAACAGATTGGTGGTTGCCTGAGGTATGGAGTAGGGAGGAGGCAAGTGGGTAAAGAGAATCAAAAAGTACAAACTTCCAGTTATAAAATAAATAAGTCAGGGGGACATAATGTACAGCCTGTAGACTCTATGTACCATGCTGTATATTGAAAGCATTGTTAAGAGAATAAATCTTAAAAGTTCTCATCACAAGAAAAATAATCTGTAGCTATGTGACGATGGACGTTAACTAGACATCGTGGTGAGCACCTCACAACGTATACAAATATTGAATCATTATGTGGTACCGCTGAAACGAATATAATGTTATATGTCAATTACATCTCAAAAAAAAAAACAAAAGGAAGAGCGTTGGTATATCTATGCAGTGGAATATTATTGGGCCGTAAAAAGGAGTGAGGTGCTGACACGTGCTGCAATATGGCTGAACCTTGAAAACGTCATGCCAAGTGAAAGAACCAGTCACAAAGGACCACATGTTGTATGATTCCATTTTAATGAAATCTTCAGAATAGGCAGATATATACAGACAGAAAGATTAGTGATTGCAGAGGGATAAGGGGGTGGGGAGGAAAGGGGAGTGGCTGCTAGTGAATATGGGTAAAAATATTTAATGAAAACATCCTAAAATTAGATTGTGGTAATCGTTGAAAAACTCTGTGAATAGACTGCAAGTCACTGAATTGGACACTTTAAAAGGCTGAATTTTATAATACGTGAAGTATACCTCAGTAAAGCTGTATGTTTTGTTTTGTTTTGTTTTGGAAAGAAAGAGGCTGGAAAGTGCACAGGACAAAAGGCAAAGTTCTCGGGAAGGCACAATTTCTGTGGTGGGTATTCCTTAAATATTTGGTAATGAAAGAGAAAAAGGAAGTGAGCAGGAAAATTGAAGGTCCTAAGAAAAATTTTAAAATCAAGCAAAACACTCACCCATCTCTGTTCCTGAGTAAAGTGACTGTACAAAAGAATTGCTCTTCTCTGTACCAACAGAAGAGGACACTCTTAAGCTAAGAAACCCAGTTTAACGTTCAAGCCCCATTCCCTGTTTGATCCTCATAGAACCCTGCACAGTCTCAGACCTCAGGCCCTGGTAGAAACATGATTGAGCAATACTTCCAGGATCTAGCAATTCCCCCACCTGTGGTGCTGTGGCATGGTCCAGATATATCGTTCACCAACAAGACATATACCGAACAGCTCAGTGTTCTTGGGACAGTGTTACCTAACTCAGGTCCGGCTGCTCACTGCTCAAAAATCCATACGTGTGAGAGAGACAAATGTTGGTAGAAGGGAAAGTTGCTTTTAATCAGAATACCTGCAATCTGGGGAGATGGTGGACTCCGTGTCCCCCAAAAACCATCTCCAAAGATTCTGCTTGGCCATGAAAGTTTTTAAAGAGAAAAAGGGAAGCAATCTCAGTTAATCATTGAGATATGGGGTCAAAGTCATCCGCATACCCCGCTGTGTGTAGGCTTGTGTGCAGGCTTGCTGACTTTTTGTGATTTTTCTTTAGATGCTATCTTTTTCACGCAGCCTGTAAAAAGGGAAGTTAGGGAAGAGATCTGGTCATCTGTTAATTACTTATTCTTCATTTCTACTTCTTTGATCTACAGAAAGAACCAACAGATTAGGCGAGGTATTGTGTGGCCAAAATATGTGAAATATGTGTGAGGGCCGGAGATGAGTAGAGCATGGGGGTGCCAGCTTTAAGGTTAGTGACAAGACAACAGGGTCTCCCACAGAGAGCTCTTTCCTGTGAAAAACTGCTTACAACAGAACTGAGACAAATGAAAGAGCAGGAGGGTGCAGGGAGCCTTTTTGGTCAGAAGTAGAAACGAAGAGATTCACCATAGGTTTCCTCGAAATAGCCATTTCTCTTTATGCATTTAAAATATGGCTTGACTTGTTTAGTTACATATAGATTGTCAAGAATGTATTACATAGCCATAAAGATGACCAAATTAACCAATGAATTTGAAGAGGCAAGTAAAATGGAACAGAGTCTTATATACATATGATATATGGGTTATGAGACACCAAAATGAGATATCCTGTTAGATTTTCATTAACCAGTAGAGGGAGATCCATCAGAAGACTCTACTGTAACTGAGGACTTAACACAAGACGAGGAGAGCAGTGGACGGATTTGACTAGTGAGTGTTGACACCGACTTTAGTGTAACTGTTTGCAGTTTGTATCCACAAACATTTGGTCTTCATGACAGCTTGGCTTTGAGACCCTCATCTTATAGATGAGGAAGCAGAACCTCAGCTCACATTTGGAAAGGCGGCCTAGCAAACGAGCAGCAGACGAGGGACAAGGCATGCACGTGCAACTACATCATCCAAGGGGACAGAATATTAACACGTCTCCCACAGTGGTCCAAACAGGATACTCTTTTCTCCCAGGAGTTGCCACTTTAGCTGGAATTATCCCTTCAAATATCTTGGCATGGCTGTCTGAGAAAGGCCAAGTGCATTCACCACTGCTATGTGCCTAGGACACATGAATACTTATCTTCGGTACTTCTCTTCACCCCAAGCCTTTTAGTCCCTTATAACTGTGGATTAAGATAAGAAAATTCTCACTGTAAGAAAACTCCTTGAACTAAACAACAAGCGCTTTCCAAGTAACTTCAACCTGGTTTCATCTGCAAAAGGGATGTGAAAATATTCTCCCTCCCAACGTCATAAGATGCAAGATGTGACACTCTCCTTGAAGAGGTGAGTAGAGCTAAAGAACCCCATTATCTTCTCTTGCCCTGTTCAGGAGGAAGACAGTAGGCAGAGAACCCAGCCGCACTGTGCTTAGAATTCTGACCTACAGAATTGTGAGATAATATATGCCTATTGTTTTTTTTTTTTTTTTTGCGGTACGCAGGCCTCTCACTGCTGTGGCCTCTCCCGTTGTGTGTGTTTGTTTTTAAGGTTGGCATTCTTTCTTTATTTATTTTTGGCTGCGTTGCGTCGTCGTTGCTGTGCGCGGGCTTTCTCTAGTTGCACGGAGCGGGGCCTACTCTTTGTTGCGGTGCGCGGGCCTCTCATTGTGGTGGCTTCTCTTGTTGCGAAGCACGGACTCTAGGTGCGCAAGCTTCAGTAGCTGTGGCTCGTGGGCTCTAGAGCGTGGGCTCAGTAGTTGTGGTGCACGGGCTTAGTTGCTCTGCGGCATGTGGGATCTTCCCGGAGCGGGGCTCGAACCCGTGTCCCCTGCATTGGCAGGCGGATTCTTAACCACTGCGCCACCAGGGAAGCCCACGCCTATTGTTTTAAGCTGCTAGATTTGTGTTAATTCGTTATGCAACAATGGGAAATTAATATCCTCATTTACATTTTAGTTTGCTTCTCTGTAAAGCTACCCCCCTCTGAACTTTGCAGTTGATATCCTGATGAAGTTTTAAAAGTTCCTGTATAGAAAAATTGTCCTGTTCCATTCAGGAAACAGTCACCGAGCTTCTGCTTGATGCCGAGCACTGCGATACAAAGAGGAATAAGAAGTTGAAGCCCTAAAAGACCTCAAAGAGAAATAATACAAGTAAAAGACCTCAAAGAGAAATAATACAAGTAGACACATAACTATTGCCTGAGTCAGAAAGTGATAGATGCCATGAGAGAGTAACGACTACAGGCTATGAGAGTTTAGAACAGGGAGAATTCATATCCAGTTGAGGGTGTCACGAAAGGTTATCTTGGGCTGGCTGTGGGGAATATGATAGGGAGACAACAGAAGGTTCAGGAAGGATTTTACGCAGCACTGAATTTCTTTGTGGGGTCGTAGACCTCATTTAAATAGCTGATCTCACCAGCAACCTAAGTCTGGGAATAGTACAGGGAAAAAGAAGAAAATCATGAGGGGTGGTAGTAGGAATAGCTTAGAGCCAGTAGACTCATGAACCTGGGAGGGTTTGAGGAACAAAGAGTCACCAAGAATAGGTTCACTGACAGTTGCATAGTAGAAAAAGAAGAAGTTTTGATAAAGGGAAATTTTAGGGTTTGAGATTTTAAAATTTAGCAGTCTCCCATTATGGTGAGGTCTGGGATGGGGCTACCACATTGTGTTACTGGGGTAGCATAGAGGTTGAAGCTGGTGGAGATCTAGAGGTCAAGACAGTGTACAGCTAGGGAATTTCAAGGCGTCAACCTTGAGAAACCATCTGATTTCTCTTTCCGGTTGCCCTTAATCCTAGAGAGCTAAATAAATGTTGACTTAAGGAGCAAACAGAAGAATGAAAGAATCAGAGTGAGGTGAAGTCAATCCAGAAATATTTCCAGCATTACTGAGTTCAAAATTTAGTCTTGAGGAGAGGCAACAAATGGGTGAGTAATAGGTTCTTTCTTGCCATTCCTAGCCATGTGTGGCTGCTTTTAAGCTGACTGCCCAAACACATTGGGTTAGAGTGACGTGTTGAGACCTCAATCAGAGATATAATAGAGGCAGTGCACAGAGGGAATCTGTTGGGTTTTCCCTCTATCTTTCTATCTGCCACATCTGATAGAATTTCAAGACCATTTTCAGATTTTCAGCTCATTAATGATTCAGTAAAATAAACAGATACTTGATACCCGACAGCTGCTCTCTCCTCTCTTCCTCTCTTGCCTCTCCAAGACGTCAACATCCATGTAGACTAAAATGTTCCTTACTCATCTGGCTTTTTATGGCCTCATAGACAAGGCCTTTCCCACCATCTGGGATCCAGCTGGATAGCGCTCTTCAGTGAACATTTATCAACCTGACTGCCTGTATCCAATCACAGCCGCCTTTTCTCCTTGAAATTCAGCCCACTGAAACGTGCTACTTTTAAGATAAAGCAAATTCAGAGTGGTTGTACATTTCCCAAGCAACATCAGCTCTGGGTCATTTTAAGGTCTATTTTAAGGGACAGCTCAGCGTTGCAATGCACAGTTAATTGGATGCATGATTCCTACTGGCTCCATGCTTGTCCATGTTCTGTGTCCCAGAAAGTCTTCTTTAGGAACGTCTGGGGGTGGGCTCTCTCAGCAGGGGATACCACAGCAATGTGGCTCCCCAGAAGAGCCTCAACCCTTCCCATCACTCCAAACAGCACTGAAGGATCAGAAAAGAGCCTCAACCCTTCCCATCACTCCAAACAGCACTGAAGAGTCTCTTAAAGAATAGACAACAGACACTGTGTGTGAAGGGCGACATCTGCCTGACATGTGTGGTGGGGCAACTATTTTCTAGGTTTTGCAGTGCTGGTTTATAGATCTATTCTAAGACTGAGAATGGATTTCAGAGAATACCTTCTCCATTTACCCTGGACCCAGAAAAGTAAATAAACTTCTATGTAATTTTCAATGAGCTAAAACAACGACTGGCAAAGGCAGACGAGACCAGCTTTAAGCAAAAGCATAACGTCCTATAATTTTGTCCTCTGTGCCGCCTCCTCCCTTTTTAAGCCCCTCCCTTCCTGATTCTGTGTTCCCTGATTCACTGATTACCATTTGCCTCCATTGTTCTCATCCAATCTTCCTTCACCTCTCATGATTGGAGGCACAAGCTTAAGTTCTGGCTTCTGCCAATGACCGGCTGTGATCTGTCAGCAGCCATGCCTGAGAATTACTACAGCAGAGTATCCATCTCCAAGGCCTTTCCTTCAGTATCCAGATCTGTTCCAATGTCCCTAATCGTGAAAATTCTTTTCCCTGACCTTGCCAGCCATGATACCAGCTTTCCCATTTCCTTCTCTTCTTTTACTGCTAAACTGGGATCTCATTTTTTTCTGCACCTGGCTTTACTCAAACCCTCTCTGATCCCCACTCCAGATAGCCCATCTGAGATTGATGGACTCCTACTGAAACTGTGCTGGACAGATCACCACTTCCTTCTTGCCACATCCAGTGGCTTTTTATTCATATTTTTCTATCTTTGATTTCCATGCCAGGTTCACCAAGCGTCACTGGGTGGTAAGGGCTTTGAGGGTCAGGGTAAGAAACTTGGGTGTCGTCAGGCTATCAATGAACAATACGAATGAATATTCTTGAGCGAGGAGAGACACGGTTGGACCTGTTTCGGGAGGTCTTCCTGCAGGTCTAGGAGGAAGGATTGAATTGGAAAGAGTCTGAAGGCGAAAAGAAAGCAGTTGGAAGACTTTGGCAGATTATGACCAACCAGGTGAAAACTGCCTGACAAAGAGGGACTGGGATGGAGATGCCACGGAAGGCGGACTTTATTCTATTGAAGATATTCTTATTCTGCAAATGTCAAAAGAAAGAGAGTCCTTTCTGAAATTTTGCCTTGGGAAGAAGGGAAGGAGATAGGCAGGGGCTTTTAAAAACACCACAGTCTTCCAGTAATTCCATCCTTACACCCTTGCCTCTGCAACGAGGAGTAAGAAACTAGAGGGTTTTTTTTGGTTTTATTCACATATTTTTTTAATCTAGAAAAGATGAATTACATACAAACGACTGCATTGACCATGATGACCCTTTCCCCAATGTCAAGCCTTAGAGGGATCCCAAGAATGTAGGCCTAAGGCCAAGAGTTGGGAATTTGGGGAAGGGGTATAATTATTTTAGCTTCACAGTAAGAGATTATGACCCTGATAGGAGAGAAGTGGATGGGGTCTGGGAGTGGAGAACGGAAGAGGCAGAAGATTTTTCTCATCTGGCTGCAGCTTGAAGAGCTGCCAACATAAACAGGGTGTGGCTGTCATCTTTCACAAATCCTCGAAAGGAGCCGCAGAGTCCTGTGGGTTTGCACAATACCCACTTCCTTCTGTTCCTTCCATGTCCTTTCACCAGATACACAAATAGATTTCAAGTCTTTTCAAGTTGGATATTTGATAAATCATAAACAAAACATGGACATGAAGGAAATCTGGCCTTAGTCAAACACCAAAAGTTATTTTTCTTTTAAACTCCCGACTCACTTTTTTTTTTTTGAAAAATGAGGCCTATCGAGTGATTTTTTCCCCCATTGCCATACGTTTTTCATGTCCTTGTGGGGGTGGGCGACGTGGGGTATAGAGGACTGAACATGGACTTTGGATTCTGGAAGACCTTAGTACAAATGCCAGCTTTATCACAACCTCTCTGCATGACCTTTGGTAAGCACTTCCCCCAAATTCCTTTTTCTCATCTGAAAATGCATTTAAGAATGCTTTCCATTGGGAGCTACTGTGAGGCTATTATGAAACAAAGGATACAAGAGGCCCAATCTATACAGCCAAAAGTAGTAGTACCTGTCAGTCTTCTTTCCTCTTTCTCCTCATTGTACAAAATCATAGAATCTTAGAATTTTGAAGAACCCATTAGGTCAACTAGTTCAGTCTCTCTGTCTCTCTCTCAGATAGCCTATTTATTTTACTTTCTTCCAGTTTTATTGAGATACAAATGGCATAACACTGTATCAGTTGAAGGTGTACAACATAACAATTTGGTACAGGTATATGCTGTGAAATGATTACCACACAGGTTTACGTAGTTATGATACATCACCTCACGTAGTTACAATGTTCTTCCTTGTGAGGAGAACTTTTAAGATCAACTCTCTTAGCAACTTTTAAATATATGACGCACTATTGTTAACTATAGTCACCATGCTGTACATTACATCTCCAGAACTTATTTCTCTTATAACTGGAAATTTGTTTTGGTCACCTTCACCCATTGCCTCTGGCAACCACCAATCTGTTCTCTGTTTCTATGACTTTCTTTGTTCGTTTTTAGATTCCACATATAAGTGAGATCATCACTGTCAACTGTACTATCTTCTCCTCACGTACTTCCAGTGATGGGGAATTTACTCCTTTCCAGAACATCCATTCTACCTTTGGACTGTCCTATTGTTTCCTTATAATTTCTCTGTCTCTGTCTCTTTCTCTCTCTCAATTTTACCCATTCAGTCCTAGCTCCAACCCTTGGAGTCATTCAGAAGATATTTTTACATTGAAGAAGTTCTGTAAAATAATTGGTGCTTTACAAAGGTAACTGCCGTTGATGATATAGTTACCTATTTTGAAGCTGAAATCCACTCTTGGCTTTCCCTGCTCTAGGGATATATTAGTGGAACCAGACCAGGGACTAGAAATATAATGGAAGCAGGGCCAATGGAAATCAACTCCACCCAACCAAAGCTGGCATCCTTTTTCCCTCCGAGCCCTGATGGGCAGCCAAGCTGTCAGTAGGTTCTCTCTGGGATATGTCATACCCCACAGCTAGATAGATCCAATGGTACGTCAGAGAGAATGGGCCTTGCTTTAAAGCCCCATCAAGTCCTTCCCTTGGTGGCCAATTTAAAGTAGCTACATATAAATTTTGTTTATCTTTTTGGCCAACACCAGTGTTCCAGGTGCAAGTAGAGATGGGTTTCATTTTTGTCACAAGCTTCTGGTCTTAGCCATCTGACCGAAACCCAGAGTTTACAGAGTTGTGGGTGAGTTTGCCTTTTACCCTTCTTTAGATATGGTTCATGGTGAATTCTAGAATCACAGAATGAGAGAGTTAGAAAGACCCTTGAAAATGAGGAAGGTGGAGCAGGCAATATGCTGGAGTCCTCTTCCCTACTGCTCTGACTTTGACCAGAGGATCTGGACTTGACCTATTTTATATTCTGGAATTCTGCAGAAGCTCTCATTTTTAAAAAGTTTCTGCTATTTACAAATGGAAAAAAGGAAGGAAAGAAAGAAGGAAGGAAGGGAAGTGGACTAGAAAACAATGATCTAAGCTGATTTTTTTCTAGTATAGACAGGAGATAAGAAGATTAAAATTCAGAAAGGCAAATATTTTTTCCCAAGGTAACACAGCAGAAAGGTAGGAGAAACAGGACTTGAAGCACTTTTCTTTTTCTTTTTTTTTTTTTTAAGGTTTCAGTCCAGGGCTTTTTACACTATTCTAGACTCATGAATGTGTTCATGTGTGTGTCTGCAATTAAAAGAAAAATCATATAATTTCCTTGGATTCTCTCTAGTGACCGTTGAAACTCCAGGTTTTAGAATAAGGTAAAGCAGAAAGAGCTAACCTTGGAGAATGAGATTTAGGTCCTAATTTCACTTCTGGTACCAACCAGCGGTACAGACAATAACTCTCTCTCTTTGGCTTCACTTTTATTTTTTTATAATGGACAAAGGCTGGGCTAACTGGTTTCTATCTCTGATATTTTATTATTTTAGGCATATCACCAGAATTTTCTGGACATTCAGGGAGTATTTAAAATAGGGCAGATCCAATAGTCTTGGAATTAGGGAAAGTTTATAATGTCTATATAGTAACTATCTTATAGCCCTTTATTCAGCCAGATGACATATATTCATTGGACACCTATAATCTGCTATGTACTGTAACAGATAAGGAGAAAGAATTGATGAAAGCAGAAAACACATTTCTTTTCCTGCATGTTATTCTCTCTAAGTTTTCTTCATCATACCCTACAAAGTCATCTGAAGTGCAAATAGGCTCTATACCTCAATTATATCATTTATTTGGGAATTACCACATTAGAACCTCATTGCTCTTTATTTTGGTAGTGGCTTAATTTTGTTAAAGTATGAATGGACTTGCTCAGGTTGAGGAGAAGAAAACTCTTTACAATGATTTTCAGAATTCAAGTTCCACATGACCAGTCTTGTCCAGTCAGTTGGGATGGGGTAAGTATAATATCTATTGCTGTTCCATCTATACTATGGTCCTATGGATTGCCCAGACCCATGGCCAGATTCTTTCAAAGCACTCAGGAGAAACAGTCTCTAGAGTCAAAGAATCAGGGGTTTAAATCTTGGTTTAGTCATTTAATATCTCCTTGAGCTGCCATAGCTTCAATGAGATTCTTGTCTGTAATACATGTCTTTTGGAATTGTAAATTGAACTCATTCAGCAAATACTATTTAATGTCCACTATGTTCCAGGCACAGTGCAAGGAATTAAGGTTATAATGCCCTCCCAGACTTCACAGTTAAGGATACAGACAGAACAAGTCAGCAAGCAAAGAGTAAATACAGAGTGTGGTAAGTGTTATCAAATAAGCCAACACGTTGCTATAAATATTGGCCATAACTTCCTACATCATAAAGGGCATTTGGTTGATGTAGCAATTATTATGTAGAAGCACGTGCACCTGGGGTTAGTCAGCCGGTGCAGTGGAGAGCAGACCTTGGATTAGGGATGAAGTACATCTGGGTTCAAACCCTGATAGTGTGGATCCTTTGTTAAATAACAAAAATATTTATTTTTCCCTCCAAAACATGATGTGATTTATTTCATTTACTATTCACAACCTAGGAGGTAGTCCTAGTATTGCCTCCCCTTTACAGTAGAGGGAACTCAAAAGAGATTTGAGAATCCTGTGTCAGTGTGAGCAAGGCCACATAGCTAGTGAGTAGTGACGCAAGGATTGGAGACTAGCTACGTCTGACGTCAAGGCCATGCTTTGGAGGACCACCAATACCATGACCGATGTGAAAATTTTGTAGAACTTAAAAACACTAAAAATAAGTGATGGTGGTTCTCAGACCATGCAAACTAATTTATATATAGTTATTATCATAAGGAAATTTAATGTATGTCTCATACTCAGATAATTCAGGTCAAAATGACCAGGTTATCGATGTAGTAATCATATAAAAGAATTGGCAATTAGCTTTTATCACACTCTAAAAATGTAATAGACTAGGTATCATAGAACCTTGAGGCTGAAGTAGCAAGAATCATGATGAATCTTACTAAAATATACCTTTGAAAACAACTGTAAATGTGAAAAATGAAGGGGGAGGGACGAGTTGTCTGGCCATATATGGTTTATCTTCTCGACTGCACTGCAGAATGAATGGTGCTGTTACATCTCAGGGAAGAATTCGTTTCTAAATCTACCTATTTTAATTCAAATCATCATCAGCTTTCTTCCCGGCCTTTGAAACAACTTTCTATTCTTGCAAATTTCCAATCTTCCTTCTCAGCCTTCTTTCACTCTGATCCATCTTTTACACTGTTTCTGCACTGCCCTCAGTTATATTGTTAAACACGTACTTGAGGGCTTCCCTGATGGCGCAGTGGTCGAGAGTCCGCCTGCCAATGCAGGGGACAGGGGTTCGTGCCCCGGTCCGGCAAGATCCCACATACCGCGGAGCGGCTGGGCCCGTGAGCCATGGCCGCTGAGCCTGCGCGTCCGGAGCCTGTGCTCCACAACGGGAGAGGCCACAAGAGTGAGAGACCCAAAAACCACGTACTTGACAGCTAGTTCCCTGCTTACAAAAAAAAGTAAAATTTAAAAAACAAACAAAAATAAAATGTTCATGTTTTCCTTTTGGCCATAGGGGAAAGGTCAAACTCCTTAGCGTGTTATTTATTCAACAAATAGGTATTGAGCATCTACTATGTGCTAAGCACTGGTCTAGGTGCTTGTGATACTTCAGTGAACGAAAGAGACAAAAATGCCTAAAAATCTTGGTCTTCATTGAGCTTACATTCCTGATGAGGGTGGGAGACAATAATCAACAAACCAATGAACTATGTGCAATAGTAAGAGGTGATAAGTCCTATCAAAAGAAGAGGGCGGGGCCAAGGGGACAGAAGCCCAGAAGCGGAGAGAAGGTTGAAATTAAACATGAATATGTAAACACATACATGCAATTATATATAATATAGTATGTGCAATTATATACGGAGTAAATGCAATTACGTATATGAAACATTTCAACAAATGTCCTCACCATCTTTGCTTTTGAAGATCTTTCACAATTTGTTCAGCCCCTGCTGTCTCTCAAAAGTAGCCTTATATTATCTTCTCTTTTATTTATTATTTTTTTTTGCGGTACGTGGGCCTCTCACTGTTGTGGCCTCTCCCGTTGCGGAGCACAGGCTCCGGACGCGCAGGCTCAGCGGCCACGGCTCACGGGCCCAGCCGTTCCATGGCATGTGGGATCTTCCCGGACCGGGGCACGAACCCGTGTGCCCTGCATCGGCAGGCGGACTCTCAACCACTGCCCCACCAGGGAAGCCCCTATCTTCTCTTAATTCTATTTAGCCTGTGCTCCTGCCATGCTAATGTTTTTAAGGTGCCTCAAACACTATGGTCTCCTGTGCTTTTACAAATACTTTCCCCATTTTTAATATAAAGCTCTTGAGCCAACCACCTGTCAACCGCTCACACACACAATTTTCATTCTGGTGACCGCTTCCTCATTGCTGGACTCTTCCTCAAACACATCTCCTCTCAGAAGCTATGTCCAGGACCCAGGGCACCGTGCAAATAGTACTCTTAGAGCACTGCCATGCTGTGCTGTGATTTGTCTGTTTCCTGACTATCCTGTACAGTATGTTGAATATTTTCAACTTAATAGGAATGTTTTATTATTTCGTACATCACCCGCATTTCTCTATCAAACACATGGGGCAAGGTGAGTTGATAATATTTGTGCAAAATGAGCATAAGCTTTTCACAGTGTTGAACTTCTATTTCCTTATCCCTTTTTTTAATCTCTAAAGGGGATGCCAGTTTTTCAGATCTCTAAGTGTTTCATTCCTCTGCTTTAAGGAAAAAGAACACCTTGACCCCATAAAACCTGGTCAGAACAGACTATGATGATAAGAAACACAAAATTACCTCTCTAGGCATTTCTTCTCAAAAAAGAAAAAAATCTAGTATAAATCTGAGTGGCTCATTAATCCAATCACAATGCTTGGATCAACTGGAAAAAAAAAAGTGGGGGTACTTAGTCCAAGTGCTATTAACAACCTCCTTTGATAAAGTCATGACATTGACAGTGAAGGTGATGATCCAGATAATGCAAAAATGCCAGTCTCTTCTGGGACCTGTCACTTCTGCATAAACAAATGAATCAGATCAGGGTGACAGCAATCTCTTTGAAAGACCCAATAAATGCTGTAGAGGGGATTTCTGCATTGGACGGAGGTAGGACATTTGCCTTCCACTGTCTCTTCTGGCTCTGGGGCATCTATGTTTCCATGACAGAACAAAATGGTTTCTTCACCTGGATTTTCTTTGCCCCAGGAATCTCATTTTGGGGCTTTGAAGGCAGCGGAGAGAAGAGAGATGGCCCTGGGAAGGAATATCAGCATGATGACCAGTTTCATCCTTTGGGGATTTTCAGAGCATCCAGAGCGGCAGGTAACCCTCTTTGTACTGTTTCTGGGGATCTACTTCATGACTCTGGCTTGGAACCTGGGCCTTATTGTCTTGATTGCCATGGAGTCACACCTCCACCCCTCCATGTATTTCTTCCTTTGTAACTGTCCTTCACCGATATTTCATACACCTCCTCTATAGCCCTTAAGATGCTCTGTGACTTCTTCAAGGAGCAGAAGACCATCTGCTGTGATACTCAATTTTTCTTCTTCATTGGCATGGTAAGCACAGAGGGCTGTCTCCTGGAAGCCATGGCATATGACTGGTACGCTGCCATCTCCAACCCTCTGCTCTACACAGCCTTCATGACACCCACCATCTAATGGGGATGGCCATTACGGTGCATGCCGGAGGATTCCTCACCGGATTGGTCCAAACCAGCTCTATATTCTGGCTCCATTTCTGTGGGCCACGAATCATTAACCACTTTTTCTGTGACCTGCCACCGCTGCTGGTCTTGCCTTGTTCTAGTACCTTCCTCAGCCAGGTAATGAACTTTCTTGTTGTGTGTACAGTTGGTGGGACTTCAGCTCTTGTGGTCCTGGTTTCCTACTGCTACATCATTGCTGCTGTCATGAAGATCCATTCAACCCAAGGGCCAACAAAAGCTTTCAACACCTGTTCCTTTCATCTGACCACAGTGATTCTCTTCTATGGCTCTGGTCTCTTCTCATATCTCCATTCTAGTGCTGGCTACTCATTAGACCAAGATAAGGTGGTGTCCATGCTCTATGGAGCTGTGATTCCCATGATGAGCCCCATCTCCCCATCAAGGAGATCAAAGATACATTGAAAAAGCTCAAGGAGAGAAAGAAGTAGATGTCCTCTCTGTGTCTTATAGTTCCTTGAGTTTAAAAGAAAAAACAAACAAAAATCCCTTAAGTTTTGCTATATGTAATCATAATAATAAGTGGCCCACTTATTATTAGTAATAATAGGAATCTGAATAATAATTTAAAGAAACTCTTTCAAATAAGATCCCCAACCTACATACCTACTGTGTAATTAGGCTCTACAAAGGTTTGTTCCTTCCTTTTACTCTTCTTGTCATAGACTGTTAGGGTTTCAATTTTGATCACTTGCAATAGAAAATAAATATGCTTTGCTATGATATTCCTTAGCTTTATGGCCTCAGGTGCTGTGTCCAGGATGCCTTAGAGCCAGCTGGGGCATGGCCTAGGACCATGAGCATTGATTAGAGACCTGTTTACAAAACACCACTCATACCAGTCCATTCACTATTTGGGACAAATTTTTTGTTCCCTTTGCCTTGGATACTTACCTATCCAAAGGTTGATACTGACCAGGAAGGCTGACTCTCTGACCTGAGAGCCCTCGTTGAATTGGGTTCAGCAGTGGTTACTCGGAGTCAGCAAAGCAATAGGGTATCTGTAAACTGTGTGTGAAAAGAGACCAGGGTCACATCTGTGGGGTCATGGTGTCCCCTGGGGTCAGAAACAGGGACCTAAACCAGCAGATCCAAAGATGTGAAATCACAGTGAGCAAAGAGCACAGATAAGGGTAAAGGAGGATCCCTAAAGGAGAGCAGAGTGCCATACCGTTAGTTTTCTTGGCTGAAACTGCCTAGTGACTGGGTGGGACCAGATTTAAGGAACAGAGTCAGAGAAGAGTCTTCCTCTGGCAGCTCTGATTCCATATCTGTTCCCTAGACCAGCTTCCACTCTTGCTCTGTGCATATTTGACTTACTCTCTGTTCTCACCTCATCCCCAATTGACTTTCACTCCATATACTAGAGTTTGTATCTTTTCTACTGTTGCTCCGGAATTTGAATGCAGCCTGTTCCGTGATTCTGGCACCCCTGCTTTCATTTTCATGCATTATCTCAGAAGGGGTCCCTTCTATGTCCTATCCCAGATCTCTATGACATGATTTGAGATAGGACAACCAAGTCAGTGAGTTTGCAGCAGAATTGAATGTGGATTTTAATTCGGCTTTGATCCTATTCTACAAGATGGTTCTTGAGCAAAGGACAAACATTTATGAAGTCTTGCTTCTTTAGTGGTTGTGTATGTAAATCATGGTGAATCGTGACAGCCTTCCCTAAGCTGCATCAACTTTGGCTGTAACTCTTCTGCTTCAGTCCTTCTTTCAGTTCTTGCTGGTATTTGATCCATTCTCCTCTGACCACTTGGATTACTGGGAGTTTATGTATAGGAGGGGTATGACTTTGAAGTTTGTCTGTAAAGCCTTCCTTGGTCCTTGACTCCTCCAGACATAGTAAGGAGTTACTGCAGTGTATTCCCATAGCATCGTCTATTTTATCCATCAGCTCCTACAACACTACTATTTTTTTCTTGTTTATTTTTCTTCCTTCTACTCAAGTTGTAAACTACTCTCTACTGTTTCCCTGAAGCATAAGCTATGACTGGGACAAACTCTGTGTTAATAAATATTTGTTAAATAAATGGATAAACAAATCCAAATTCACTTGGTAGATGATTTAGAGATTCATCTTAGGCCAAAGGAATGAATTAACACTTATCAGAAGCTTATTATATGCCAGACATTGTTCTCAGAAGCTTTTAAAAACTTCATTTCAACTCTATAACATACAAATTCCCTATTAAAACAAAATTAAAACACCATAGGTAAAGGAATGTTTAAACCAGAACCCTCAATTTTAATCCCTTCCTGGTCTCCCCAAGAGGTAGCTACGGTTTATGTTGGCAGACATGTAAATTTATACTTTTTCTGCTTACTAACTTTCACATATGTACCAATCAAAAATATATCGTACTGCTTTATGTAGCTCTCTATGTATTCACATAAATGAAATCATATTGAATGACCATTCTATACCTTGATTTTTAAAAATTCAATCATTATTTCCTGGACCTTTTTCCATATCATACACATAAATCTACCTTAGTCTTTTTCATTGTTTCGTAGAATTGATGTGTCAAAATGTATGTACCTATTCCTCCCTCATGGACATTTAGGTAGTGTCCAGTTTTTGCTAGTTTATTACAAACAGTGTTGCAACATGCATGTTTGTACATACACTTCCTGCTAATATGCACTTTTATGGTAGAAACTGAGAAGTTGAATTGCTGCTTATAGGACATGTATTTTTTAAAATTTTAATAGACACTGTCAAGTTCTCTCTAGAGCGGCTACCAATGGACCCTCCTGTCAGCAATGTAATAGGGCAGCTATCTCTTCATACCCTTGGTGAAGGATGATACTATCAAACTGATTTATTTTTCCTCCCTGATGCCTCTTTAAATGTATTCTTTTAATCCTTGAAATGATCCTATTAGGTAGGATCGTTTATTGTCCTCATTTACTTACTACAGAAAGTCTCTAATATACATCATTTTTTTTTCTTTAGTTTTCACAACCACACTATGAGATAAGGGTGCTAATCATCTTTATCTAAGAGATGAGATATGTAAGACTCGGGAAGGAGGTTACATAACATACACAAAGGCACACACTAACAAGCTAAGGAGATCCTAAGTGCATGTCTACATGACACCAAGGCCATTCATTGAAAATACATATTCTTACATGTATGCTTGGCATCATCCAGAGATGAAGAAGGAAATATTAAAGCAAATTCTGTAAAAAAAAAAAAAAAAAAAAAAAAAAAAAAAAAAAAAACGACTAATTTCTCAAGTCAGGCCTGATTTCAGTGCATAAAGAGAAAGGAGGACTGACTGACTTCTGTTAAATAGTTAGGATTAGTTTCAATAAGATCACCACTTAAGTTCTATACCAGGAGCTTTATTTAAAACAATAATTTAAAAAGCATTATTCAAAAATAGATTTGTTAATGGAACAAATATTTTTTACATCTTTATTGGAGTATAATTGCTTTACAATGGTGTGTTAGTTTCTGCTTTACAACAAAGTGAATCAGTTATACATATACATATGTTCCCATATCTCTTCCCTCTGAATGGTTTTATTCCCAAATAACTATGAAACAAGGAGAAACCAAAATGTTAAAACAAAACCAAAATTGAATTAGTAATGAATGAATAATGTTCTTCAAAGGTAACAATAGTAATGAAGCTCCAACCCAACTTATAGCATCTGTTTCTATATTCAGATAAAGAAATGACCAGTTGTGCTGTAGGCTCTGGTGAAGGAAAAGTCTTGAGAGGCAATGTATCAAGATATCAGGGTTAGGGGGATAATAAGAGGCAGGGCAGGTTGACGCCTTGAAGTTTCCCTCTGGATTAAGCCAGATAAAAAAGAATTTAGCAGACAACATTGTATCGGCATCCATAGTGAATTGTTTACAGTGGAGGACCCCAGAAGAATTTTACTCTCTACCTGCTTTCCTATCAACAATTTTTCCATATTTGTCCCATTAACACTGTGAATTGCGTCATTGAATATGGAAACACAAGCTCTTTCTACATTGATTGCTGAGAAGTTTTGAGTAAAATTTGTGACTCATCTGTAGCAAGAATTTAGGTAACTCTGATGAGCACTTTTATTCTCACTCCTGGCTCTACTCTGCAGCTCTACTTTTTTCTTTCACCACTCTTTTAATCTGTTATTTTGTACATTTTATATAACTTTGCAAGCTGCTTGCTCAAACATTTTGGAACCAAGTAGAATATAAAGATAACCAAAGAGTTTGCTTTACCCACCAGGTCGGTGCATTAGAAAGTGAATCCATTTTGGTTCTTTGGGTCACCTATATCTCTAACCTTAGCTGAAATCAAACTTATCTCCCTCATCTGTAGTCATCCAAGACGCCTTTTCCATCACTCTCCCCATTCTCTGTCTCTTTCTGTTTCTTTCTCTCTGCTTCTCTCGTCTGTCTCTGTCTCTCTGTGTCTATCTCCCTCTACCTCTGTGTCTCTCTGTGTCTCTGTCTGTCTCTATCTCTGTCTGTCTTGGAGGACCACCCTGACCCGCTGGTCCAGGTTGAGACCTTCCTCTCTGGTCATTTATAACCCTGTACTTCCTTTTCCGTATAAAGCATCATTGTTCAGTGTCTACCTGCCCATTAGACTATAATCTCCATGCAGAGCAAGTGGTACCTGGCATGTAGTCTTTGCACAATGAGTTTCTGTGAGTACATTAATAATTTGCTCTATCTCAGAACATTTTTAGTCGTCAGTGACCTCCTAGTGACTAGTCTATTCCACTCCCCTCTTTCACAAATAAAGAACTGAGCCTCTGGGTGGTGAAATAATTTGCAAATGACTCACAGCTGGCTACTGAAAGCACGTCCCTCCGGCCCAGCAATCTTCCCATGTCTACACAACAGCTGGCCGTTACCATCAAAATCCTACCCAAACTGCGGTGAAAGGTCCTATAAGAAAGAATGCAATATGGTCTAAAAACCATATTGCTTCACAGTTTGGCAGCTTTGACTTCCTGTTTTCAGGGAAATCTTGCCACTTCAGTTCTGTGTCATGAATTTTATGGCTAGGGAAAGTTTTCTCCTTCTCATCATAACTATAATGCCCCACTTGGAAGAAACTGTAGAAACTGTACACAGACTGGCAGTTTTCAAACTGTATTCCAGGGACCCTGGTGACCTGCCTCCTCCAAGTGGTGAGAAGGAAACGAAGCCATCGGGCTTTGCGGCTCTGGCCCTTGTTCATCCGAGGCAGCTCTTCTTTCCCATGAAAGTTTCCCTGAAAGACTGCATTTGAAAATAAGGGTTCCACAGCTAAAATCATGTTTATAATCTACAAATTTAATACAATCCTCTAATTTGGGGAACTAGAATTAGGAAATAAAAGCCCAGAGGAGAGAAGCAATTTGCAAGAGAACAACGAGGCTGGGATTCAAACTGAGTTCTCCCGCCTCCCTGTCTTGACCACGCATTTTTCTCTACACACACACACACACACACACACACACACACACACACACACACACAGACATATACACATACGTAGACACATACACACACACATACACACACATACCTATACACACACACACACCTATACACACATACACACACAACACACAGGCATACACACACACTACACACATATACACACACTACACACACACATACACACACTACACACATATATACACACAGACACATGTTCACACACACTCACACACATACATACACACACTCACGTGCACTCACACACACATACACAGTCACACAATACACACAGATACACACACTCACATACACACACATACACACTCATAAACATACACTCACACATACACACACTCACACAGTACACACACACATAAGTGTGGAAATGAAGGGGAAGGAGGGAAGGAAATGGTTCTCGTTGACATCCTACTGTCTGTAGAATTGGTCTGAGATCTTTCTCCACCAAAGGACCTCGGCTTTCTCCATCCTTCCCTCCCTCCATCTCACGCGGTAAGCAGCTGCTCTCCGTGCCCCGTGCCTCATGAAACGTTCTGTTCTCGTCACTTCCTGTGGAAGCTGTTCACGATGTTCTCCATCTTTCTCCAGGGGACGCAGGGAGAGGGAGAGCAGAGCACATTAGAAGCCCGCCTCTCTCTGCAGAAGGAGAGCTGTCCCCTCTGGAGACAGGGTCTCAGACTTCAGTGAAGGTGTTCTTTTACTGGGAGGAAGGGACGTGACAGCAGGAAAGTTTGTTCTCCAAAGCCCTTGGGCCGCAATGTATGTGCCCGCACCCCCATTATACCTATGAAAAAGTTAACTGCACAAAATAATCATAACAAGAGAGGATTTGGCTGGTTGAGCTGACGCAGGGGAGACTCCCACACCTTAGACACGCAGGCACAGACCCATTTCCGCAAACACAAAGATTCAAGCTCAAAACCAAGAAAGGGAAATCTGCGGGTGCTAGAAAGAGAGCGCTTACAATCAGAGCAGCGAGTGGGTACTTAAGCCTGTGGCTGAGGGACATTCGGAGACAGATGCCGACCTCAGAGCAGGGTACTGGGGCTTTAAGGGCTGTGGGAGATCACCCAGGCCACTGGTCCTGCGTACAATGTTCAAGGGAGGCTGGAACCATGCTGGGAGTCAAGAAGCACTGCCTCTGCCACTACCTGCAGATGAGGAAAACTCCACCCACGCGCCCATGGAAAATGGCTAGGATTCCTGCCATCTTAACAGAGATCAGAGAACCCCAGGCATGTGTTGACACATATGGAAGGTCTTAGTTCACATCGACTCCAAACCAAGAAATTAACACAAACTCTGGTCCAGTATGATTATAAGGCCTCAGCAGAGACAAAATGAAAACCACCTTGGAGGAACAAACCGGTGCAAACCAGCCTTGCACAGCAAACCTCAGTGGAAAAGGGGCTTGAGTCACATATGTCAAACCACACAGGGAAGTAAGTCACCAAGAGGAAGTTTCAGCAGGAACAACATGGGAGAACATACACGCCATGACTTGTACAAAACAAAATCTTCTAAAACTTTTAAAATAAAAGATCGCAGCCATAGCTTTCAAATTGAGGCAGGTTGTAACTGGAATGCAGACTCGTGCATCATGAAGATGCTGGAAAGGACCTCAACACACCCTCTTATTTTACATATTGGGAAACAGAGAGAGAGAGGGGAAATGACTTGCCTAAGGTCACCAGCAGGTTAGTATAGAATGATGAATAGAATCCAAGTCTCCATATTTCTAACCCTGTGCTACTTTTACTGCCCCACGATGCCCTAATTTCCCAAGATAGAAATTAAAAACCTACCTTCAAGAGAAGACCAGGAGGAAAGGGGGGCAGAAAAGCCTACTCAAGACCCAGGAAACCGCCAAATCAGGGCTCTGACTCTTATTAGCAAAGCTCAGGTTTGGTGTTTGAATAACTAGATTTTTTTTTTGGCCATGCTGCACGACATGTGGGATCTTTGTTCCCCGACCAAGGATCGAACCCTCACCCCCTGCATTGGAAGCATGGAGTCCTAACTACTGGACCACAAGGGAGGTCCTCTAGAATTTTTTAATAAACCCCTCCTATCACCATTTTGCATCATACTGACCTGTTTTTCTTTCCTATTCTTCCCCTATTTCCCTTAGTCCTTCTCTTGACTGTCAGCAGAATGGAAATGTTATCAGAACTGGGCAAGTCAGTTCTGTGATCGTTGCTCCTTCGTTCTTAACCTCTGTTCTACCCTCCAGGCAAGCCCTGCTTGCACACTGCATAGGAAGATTAGGGAGGCGGAAAGGGAAAAGGAATGGGGTGAGGACCAAGTACCCCAAGGCCAGCTTCACTAGATGAAGGTACTTGGCAGGGATGGGAACCAAGGTGGGTATGCAAGCAGGTGTGGGCTCAGTCCTGCAGGATCAGAGCTTTCAATACCAGATCAGATGTAAATAAGGCAGAAGGAGTTGGCACATAGGAACATTCCGTCTGGGCTCTTATGATTCATGTATTATGTAAGACACTAAGCTTACGCCCTCCCAAATTCACCAAGACACAATGACAGACCAGAAAACCAAATTAAATTTTGTAATAAGAAATACAAGTCACGCAAGCTAGGCTCAGAGATACTAATGTAAGTTGAAACAAAAATCCTATAATAATTTTGCTTCAGCTCAAGTATTCATTCCCAACCACTCAGGACCTGATTTACTGAGGACATGTTCTAGAAATATTATCAGCTGTGTTGGCTTTATTCACTTGTTTATTCATTCAATAGTAACATATATTGATTGGTATCTGCTATGTACCAGATATAGCACCAGCCTCGGGTGATACAATGATGAACCGAAAAAAACATGATCTCTTCCCATTAGGAGCTTACAGTTTACTAGGGGAGAGAGTCAGACAAGAAGTCCTTTAAAATAGTGATAAATGTAAGGGATGCTATGGAGCACATAGAGGAACATTATAATATTAATTAATACTCTACATTGATTAATGTTTCATTGGGAGGTACAATCCCAGGGCAGCAAATGTAAAAGGAAAAGGGAGGTAAGGCAACAAAGGAGACAAAGGAAGCCTAAGAGGGTGTATTACTGAGCTGATCACAGTTTAAGGAAAGACGCAGACAATTGTTTAGTCACGCAAATGTCCTCAGAGAGAGCACACAAAACCACCAGTCCTCAATATAGTCCACTGGAGGGAGAAACGAAGAGCAAATTACGTGCCAGATTCCTCCTATCTCTCAGTGTCACTAGCACAAGGAATTAAGTCCTCTGTATTTCTGGGCTGCGTTATCCAGTATTCTCTTACCAACTACTGGAGAAGCCACATCCCACTTCTGGTGGCCCAGTGCTTCATGTGAGCTCAGAAGTGAGAAGAAGCCAGGCCTCTTTCGGTCCAGTAGTGTTTAGGGTCTCCAGATACAATATAGGATGCTCACTTACATTTGCATTTTATTTATTGGGTTTTTTTTTTTAGTAATTTTATTTATTTTTAATTTTTTTTTTTGGCCGCACAGCTTGTGGGATCTTAGTTCTCCAACCAGGGATCGAACCCCAGTCCATGTCAGTGAAAGCGCAAGTCTTAACCACTGGACCACTAAGAAATTCCCAAATTTGAATTTTAGATAAACAATGAATATTTTTCTGAGTGTAGGTATGCCCCCAGTGTTGCATGGGACATACTTTGACTGAAAAATTATTTGTTGTTTAACTGGAATTTAAATGGAATTGGGCATCCCACATTCGTATCTGCTAAATCAAGCAAGCTTCCCCTTGCTGTGGGTCAGGTGGAGACTATGCCAGAGTCCAGACCTCCTCCTGGGCGAGGTCAAGTGGTCTTTGGAGGTGAGGGGTTGGAGGACCAGCCAGAACTCTTCGCAGGGGAAGTATCTGAGGGTTTGGGAGGCTACTGCAGCTGAAGAAAGATTGATCCTGGAGAATCTGGGGAGTAGTTCAATCTGAATAAACAGCATTCTCTGCTCAGCACCCAGACAGAGGACTTCAAGCTTGTGTAACTGCCTTTAGCTGTGTTTTTGCCTGCATCTCAAAAGGCAGCTCTTCAGTTCGAGTTTGCCTCTGCAACACCCCAAATAAATACACATTGTCAAAATTTTCTTGCATTTTCACACCCCTCATTCTTCTCTGCCCCAACCCCTTTCTACTTTCTGTCTTTATGAATTTGCTGCTTCTAGGTACTGATGCCGAAACTCGGCCTCTGTGCACCAGTGCCGAATTGCATCTCAAAGAGTTTCGGGTGAAGCAGAAAAGAATAGCTTTATTGTTTTGTCAAGCAAAGGGGGACACAGCAGACTAATGCCCTCAAAACTGTGTGACATGGGCTTCCCTGGTGGCGCAGTGGTTGAGAGTCCGCCTGCCGATGCAGGGGACACGGATGCGTGCCCCGGTCCGAGAAGATCCCACATGCCGCGGAGCAACTGGGCCCGTGAGCCATGGCTGCTGAGCCTGCACGTCCGGAGCCTGTGCTCCGCAACGGGCGAGGCCACAACAGTGAGAGGCCCGCGTACCGCAAAAAAAAAAAAAAAAAAAAAAAAAAAAAAGGGCACACTTCATATTAGACTGGTGTCATTAAGAAACCTGAAAGCTGACGGGGAGGGGGAACGCGTTGGTCCTAACTGCTCAGTCCAGTGGAGCTTAGCTTGGAGAATAGACAGTACCTACAATGGGTGCCTGAGTAATAGGTGCTCAATGAGTATTTATTTAAGGGGTGGGTGAAATAGGCTTCCTTTAGAATGTTCTGTGGAACTGGGCTAAGAATGATAATGAGGCAGCCTCAGAGCTCAGTGGAATTAATGGTGAGATTGATCAGTGATGTCTGCCATGACGCGCAATAGGGAAGTGGTAGCTTAAAGAGGAAGTCTTGCCACATTAAGATTTCCTTCTTTAGTGCAGTGGAAATATCAGCTTAAATCACGGACTTGTGTCCTCCAAACCTAAATATGGAAATGGCAAAAAGAAAAAAAAGAGCAGAAGGGGAAAAGTTGTTGAGGAGGAAAAGAATTAGAAACAACACGAGGGACAAATGTTAATAGAGAAAAGAAATAAAATGGCCGAGGTGGCCAAATTCTGGCATATTTATTGGGAATGTGTAGAATTTCACATGGGCTTTCTGGTTTTTTTTTTCTCACAAGATGAAAAGGAATCAAGAAACCACTGTGTTCTGATTTGTGTGGTCAGGACATAAACAGTCCTGCTAAGAAGAATAGTCTCTGAGGAGAAGGAGCTGGCAAAGCAATTCTCAGAGCATTAGGTTAGCAATCAACTGTTCAGAAAAGAAAATATCGTCCCGTTGTTACTGATTCCTCCTGGATTTGCCAGAACCAAGTTTATTCCAGAGTCTTTGAGAGTCATAGTTCTTTGAGCCATTTAGGGACTATTTGACTGTCAGATTTCAGACTCTTGCTAAATCCAGTTTCCTAGATTCCTGCTAAAAATAAGCAAGGGGATGGTCCCTGCAAACACAGCCAAACGTTCCTCCCTATTTCAGACCACAGGTGAAATGCAGAAGTAGGGAACACCTGGACCAGCTCCAAGCCCACACAGAACTGAACCTCAGACATGAATCATGGTTTGGCTCTGCATGAGCTGGTGTCAGAAAACACGTGCTCAAACTGAGAAAGAAAGCACATGTGAGACTTCCCTCTTGCTTCTTTTTGGAGGAAGTGAAATCACTCTTTTTGCAACGCAGATGCATAACTTTCTTTTTATTGGGGTACAATTGCATTACAATGGTGTGTTAGTTTCTGCTTTATAACAAAGTGAATCAGTTATACATATACATATGTTCCCATATCTCTTCCCTCAGATGCATAACTTTTGTAGAAAAGTTGCCTTTTTAGAGACCAAAGTTTAGCTTTTAGACACAAGCCCTTGAGAGTGGCCATTTGGAGAGTTAATGCGGTTGCCTGTGCCTTTCAGGACAAGAAAAAGTGGAAGAAGTTGCTGGCGAGCAGAGTAAAGCAAGACAAGAATGGGTGAAATGCTCTGGTCAAACTCTTGGAGGTCGATTCCTCCTATGTGACCATTACGAGCACCAACCGCTGCTGGTGGCATGCAAATTTAAGTTGAGCCGAAATTCCCATTTGCACTTCTTCTTTCATTTTTCCCCCATGAATTGCAAAGAGAACTTCCTTGAGCACAGCAAACACAGTCATAGGCTTTGGACCATCTCCAAATGATATATGGTATATGGAATATGGAAATTCCAGAAATATTTGGTTTCTTTTGTTTTTTAAATGTATATTTGCTGCTTACTTTTCTGAGTGCAAAAGTGATGGCTACCCATCCCTGTGTTTGGTACTTGGTAGATTCTCAATAAAAATTTGTTAAATGAGTAAAAACATGCTCATTGTTGAAAACTCAAAATGTAGAGAAGAGTGGAAAAAATTTAAATAATTCATAAAACCTACCTACTAGATATAATTACTGTCAATGGGTCAGTTGGTGTATATTCCTCTAGTTATATTTGTACATGGTTGAGGTCATATTGAATGTATGTCATGCCTTTTTCACATAACATTATGGCATAAGAACTTCTCACGTTATTAAAATTGTTTGAAAATATAATTACGATGGCTGTAAAATGTTTTGTCATATGGATGTAATATAACTTCACTCTTTTTTGGCTCTTTTAGTCATTTTCAATCTTTTTTTGCTATGATAAAAGTGAAGAGGAAGGCTGTTCAAAAGTAAATGACAGGGACTTCCCTGGTGGTCCAGTGGCTAAGACTCCACGCTCCCAATGCAGGGGGCTCTGGGTTCGATCCCTGGTCAGGGAACTAAGATCCCACATGCTGCAACTAAGAGTTCGCATGCCACAACTAAGACCCGGCACAGCCAAATAAATACATAAATAAAAATCTCTTTAAAAATATATTTAAAAAAAAAATAAATAAAAAATAAATGACAATGACTAAGTGTTTAGAGATATAGGAACGCCTGAATATTGAATTATCTATATTCACCTTCCTTGTATTTTCACTGAAGAAGAGTGAAGTCTCATCAGGATCTATTAAAACCAAAAAAAAAAGTAAGAAATTGTCAGCATGTCTTCATAACAATGTAAGTGAGTTTTCTAATTCTGATGAACTAGCCCTGAAACAGTTCGAAGAGAAGTATTTGGATATTTCAACAGACATACTGGAAGTACTCAAGGGCTTTCAACTCTAATTTTTCTAATTCTAGGATCACTCTACTGGGCTATAAACTTATAACTAACTGATTTATAAATTAACCAGAGGCTTGCTTCTCTAGCCAAGTAGAAGATGGACACTGGTTCATAAATTAATCCCTCTTGAATGTAAGTGAATTCCCCAGAGCATGGTAACTGAGGCATGAATAGACCCAGAATGTGGTATTTCTGGGTTCACAGAATACTATCAAGGTTTTTTTTAAAATTTATTTTATTCAAGTATAGTTGACTTACAATTTTGTGTTAATTTCTACTATACAGCAAAGTGATTCATATATACAAGTGATTCATATATATATATGTATGTATATATATTCTTTTTCATATTCTTTTCCAATATGGTTTATCACAGGATACTGAATATAGTTCCCTGTGCTGTACAGTGGGACCTTGTTGTTTATCCATCCTATATATAACAGTTTGCATCTGCTAATCCCAAACTCCCAATCCATCCTTTCCCCACTCCCCCTCCCCCTTGGGAACCACAAGTCTGTTCTCTCTGTCTGTGAGTCTGTGTCTGTTTCATAGATAAGTTCATTTGTGTCGTATATTAGATTCCACATATAAGTGATGTCATATGGTATTTGTCTTTCTCTGTCTGACTTATCTCACTTAGTATGATAATCTCTAGGTCCGTCCACGTTGCTGCGAATGGCATTGTTTCATTCTTTTTATGGCCGAGTAGTATTCCATTGTGTGTATGTACCACATCTTCTTTACCCATTCATCTGTCAATGGACATTTAGTCTGTTTCCATGTCCTGGCTATTGTAAATAGTGCTGCAATGAACATTGGGGTGCATGTATCTTTTGGAATTAGAGTTTTCTCCAGATATACGCCCAGGAGTGGGATTGCTGGGTAATATGGCAGCTCTACATCAAGGTTTTAATAACTAGTGGTGCTCAGACTGTGAAGCTAGGCAACTGGCCTCATTATTTCTGAAAACACTTGTCAGCTGCATCGGTGACAATCTGTGGTAATTCAGGTGCTTGAACCCTTCTTTCCAGAATGCATACAGGTGACCTGTAAATGGAAACATGACTTTTTCAGTCTCAGCACTGCATCCGTTTCATGGTATGGTTTAGAGAGCCATAAGGGTGAAATTGGGAGTTTCCATTAACTCCTCTGGATTCCCTGGTTCCCACTAAGTGTACTAGTTGTCCCAAAGGATTGACAGAGCTGGGCTTCAATTAAACCTGGTTCTAGATCAATGGGCCTGGAAACACTGCTCTGAACTATGGGGTTTAATAGGCTTAGCATTAGCATACAGAAACAAATTCAGGAAATTATCTTCTCCTAATAATATAATAAATGAATTGTTGCTTTAAAAAATGGAGTAATGAAGAGCCCCATTCATTTTTACGCACCTATCCTGGTTACATGCACTTAACAATGGAATGAAAAAATGAAAGTTATAGTAGTAGGTACCAACTTATTGCCAACTGTACACACAGGAAAAGGAAACTGGTATTGAAGTCCCAGAAGAGAGTAGTCAGGGAAAAACTGAAACATCAAGAGAGGGAACAAAACCGAAGCTTTCTTTCAAAGCTGGAAAACTCTCCTGGGGGTAACAGCAAAGTGTGTTGTTGCAGTTTTTCTGAGTGCCCACTGCTGCTGCAGGGTAACCAGCAGCTAGGGTAGTTAACTGGTAAGGGTATAGGGCTAAGTTTGCATATCTAGTACCACACAACTTTTTCAAAGTCCCAATTGGCCTTAATATCCCAATCGACTCTCATTTCCCCATTTTGCGATTAGATTAGCCTAAAGAGGAACTAGTGGCTTTAGGAGAACTGCTGAACTTTTCGTTTCAGCAACGGCTTTCTTTCCCATCAGTTCAGTCTGCCCCAAGCTTGCTGGCTGCCACTTAGTGCTAGTGTGTCAGGCTGGGGCTATCTGAGCCATGAACAGCTTCAGGGGTGCCATCCTTATCTGGGCAGTGGCAGCATGGGCTAAAATGAACAAACCTCTGGGAGACACAGATGAGGATGGATTTCAAAAATGCAAGAATGCCTTAAAACTACCTGTTCTGGCAGTCTTACCTGGAGGCGGCTGGGATAATCTGAGGAATGTGGACATGGGACGGGTGATGAACTTGACTTACACTTACTGCAGGACCACAGAGGATGGACAGTACATCGTCCCTGATGAGGTCTTTACCATTCCCCAGAAAGAGAGCAACCTGGAGATGAACTCAAAAATCCTGGAGTCCTGGGAGAATTACCAGAGTAGCACCTCCTACTCCATCAACATGGAGCTCTCCCTTTTTTCCAAAGTCAACGGCAAGTTCTCTCCTGAGTTCCAGAGGATGAAGACCCTTCAGGTGAAGGACCAAGCTGTAACTACCCAGGTTCAGGTAAGAAACCTGGTCTACACAGTCAAAATCAACCCAGATGCAGAGCTAAGCTGGGGGTTTAAGAAGGAGCTCTTGGACATCTCTGAGCGTCTGGAGAAAAACCAGACGCGGATGGCCACCTACTTGGCGGAACTGCTGGTCCTCAACTATGGTACCCATGTCATCACCAGTGTGGATGCAGGGGCTGCTCTCATTCAGGAGGACCACATCAGATCTTCCTTGCTCCAGGACAGCCAGAGCAGCCGCAGTGCAGTGACAGCGTCCGCTGGAATCACCTTCCTAAACATCGTGAACTTCAAATTTGAGGAGAACCACACCTCACAGAACGCCTTCACCAAGAGCTACCTCTCCAACCGAACCAACTCCAGGGTGCAGAGCATTGGAGGGCTTCCTTTTTACCCAGGCATCACCCTCCAGACCTGGCAGCAGGGCATCACCAACCACCTGGTGGCCATGGACCGAGCTGGCCTGCCTCTGTATTTCTTCATCAACCCTGACAGGCTGCCTGACTTGCCAGGACCCTTGGTGAAAAAGCTGTCTAAGACAGTGGAAACTGCTGTGAGATGCTATTACACGTTCAACACCTACCCCGGCTGCACAGATATCAACTCGCCCAACTTCAATTTCCAGGCCAACATTGATGATGGCTCTTGCGAGGGGAAGATGACCAATTTCTCCTTTGGCGGGGTTTACCAGGAATGCACCCAGTCCTCAGGGAATGAGGTTGTCCAGCTCTGCCGAAACTTGGAGCAGAGGAATCCACTCACTGGGAATGTCTCCTGCCCCTCGGGCTACACCCCAGTCCAGCTGCTCTCCCAGACCCACGAGGAGGGTTACAACCACCTGGAGTGTTCACGGAAGTGTACCCTCCTTATCTTCTGCAAGACGGTGTGTGAAGATGTCTTCCGGGTGGCCAAGGCAGAATTTAAGGCTTTTTGGTGCGTGGCTAGTGGCCAAGTACCTGAAAACTCAGGACTACTTTTTGGTGGCCTCTTCAGCGATAAGAGCATCAACCCTTCGACAAATGCACAGTCATGCCCAGCTGGCTACTTTCCACTGAGACTCTTTGAAAACCTCAAGGTATGTGCCTCTCAGGACTATGAGTTGGGATATAGGTTTTCCGTCCCATTTGGCGGGTTCTTTAGCTGTGCAGCCGGGAACCCCTTGGTGGATGCTGCCATGTACAAAGATTTAGGGGCACCTTCTCTAAAAAAGTGTCCAGGGGGTTTCAGCCAACACCTAGCCCTCATCAGTGATGGGTGCCAAGTGTCTTACTGCGTCAAAGCCGGGCTTTTTACAGGAGGGTCTCTGCCTCCCGTCAGGCTCCCACCTTACACCCAACCACCCCTCATGAGTCAGGCTGCCACCAACACTGTCCTAGTGACTAATCTTGAGACTGCAAGCTCCTGGATTAAAGATTCCCAGACCCACCAGTGGAGGCTCGGAGAGCCTCTCGAGCTTCGCCGGGCCATGAAGGTCATCCATGGGGACGGTAGTGGTCTCTCTGGAGGGGCAGCAGCCGGGGTCACACTGGGGGTCACCACCATCCTGGCAGCTGTCATTGCCCTGGCCATCTACGGCACCCGGAAGTACAACAAGAGGGGATACCAGGCGGTCCAAGACGAGAGGCAGAGTTTGGTTACAGGCACGGCTGTGAATGGAGGCGCCCTCGACCAAGAACAGGCGCAGAGTCCAGCCTAGGCTCTCCCAGGAAACTATTTCTCTTGTCTCCGGCCAGAGCTTCAAACACGTCTTTCATTTTCTCTTTCCACTTCTGCTTTCCTAAGTATTGATGTGGTAAATGCAACGAAAGGCAGGTATAACTTTGGGACTTTCTTAGGTCTTTGGGCCAGAAAATGAATAGAGGTACGTGGACAAAGTTGTGGGAGAAGTTGGAGAACAGTTGTGAGTTTTTAAGCAAAAGTCCTCCTGGAGCCTAAAACACTAGGGAGGTGTCTCTTCTCTACCTGCGTCAGTAAGTGTCTTCACCTGAATGCCCATGTGTAAAAAGAGAGGAGGGAGAATGTTGATATTTGAATTTGAAGACGCATTTAATCTGAGGTCAGCCATGGTTTCCAATTCATGAGCTCTAAGAATGTATGCCTTTACGTGTTACCTTCCCACTATTTTGTGTTTTTAAAAAGCTGTCTGGATTTCATACTCCTGGAGGCGGACGGAGCCCCCAGAAGACACAGGAGGTCCTGCTTGACAATTGCTTTTCGGCTTTGAGGGCTCTGAATTGATGAACTGTGTCATCTCCTCTGGGTCCTCTCAACATCATCTGAACCGAGAGATGGTGCCTATACTAGGCCCACTTTCTCCAACTTCACCACAGTTAAGACTTACTGAGACCAGGCCGCTCTTGGACTTCAGACTAGGGTCATAAAGTCCTCAGAAAACATTTTAACATATAAACTTCTATTAAGAGGTCAAGGGAGAAGGGATGGTTTGGAGACCAGGAGTGAGTGAAGAAAGGGTAAAAACTAGAAAAGAGTCTGGTGCTCATGGGAAATTGAAATTCTTACCCACAGCCAACTACTTGGTTTTGTCCTCTTAGCTCATCATAAATGGGCAAAGAAAGGAGCTGCAGGTTTGGATAGATCAAGCATTACCATCTCATTTTCTGTTACCAAGGTACAATCCCTTTCTCTTCCATGGATGGCCATCCCCCCTTCAGGTCGTCCCCATCACACGCACACACACCCTCAAACACACACACACCACATTCCAACAAGAAGTCTGCATTTTTCTGGGGGTAGGAGACAAGAAAAACACAATAAGTCAAAGTAAGCCCACACCTAAGTAGCACTTCATCCCTAAAACCTAAACAGAGTAAAAAATTACCAATTAGGTACCCTACCCTTATTTGTCTTTTCCAGCAGAAAGGGTGTTGACATGATCAAATCAATTCTTTTAAATGAAACGAAAAAGCCATCCAACGTCAGTTGTGACACATTTATTTCAGTTCCAGGCTGACTTCCCTGGGTCATGTAGCATGATACATGATTGTTACTTGGCAGTTGGGGCTTTGCCCAATTTTAAAAACAGTGTCACCTAATTGTAATTATTAGGGTGAATCTGTTAATATTCTTCCGCAACATTCTTTAGAGTTACATATTTCTTCACCAAATCAAATGTCATTGGCGAGTTATCTTTTTGAAGGATAATTTGTCCTCATTAACATTCACAGTTTAGGCTTATATTAGATCCTTCTTCTGAGTACCTTGAAGCATCCCAGACTGTGGGGAGATGGGAGGGGGCGTCACACATTCACCTCTCACTGTGATACAGGGAAGTGATTCACAGAATTTGAGTCGTGCTCTCAGCCAGAGACATCGATTTCTACAACCTCTCTACCAAACCCCTGTTTCTTAAGCATTAAAATGTTCTCCTTAAGCTCTGGGTGTTTTGTGGGTATGTTTCAGCCAAGCTAACCACTTTCCTGCCAATACTGACTTCCCCGTGAATTCTTTGAAGATTACTGAGTCAGAGAGACCAAGTATAGCTAAAGCCTCCCAGACTTTTTTTTTTTTAAAGAAGATGTTGGGGGTAGGAGTTTATTAATTAATTAATTTATTTTTGCTGTGTTGGGTCTTCGTTTCCGTGCGAGGGCTTTCTCTAGTTGTGGCAAGCGGGGGCCACTCTTCATCGCGGTGCGCGGGCCTCTCACTATCGCGGCCTCTCTTGTTGCGGAGCACAGGCTCCAGACGCGCAGGCTCAGTAGTTGTGGCTCACGGGCCTAGTTGCTCCGCGGCATGTGGGATCTTCCCAGACCAGGGCTCGAACCCATGTCCCCTGCATTAGCAGGCAGATTCTCAACTTCACCAACTTATACTTCTAACAACGTTGCACATAAATACGCATCCAAGTGTATACTTAAGGAATACTCTGTTCGACTGTTCATCCACAGGAAATCAGAATGAGGGAGTCTGTGGCTTACATTCATCAATTCACTTTACAGAATCAGAACCTCCATGAGGGGTTCACAGGCTCCGCTTTCAGAATCCCGCTTTCCTGACCGGCTAGCTCAGGCTGGCATCTGTGGAAAGACTAACCACACTCCACAGACTATCAGAAATAGAGACACATTTGGGTGACAAAGGCGGCTTTGCAATTGCATTTTATTTTTGTGATCTCATTAGTATCGAGATGATCAATACTAAACACGTATTTGAAAAACAACAGCCTGTAAACTATTGAAACATACACGATATTGTAGTCAGGTGAAGGGAACTTTAAGAAGCAAACGTTCATGGCTTTTAAGACGGTCTTTCCCCCACAGTTTCACTTACTTATTTCTCCTGCCACATGGTCTGTTCCTTTAGAGGAACAAGAAATCGAGCTAGGTAACTTGGTCAAACGTGTGGGTAGCAAAGATGTGAAAGAATTAGAAAAATGGACTCTCCCGTTCAGTGGAAGGGCTTGTGGTTGCTTACGGACTTAGGGAGGTAACCGCAGTGCCTCACAGGTCGGAGTACTGGTCTACAGAAAGCAGGTTGACGGCAATTTTGTGGTTGCTCATTTACCATTTATTGTTCTGCGCATACACCTCATGAGCACCAGGTGGCGATGTCCTCTCACAGAGCAACACCAAGGACGTCAAAAGACGCTGGCTTCAAACAATGATTTGCGACAGGACATTCACCTGCCCTCTCCCAGACCCACCTCCTCCCCACTCCCCACCAATGTCAGTGGCCACAAACAAGGAAAGAGGACAGGGTCCTTTCTTGTACCACACGGGACCTTCCCCCAATCCTCTCATGCCCACAACAGTGCAATACCAGGACGAACACTTTTGACCAAGTATAAAACCACAGAGAAGTCCAAGCTTTACAAACGGGGGACGAAAACACAAAGGCACACACAACCACACATACACAATTCATCTTTTAAGGGATGAGCATATAACAAGGTTTGTCTCCAATCCCATGTGTCATCCCTGGAGACTCAGGAAGGGAGAAACTAGGCTGCTGGTGCTAAGATGATGAAAGGAAAGGCATGAAATTCCCTGCACGGGGCAGGGAACACAGCAGGGCTTCCGGTGGGAGAACTTCCTGTGTCAAAGTGATGGATGCACAGGGCCTCTGCTGGAGGGGGTTCTCACCGAACCAGAGACTGTACCTTTCCAGGTTGGCACAAGAGAGAGGGCAAAGGAATGCCTCCCGCCTTGCCTGACACAGTGTTAGAAAGGAAGTTTAAGATTCCTTCTTCTGAGAAGGTCCCACAAATAGAGCAGCATGAGGATGAGGTAGTCCCTACTGAGCATCCTTAGAGAGCAAGAGACACGGGGCGCCGATACTATCAGCGCCCTTGGGGGGGGGAAGGCTTGAAGGTACGAAGATGAACTCTCAAAGGGGTATTGCCCCTGGCACACTGTCTGCCTTACATGTTCCCTGCATCCTCTTCTTTCTGCTCCTGGCCGTCCCCTTCTCCACCCACACCTTCTTCTGCCTGATCCAGGGAAATCAATCTCTCCCCACGGCCCTCTGCTGGTTGTCAAAGCATTCTTCTTTCTTTCCCATCTCCTACTGCACAGCTCTATCTACCCGCTGACGCTCAGTCTGTTTCCTCATCCCCTGTGGGTGAGGAACCCAGGGGATACTTGACAAGGGTGCTGAATGGAGGTAGGGATGGTACGAGGCTTATAATGTGGCTCATCTCTGGCACGGCGTAGCCTTAGCCTGGCAAAGGGCATGGACGTGACATCAAAAGCTGCAGGGACGTCTCTTCCGTTGAGTTCAGATGTTTCCTTCCCCACTGTGGCAGGAAACTGCCCCATGGTGCCGTGAACTCAGGCCCTGGTCTGCTGGTGAGATAAATGACTGATGAGCGAGACTGGAACTCAGCCAGCAGGAGAAATTCCTCCTGTCAGAGCTCCCTCTGCTGGAGCCGATTAACACCCCTATAGCCATTTGGAAAAGGAGGGGAGCGTGACCCAGAAGCTGGGTGACACCCAGGTGAGCCCACTGGCCACCCGACAGTCAAAACGTCTGCAGGCGTTTGGAGCAAGCAGCTTGGAGCCCGCTCTCAGAAAAGCTTGGCTTCTGCTTCTAACTTAAATACCATTTTTGAAGGTTCTTCCATTTCCACCTTTCTAGCATTGAAAACCTTCCAAATACTATGAAATATATATGCATATATATATATACGTTAAACCCCCAAACGTGAGGTATATAAATTCGAATTAGAATCCAGAGGAACTTCCCCCAAACACGTAGTTCAAAGAACCCACTTTCAAAGGGAGGATTGGGTTTCCCTTCTTGGTCCCCCTTCTCTCCTCCCTGACACACAATCCCTTCCTTAACAGGAGCTGAAGGGAATGTCAGGGAGGGGATAGACAGGGTCTTGGGACACAACCCAGACGCAGGTTGGACTGGACCCTAATGTGGCCCCAATCCTGCTGGGAATGGGCTGGAGTCTCCCTCACGCTCTGGGTCATCCTGTAATCGACGAGGGAGGTGAGGGGCCCAGCACCACCTCCGGGCTCTGATTAGCAAATGTGCACAGAGACAGATTGAAGCCCTCGTAGTCTGGCTCAGATCTCATCTTGAAAGAGATATACAAAGGGGTCAGTCCAGCCCTCACCTTACACATCTTCCCAAGCATAGTTCTATCTTCTTCTGGGTCCAAGTTTACTATGGGATGGGCTGGCAAAGGGTGAGGCAAGTCAAGGGCCCACAGCCTGGCTGTTTCATCCCCATCAGAATGGGGGTTTGACATCTTACAAGACAGAGTGTGAGAAGACGATGGGACCCTCCACCAACCTGGCCCAGCAGTGCACACACGCGCACACACGCACATGCACATACACATATATGCACGCACACAGATGGCACAGAGCCCAGCCTGGGCTCCACTCACAGTGACTGGATGAAACTCATGGAATCTTTGAGCTGGTCTGGGATGAGTTGGGAAGAAGGCTATGGGCTCCTCTCCCTGAGGACTGTTCAGATGCTAAGTTGGATGCAGGCTCGGATCTGATCAGAGAGGGGCCGGAGACATCGTGGGATGCGGCCCCAGAGAGGAACCCCAGAGCCTATCCATCTGTATGCCTCTTTGGACAGGTCAAATGTGGGAGGAGGAGGGAGGGCCCAGAGAAGCCAGGGCGCTGATGAGAGCTGAGCCTGCTCCCGGGAGCCTGTGCCACCCTGACCCTCTTGGCAAGACGTGCTTCCTTGCTGTACACCGAGGCACGGATTTCTGACGTCACAGCAGTTTCGCGGTTCACCACTTTGCCCCCCAGTCTTGCACAGTGAGAGCCCCTCACCTCCAGCGGAGGAGAGAAAAGCAGAAACTCCACTCTCGAAGCAGAGTGGAAGCAGCAAGAAACCGGCTGAGGCATGAACCTCTGGCTTCACAAGGCCAGGATAAGGAGTGCCCATACCCTAAGCGTGCTGCCCGTGCCCCCTGCTCAGGGGGGTGAGTGGGGTCCCTGCCTACCCAGCACCGAAAATTCCATGGGAACAGACTGAGGATGACCCTCATCCCACGTCCCCTTTGCGTTGGATGAGGTTTGTGGATGACACCACCTTATTCATTCTGACTGCTCCCCCCAGCCTGGGGCTGGGAGGGTTGGGGGGTGGAGACAGGACATTAGGGGAGACAGGGAGTTGGGAGGGCATGGCGCCAACTTCCACATTGACTCTCCCCACTTCCTGACCTGGGGTCCCATGGCCTCTCCCACCCCAAAGCCCCTCCGGTTCAGTCCGCCTCCTGGGCAGTACTGCCCTCAGAAATGCCCTGGGCAGCCAGCTCAGCCAGCACGTTATCCAGGTAATTGGCATCTGGGTAGCCGTGGCCAGTGAGATTAGAGCCAAACTCTGTCTTGTGATGGACCTCATTCCAGATGACGGTATCTGACTCGCCTGTGGTGCTGGACGTACCGATGGCAAAGATGAGACGGCGATCCCAGGCCACAAGCAGCAGCTTCAGGACCTAAGAGAAAAGACAGGAGGTCAGAATCAGGCACCCGGTGGTGGTCCAAGACTATCCCTTGGGAAGTGGAGAGTCCTCCCAAGGGTCCGAGCCCCTCCTGCATCGTGATGCCCTAAGCAGCACAGTGAATAGAAAGGGATTTGCAAATGGAGTCAGGGACCTGCAGGTTAAGTCTTGACTCTGTCGTTGACTAACTGTGTGGCCGTGGACAAGTTACACCACCTCTCTGAGCTTTCATTTCCTTACTTATAGAATGGCAATGGTACGCTTTACCCCTGAAGGTTGAGCGCAACTTAGGGAGTACTATGTGAAAAGCACTTTCACAGTAGTGCTTGGCACACCTACTCAACAAATGCTAGGTGCAAGCATCGTAGCTGCGTATTAAAAGCTGGGATCTAGGCATCCAAGGCACTTATGATCTGAGATCTTCTGAGCTATGCCCTCCCCCCTGCCATCACCAACACCTGAATGTGGTATTAATCGATCCACAGCTAAAGTTGTGGAATATCTCTCCAAGGACATGGTGGAAGCGTTTTGACCTCTTCCAGGCTATTTCATATTTATTTTCTCATCTGATCCTCACAGCCACCCTTTGAGGCAGGTCTGGCAGGCACTAATATTATCTCTGTTTTGTAGGTGAGGCTCAGAGAGGCGTTAGGGCTTGCGGAATGTTCTAATTCAGCTGCATTAGAAAAATCTTTGTTAAGATGAATGCCTGACGCCCTGACCAGCATGAAGGCGGCACCCGATTAAAATGCACTGGGTTCAAAACCGAATGACTATAACCATGGCGCGAGCTGGAGGTGGGGAATCTTAATAGTAATAAGAGTAGCAGGCTTTGAAACTAAGAGTTACCATTTCCTGAGTGTTTACTTACTAATGCCAGGCACTGGGTCATGTAATGGTTATAATAATTGGCCAAGACACGATACTCATTATCCCTTCTCCGCAGAAGAGGAAACAGGCTCAGAAGACAAAAGATTTGCCTTGGTCACAGCTAGAAAGTACCAGAGGGGGCCTTGGCTTCAGGACTGCTTGACTTTCCCATCCCTGCTCTCAGTCATGTCTCTGTTGACTCTCAGGTGGGGCTCAGTATAGATTCCATGGAGAGGCTGCTTCTGAGCTGATCTCAGAGAGAGGGGAGGATATGAGGCATATTAATAGAGCAGGACGTATAGACACTGGAAATACATATCATCCAAGGCATGGATAATTAAGAGCGCTGCCACCACACTGGGCACGTTACAAACGCGACCTTCATTTAATTCTTACAACATCCTGTCCATACAGCTAGAAGTGATCACCATTCTTTTACAGATTAAGTCAACTTTACGTCAGTTTCCACAGCTGGTAAATGGCAGAACTAGGATTTGAACCCAGGCTCGTCTGGCTCCAAAGCCCATGCTCTTATTACTTTGCTCTGCAGAGGAGCCCAAGGTTAGCATCGGGGAACAGCAGACAGGAGGGATGAGGGTGAGGAATTGGTGAGAGGGGACCCACACTGTAGTAGGTCTTGTATATCAAGCAGATTGTCCTTGTGAAGAAGGAAGGGAAAGCCATCCTAACAATTTTGTATTGTTTTCTCTCACTTTATTTCTGTTAAGCAAGGGGAGTGATGCCAGAAACTGTGTTTCAGGATTACTATTCTGGTGACAGATAACTAGGTTGGCAGTGGCAGGATTAGAAAAGGATTCAAGCGGTTTGGAGGGCAGTGCAGGGAGAAATGTGTGGTTCAGAGCCAGAGTCCGAGATGTTCATGTGTCCACTTTGGTCCCAGGGATGCAGAGTATGTCATTAACGTGAAGAGGGAGGCCTGGTGGAGGAGCAGCTCTCGGCAAGAGGATCCTAACTTTAACTGCAGGACTTGATGGTGGAGATGTTTAGCCAGCAGTTGGAGCTGTAGATCTCGAGCGTAGAGACGTGGCTGTTCAGGGCGAACAGGTATCAGGACTGGCCCTGCCTCCTAATCTGGGGACACTGAACTGGGCACCTCTTCAGGATGATATGGTTGATTCTCTTATTGTCCCGAACTATCTGATTCTTCCCCTCTGAGAGACTATAGCCACGCTCTTTGCCATGAGCCACACTCTTTGCCAAGGGGCCTCCCTGTAGGCAGGGCACCAGCTCCTTGTCTGGCTTGTCCGTGACTTGCTGGGGCCTATGAAAGGTGAGTGGAAGTAACAAGCTTCCAGGAGCAGCTTTAATGGGATTGTACACTACTGCTTGGATTCTCTCTTGGTCCTCTGCCTCATTCCACGGGAAGGGGATGGACCACGGAAGGGCTGCTCCTTTGACCTGGATTCCAGAACAGGAAACCACATGGAGCAGATGAAAGCTGACCCACAGCAGCAACTGAGACACAGCCACTAACATGCAAAGTACATGAGAAATAAACAGTGGTTGAAGGAAGCCACTGAGATTTAGAGGTTGTTTGTTACACAGCGTGACCTAAAGAAAGCTAAAAAAGGCACACCTCCCGTTCAATAAATCAACGGTTCTTTTCACTTTTGAGATCAGGGACTGTTTTGAAAATACAATGATTTTCTGGCCTTATCCACAGGAAAATGAACATGAAATTTTAATTCTAATTTTAGAGTTCATGGAACCACCGAAGCCTCACCGGGAATCACTAAGAATCCAGAAACCCAGTGATTTTTCCCTCTACTCTTTTGGGGAAAATAAAAGTATTCATTAAAAATAAATAAGCAAATAAAATTCCACAAATTAAGATCCCTGCCCCAGAGCAGTGCTTCTCAAGCTTTAATATGCTGTCAGATCACTTGGAATCTTGTTAAAATGACGTAGGTCCTAAGGTTCTGCATTTATATCAGACTCTTAGGTCTTGTCACTGGTGCTGGTCCCAGGACCTGCCATTAGGCAGCAAAGCTCTAGAGGAAGGATCCTAAAATAGATGAATTATTGCCAGTAAAATCCAGGAGAGGAAAAAGCCAAAAGCCCAGGCCCCACCACCCTGCAAAAATAAAATTCTAAACATATCCATCCTACTTCTAGTTGACTTGACTATGACTTTGCTACATGGGCACCTAGAGTTACAGGAGATCCAGTTCTGTTTAGCATCGTAGGGAGCAAACTTGAGGCCCTAAGAGACAAGTAAATTCCCCAGCCCTTCGCTGAAACCTGCTCTCACCTTTCTCCCTTTCTCGCTGTCTGGAAGGTAACAGTGTCGTGGGAAGCCACGGGCGCTGAAACTTTTCCCAGGATTTGGGTGTTCTGGCCCCTGAAAGCAGAAAAAAAAAAGAGAGCAAAGAGCATTTTTCAAAATCTTTTGGATGCAGGGGGTGCAGGCTGTGATCGATTCAAATAATGATGAATACCAATGGCCACAGAGTCTAGACAGAGAACAGACCCAAAGAGCGGTGGGAGTAGTGGTTTAACACATACTCGAGTCCTTGGACCTGGCTCTGGACCCAGCGCTGCTGCCTCCCAGCTGTGTTAGCTGGAGCTGCTCTCCCTTGGGGTGTTAATTCCCTACCCCTTAAATAAGGAAGATGTGGGACCGTTTTGAATGTTAAGGCGCACGTTCAGAGCCGAGCAGCTGTTTATCACCTTCATCATCATCTATTCTGGCTCTTTTGTTTTACAAGAGAGGAAAACTGCAGCCCCAGAGGTTAAATGACTTCCGTTATGTTAATGGCTTTGCCAAAACTTAAGCCCAGGTTTCCTGAAGCATACTCTGGACTTTTTTGACCTCTAAACTACTCAGAATAACATAAGTGCCTGTGAGCTTTGAGCCAAGAGCCATGCGATCAGAATTATCTGAATGATTCTTGGGTATTTTCTCCTTTGTCCTCATGGGTTTTGGTTTGTTGTCTTATTTAACAATATACATTGGCATATTCACGAGTAAAAATCTTCTGACATTTCAACTGTCATCATCCAATACCCCTATTACGCAAGTGGTCTCAAGCCACCAGGTGGGAAAGAAACTGAAGCAGAATTTAGCCAAAAACGAGGCTTCCTAATCAGGGTTCAGATTGGTCTACAGGTCCCTTTGAGAAGCTCATGAAAAATGAGGGATTCTCTCCCAGTAACAATGCACATATTTTCCCCCTACACACAATGTTTGTCTATAATTTCTGAGCGCCCCTGGCCCCCCTCAGAGTCTGTGAAACCCTTTTTTAAAATCCCTTCTAGATGAAGCCAATATAATATTGATAATTCCACACAGCTCCTGGTACAAGCTCTCACACCGTAGATCAGTAACCGTATCCTGGCTGAACAAACGAATGAGCGAGTGAATGCAGGAATGAATGAATGAGTGACAAAACTTCAAGAAAACACAGATTTTCCATTTTCTCTTACTAGGGACGACAGTTCCAGAATGGTTTTAAAATTTTGTGATTAAAACAATCTTGTTTAATGGCGCGGCTCAGGATCATGTATGATTTTGCAAACTGAACAGCACGATGGGTAGAGTGGAGTCTCAGAGAAAGGAAAGATTACAGGGAACGGAAAGAGGCAACAGTGTCTTCTGGGAGACGCGGGACTTGAAGGTTCTGAATTTCACATTCTTACGAAATCACATTTACAACATTCCCACGGCCACGGCTGTTTCTAAGCCAGGCTGGACAAACTGATGGCCGATTCTCACCACGGTTCTGCCCGCTCCTCTCCTGCCCGGGACTTGCCTGTTATGCGGCCAACACAGACACCTGCTTGGCACCAGCCCACCAAGGCTGTGTGCTCCCCGCACGGTGACAAGCTCAGCAGTCACGACTCTGCCTTGGCCCCGCTCAGAGTTTCTCCCCCAGAGAATCATCGTCTGCAGTGAAGGCAGAGCTTACAGGGCCTCACTCCTCATGAAAGCCCAAGCTGTGTGGTCCCTGGGGTCTCCAGGAATGGACTTTGCCCTGAGGGTTCTGCTACCCACTCCCACGGGTGGTCTACGGAACGGCTGTAAGGACAGTGCATGGATGCATTTCCTTTGACACAAGGTTTTCCTAGGGGAGCCGTGGCACCTCCAGAGGCAGCAGGTGGGCACCTCTATACCCTAGTGCAGGCTCCCCGTTCTTTGGTCCTGGGGTCCAGGAACAAAGAACATCCTCTAAAGTGGTTGCCCCACCCCGACTTTGCCCATGTCAGTCTGCCCTACTTCCCCCAAAGGCCACTGGCTGTTTCTCGGGACTCCCGTACTCTCATCCTTGGCCCTATTATACCCTCCCTGGCAGCCCTAGAATCAACCCAGAAGTCTCACTTGCCCTCACATCCAACCATATCTCCCTGGTCCCGGGCCCTCCCTTTTTCATGACTGGAAGCTAAATTATCGCAGTGGTCTCCCAACTGGTCTGTCAGGTCACCCCCCACTCTTTTGCCAGACTGGCCCTCCTAAAGCAGCTCCCCAATCACACGACCTTCCATAACCCTAACCAACGCCCGACCACCTCGAGGGATGCCCCGCCACCAGCCTGTCAAGGAGAACCTACAGCCTTCACCCTGGTGTCGAAGGCCTCCCGACCTGGCCACAGTCCCCCTTCTCTGCCCGCTCTCTCACATCCTCCTTACTCCCTCCTCCTGTGTGTTGTCTGTCCGCCCTGCTTCCCACAGCTTGTATCAGTGGTGCACATCCGTTTTTACTCTATAGTTTAGTGATGTGTATTTATTTCTGCCTGACTGGTTGATACGTCCTTCAAAGAAGAGCCATGTTTTTAAATTCAATTTTTTACAGACTATTACATCTCTCTGTTTTATTTCTTCCTTATCTCACTAGAAGGGGGACTTCAGGGAAGCAAGGGCTGTGTCTGTTTAGCTCACCATTCTTTCTCTAGCATCTAGAACATGTCTGGTCCCCTGTCCACACTCAAATGTTTGTTAAACAAAAGACAAAATGGAGGAAGGCAAGGAGGAAGGAGGAAAGGAAGGTAAACTAATAAATATCTGTTAAATAAATGAATCCAGTGAACACCCTAAACATTTAGAAAAAGCTTCAATGTGTGAAGGAAGGGACACGTTTGTGTTTACTGCCAGGAAAATTGTTCAATTTGTCCGTTAGGGCTGTCTTTTGAAGAATCAAAAGAAATGTCCACAAAAGTCAAGGACTATCTATCAAATTACAAATGCAAATACCATTTGACAAAAAAAAAAAATCCACTTCTAGAAAATTATTCTACAGATATACTCACATGCGTGCAAGGTTATTCATGACATTTTGTTGTAGCAAAAGATTGGAAACAATCCATATGCCCATCATATGGAGATGGCTGAATATAAATTATGGTACATTCATACAAGGGATGATTATGCAAAGCTAAGAAAGAATGTGGAAGTTCTCTCTATACTGACATGGAAAGATCTACAGACTATATTGTTCATTGAAAATGCAGGGTGCGTCCACGTCCTGGCTATTGTAAATAGTGCTGCAATGAACATTGTGGTACATGTGGGAAGCAGCAACATAGCACAGGGAGATCAGCTCGGTGCTTCCACGACCTACAGGGGTGGGCTGGGGAGGATGGGAGGGAGGCTCAAGAGGGAGGGGATATAGGGACATGTGTACGCATATGGCTGATTCACTTTGTTGTACGACAGAAACTAACACAGCACTGTGAAGCAGTTATACTCCAATAAAGATCTAAAAAAAAAGAGGGCTTCCTTGGTGGCGCAGTGGTTGAGAGTCCGCCTGCCGATGTAGGGGACGCGGGTTTCGTGCCCCGGTCCGGGAGGATCCCACATGCCGCGGAGTGGCTGGGCCCGTGAGCCACGGCCGCTGAGCCTGCGCATCCGGAGCCTGTGCTCCGCAACGGGAGAGGCCATAACAGTGAGAGGCCCGCGTACCGCAAAAAAAAAAAAGAAAGCAAGTGCAGCGTGCAGAACAATATGTCTGATATGTCACCTTTGTGTGAAGATGGGAGGAGCGGATGAAGTCTTTGTTGCAAATGCACAAAGAACCCTGAAAGGATACATAAGAAAGTGAGAACAGTGGCGGAGAGTCGGGGAGGGTGAGACTGGGTAGATGGGGGACCGGAGTGGGAAGGAGACTTTTCATAGCATAACATTGTCTTAGCAGCTCTGGCTGCTATAAGAAAATAACATAAACTGGGTGGCTTGTAAACAACAGAAATTCATTTTTCACAGTTCTAGAGTCTGGGAAGTTCCAGATCAAGGTGTCGGCCGATTCAGTGTCTGGTGAGACACCGCCACATAAATTGTTCTGTTTCGCAGGTTCACAGCTGGAGAGGAATTGGCCTCAGAATGAATTCTACCTTGAGTCTCACCCTATCTAATGTAGATGATATCTAGGTAAGACTTCGGACTGAAACTTTGAAGTGGGTGCGGGAATGTGTTAAGACTTGGGGGCTATTGGGATGGAGTGAATGTATTTTGTGTGCAGGAAGGACATGAATTTGGGGAGGCCACGGGTGGAGAGCTGTAGACTGAAAGTCTGGGTCCCCCCCATAAATTATTATGTTGAAACCTAATCCCCAATGTGATGGTATTAGGAGATGTGGGGGGTCCCTTGGTGGGTGATTAGGTTACAAAGGTGAAGTCATCAGGAATGGGATCAGTATCCTTATAAAAGAGACGCCAGAGAGGCTGCATATCCCTTCTGCCACGTGAGGACACGGTAAGAAGACGGTGTACAAACCAGGAGGCGGGCTGCCACCAGACACTGAATCTGCTGGCATCTCAATCTTGAACTTCTCAGCCTCCAGAACAGTGAGAAATAAAGTTCTGTTGTTTAAAAGTCATCCAGTCTGTGGGTTTTTTTGTTTGTTTGTTACAGTAGCTTGAATGGACTGAAGACAAACATTTACCTGCAAACATTTGAACTTTAAATGATAAAAGCCAGTGGCTAAGGGTGGGCTCACCTGAATGCCAGGGGGGATGCTGTAGATGATCCGGATGGTTTTGCAGTCTGGGTGGCCAGGCAGAGAGTGGGGAATGAGGTGGTACTCCATCTTCCCTGGAGGCTGGGTACCTGTCTTCACCCCATAAATGGTCTTACAGGTTGGACACTGCAAACTCCCATCCTGAAGAGACAAGGTCAGAATAGGAAACAGTTTTACTAATGACCTTCCCACCCAACCCCAAAAGGTACCTGAGATAAAGGGCTGGGGTCGGGGGCAAAATGCACTCAAATGAGTAACAGACCTGAGTTGCCCCCCTGCTTGGCCACTGAGGCCATTGAAATCTGAAGCTTTCTCCAAAATGAGAGGAGGAAACTTCCACACCAACCCCATGCTCCACGCTAAGGGACATGTAAGAGAGACCCCATCCTTCATAAGGAGACCGGGCTTTGCCCTGCATCTCAGGACCCTGATGGGGGGATGGTGGGGGACTCTGGGTACAGTGACGTGTGGGGTCGTGGTTTCACAGTGGGACCTGGTGACGTGTCTTCTGGAAGGATAGGAGGAGAGCTTGGGAGAGAGCCTGGACAGTAAATCCTGTTCCCAGCTTGCAAAAAGAAAGGGAGTGAGGAGAAGGAAAGCGTGGGCAGGGAACAACGTGTGTACAAAGTGCTGTCACACAGCGGGGACCAGAGCTCTCCAGGACATCCAGATCTCCTCGGGGAAGACTGGGATCCTCTGCGGGGCTATTTAAGGACGTTTCCATTCAAACTCTACTCATTTAAAGGAACAGCTTGTATTCAGGGCAATGGAAGTTACTCCGTGTGATCAAAGGATAGGAATCCAAGGCCAGGGTCCCACTCTGTTCTGGCCTTAACTTGCTTCGTGACCTTGGATGAATCACTCCATCCAATAAATTCTCTCTGGGCCTTTTCACCCCGCTTCTCTGTAAAGAAGATAAAAACTGTGTGCTTCAAAGTATTAGTGCAAAAGAGAATAAAGGATAGTGTCTTCAACATTTTTGAAGCACCAAGGAAATAAACGCAAGAGTCCTAGATTATTCTTGAATACAGTTATCAAAAAAGGGAATACATGTCCTAAGAAACCTCTTTAAACCCAAAATAACCTCTTCAAATGCCAAATCCCGATGAAACTTTTTTCTTAGGGTCAGGATATTGGGCAAGGGATACAGACACACATCGTTCACGAATAATTGAGCTCTCTGAGACAGAGAAAGATCCCAAGATTGGCACTTCGGGAGTTTCAACCACAGGGCTATATTAGGGTGAAGGGAAAAAACATACAGCCATAATACAAAGGAGATACCAATTTGAATAACAATGCTAACAGCACTCTATAAAGTAGGGATTGTTTTATCTCCATTTTCCAGATGGAAAATGAAATGTCCGGGAGGTTGAAAATCTTGCCCAAGGCCATTTGGCCACTAAGCCAGGGTTTGAGCTTACGTCTGCTGCCTTTACTCTTTTCCCACAGCAAGAGACGTACAGAGCAGCCTCTGAAAGCCAAACATTTTTTTGGATGAATAAGCAGTTGGATATCACAAAAATCTCAGACTCTGAGGCAATCCAAGATGGGCCTGGAGAAATGAGTAGAATTCAAATTCATGCAGATGGGGAATGAAGGTTATTCCAGGCATGGGAGAGAACATGAGAAAACTCAATGGCTTAGGCATTGTAAGCAGAGAGTTACCATCTGAGGACACTCCCAGATTCCTGGAAACCAGCTCTCTTGGACAAGACAAGCATCACAGACAGCCTTCCCCTCCTCGAACTAGGACCCTAAGGGACTTCCAGTTATACCTTGGTAAAATCTTTAGTGCTTTTGAAGGGGCGGTGGAAGGTGTTTTGAAATTGTCCACCGAAAATGAATCGTAACTGAAAATCACTAGCCCTGGGAGAAGGAAGGGTGATGGGAAATCCATCCATGCCAGTATGACTGGATACTAACCCCTGGCCCATCATCATGGACCACTCCCCCCTGGGACTCTCAGGGACAGAAGTCTACACCTTTCAGACCACCACTCAGTGTGGATACAGGGGGAGAGTCGGGTAGCATAGACCAAAAGGAAGGTAAAGACAGAGTTTACCAACATCATAATTTCGTGGGAAATTGATCCTGCTGAGAACAACCAAGTTCATCACTCCTGCTGCCCTGGGATGCCTTTGAGACTCCCCAAACCACCTGCGTGCCACTCCAATAAGGCCTCCATGCTCTCACACCCCAGGGCCCACGAGGGAGGTGGCAGCAGCCCCACGGGCTGGCACTAACCTTGTTGCCATTGTTGTACATGGCGACCAGGCAGTAGATGTGGTAGATGTGGCCGCATCTGGACAGCTTACCCACTAGGTCAGGCTTGACCGTCGGCTGTGGACCCTTGTAGCCTGAGGGGGCCGTGAGGCGCTCCATACAGATGGTGCAGTCCTGGGGGTGGGAGGGGACAGAGGAAAGAGGACATCAGCTCTCAATCAGCCTAGGAGGCCAAAGCGTCTCCAAGGTGGTTCCCGCGTGATCTCAGAGGTCAGGTGAGCTATTTCTTCTCCTCTTCTAGAAAGCCCACAGACCAGGGTAAACATGCCTTTGGGAATCTAAATAGAATTCTGCCCTGCTCTGCACAACAGAGAAATTCCTGAAACAATTCCTGGTGGTGGTACATGTTCATTTGGGCTGGCCAACAGAATGATAACCTCCTTGGGGGCTGTGACCGACTGTCCTTCCTTGGTATCCTTCAGTGGCGGAAACCAATGCTTGCTGAGAGACTCACCGACAAGCTTTATTTAAATGGAACATCTGTAAAGGAATTGTATTTGAAGCGTCCTGGAGAGGCTGCTGTTTAAATAAGTCTACATCAGGATTTCTCAACCTTGGCACCATTGACATTTGGGGCCAGATAATTCTTTGCTGTGGGTGCTGTCCTGGGCCTTCCTGGGCATTGTAGGGTGTTTAGCGGCATCCTTGGCCTTTGTCTACTACATACTATCAGCATCCCCTCTCCCCTCCAGTCATGTAAAAGCACCTCTGGTTGAGAACTGCTGGGACATCAAGCCCCTTTTAAAGTCAGTACCCATAGCTTATCATACTGCCTTTCTTAAATTCAGACTCTCACGTTAAGGCAGTTTAGAATTGGTCAGCAGTTTGCTGAATGGGGAGGTGGGCGAAGTTAAGCTGCAGCTGTCGCTCAGGACCATGAACCCGGAGCCTGGGCGTCCGCTCTGACCAGCTCTGCACCAGTCAGGACTTAAAAGCAGCTCCTGCCGCATCCTGTGGAAAACTCTGGCAGAGGAGATGCTTGTGGGTGACGGAGAAGGTGAGCCCCGCCCTGGCTCCCCTGCGGTCACCTCGTCTGGTGGATGCCGGACTTTCTGCAGATACTTCTTTAGCACCTCTTCTGGGGTTTTACCTGTGGGGACAAGATATTCAGTGGGCCACCAAGACAAGCTGGATGTGCCAGAGAGAGGGGAGTTGTTAGCCAGGCTCAAAGCAGAAAAGGCAAGCAATTCATTGCACAATTGGATTTAAGAACTGAAAGGGAACAGAGTGGTAGAAGATGGAGGGAGGTGGCCTGAGGAGGTGGGAGGTGTCCACATCCGCTTTTATCTCCTTAGGTCACTTCCCTGACAGCCCCCTGCCTAATTTCAACAAACCCACTTTTTAACTGATAGAGGTTGAGTGGGTTTCTCTTCCACATCATCGAAGAGCCTGGACCCGCCCAAACGATGCAATGAGATGACAAATGAAAGCACTCTGCATTGCAGCTCTATGTACAACAGCCCAGAGGTGGAAACAACCTAAGTGTCCATCGTCGGATGAATGGATAAAGAAGATGTGGCACATATATACAACGGAATATTACTCAGCCATAAAAAGAAACGAAATTGAGCTATTTGTAATGAGGTGGATGGACCTAGAGTCTGTCATACAGAGTGAAGTAAGTCAGAAAGAGAAAGACAAATACCGTATGCTAACACATATATATGGAATCTAAGAAAAAAAAATGTCATGAAGAACCTAGGGATAAGACAGGAATAAAGACACAGACCTACTAGAGAATGGACTTGAGGATATGGGGAGGGGGAAGGGTGAGCTGTGACAAAGCGAGAGAGAGACATGCACATATATACACTACCAAACGTAAGGTAGATAGCTAGTGGGAAGCAGCCGCATAGCACAGGGAGATCTGCTCGGTGCTTTGTGACCGCCTGGAGGGGTGGGATAGGGAAGGTGGGAGGGAGACGCAAGCGGGAAGAGATATGGGAACATATGTATATGTATAACTGATTCACTTCGTTATAAAGCAGAAACTAACACACCATTGTAAATTAATTATACTCCAATAAAGATGTAAAAAAAAAAAAAGGAAAGCACTCTGTAAACTGTTACACGTTTAAAAGCATTAGGTAGGCTTATGGCATTCCTTTTACAATGTGCTAAGTACTGTCTCAATCGGTAATGTGGAGTCAAAGTGCTATTATTTTTATGGGAAACCAGAAATTTATGACCACGGCTTCAGACCGTCTTCTTGCCATTGATGGCATGATCGCTGCCAGCAGAGGTAGCCCAGCAGTAGGGAGAGGGTGATGCTCTGGGAAGCAATTACCTGACAGTTGCATTGATTCTGGAATTTGGGGGAGGGGAGGAACTGGACCCCTAAGGCTAGGCAGCCTAGCCTAAAGGCAGGGGATGGGATGATACGGACTCACAAAGAGGCATAGAAATTTGAAAAAAGGGTCAGTGCCTCCCCTGGGTGACCTTCTTAACGTCTCTAAGATTCTGTTTTCTCACCTAGGAAATGGGCAGGAGCAGCCACTAGCATCTACTGAGAGCGATGCTTTGACAATTACATGAGCTAACGGGTGTACAGTTCTCTGGCACTTTACCTGCTAAGAGTCTGATATATGCTATTAATAACAGGAAGAGTGGGAAAGTGCAAAATCCTGCCGTTTCCTATGAGACTACCAGCAAGGCAATCAAGTTTATTTAAGCAGAGAGCTTTTGATAGACTGGAAAAGTAGGACAAGGGCTTGAGGAAGTGGATCCTGCAACATTCAGAAGCAGGGATGCGGGCCCTTCCTTTCCACTGCCCTGCTTCTCTTAGAAGAATCAAGCTTCTATTAACTGAAAGCCTATTGCTTGCCGGGCTAAGTCACAATATACATATGATCCCACTGAAACTTCATAACAAGTTTGCAAGGTGGGGACTTAGGAGTGACCGTGAAATCACTTAACAACCAATACCAGAGACTAGAGAGACCAGCCACAGAGCTGAAGTGCCCTTGGTGCCCTGATAAGCACAGGCATTTGACCTCCTAGTTGTAGGATGTGAAAAGAGAGAATGGAGCTCCTAAAGGGGGGTTTGAGGGGCCAGAGCATCTGGAGTCTAGAGAGGGACACAAGACAGTGGTTACTTCCCCAGTGACATGGATGCATTACAGGACATACCTGCCGGGTACCAGTTGTGCCCATTGTAAAGGTGAGAAAATAAGAGACTGGGATCACAAGACTGCAAGGGACAAAGTTGGGATATGAGTCAAGTCTGTTTGGGTTCCAATGTCAAAGCGATCTTTCTCTCTAATGTATTGATATTTTATCTGTGTCTGCACCCTATGTTTATGTGCCTATATTTTTGTGCTGCATTTTTATATTTCTCAAGGTGTCTCCATCTGATCCATACCTCATCCACTTTGCTGTAATCCTCAGAACAGGTACTAGGTAGGCCCATTTAGCAGATGCAGAAATTAAGGCACAGCGGGGGAAGGCATGGGTATGACCCTCAGTGGTGGAGGCAGAGCCAGGGCTGGGAGCCAAGTCTGTGACCTCCCCGCCAGGACCACTTTCGATAAAGAGGCCGATACCTTTCTTGGCTTGTTTCTTGGTGGTCTTGCGGCTTGTGTTGGAAACCCCTGGGATGGACTTTATTTCGCTCTTGCTGACGGGGGGTGGGTGGAGGGCCAGCTTTGGTGGCCTGGTAAGACACACAGGCAGCCCTGCCGCACTCATGAGGATCCCAGTGATTCCTGGAAGGGCAAGAGCATGAGAGAAGAAGGACTGGAGAGTCAGCCCCCCAACCCGCCCCCCCCAGTAACCTCCTCGCCTCCTTTCCACCAGCATTCTCATAACTCATGGATTCTCTACGTAGCCTCCACTTTTCTCGGAAACATATCCATTCACTCATTTTCAACAGCAAGCTGTGCTTTTCACGATCAATTCTTCCCAAACTCTTCCTGCCCTTCCAACCCAACTCCTCACATCCTCGTTTGTCTTAATCAACATCTGAATTCTCTCTCTTTTTACAAATGCTCACCATACCTATTTCATTGCTTTTGTTTTTCTACCTTCAGCCGGGGGTTTCTCTTACCTGCCAAGGCAGGGTTGACAGGACTGGACCCACTTAGGTTCTTCACTGGGACAGTGGGGACCCTGAAAAAGGAGAGAACAGACACATCATGCTTTTGACAAGTGGGACAAAATGGGCCAGTGGTGGGGACCCCAAAACTTCACCCACTGAGGGGTTCCCCTTTCTTACGGGAACTACTTATTCCTACTAAAGATGCAGTAAGTTCTTAGCCCCTCAGCCAGAGCTGATACCTTCAAACCTTGTCAGTCCACTCCACAGAACCTCAAAACTCAGAATGGCTCCGCAGTTCCCTCAGAGTCCCAGGAAGGCCCACACAGCCCTGCCTGAGCTGCCAAAATCCCCCACCCCAATCCCCCCAGCTCTCTGGCCTCTCCTCAAGTCACTCGCCTCTTTACTGCACTCTAGCTCTTCCTCCTACTGGCCAAGAACACTCCTGCCTCAGAGCCTTTGCATAGGCTGTTCCCTCTGCCTGAAATGCTGTTCCACCCGACACCTACTTGGTTCCCTCCTACAACTTCTTCAGCCTTGGCTCAAATGTTCCCTTCTCAGTGATGTTCCTGAGGCCATCTTATTTAATACTGCTACCCACCCCTCCATCCCACCCTGAGACCCCCCGCCCCCACAAGCCCTCTTACCCTGA
>NW_020173674.1:10947544-10954930 GCF_003031525.2 Neophocaena asiaeorientalis asiaeorientalis
GGTTTGTGGGATATTAGTTCCCCAACCGGGGATTGAACCTGGGCCCAGGGCAGTGAAAGTGCTGAGTCCTCACCAGTGGACTGCCAGGGAATTCCCACGTATGATCTTTGAAAATAAGTTGTTGCTTCTTATCTTCCCTCCTAAAATCTAAGCTCTACCAGGGCAAATATCTTTGTCTGTTTCATTCAGAGCCTGACACTAGTAGGCATTCAACAAATATTGGTTGAAGAAATGAAAAAAACATAAAGAAGCAAGTTCAAACGTGGGTGTACAGTCACCTCAGAAGCTTCTGAAAAGGCAAAGCCCCCTGCCTGCATCAGAAGCTCTACCTGTGGGCCAGGAGAATCTGCATTTTGACAAGCTTCTGCTGAGAGGAGGCAGAGGCAGCCGATCCCTAGTCTAACATTTGGAAACCATTGCTCTAACAGCTGTCACTTCTCCTTTTCCCTGAGAAGCATAAATCAGGCAAGGCCTCCTCCCTTTTCTGTCCTTCTCCCCAGCAACTTGAGCCAGGATGGAGAGAAGACAGCACAGCTGCCTGGGAAAGTCGAGGCCTCCCACGGTGCTGAATGGAAAAATATGAGACGCACGGGGCTAGGTCTTGCACCATCCCCCTTGCCACCCAGGCCTCCACAGCTGGGCTTGGAAGGGGATGTGGGCTTGGAGATGGACTGGGTCACCGACGACTCCAGGAACCAGAGTTTCTGCTATGGGGGTAGGGTGGTGCTGGGAAAGTAGGGGGAGGGGAAAAAGCACTTGTTTATTTGTTATTAATTTATTTGTCCATTCATACTGAGCCCACTTTGTGTCGGATACTCTGCTGTATGCCAGGGACACAGCAGTGAACAAGACAGCCCACAGCCCTTCATCCCTGTGTCAAAATCGCTAACAAGAGGAGTCAGGCACTTAATCCCAGGCACCGTTCTACCTGCTCACAGTATATACATCCATCTGACCCTTCCAACAACCTATGCAAGAGGTGTTATTATTATTAACTCCGTTTTAATAGGCAGGGAAGGTGAGACACAGAGAGGTTAAGCAAACTTGACGAAGGTCACACGGCGAAGGATTTGAACCCGGGAAATCTGTCTCCAGAGCCCATTGTTTTAGCCACTCACTAGGCTGTGCTCTTGTGTCTGTGTAATCCTCATCACACCCCCTGCTGCAGACAGAAAACACGAAGTTTCAGGTTTAAGGAATGAACCCACAACTCGGAGGGGAGGTTGGAATGTCACCTCAAGGCTGAGCACTGGGTCTGTCTGTCCCCCACGTGCCCAGAAGGATGGGTGCTTGCCTGGCCACGCTGAGTCTTCTGGGGTCTCTGTCCCTTCCCAGGGATGATGACGTGTGCACCAGGGTTGTGAGAAGGATGTGGAAGTAACAAATGTGGGTGTGTTTGTGTCTCAACAGGCCACCAAAGGCTACTTGTCCTCAGAAACTGTCCCCAGGATAAGTCAAATCCCGATGGGACGAGGTGAAAGCTGAATTCAACACAAAAGAAAGACACCAAGAAAAAGAGGCACAAACTTGATTCCGGACTCTGTAATCTGCCCCACAGGGCCAGGCATGGTATAGCGGATGGGGGGTCAGAGGAATCAGCTTAAAGACCCAGTCCTGCCAGTAGCAATGTCCATCAACTTTTCTGAGCCTCAATTTCCCTATCTGTAAAACTGTGAAAGTCTTGGGTTAGAAGCTGCCGAGGAGACTTCCTGATGATTTCCCACCCCAGTACCTGGGGACCCAAGGTGTAGTCTCTGCCCTGGGTCCCCCACCTGGGGCCGATTCTCCTCCCGCCTCTCTCTGGGGAGGTGGGGTGGGCAGGGTCCCTCCTCTGCGCCTGCTCTCTGGATCCACACCAGGGGGCAGTGGGCGCCACCCAGCCCAGCACCTGCCCTCCCCCCTCACCATCTCCAAGGCCCCCACTTCAGCTGATAAGTAGCTGTGATCTGGGTGACAAAAGCCACCTTTGTTCCCACAAACTGGACTGGCAGGTTTCCACACCCAACCTGGTTAACCAGGAAATAGTCCAATCCCCAGAGCGTACATCCCGGGCAGCCCGAGAACTCCGAGTTGGGGGCAAGGTCTGGGGAGAGGGAGGGTGTGCTGGTGAATACTGCGGAAAAGGTGGGTGTCCCTGCCACGCCAGGAAAGGGACAACATGGCGGAAGGGCTTGTCAGGAGGCTCTGGATGGTGGCAGCAGGGCTTGGGGAAGAGGGGATATTTGCTTATGAAATACAGAAGTGTCCAGCGGAAGGGGCCCTGCAAGGGGGTCAGGATATCTGCTTCTAGCCCAGCTCTGCACCGACTTTGTGCCTTTGGGAGAACCGTGCAGCCTCTTTGCCATTCAGGACCGCATCTGAGTTACCACGCAGTAAACAGGGCGCCCTAAATCCCTGTCCCTGGGTTCCCAGGGAGGGAGGATTTAGGATCCAGGTCGAATACTTTGTAAATAGCTGAGCCCTATGCAAATCTGGGCGATTGTTTACATCTTTTGGCTCCCAAAGGTAAGAGGAAGTTGGGCTTGATATAAAACCTTCTCCTGGTTAATATTCCAATTTTCTCAGATTCTTGAGGATGTCAGGTGTAAAGTGTTAATACAAAGTTGAGTGCTGGGCAGATCGTTGAGCAGGCAACACTTGACCACCCTTCCCCCACCGTTCTTGGTTAAAATGAAAACCAAGGAGAACGGCCTGTATGGTCCACACCGGGCACACCCTGTCGGGGCCCCCAGGGTTATAGGTGCCCGAGTCCTTTTCCTAGAGATCAGTAACCCAAAGGCAGGTGAGCATTCACGTCCTCCAGGCAACTCAGCTCAGCAAAAGCTGCCTGACCCAAGTACTCGCGGGCCAATCAATCAGCAGACACCCCCTGCCCCCGTGCCGTGGGGAAGTTCCCAGTTATGGAGGGTGCACGTTTTAATTTCTGTCTCTAACATACAAAACTAAGAAAAGAGAAGAGCTGGCAAGGTGGCAGGGGAAGGGGAGGGTTGATGAGGGGAGAATAGCTCTGCAGATACCATGGTGAGAAGTGTTTTTCTGGGAGTTACGAGCCAACCCAGGAATCCTCGGCGGAACAATGGTCTTGTCTCTCCAGCAACTGAGGTCTCGCTGGAGATAGAGAAGCCTCCATTCTGGAAAAGACGGCCAGAGGGGCGACTCCCGCCCCCCTCAGCACAGCCCTCCTCTCTCCTCTTTAGAAACCCCCTGCTTGTGTCTCTGAATAATTCACAGGATCTTTTGTTCCCCCCAAAACCCTTCTCTCCATCCCACCTCTCCCGCCCTCCCTGGTCTTCCTTTTTTCCGTGGGAAAGTTACTGGAAGAGGTCATGGGCAGAGAGGGGAGGGGGAAGGGGCCGTTGGACGACAGAAGGTCGATGGCAACGGCAGACAAAGGGAATAAACACGCTAATTAAATGGCCAAGAAAGACTGGAGGAGAAGATGGTAGTGGGGGTGAGGGAGGTGGTAAGAGGTGAAAAGGAGAGGGCTGGAAGACAGAGAGGGTAGGGAGGGGCCTCCCTTGTCAGGAAAACAGAGCAGAGAAAAAAACAACTTGTTTCTATAGCCCTTTTGAAATTGCACTGCCCAGACCTCCGCCCCAATTCTGCTGCTCGGATTCTATTGGCAGGTAGATCCTCAAGCAGAGAGATAAAGAGCTGCCGACTCCTTCATCGACATTTAAAGCGATCTGGGGTCCCCTTCCCTCAAGTATGGCATGGGGTCACTTGGCTTTTGTGTAGGGCGCCAGAAATGAAGTAGGGTGGCAGATTCGACTCAGTAACTACAGAGTGCATAGATACTGTTCGTAATAGTAACGGCAGCTAATACTGAAAAGACTCTTATTATGTGCCAAGCACTGTAGTGAATCCACACTGAATATTTCATTTAAGTCCTCATGACAAACCCTATAAGCAAGGTACCATTCCTCTCCCCATTTTACAGATGAGTAAACTGAAGATAGAGGATGCAAAACTTGCCCCAAGTTACACAGCCAGAAACTTGGGTTCCAGCCCAGCCAGTCAGATTCTAAAGACTGTGTTCTTACCCACTATAGGAGCCTCCCTCTGCCATGCCAGCAGTCGCCCTGGAACTCCGTTAGAGGTCCTGGGATGCTGCTGTACGCCAGTGTGGAGAAACCGTGCGGCGGCATTGTGCGGGTACCCCTTCCCCTCTGCCAAATACTTCTGCAGGCTCAGAGGAAGTCATGAAAACCCCAGGCATCTGACTAGCATCTGACCATTTATAAATTGCCTTCAAGTACAACAAGGAGCTGGGCTTTGGCCCAAAGAGCGGCAGACTAGGAGACGGAAATCTAGGTTCCAGCTCCCACTCTGTAACACGTGGGCTGTGCCTCTCTCCTTGGGGAGTTAACTCCCAGCTGAGTGCCCATGCCTGACACTTGCATCACGGTGTAAGGTCATGAGTTAATGCTGGCGAGCGCATCGGGTCAGCTGTTAAGGGGTGACTGCTCTTAGCTGAGGTTTTGACACTGACTCCATGGGGTAGGCAAGGCAAGCAAGATGATCCCCATTCCACACAGGGGGAACATGGACCTTGCAAAGAATCCGTGCCTCACCCAGTGGCAGAGGCAGGATTAAAGGCCCGGCCTCATGGTCTGCAAGCTACCCTCCTTCCTGTCTCCTCCCGGCGCTGAGCCTCTATGTGCAGAGATCTTCCTCTGGGCAGCCTGACCTTCACACTCTTGGGTCCAACCTACCTCTGAACCATCCTGAATGTCTGGGGCTTGGGCGGCAGGCAGGGCCAGGCTCCTCCAGAGAAAGGGAAGATTGGACACATATAAGAGGCCAATCTCACAAGAAGTCAGGGGCTGGCAGGCAAAGGCTACGAGTACCACGTGAACCTGCGTCTCTCCCATTTTATGATCAGGAAGGCCAAGAGGATGATAAAAAGGAGTCATGACAGAATCTACAACATCCCCAAGTTGTCACAGGAATGACTGAGACGGTGCATGGGAACTGCCTGGGAGGTAGTTAGTACTCATTAAACACGGGCTGTTATTCCAATCTGGAGGCACCAGAGGAAAGGGACTAACCCTCACTTGGCACCTGCTGTGTGCTGGACACTGTGGTATGTGATTGACAGGGAAGCAGCATGGTTGAGTGGGGAAGGTCTGGGCTCAGACCTCCTGAAGTCTGAATCCCGTTCTCTGCTGATGATTAGGTACGTGCTCTGGAGCGAGTGAAACTCTCATGTCTTCAAGGGTAAAATGGGATCAAAAATGCTTACTCCAGGGGCTTCCCTGGTGGCGCCGTGGTTGAGAGTCCGCCTGCCGAAGCAGGGGACACGGGTTCATACCCGGGTCCGGGTGGATCCCACATGCCGCGGAGCGGCTGGGCCCGTGAGCCATGGCCGCTGAGCCTGCGCGTCCGGAGCCCGTGCTCTGCAGCGGGAGAGGCCACAGCAATGAGAGGCCCAGGTACAGCAAAAAAAAAAAAAAAAAGCCTACTCCATAGACTTGTTGTAAGGATTAAGTAAAGTGATAAAGCCCCCAGACTAGAACATGGTGGGAGCCCCTGAATGTTGCCTGCTGTCTCTCGGTAGGCATCACCTCCTTTAATGCTCACTGCGGCCAGCATTTACAGATGAGGAAGTTGGGGCTCTGTGAGGTTAGGGATCCGCCCCTATCACAGGGCTAGGAAGAGGCAAGGTCTCCATTAGAATCCAGATCTGCTGGATCCCAAAGGCCACATCCTTGCTTACCCACCACACCGTGCTACCTTCCACCTGCAGCCAGGGGGTCAGGTGAAGACGAGGAGGACCTTAAGCCTTGGCAGCCCTTCCTTCATCTCTGACCCGGATGATCGGTGACGTCTGATGCCCCTGATCAGCTGACGCTCAGAGGCAGCCATGGAAGCACCTACCCGGAGGCGATCAGCACCCGGGACTGGGCGATGGCCAGTCGCTGCAGGTTGGTCCGATTCAAGGTCGCCAGGGCCACCCTTCCGGTCTTGCCATTGGCTCCCGGGGGGCTAGCAGGGGAGACCGCATTCGCCCCTGCCGGCGTGCTGGAGGCTTGTCGCCGGATCGCCTGCGATGGGACCATCTTCACCGGGCCTCGAATGGTGCCCGTGCTGTCCAGTGGCTTGGCCCCGGGGCCTGGTGGGGGAGGCACCTTGACCACTCCAGACTCGGGCATGTGCTTGCGGGCAGCCGGGGGCTGCAGGGGTCCGGCGTTCCCATTGGCCACCGCGGCCTTGACGCTCATCACCAGGACGCACTGCGGGCAGGAGCAGGGCGCGGCGGGGGGCGCGGCGGCAGGCCCGGGGCTGGCCGGCCAGGACTGGGGCTTGGGCAAGGTGCCAGTGACCATGGGGTAGATAAGATCTAGCCGCCGGCGGACGCGGCGCTGGCGCTGGGTCTGCCGGTTGATCTGGCCCATGGTGCTGAAATCAATGACGTAGCTGAAGCCGATGGAAGTGAGGTCGATCCAGGGGTGCTGCTTCTCGTAGGCGTGCTGGATGGTGATGCCCACTTCCATGTCGTAGGGCGTCCAAGAACCATTGTCGTTCTCCCACTCCCACACCACGCCCTTCCCAGGGGCCGAGGTCGGGTCGTAGTAGTTGCGGCGAACCGGACGGAGGGTCCCTGCCAGAGTGGGACAGAGGAGAGGATCAGGGTCACCAAGGGATGAAACTGAATCGTGTTACGTTAAAAGGCAGACATTAAACGAGTCCTACAGTGTGCCGGCACTGGACTGCCTGTTGAGATATCAGCTTGGAATGAGGCTCATTCCTGCCCTTTTGAAGTCCAGCAGTCACAGGGGGGTGGAAGCGGATGAGTTACACGGGGAAGGATGTTGGAGATAGTACAGGGTACCAGAAAGAGCACTTCCTGGTTTGGAGTCGGGAGACCTTAGTTTGCCGGCAAATTTGATCACTTAATATAACACCCCACAACCTTCTTTTCTCCCCCAAGAAACAAGATGATAACTCCTTTGCCGGGTTTTTGTAAAATTAAATGTGGCTCACTCAATCAACGAATATGCATTTGTCTGTGGCAGGACCTGGAATTCTCATGCGCCCTGTACTCTGCAATAAGGTATATGAAGCCCTTGACACGTGCTAGGTGCGCAGAAATATCATTTCCCTTGTTCCTTGATTCTCCACATGCCTCAGCGCCGAAGGCTACAGAGGAAATGAACACAGGGTCATGGGACCCTAGAGGATAGAGGAAGACTCTGCCCCCAACCCAGGAAGGCTGCCCAGGGCTGGGGGCGATGGCTGGCTCTCTGGACTTCTTTGGGTGTGGTAAAAAAAAATAAAAGGTCAGGTTGGAAGAACTCTCTCATACTTCCCAGCATTAAGTCTTATATCAACAACTGCAAGAGTGATCGTAAGAATAACTTTCTATTTATCTAACATCTTCTC
>NW_020173674.1:10955098-10964899 GCF_003031525.2 Neophocaena asiaeorientalis asiaeorientalis
CTCAATTTCGACAGTCTCACAGTGGGTGGGATGGGAGGTGGTGAGAGCAGGGAGGAGATTAGGGTTTGTTGCAGGGGAATAGGACAGCAGAAATGAACCTGCAGGACTGTCAGGGAAAACTAAACCTGTAACTGTTGCCTCTTTCTCCTCTATCTACCGGAACCTTGAATTCAGATCCATGCCCAACCAGGGCTCATTTCATGGATATTAACATCAAGACTGAAGATGCCTGGTTCAAGGCCGGGTAGGGAGACTGGGGAGAGCTCCAAGGATGCTGGAATCCGTCAGCTTAAGCTCTATCCATCAAAGTGGTGGGAAAAGGCTCCCCTTTCCTGGCCTCTGACCCACCTCCTCCTCCAACCCAGAGGGAGACACCAAGACTGGGGACAGAATCTCATTCAAGGGGGGAAGAAAAGGAACAATGACTATTCAGGCCTTTGCCAGGTCATAACCCCCCCGCCCCCATCTCCAAGCCCCTTAATGACCCCAAACATCAACAGTCAGAAGCAGGAGGGAGAAGCAGAACAATCCCCTCCCTATTCAGCGCCAGGAGGTCTGCTGGATGTGGGGGGAGTGGGAGAGCAGGAGGAACGGGGTGGCCAGTAGGCCCCTGGTTTGCCGCCATTTCCTTCCTAAGGCGCCAGCTTGCTGGGGGACAAACAGCGCAGCCTTTGGATCCAACAGCAGAGTTTCCGTCCCTTCCAGCTGCGTGATTAAGCCTTAGTTTCCTCATCTGTTTGGGTCCTGGGTAGCTTCTTCAAAGGGTGGATTTGAGGATTAAATGCAGGAATGAATATAAATGCTAAGATAATACCTGTTGCTTGGCAAGTGCTCAATAAAAGTTGGTGATTATTATCGTAATTTATCTTCTATTGTACGTCTTAGCAGGATGGAGAAGTCACGGGGAAAGTTTAGTCCAGGGGATGTGACGTGTGTGTGTATGTGCGTGTGTGTGAGAGAGACAGAGACAGAGACAGAGACAGAGAGAGAGAAGAGGAGGACCAGAGAGAGAGTTTAAACTCCCTCTTTGCACAATCTTTGTTACTTAGAAAACAACTTCAGCTATCCTATCTCATTTGATCTCCCTGGCAATCCTGTGAAACAATGTTTAAAGATGAGGACATTAAGTTTAGAGAGCTTAAATGACACTATTTTATTCTCTCTCCAGGGTAGCAGGGACAAACAATGCACTTGACCAATTCTCATAAATGTGCTTAAAATGCATTTTTCACAATGGTGGTGTCAGTCCCAGCTATGCCTGGGAGTTGCCCCAGAATTTCTGGAAACTCTGCCCTGCCTCTTTCCAGGTGTGTCCTCCTCTCTGCCCTGGACAGATGCCCCCTTTTCCTCCTGCATTCCCTCAGTGTTCCCTGACTGTCCGCTGCCCCTACTATTCACCAGGTCCCGTCTATCAAAATGCCCTCCTTTGCTGTTTTGATCTACTGAAACTTTCCTTATCCTTCAGGTCCTATGCCATTTGCCATCCATTTCTTGAAATGCTCTCCTAGTCCGGGCTCCATCTTCAAGGAGTCTGGGGTGCACAGCTGCTTATGTCTGATGGATACAAGCATCTTGGCACTTTTCATATCAGTGTCTAACCCAGAGTCGGCAGTAACGAGGGCTCCACAGACGTGCTGTGATGGGGTGAGGACTTCTGGCTACGTTGGCATTTGATCATTTATCCCACATTATGCATTAGCTGCTGTGGGGAATGCAGATTCAGGCGCTCCTGAAGCACCTCCCAGTCTAAAACAAGACAAGTGCCTAGTTATGAGGCAGAATATGCCACCACAAAGGGTGTCAACAAATGCAATGTTAGCAGAAAATGTAACCACAACCCCACGGTGCTTCGATCCCTTCCATGACTTCCTTGTAGGTCAAGACCAAGATGCTCTCCACCCACAACCTCTGTGGTCTCCTCGAATCCTAATACACTCTGCCCACATTTCTGCCCCACTGGCCTCCTGCAGACTCTCGTCACTGCCTCTTCTCCTCTCTGGGCTGCTTCACAATCTCGGTCCCTCCCCTCACACACTCTGGCATCCTCCTGGCTACCCATCCTTCAGATTTCAGCTCACTTCCTCGAGGAAAGCTCTCTGGGTTGTCCGACCAGGTAAAACTCCTGCTCCTATATTTTGCACTGTCTTGAGGTGCAGTTACACATTCATTTGTGTGATTCATTTGATGAATGTCCACCTACCTCATGGGACTCCCAATCTCATGAGGGTGGGCATCCAGGAGTTTGCTTGTGGCTGTAGCCCCCATGCCTAGCATGTCCTGAGGGCTCAATAAATATCCACTGAAGAAAGGAAGTAATCATAATTTGGAGAACATTTCAAGAAATGGAGAGTATAACAGAGACCATAGGGCCCGAATGAGGAGAACCTCAACAGGTGAAAATGACGAAGAAGGGCATCTCAGGAGAAGGGACCTTGTGAATAGTTGGCGGGAGGGTGTCTAAGGGAATGCCTGAGAATAAAAGGCGCATCTGTTTGGCGGGAGTAGAGGAAAATATGGGCATACAGGAAGATAAACTTGGAAAGGTGCGTGAGAGCCAGGGCATAGATGGTCTGGACTGCCAGGCTATGAGGGCTTTTATATACAGGCCACGAGGAACCAGTGAGGTTTGTGACACAGAGAAGTGATGACACCAGAGCTGCTCCGTTTATTAGTTCCAAATGAGAAGTAATGGGGGGGGGGGAAGGGGGAGGGTGCTGGCAGCAAAAATGAAAAGCAGGTGGTAGACCAGAGGGACCCTACGTAATGGGCAGGACCTGACCACAAGTAGCTGAACGCATTCCAAGTGATCCAGGATCACGTGCTTTCGAATCTCCTGGGGAACAGATCAGCAACACCCTCCAGACCTGAGGGTCGGCATCCCTGGGAGCTGGGCCCGGGAATCTACATGTGAACAACTGCAGAATGTGCACCGCGTATGCTCAAGTTTCAGCTTCCACATGCCTGTATATGTGGGGCATCCAAAAAGAATGACGAGACGAGTCAAAGACCCCTGAGGCTTGGACCACGAGCAAGCAGTAAGGCAGTGACGTCATTTAACAAGAAGAGGGGTGTCACAAGGAAGAGCTGATTTTTGGAAGGAAGGATGCTGCGTTCGGTGCAGCCCTAGAGGGTTAGTTAAAAACAGAAGGCAGACCTCAGCACGAAAGTCGTGGGACAAGAGAGATGGTGGGATTACATTCTCTGATTATTCTGAGATCACTCCATCTGACATGGGCGAGTCCTGGACCTTTCTACAGTCAGGACCCTGAATTAGATGATCTGAGGAAATCCACTGGGTCCTAAGATGCAGTGTGACCCAAGGACAAGGCTTCTAATGGCACAGGGATAAAGGATTTCACAGACTGAGGAGGAAGAAAGAGGAAAAAAGCTTCTTCCAGCAACTCAGACACGTACATCCCAAAGCACCCGAGTTGTTCTGGCTCCTGGGAAATGAGAGACAACACCTTTCAGGCATGACCCTAGGGCTCCAGGGCATTTCACCCACATCCATACAACACTGTGCTCCTGTACCCAGGAAATCCCAGGCCTCTCTTACCAGCACCCCTCACCCTCATGAGAATGTTCCATGAGGGCAAAGACTTGGATGGTTTGCTATCGCTATATCCCACAAGCCTGGAACAGTGCCTGCAAGAAGTAGGTGGTCCATAAGTGTTCACCAAACGAAGGAGGACATGGGCACTTGGTTCAGAATCTCAGCTCTGCCGTGGACTAGCTGTAAAACTTTGAGCAACTTCATCTTTTTCAACTTGTTTCCTTTCCTATGAAATGAGAACAATGGGTCCTTCATAAGATGGCCGAGGATGAAACCAGATGATGTGTGCAATGTGCTCGGTGCCTCCCTCATACTGGAGCTATCACGTGGTCGTGACATTTGCTCCCACCACTCTTGTGCTCGCTCAGGGTGGGGAGTATAGTTGGGGGGGGGGGGCTAAAAATCAGCTTCTATCAAACCCTTGAATCACTCTCCATCTGACTCCTGTCACTGCGTTAAAGACATAAAAGAGGCAAAATAGGCACAGAAAACTGAGCTGGAAAGAACCCTCCCTCATACCATGTTACTTCTAATTAGAGTCATCACTGGCGCAGAGTCCAAGAGTTCAGAGTTCACCTGCCGATCTGCATGATGGGAGGAAAGGAGCCAGAAGGAACCTTAAGGCTGCTCTTCATTCTACGAGGGAGAATGAGGCCTGAGCAGACGAGGCACTTGCTGAAGGCCACAGAGTAAGCCAGTGGGTCTGGAATGAGACCCTGAGTCACGTCTCCCACTGCCAGCCCGGGTCCTCCCCCATCCTGTCGCCAGGCCCTGAAAATGGCAATGATCAGGTATGTTGGAAGATACAGAGCACAGGGATGTTGGAAGTTACAGGGGACAGAGCTCCAGCCACTGCCCTACAACAGAAAAAGGTCAGCCCAGTCAAGGTGAATGATCGTGGGTGGAGAGGACCCAACAGAGGCTTTTCGAAGCAGCCAAGACTCCTTCACCTCTATCTAGCCCTGTCTCTTCCCTTCTTCCCCATTCTCTAGCCCAAAATGCCTAGAGGAGACCAGCATAGAATGCAAATAAGCGCAGACTCAGAGACGGTCTGGGGAAGGAGAAGGGCCCAGGACAAACAGAGGTGGGCAGAGGGTATCCGCAACCTCCCAGCCATCTCCCTGGAGACAGACTGGATGAGGTCGGAACCCAGGGGAGTGGAGAGTCTGAGGACTTCCTTGGCAGCAGGGCAGGCAACTTCTGAAAAAACACAGCTCCCATGTCAGGAAATGTCCCCACACAGAGGAGGCAACAACAAAAAAAGAGAGGAATCGCCTCTGGGCAGGGGACTTCCAGCTCTCCTTTGTTTATGGGGATGTTTCTGGTTCCCAGCTTCAAACTGTGGCTTGGGGATGGTGGGTAATTTAATTAAACGTTGCCAGGGCTTGGCGGAGGTTGCCTGGGAGCCGGTGGTTTACAGTTCCTACCCTGTCACGGCTTCATCAATGAGCTATATTGAGAGGAACTGTGTGTCTGTTGATGGAGAAGACAGAGGAGGGGGCTGTGAGCCCAGAAACCCAGAGATTCTATTCTGCTTTGACAAGCTCCCCGACAGACCCAGCAGTCCTGGGAATTCAGCCCAGTGCCTTCTCACCCAGCGCACCCAGCGCGGGGCCTGGCGCTGAGGATGGAGGCTCTCAGCCCACGTTGGCCGATCAACCATTAGAATGAGTGGATGACACCAAAGCAGTCTGAATCCCTCAAAGACAGACAAAAAAATGTAAAACACACCCTGAGGCAGTTTGAAAAATGATCCAGGGCCAGGTCGGGTCTAAAATCTGAGGAGCTCCAGCCTCCGACTTAACTGTGAACCACCAGGCAGTGGGCAGCCTGTCCTCAGGGAAGGGTGGTCAGACCTGGGATAAGTAGCAACTGTCCTTCAACACAGTTTTCTCCAGAACTTCATTTCTGCAGTAAGAGCCCTTCAGGCCATGACCCTTCCTAGGAACCACACCCATCTCAGACATCCCTAAACACTGATTAAACTTGCCCCCTTCTCAAATGTGGGACAAGGCCTGGGACCTTTATGTCACCAAGGTGTCTCTCCATCTGCTGCTGGGATTCAGTCTGAAATAGAAAAGCTAACACCTGCCCGTTTATTCCGAGCAGGATTGGAGTCCCCTGTCAGGTAGGTGTCTTGACTGTCAGACTCTCTGACCCCACCTACAGGGCTAGCTTCCCCCTCCCCAGTCTGATGCCTCCACCCTCACCTCTCGGACTTCTGTCCAAAGTACACAGTTACCTTCTCCCCCTTCCCCCTTGGCCACACTTAATCCTCTCTCTCGACCTCCCCACATTCCTCCTTATTCCCTCTTCCTCCCGGTCCCTCTCAGCTCCAACCCCCTCCCTTTCCCACCAAGGTTTAAGCCCCTCCAGATGCTAACGCTTCTGGAATCCTTTCCCCAGAAAGCTTCACTCAGTCGGTCGGTGTCTACAAAGTCCTTGGCAAAGAGGTTGTTAGGAGTTATGACTAAAGATGAGGACACGAGGGTGGAAAGATACCCCTTTCCCATGACAATCCTAATTAGCGCACAGGATGCGGGGGCTTTCCAAGGAGGCGGAGATGCCTTTGCTCACACAGCTGTTCTCTGACCCTCTGGGACTCACCCGGTCCTCCCCTCCGGTCCCTCCCTTCCACACCTGTCTCTCCAGGCTCCTGGGTCACACTCTCGGGAAAGCCGAGCCAGAATCCCCAAAACAACTGCCCACCTCTGTGAAGAGGCTACTGGAGAGACAGACCTGTCCCAGGTAAATTAAGCCTGGGCACCATGCGTGGGCCACGCAAAGAGATGCAGCCCCCCCTCTGCTCCTCACGTCAAGGACCCGCCACCCTGACCTCCAGCCTGCAGGCTCTCTTCTTGGCTCTGACCTGGAAAGGCTGGCCAGCTGGGATGTGGGATTTGCGGTGGCCACAGTGGCAACTTGATTCTCACAGAAAGATAGGAGTTCAGTGTCCCCCATAGGGGACCTTTACGGGGTGCATCTTGGGGACAGTTTCTTTTTAGGAATCCTTCTCCTCCAAGGACAAAGCGATCAGCTTCCCAGCCAGGCATTCCGGAGCTGTGTCCCTCCCCCCATTCCCTCCATCTGCTCTGGCCTGTTGCTTCAACGCTTGGAGTGCCCAAGCAGAGGCACTCACCAATGCCACAGCAACCCAGGCGTTTCCTGCCCTGGAATCCCCCAAGTCCATCTCTGTTCCCAGAAAGGCCCCTCCCTGCCCGTAGGAGACCACAGTGAAAGCCTCCCGGGAATCCCTTCTTCCTCCCCCCCAGGATGCAGCTGTGGGAAGCCATCCCACCGCGGAGGGGTAGAGGCAGCAAGGTGGTTGACCAGGGGAACGTGCGGCAGGCCCAAGGGCGCCTGAGGTACAGTAGGGTCAGTCAGCCAAGGTGATGTGTGAGGAATGAGAGCAGCAAGCCTTTCCTATCAGCTAGGATTGCTTGTGGGCTGGTGAGCCCCGGAATTTCTACAAGAGCCACCAAGCGTTTCAAAGGGGGGCGTGAAAGGGGGTTTTTCAGGAGCTAGGTTGAAGCTCGGTTTGCATAACCAAACCACGGATACTATTTGCATGGACGTTTATTGCACGGGGTATCTTAAGAGCATCGTGGGACGTCAAGCGCCCCCTCCACGACCCCCTCTCGGTGACACCAGTGTATGGAGATGCGGACAAAGGTGGGCCCCGGTGGGCTCGCGACGTGGGAGACCTCAGGGCAGGCAGGGGAGGAGGCGCGGGCGGGGCAGGGGCGGCCGGCTCACCGGTGTCCTGGCGAAACTGGTTCATAGACTGCAGGTCGATGATGTAGGGCGCGAGACGGCTGTCCACCTGGCCCAGCACCACGCTGCCCCCGGCGCGGGGGCCGGCGCGAACCACCGCCTCGATGTGGTGGCTCACGGCCGGGCTGTAGGGACGCCAGCGGCCGTGTTCGTTCAGCCATTCCCAGACCACCACGGCCGAGGCCAGGAGCATGGCGAGCCCGGGGCTGCGGCGGCGGCAGCGCTGCGATGCCTGCCTCCCGGGCCCGGCGCGCCCGCCCTCCTCCGCTTCCTCCTGCGCCGCCGCCTCCGGGCCTCGACCGCGCTCAGTCGAGTCGCTTCATGCAAGTGTCCGGCTCTCTGCAAACTGGCCCCCGCCTAGCAAAGCCACCCGGCGGGCGCGCGGCCGGAGCCCCGGCGGCCGCGAGCTGGGGCCGACGGCGAGGCGAGCATCAAGCCCTCGCACCAGTTGCGCCTCGGGCTCTGCAGACGCCGGGGTGGGATCTCGCCGCGCGATCGCGCTCGGACTGGCACGCCGAGTTCCCTCCCCTCCCTCCCCACCCTTTCACCGCACGTTCAGTTGTCGCCGCTTGGGACAGAGCTCCCCCTCCCTGTGGCTCCGCTCAGCTGCTTCTAGAATGAGTCGCCCCTCCCAAGCCCGGCGCTCGGGCAAACCCGCGCCTGCGGAGGGTTTCTCCGGTCCCTAGACGCGGAAAAGCGACCCCCCCAGGACAAAGCCCTGGGACTGCAGCTGTCGCCGGCCGTAACTTTGCAGTCTCCCTCCCAGCAATGGAATTTTCTTTTTTCTTGTCTTTCTTTCTCTTTAATGCAGTGTGATCGGTGTCCGGACAGCGAGCTCCGAGACACTTAGTGTCTTGCACACTCACGCTCGCACGCACACGCGCCCACAGCCGCACGCTCTCCTTGGTGTGGTTGTAATTACCTCATCTTCGTCCGCATCCTCAGCTGTCCGTCAAGGATGCAGAGCCACGCCCCCTGACGACTAGAGCAGGTGCCCTGGAGCTCACGCGCTCCCTGCTGGCCTAAAGAGACGCGTGCCGGCCACTGGCCACACACCAGTTAGCTCAACTAACTGGGCCTCTCTGCTTACGAGACCCAGTCCAAAGGGATGCAGCAATTTGAGAGGTGATGGATTAACACTGTCTATGGTAGGGAGCAAATGTGGTTTTTCTGGCCTGCTTAGACGTTACCAGAATCAAGAAGACACATGCTAAATTGATTTATTTTTCAGGATTTCTATGACCGAAATAATGAGACACTAAGACAGACACAAGCTAGACTTGGTTGTTTTGGTCATCAATAGTCAACGTGGAAAATAATCTAAAATGGGTGCGTTCTGACTAAAAAGGTAGATTGACATCGGGCTTACATATTAATCTTGCCAGAAAACACAAACTTTGTTTTGCTAAAGTTGCAGCTACGTAAGACAATGAATTCATACGCTCAAGAGCCAGGATAGGATATAGAAAAATAAAAGTAGACTATGTGTTAGGAACCGGGATTATGAAACTTTCTGAAATAATCGTTTTCTTTCATAATATATGATCTCTTTTGCTTTGGAAGATTTGCTTTCCCTCCCTGTTTCTTGTTCTCTCTTGAATTATACCTGTCCTTTCTCCCATCACTAGTTCTTTCCAAATCTTTTTCACCCCCTACCTTTATTTACCTCCCTCCTCACTGAGTTCTAAGTACAAAATAAAAGGAAAAATATCAAACATGCTCGTCTTCGGGCCTCCAAAAGCACCAGGCTTGAGGCTACCTCTGAGCTCTGTTCTTGCTGGTCCCCTTTCCCAGAAATCTCCCCAGGGTGACCTCCAGAATCTCCAGTAAACCTCTTCCCTAAGGCCAGTCTCCCAATCCAACTCAATCAACACCATTCATTAAAACATGGAATTTTAGGGTTTGAAGGACAAAAGGAAAAGGAGTTAAGGCTACCTCAGTTAACCCTAACAAGAGTCGCTATTATTCCCATGTTATAAACGGCAAGGCTTAGGGAATTTGAGCAGTTTGCCCCAGTTACATGTTCAGCAGAGGGGAAACTGGTACCCAGAAACTAGTTGGGCAAAAAAACCAAACCAAACCAAACAAACAAGCAAACAAAAAACTCACCTTGTTCCATAACGCAAGTTACACCTTGTTCCATAACGCAAGTTACATGATGAGGAGATGGTGTGATAAGAGGCAAGATATATGGCAGTGTAAAAGTGCCTCAGTGTGAAAGAAAGGAAGGGAGAAAACGAGGATAGAGTGTTCTGAGAGGACACAAGTAGAATTGAAGAAAAGGTCATGTAGGGCTCCCCTGGTGGCGCAGTGGTTGAGAGTCCGCCTGCCGATGCAGGGGACGCGGGTTCGAGCCTCGGTCCGGGAAGATCCCACATGCCGCAGAACGGCTAGGCCCGTGAGCCGTGGCTGCTGAACCTGCGTGTCCGGAGCCTGTGTTTCTCAACGGGAGAGGCCCCAACACTGAGAGGCCC
>NW_020173674.1:10965044-10980974 GCF_003031525.2 Neophocaena asiaeorientalis asiaeorientalis
CGCCCAAAAAAAAAAAAAAAAAAAAAAAAGTCTTGTAAATTTGTATTGAGCTATTTTTACTTCCAATCATGAGACCAAGTGTATGAAGACCGTGGAAAGTCTCTTGTGGTCTGGGAGGTACAGATCCAGAAACTATAAACTATCAGTAACGACTGAAGGGGAAGCTGGAAGTACCAGGCAGAAAACAGCATCTAACCAGCTAAACCAGAAATTCTCAAGTAGAAAAAGCCTAAACCTGCTAAAAGGGGTATGTTCTATGGGTGCTCAAAAGTAATGTATATTCTATTGTTGAGTGAAGTGTTCTATAAATTTTCATGAAATGCTATTGGTTGATGACTTTGTTTCGTTCTTCTTTAGCCAAGCTGTTTGTATAGTTGTCCTATAAATTATTACTATTATTATTTTTTGCGGTACGCGGGCCTCTCACTATTGTGGCCTCTCCCGTTGCGGAGCACAGGCTCCGGACGCGCAGGCTCAGCGGCCACGGCTCACGGGCCCAGCCGCTTTGCGGCATGTGGGATCCTCCCGGACCGGGGCACGAACCCGCGTCCCCTGCATTGGCAGGCGGACTCTCAACCACTGTGCCACCAGGGAAGCCCTCTATAAATTTTTGAAAGAAGTGTATTGGAGTCTCTAACTACAACTGTGGATTTGTCTATTTCTTTTAGTTCTATCAGGGTGTGCTTCACCTTTTTTGCCACTTTGTTGTTTGTGCTTTGCACATTTTAGATTGCTACATTGTCTTGGTAGATTGATCCTTTTATCATTATATAGTATCCTTCTCTGTGGTAATTTTCTTTGATCTGAAGCCAACTTTACCTAGTATTAAGATAGACACATGTTTTTCTTTTATCCATGTCTTTGTGATGTATATTTTTTCCATCCTTCACCTTCAATCTGCCTATGATGTTCAATTTGAACTGAGTTTTTTTGTAGACAGTTTATAGCTGGGTCATGTTTTAATCTACTCTGTCAGTCTCTGCCCTTTACTTGGTGTACTTAAACCATTTGCAATTAATGTAACTATTGATACGTTAGGGCTTAAGTCTGCCCGTTTATTTTTTGTCTTCTGCTTGCTCTGTCTGTTTTCTTTCTCTTGCAGGTTACTTGCACGTTTTGAAGATTCTGTTTTGACTTATGTATAGTGTTTTTCAATGTTTCTTTTTGAATAGCTTGTTTAGATGTTGCTCTAGGCATTACACTATATATTTACAACATCACAATCTACTAATGTAGTCATTTTGGCAGTTCAAGTGAAGTACAGAAATCTTACTTCCCTTTAACTCTTTTTACCCTCCCCCATTTATAATTGCTCTATGTACATTTAGGACCACATCAGTGTTACGTTGTGTCGGCTGATTATTTTCTCCCAGTTAGTTGGCTCTCTTCTTTTTCCTGCAGTGTTATATAGTGCCTCCTCACCGTGACGTGAATAGTCCTCTGAAGTTAAGGCAAATCAGGTGGGAGAGTCCTGATTTGACTGCTGTTTCCAGATATGTATTCAACTGAGTCACTGAGATGAGAAACAAATTTGGGTTACTTTAACTGTAGTGCTTATCAGTTTCCCAAGGCAAAGAGCGTGGAAGAATATATTTTCCAGAAATGCCCTCAACAATATTTCTGGTCCCATATGCTCTTCCAGAACATTGTCACTCCTTTATGAAGAGGTTCCATCTGTGGGATCCTTAGCTGCGTTGTCTAATAGGGCACAACAATAGAAATGATATTATCTGACATTCATGGGTAGGTTATAAAAGACAATAAAGTGTAAAAGCCAATATGGGATTTCAACCTCTGGGAAGAAGAAGTAGACATACTTTTCCCTATGCCTCTAGCTAAGTACAACTAAAAATCCTGGCAAACCATGTGAAGACTCTGAAAGTTGGAGGAAAGACAGATCATTTAGGGACCTTGGGACCCAAGGAAAAAAATGGTGGTGTTTCCCTAGTTTTCCTTTTGCCTCATATACCCAAGACTTGGATTGGAAGAAGCCAGCAACTTGGAAATGCCATGGGCATGGACCCAAAACAAAGCAAAACGAACAAACACAACACGGAAAGCCTACTCTCTCTAATCAAAAAAACAAAGAAAGGGGCAGCATAGCAAAGCTGAAAACTTTTAAATAGTAACCACTCTACTCTAGCCAAACAGCACAGAAAAACTGTGGTCCCATCCCCACCAGTGACCACAAAGGCTGAGTGGGGAACCTATGTCCTTGCCAAGCTGTCATGAGACACCCCAACGCCACCAGCTCCTTGCTGATTTTCTCCTTCTGTTTTGACAGCTGAGTGACACATACATGTTTTCACTTTCATCACTTTTAAGCTTGCCTTTACTTTTTCTGCGTTTCATGTAGTTTGTATCCAAAGCAGTGGTTATTTTCTCCTTTTAAGGAGTTGTCTGCCCTTTGGGATTTTCCTCAGATGAATATAATCCTTGAATGTGAATGCCAGTCATCTTTCTTGAACTTTTCCTGAAGCCTCTCTGACCAGAAACAGAAAGATTTCTTTGAGAGTACCTGACTTACCTTAATTGTCTTCGGAGTCCTGAAAGTAAATACTTCACGGATCTAAATTCCTAAAGCAACGGAAACTTTTGCTTCTATTTTGGTACATGATGTATAGTTTTTTCTGTGGAAGGTTCAGAATAAATCTCAAAACCTGGTGAATAAAATCTGATCAGAGTTGGACGTGGGACCTAAACTACAGACTAAGTATCCCATCACAACCTCTGTTGCAGGTAGGGTTCTCTAGAAAGCCAACTCTGAGACAGAGCTTAGTGAGCAGAATGTTTATAAAGGAGCATCCTTTGGCTTAACACCTAGGAAGGAAGGAAGGAAGGAAGGAAGGGAAAAGGGGGCAAGGATTGGGCAAAGGGAGCTGTGCTGGAATGCAGGTTCTGTGGGCAATAAAGCATTAATTGTACCCAAAGAAAGATTTGGCCCTTTGTCCTTGGCTCCTGGGAGGTAACCTCTAAGCCTTTGGAATGTCCTGATTGATAAGAGTGTCTTTGTTTACCTGGCAGGCTTGGGCCATGACAGAGAGTTTATACTAACACACATGATATATGGTAGAGGACTTAGGGCACACAATATCAACTTGACATTTGGAGGGGCTGGCGACTAAGGTCAGCCTCATGGGTGGTCAACCACGTCTACATGACAAGCCCCTAATAAAAACTCTGGACTCAAAAGTTTGGGGAACTTCCCTGGTTAGCACTACTCATGCATATTGTCACAAGCCATTGCTGGAGAAATAAACACAAGCCACACAAATCCTCTGGGAAGGGACAGACAATGGACAGCTCCACACCTGTTCTCTCCCTATCGTCTGTCCCTTTGATGATTTTTTAAAATTAATACACTTTATTCTGGGGGCAGTTTTAGGTTTATAAAAATGCTTAGTGGAAAATACATAGAGTTCCCATGTATCCCATCAGTGCCCTACCCCTTCAGTTTCCCCTAATATTAACATCTTGGGTTAGTGTGGTACATTTGCTATAATTGCAGAGCAAACATTGATACATTATTATTAATTAAAGGCCACATTTTCCATTAGGGTTCACTCTTGGTGTTGTAAATTCTGAGTTTTTATATAGAACCCATAGAACATAGGTAGTTGTAGCTCATCACTGTTTTAAGTTGCAGTTTTCTAATGACATGTGACATTGAGCATCTTTTCACCTGCTTGTTTGCCATCTATCTTTGGTGAGATGTCTGTTAAGATTTTTGCCCATCTTTTTAATAGGGTTATCTGCTTTCTCGTTGTTGAGTTTTAAAAGTGTTTGTGTATTTTAGATAACAGTCTTTTCTCAGACGTGTCTTTCACAAATATTTTATCTTAATCTGTGGCTTGTCTATTCATTCTTTCTCTTTCTCTCTGTCTCTCTTTCTCTCTTTAAAGTAACAGGAGTTTGCCCCAGCTAGCCTGCTGCAGGTGCCACAGGGCCCAAGAGTGACAGGAAGTACCTCGTGTCCCAGTGCTCAGGCTTACATGGACTTTCTCCAACCTTGCCAGCACTTACCTTAGCACTGCATGGTGGTGGGGATGAGGTGTCTTTCACAGAGCAGAACTTTTCAATTTTAACCAAGTCCAGCATAACATTTTTTTCTTTCCTTGGTTATGCTTTCGTGCCAAAACAAAGTTCACCTAGATTTTCCTTTGTTATCTTCTAGGACTGTTATAGTTACGCATTTTACATTTAGGTCTATGATTCATTTTGAGTCTACTTTTGTGAAAGGTGTATAGTATATATCTAGATTCTTTTTTTTTTGTTTGGTTTTTTGGCATGGAGATGTCTAGTTGTTCTAGCACCTTTCGTGGAACAAACCATTTTGCTCCATTGTATTCCTTTTGTTCCTTCATGAAAGATCAGTTGACTATATTTTGGTGTGTCTATTTCTGGGCTATGTTCCACTGATTTTCTTCTTCTTTTTTTTTTTTTTTTTGGTGGTACGCGGGCCTCTCACTGTTGTGGCCTCTCCCGTTGCGGACCACAGGCTCTGGACGCACAGGCTCAGCGGCCGTGGCTCACGGGCCCAGCCGCTCCGCGGCATGTGGGATCTTCCCGGACCGGGGCACGAACCCGCGTCCCCTGCATCGGCAGGCGGACTCTCAAGCACTGCGCCACCAGGGAAGCCCTGATTTTCTTCTTTATTCATTGACCAACACAACCCTATCTTGATTAGTGCAGCTCTATAATAATAAGTAGTAAAGTCAAGTAGTCATAGTCTTCCAACTTTGTTCTTCTCCCTTAATCTTGTGTTGGCTATTCTGGGTCTTTTGCCTCTCCTTATAAACTTTAGTATCAGGTCGTCGATATTCACAAGATAACTTGCTGGGATGGTGATTGGGATCACACTGATGACAGATCAAGTGGGGAAGAACTGACAATGTGACAACACTGAGTCGTCTTACACATGTACATGGAATACACCTCCAGTTATTTAGATTTTCTTTGGAGTTTTGTAGTTTTCATCGTATAGATCTTGTACATATTTTGTTAGATTTATGCCTGAATATTTCTCTTTGCGGGGAATGGTAAAGTAAATGGTATTATGTTTTAAACTCCGAATTCCAGTTCCTCATTGCTGGTTCATACAGAAGCAATTGATTTTTGTATATTAATCATGTATCATGCAACCTTGCTGTAATTGCTTATTAGTTCCAGGAGTTTTTTGTCGATTCTTTAGGATTTTCTGCAAAGTACTTAGACAACTATATCATCTGTGATCAAAGATTAGTTTTATTTTTTCCTTCCCAAATAGTGTAACTTTTACTTCCTTTTCTTGTGTTATTGCATTAGCTAGGACTTTCAGTATGATATTGAATAGGTGTGGTGAAAGCCAACAACCTTGCCTTGTTTTTGATCTTAGCAAGAAAGCATCTAGTTTCTCATCATGAAGTATGACATTGGCTGTAAGATTTTTGTAGGTGTTCTTTATCAACTTGAGAAAGTTTCCCTCTGTTTCTAGTTTGTTGATAGTTTTTATAAATGGGTATTAGATTTGGTCAAAAATTTTTTTATTGGAGTATAACTGCTTTACAATGCTGTGTTAGTTTCTCCTATACAAAGTGAATCAGCTATATGTATACTTATCCCCTCCCTCTTGGACCTCGCCCCCCCCACATCCCACCCATCTAGGTAGTCACAGGGCACTGAGCTGAGCTCCCTGTGCTATACAGCATGTTCCCACTAGCCATCTATTTTACACATGCAGTGTATTTATGTCAAACCTAATCTCTCATTTCATCCCACCCTTCCCTTCCCCCACCATGTCCACATGTCCATTCTCTACCTCTACGTCTCTATTCCTGCCCTGTAAATAGGTTCACCTGTACCATTTTTTTAGATTCCACATATATGCGTTAATATACGATATTTGTTTTTCTCTTTCTGACTTACTGCACTCTTATGACAGTCTCTAGGTCCAACCATGTCTCTACAAGTGACCCAATTTCATTCATTTTTATGGCTGAGTAATACTCCATTGTATATATATATGTAGCTGTCCAGTTTTCTCAGCACCACTTAGTGAAGAGGCTGTCTTTTCTCCATTGTATGTTCTTGCCTCCTTTGTCATAAATTAAGTGACCATATGTGCGTGGGTTTATCTCTGGGCTTTCTATCCTGTTCCATTGATCTATATGTCTGTTTTTGTGCCTGTACCATACTGTCCTGATTACTGTAGCTTTGTAGTATAGTCTGAAGTCAGGGAGCCTGATTCCTCCAGCTCCATTTTTCTTTCTCAAGATTGCTTTGGCTATTCAGGGTCTTTTGTGTTTCCATACAAACTGTGAAATATTTTGTTCTATTTCTGTGAAGAATGCCATAGCTAGTTTGATAGGGATTGCATTGAATCTGTAGATTGCTTTGGGTAGCATAGTCATTTTCACAATATTGATTCTTCCAATCCAAGAACATGGTATATTTCTCCATCTGTTTATGTCATCTTTGTTTTTGTTTTTTTTTTGTTGTTGTTGTTGTTTATGTCATCTTTGATTTCTTTCATCAGTGTTTTATAGTTTTCCGAGTACTAGTCTTTTGCCTCCTTAGGTAGGTTTATTCCTAGGTATTTTATTCTTTTACTTCCAATGGTAAATGGAATTGTTTCCTTAATTTCTCTTTCTGATATTTTGTTGTTAGTATATAGGAATGCCAGAGATTTCTGTGCACTAATTTTGTATCCTGCAAACTTACCAAATTCATTGATTGGTTCTAGTAGTTTTTTGGTGACTTCTTTAGGATTTTCTGTGTATAGTGTCATGTCTTTTTGAATGTTTTAATGTATCTGCTGATACGATCATATGGCTTTTCTTCTTTAGCCAGTTCATGTGATGAATCACATCAATAAGTTTTTGAATGTTGAATCAGCCTTGTATGCCTAGAATAGATCTTACTCCTTTGCTGATTTTTATCTGTATCCTTTCATTGTAATAAACCATACCATGAGTATAATGGTTTTCTGAGCTCTACTAATCTTTTAGCAAATTACTGAACCTGAAGTTGGTCTTTGGGAACTTTGGAACTTGTACCCTATAAGACTCTTGCCCAACGGGAAGCTCAGGAGCTAAAAATGATCAATCAGAGATGCCTCACATTTGCCCTTTATCAAATAACTTAACATATTCATAGGTTCCAAGAATAAGGACATGGATGTCTTTGCAGGAATGCTCCCCACATTGCCCATGCAACTCCCTTGTGATTTTTTTCTCACTCATGCTCAGTTCTGGGTGTACCACTTCCAAATTACAAGAGGATATTTTTGGTCACACCTGAATTATGACTTGGCAAATCTGATAGAACTCACCACACAATGGGCAGTTCTGGATGAATTGTCACATGACGTCTCACGGTCAGGTGCTCCATCTTTACCTGGGTTCACTAGCATACCAAAAGTTGTTATTCCAAAGACATATAATTCTCCACTGCAAATGGCATGGCCTTGCTGCAGAACCACGGGAGTCTGCATTGTGATTCTCCCACATGTGCCGTAAACTCTACATGGTATCTTTTTTCCACATCTGATACTTCTAATACCATAGGGTCAGCTAGGCTGAATCATCCAAGCAGCAGCACTCTTTTCACCACGGACTGGATTTTCGGCAGAACCCTTTCCTAATCTAAGTCCCAGTCAAAGCTGGCAGCCTGTAACTGGGCCGAAGCAGTATACCCAGGTGTGAAATATGCTACGGTCAGAAACCAGAGGCAATGTTACCTCCTTCTTCATAGTGGGAAATATCATTTTCTTTAGATGAGATGTCCTGGCACGCCCCTGACTTAGTGGGTTCTCCATAGGAGTTATCTCCCAATATCTGAAATGCGCGAGTCCCAGGGCCTCTAAGATGTTGACTACTTCTTGGTCATCTGGCTTGATTAGCATGATATCATTGGTACAGTGGACTAATGGGACAGTCTGCCGGAAGTACACACCACCCAGATTTTTCTCTCTCTATTGTAACAAAAGGAGAGTGTGTTAATACAGTCTTGGGGCAAAACTAAACAATATATACTATTGTCTCTTCTGTGTGAGTTCAGCTACTTATGATCCCCTTTTCTAATAGTGAAAGAAAACAAAATCACATTCATCCAATCAATGACCACATACCATATACCCGAGACCGTGTTTCTTTGCTTTAGCAAAGATACCATGTCTGGCACAGTGGCTACAACTGGACCTACCACTTGGCTGACTTTGTGGAAGTCAACTGTCATTCTCCAGGACTTACTAGATTTCTGCAGGGGCCAGACTGTTAAAGCAAATGCATATATGACAGAGATGGTTAGTTCTGTGTTCTTCAGATCCTTAAGGCTCGCACTAATTTTCAGGCTTCCCCCACCCCAGCGAGGGTAGGTAAGTCAATGAAAAGCGGAGCAGAGTTGCCTAAAGGCTTATTAGTGCTGATGAGATAAAAATTGGAGTTCAGAATTTGATAAGGGAAGGGGTATTAGTAAATATCCCAAGCTCTCAGCTGGGACCCCTGGAGGGCAGAGCAGACCAGAGGTAGACAGAGAGCCTCAACATTTTGTAACTCCGTTTCAAGGTAGTTTCATCTCTGACTGGATTAAGATGATCTGATTTCTCTCTATCAGAAGGCAAGGTGACTCCTCCTTGGAGGGAGAAAAAAGTCCTGGGGCGGTGCGGGGCGGGGATGAAGTAGGGGTTAAGATTTCTCCCAGAAAGGCAGCTGCCACTTTTTCACGTAAAATCCAACAGGATGCCTAGGCTGGGGGCTGACTGAGCTCCTGAATATACCATTTGCATTTGACTGCCAATGCCTTTCAATCCTTCCTTTGTGAGTCGGTGAGTCGGAGTTGAAAACCCCCCCAAAATGGGACGCCAGATGGAAATTCCCCTGGTCAGTTTCAACATCAGTTTAACTACCGGTGAAGGGCTGCTTTTGTTTAGAAAGTGTGCATTTTGTGGCTCTATCCGGCAGGTGGCGATGTGGTACCAGGAAACGGCCTCTCTGAGAGTTCAGACCCCCTTTCGGTCTTTAAGCAAAGCCCCGAATTCGCTTTCTCCTTTGGGATTCTGTATTATTTTTTTGCTGGAATATCCAGACGGGACAGAGAAATAGTTTGGGGACCATCTACACATCCCACATGAAGCAGTTCCTAAACAGGAGAATCCCCTCTGGTACTTGTGAGATGGGAGTGGGGGCATATATGGCATCAATTCCACAATAGCCGTACATTGAGTCCATCCAAAGGGTCTCATCCACAAGTTCACGTCATTTCTTTCCTCACCTCAAATCTTGCTTAAACCCCGTCGACTGAATTAGGTACCTTTCCTCCTATAGAAACACAATGTAAATCGGGGGTTACAACAAAAGCTGCCATCTAGGGGGCCCAGGGAAGTCCAGGGTGGTGGAGAAAGGCCAGCTAGGGTTGAAAAGGTACGCTAGTGGAGGTAGGAGAGAGAAAACTTGATTGTCAGTCTCCTTTCCTCCTTTGGCCCCTTGCTCCAGGGTCATTGCCCAAGTGCCAGTGCTACTTCCTTTCCCATGTACCTCTCAGTGTCTGGTGAGAACCAAGTTCAGGGACTTCTTTCTCCCTCCACACACACTGCCTCAGCTCCATCCCTCAGGGCTTGCTCCTGTGCCCAGAATCTTTTCCTCTACCAGGGCAAGAAAGTGACTTGGGTGCTTGACTAGCACAATGACTGACACATTAATATGTTAACTTTTCTTTTCCTTCTTGGTAATGGTACTAATATTTTGGATCCAAAAAAAACCCCAAAAAAGGAACAAAAGGTAATATAAAGGTACTCTGGGTATACATACAGACTCTCAAAAAGTATCCCTTCGGCCTAATGCTTTCAGAAATGTCATACACCCCAATGGAACACTGTAATGGATTTCTGACTAGTTAAAAGATTCTTGGGCAGATATAGACACTTTCAAAAGGGGACTGGGGTAGTACATGGTTATCAGCTCACTGGATCATGGAGTAGGACAGAGAAAAACAGAACTATGTTGGTCTTGGCTTTTCTAGATACGGGGATGTTCTAGTTAGAGCCGGATAAAAGAAAAGTTAAAGGTTTTTAACTTGTGGTCTCAAATGTTTACCATTTATGAGACTTCTTGCTGAAAAATTCAAGGAGTGTTTTAGATTCAGGAAAGGAGATGATGGTTTGATATAACAGAGCCCAGTTAGTAGAAAGAGACCTGAATTAATGTCAGTAAACTTAAGTGCAAGTCTTCATTCCACTTCTGCCTTAAGCAACAACTCACTCTCCTCTTTCCTCGTCAACAAATTGAGGATAATAAAATCTTCCCTGCTTGCCTAACAAGGTTATGGTAAGAACAAACATTAAAAAAAACTGTTTTATAAACTGTAAAGCATTATACAAATGTAGGTTACTATTGTTATTGAATAGATCAGCCATGATTGGGATGGTGAATATTTTCATGCTATGAAATAGCATTCACTTTGTTTTCATTCCATAGTTTACTGTAACATGTTACATTTGATTTCTTGGTTGTTGTTCAGGAAGTGTTACAATAGATTTTTATTAACGGCTGCTTTGATAAGCTCCCCTCCCAGCCCTGGGGGCTGGCGCGCACCTGGCTCCCCCGTGCTCACCAGCTTAAGATTCTTATTAAAACACCTCCCTACCACCATCCTACTAAAATAAGAAGAATAAAATAGATGAGACAGATTTTTAACTTTTTTGCTATTCCCTACATACAATGAGGTCATTTCTTGGCAGGAAAAACTTTGAAGCCCAGTATCAAGAATGGCTAAGTCTAATACTGGTATATTCCATAAATAGTATTTACAAACATACCTTATAAAAGCAGTGCTCAGTATTTGTTTCACTCTTTTTATCTGAGTCCTTCTGTGACTTGGGCTTCTCAGAGATCATGATGGCTTGAAGATGAATAGACAATTCAGCTGAAACACTAATTTCAAAAAGGGTCAAGTTATAGCAGTGTCTTCACGGCTATCATTAATTGTACAGAGAGTAAGATTAACAGGGACCCCCTAGCCCACCTTTCAGCTCCACCCTCACTTTCCTTAGAGATGTTAATTTAGCATGTAGACAATTCATCCACTAATGATAATGATCTGAACAATAACATCTCCTTTTCATAGAGCAGTATATCAAACACTTTACAAAAATTGTGTCTAATTGCCAATGCCCACATATATACCATGTAGATATGTCTTCATTTTTTTTTTTTTTTTTTTTTTTGCGGTACGCGGGCCTCTCCCGTTGCGGAGCACAGGCTCCGGACGCGCAGGCTCAGTGGCCATGGCTCACGGGCCCAGCCGCTCCGCGGCATGTGGGATCTTCGCGGACCGGGGCACGAACCCGTGTCCCCTGCATCGGCAGGCAGACCCTCAACCACTGCGCCACCAGGGAAGCCCTGTCTTCATATTGCAGATGGAGAAAGTATAACTCAGAGAAAATAGGTGACCTGCCCGAGCCTAGAGTTACAAAGCAGAGATGGAATTCAAATGCAGGTATAAATACCCTACAGATGGATTTTCAGTTGGAGAATTCAAAAGTGTGTTCTAGATACACTGATGTTAAAATCTGGCCTCCATTTAAGATGAAGATGATACCGAGATGGTATAATTATAGGGAAACAGATGGGAAGAGAATTGTGTAGTGCCATGAAGGCTAAATAAACGTAAAGTGAGAGTCCACCTGGGAAGTTAGTGAGAAACTTTTGCTCCAGCTTTAGTTTTTAGTTTTAAAGAGGGATTCTGTATTATTTTTCCCCATCTATCTTCCCTCTGATGTCTCCCCAGAAGGGAATGAACAATGTAAATAAAATAGTGAAATCTTCAATAGTGATATATACCACTAGAATGAAAGCCATGGAGGGTAGCAGCCATCTGTCTTCAGAATTCCATCATCTAACACAAAGCCTGGCCCAGGGCAAGCCTTCAGCAAAGATATATTCAATGAATGAATGAAGTGTGCATGTGAGGAACTATGCCCTGTTCTAATTGCTTTTCATAAACTACCTCATATAATTCTTACAACCCTGTGAGATAGGTATTATTAGTCCCACTTCACTAATAAAGCCTTTGAACCCCCAGACAGATCAAACTATTTACTCAAGGTCACAAAGCCCCAGAGAGTATATTTTTGGTGACTTTTGATTATGAACATTTTCCAATAGAAAAAAAAGAGGATAGTATAATGAGCCTCCATAAACTTGTAACATAGGGTAATGTGCTCATTTTATTTGCAAATTTACATCATCTTCTTATTTTACTACATTATTTTACACTTAGAGACATCATGACATTTTAACCCTAATTACCACTTTCCATCTGAAAAATTTTGGACTTTTTCTTATATCAGACCAAGATCCAATTGAGGTACATAAGTTGTCTTTAATTATTATGTCTTTTGAGCTCTTCTATTCTAGAAAAAGCAATGATTTGTTGAAGAGAACAGAGAAACTGCTTGTAGAATGTTCACCTCCTGGGTTCCTTCTTCACCTTGTTTAGTTTAAGTTCTAGCCCCTGCATCTCTGGTCAAGAAGAAGTTATGTAAAGACTGTACTTATCCACTTGACTATTTCACAATGGAGCAGAGGTACTGGCTTCATCATTCACTGGGAATGAGCTATTTAGGAAGCTCACTTCAGCCTCTCTGAGCCTTAGTTTTCTGTTTGTAAAATGAGAGATGATTCTCTCCTATCTCTCTCTCCTCCCTTTCCCCTCCCTCTTCTCTCTTCTCCTCCCTCCTTGGCCCCCTTCTTTCTCTCCCCCCCCCCCCGCCCCGCCTCCTCTCCCTCTTCCCTACCCCACTTCTCACTCTTCCCTGGCTCGGGCTCCCCAGAGCTGAGCCTGGCCATTGTCGAGAGGTAGGAATCAGATCGCGGCTGACCCTAGGCTTCGTCCGAGCCCGCCACCCCGCTCCCGCCGGCACGGAGCATAACACGAAGCAGCCCCTGAAATAGCTAGTGGGAAGCGGCCGCATAGCACAGGGAGATCAGCTCGGTGCTTTGTGACCGCCTGGAGGGGTGGGATAGGGAGGGTGGGAGGGAGGGAGACGCAACAGGGAGGAGATATGGGAACATATGTATATGTATAACTGATTCACTTTGTTATAAAGCAGAAACTAACACACCATTGAAAAGCAATTCTACTCCAATAAAGATGAAAAAAAAACCCTGCTCCTACTTGGGTCCCCCAGGTGGGGGACGCTGCCTGGCCCAGGCCCTGGGCCCCGGTCCCTTCCCCTCCCAGCCCCGGGGGCTGGCGCGCACCTGGCTCCCCCGTGCTCACCCGCTCCGCCGCGCACCTCGCCCGCCGCCAGCGCCCCACCCAGGTCGCTCCTCATCTGGCGAAGCGAAGGCCTCGCAGCTCCGTCCAAGGCTGGCGGAGGAGAGAGCTCCCTCTTCCGCTCGGACAGCTTGAAAGGAGGGAGGTGGGACTAAGACTGCCTGACTTTCGGGACTTCGGAGGCTTTCGCCTTCCTTTCCTCCCGGCTTCTTCCGGCCTTCTCTGGGTTCTTCTGTTCTTTGGACAACCGGGGAAGCGCGAAGCTGACTTTAAATCTTTTGATCAGATAAGCAAAACGATCCCTAAAAACGTTTCTTTGCTCCCACGGGCAAAATAAACTCACCACTTGGGGAATTTAACAAAGAGAAACTGGAGTTCAACTTAATATATGATTCACTCTCCCTACCTTTGAGTGCAGAGCGCCCGGAGAGAAAGTTCAAGGGACCTCAGAGGAACACAAGGGTTCTGAGTCGGAGGTGTTGGGCTGCGGCAACAGAAACTGACTAGGTCTTGCCGGGACCTCCAAGAATGTCAACTGTCGGCTCCTAGAAAGATCCGCAAAGCAACCTGTTGCTAAGACAAAGCTACGTCATTTGCTTCTAGAAGTCATGGAGAGCAATAACTTGACAGAATTTTGTTTGTGTCTCCGAGGGAGGAGAGCAAGATTGGGTTATTTATTAAGGTTTTGAAGTCTGGTTTAAGTTGTGTCTTTAACGTAGAGGATTGATTAGGATAAGGTAAGGGTTGGGTAACAGTTTCGGATGTGGATATAACAAGGCGAGGACGTTGAGGCAAGGGTTCAAGAAGTCTTGGGATGTAAACTGTACTTTGAGCTTTTCTGTTGAAGAACTGTTAGGTCTTTGAGGAAAGTTACTGAAATAAACAATGAAGATATTTGCAGCTTTCATGTCCCTGGGCAAAAGCTTGCGGAATTACGTTGATGAAAAAGTGAATAGGTCATATAAACGTAGTCACTTATAGATCTATGTGAAGGTAGATGGCTTCAGTTCTCTCAATGGTGAACCTGCCTGTGAGAACGTAATCAACATTTGTCACTTAGAGTATTTTATCCTGGAAAGAAGTTCACTCAGGAAAACACATTTGCCATGATTTGTTGGTTACATACAGAATTCACAGAGAGAGAGTGATCTTAGGAAACATTTTTTATGAAGTTAATGTTGGGTCTTAGAAGACCCATCCGTTTTTAAAATTAGAACGTGCTCCCCCCCCCCCCCCCTTGGGCACCGCAAAAGAAATACACATCCTTTTACTTTATTCTGTTCTTTTTACGTTTCCAGGGACAGACCTCATTTCCCCTTTCAGAAACAACTGTAGCCAGGACTATGTTCCGGCTCCTCCACCAAACCTGAGGGTTTTTTCGAATTGTGCCCCAGCCAGTGAATTTCCCCCAAACTCCAGATCAGCCCCAGGATCAAAGGTGTAACTCACGTAAGGGAAGAAGTGTCTTTCCCCAACCAAGATCCCACTCATCTGCTCAGGTAACGAGGCGGGAACCTCCCTAATTCCGAGATCTGGGGAACTGCGCCTCTTGCCAATGGACAGAGAGATCTTGGAGTCCTGCTCTCATTGGGTAACAACTCTGCTACTGAGGAAGTCGATTGGCTGAGCTCTAGCCTAGGTGTGGAGCGAGAGAAAAGATGAGTGTGGGCTGGTCCACCTCCCTCCCAAGAGCTCTTTCTCTTGGTTAAGATCGTGCTCCGCTACTCCACTCCGCTGTTCACTGCCAACAGGGCCTGCTTCAGCTCTCTAAGTCCTGAACAGGGGAAAGAGTCCGGGAAGGAAGAGGGGTCCGGGGGCGGGGAGGAGAGCCGGGGATGCGGCTAGAGAGGACTCGGGAGCGGGAGGCCCTGATCACGGGAGGAGGGGCCCCTGGGGAGGCCCTATCCCCAAGAGCCAGACCCGGCTGCAGAAGGCAGAGTGGGCGGGCGGAAAAGGGGCTCCCGGGTGCCCGGCAGGCCCCGCCTGGAGATCGCGGCGCGGGACGAGGCAAGGAGACACCAGCCTGGCGTCTGCAGCGCACAGCTCCACCTGCGCAGGCGCACAGAGGACACAGCGCGTGGGTGGGGAGGAGGGGCCTAGGGCGACTCGGGCACTTTCCAGGGGTGTCATTCCCAGCAGCTGGGACAGGACCCACGACAAGGACAATTAGGAAGAAGCCGCGAATGCAGGCGGAGTGAACAGCCTCGTGGGACAAACCGATTCTCCAAACGTGCCTCCTCCATACGTGCAGAAGTTTACCAACCGGAGGAGGGAGACATTATGAACTCCAGGACTGGGCATCTCAAAGCTGACAAAGATCTCGATCGGAAAGGGCTTGCAGAGGCAGCCTGCTGTTTTAAGAGTCTCCGTGGAGAGCAGGCATGCAAGTGTTCCAGGCTGTGCTCGGGAAGGGATCAGCGTCGCAACAGTGACGACTTCTATGCAGTTTGACAGAATATACGATGTATATAAAGGTACAGGGTTGAAAAGTGTGTTGGTAATTTCAATACGTGTGGTGATTTGGGAGAACTGGCCTTAATGCGCATACGATACACCTGAAGTGGCTAAAGTTCCTGCTTCTTCTTCTGCGGGTTCTCTGCTGTTTGGATAGAGGAGTCTTTAAAAAGCAAAAAAAAAAAAAAAAAAAAAAAAAAAAAGAAAAAAAAAACAAAAAAA
>NW_020173674.1:10980990-10986626 GCF_003031525.2 Neophocaena asiaeorientalis asiaeorientalis
AAAAAAAAAAAAAAAAAAAAAAAAGGCAGCAACAACAACAAAAAACCCACCGTGTACAAAAGTTCCACCACTTACTATCATTCTCTGAATCCTTGTAGGTTTCTACATCTCTGCAGTCATCACCAGAGAATTAGTATCTGGCTGATTTTTTTTTCATTGTGGATTCTCAAGCAGCAAACATTTCCGTGACAAGTACAAGGAGTGAAGAACACTAGGGTTGAAATTGCTGAAAACTCTGAGCTATCCTGGTGGCTTCCAAACACTGAACAGCATCCCGCCATTTGATCTGACTTATTAATATCGGATAGGCTTTTGAGACATTGCCTGAAAATTAACACACAGATCTCAGAAACCTATAAAGAAGAGTGAAGTCATCCTTTTTGGAATAAACACAGGTATTGTTGAAGCCACTACATGTACAGTGAAAAGAACTATGATGGTAATAAATACAACTGAGTCCACTGAGAATGTGTTTGTGCAATGTGTATCATTTTCTGTGGTCTTTCCCTCCCTCGCCCCCCCTTTTTTTTTGCCTTTTGCCTTTTGCATACTTCAAAGTATAAACAAAGTGATTTAATAGACAATAGGCTTTAACACTTTCTAAGGCATGGATGTTAAGAATTCAACACACTCAAATTTTGTTCACTGAAACAGTGCACAAGAAGATAATAAAACGTTACGATTACAGAGGGTATAAAATTTGTTCCTCTAATGTCTATGCTACTAAACCTACTATGTAGTGAGATATCTATCATTTTTTCCTAAGTCTTCATGTAATTTTGTACAATTTAAATAATCTATATATAAAAAACATTTCTGGCTTGGTAAATTAGGTGTTGGTTTATTGGGAAAAGGCTGTAAAGTAAGTAACTCTTAAACCTTAAATATATTTTCAATAAAATACATTTTGGCTTAAGGTAATAGGAATATAAACTTTTTTGGATGAATGATTACTGTCACATTTTTTTCACCATCCCTACATCTTTTCTTTTTTTTTTTTTTTTTTTGCGGTACGCGGGCCTCTAGCTGTTGTGGACTCTCCCGTTGCGGAGCACAGGCTCCGGACGCGCAGGCTCAGCGGCCACGGCTCACGGGCCCAGCCGCTCCGCGGCATGTGGGATCTTCCTGGACCGGAGCACGAAACCGTGTGCCCTGCATCAGCAGGCGGACCCCCAACCACTGCGCCACCAGGGAAGCCCCTGCATTTATTTTGAAAGGCACGCCCACGAGCTTTGTTTACGGATGGGGAGTTCAAGAAACAAGAGAAAAAGAGGGCTCAGCGATGACTCCTGGGCTTTTGACTTGAGCGACTTGAGCAAGGATAAAGTCTTCCTTGACGGGTATGGGAAATCCAAGGAAGGAGCGGGGTGTGTGTGTGTGTGTGTGTGTGTGTGTGTGTGTGTGTGTGTGTGAATTCTACTTTTGACATGTTGACTTAGAGATACTAATCCACTCCAACTGAATGACAAGGAGTGAAGTGAAAGGATTCACATTCAATACGTGACAGTGAATATCCAGGGAGGGTCAGGAAGGGACATAGGACTGGACATGGGAAGGAATAACATAGACCAAAGTGAAAGAGAGAGAGAGAGACAGAGAGAGACACACAGAGAGAGACAGAAAAGCTTGGACTTTATGATGGTAATGAGGTTGGCCATTAACTGAGAACTAAATTTGAGATGCAGTGAAAAGGAAAAGGAAAAAAGAATTCCAAGGGAGATAGCTCATCAGAAGATAAAGAAAAAGCCTGCCTTGTTTCCCCAGATCCTCTGTTTCTCAGGTGACATTTATATTTTTACCTCCCAATAGACTTTTGCCCATTTGTAATGGCATCTCAGCCAGCACAGAGTTCCTGCCAATCCCAGAGCATCCTAGCTCCTTGAGCCTAGCTAACAGCTGATGCTTTACTCCTTGTCTCTTTACTGGTCACTGGAATAGCAACTGAACCATATGCTTGGAATAATTGGCCTGATGTCATTTTAGGTGGCAGTCTTCCATTTCTGTCTTAAGTGTAAAACTGACCCTCACCAGAAAACTAACAGCCTAGAGCTGGCTGAATCAGGACCTGTAGGTCCGTGGCAGAGCCCCAGCACTGCTTTCCCTTTCGAGGCTGTGCTCTGAAAGCTTCGATGCAAACCCACCGCAACTTGGCAACAGTGACAGAGTAGGAATTGCTCAAGGAATCTGCTGAGTCACCAAGGAGACTTCACTTTCAGCTGATGCTGAGATGATGCTGTTGAAATAGTTTGACATCCTTGAGAGCAGGTGTTTGCCTTTGATAAGACTACACACTGCACAGTCCCTTGGACTCAGCACCTTGTTGGCCGTATGTAATAAGTAGTCTGCATTTCATTATAAATGTGACAAGAATACGTCTGGCCAAGTCGCAGGTGGTTGGGTTATTTAACTGTCGTCAATCCCATAATGAGGTAAAGACCGCTCACATGTTCTGGAGAGATGGGAATTCATCATATACTAAAGCCAAGCCTGAGAGAGTCAGGGGGCAAGGCCAGTGCTTTGGAATAGTGACTATTCCATGAATCCTGACAGATGTCTCTCCCCCCACCAACACTCAAAAAATCCTAACAGAGAGGGCTGATTTCTGTATTTAGTTGCAAACAACATGTTCTGGGAAAAGAGAAGAGACTATTGCCTCTACCTGAGGACACTATGCGGGCGGCAGAAGAGGGAGAGAGTGATGTAGATTTGAACTTGATAGATGAGGGATGAAGGGAACTGTCATCGGATGTACAAAGGCAAAAGCAGCATGGAGGGCTAGAGCGTTGGCCTCTGGGGAGGAGCTGGGGATGAAGGCCTGGATATCCTCTTCCAGAACTGGCCCTGAGATACGCAAAAGCACAGAAGGGATGGTCTATTCCCCCTCTCCTATGAGTTCACAGTGGGCTCACCTCCTTTTGGCTTAGAAGTTGTCCTCCTTTTTAAAAGAGGACAGGAGTGGGGTCTCTAAATCTCCAGAAGCCACATAGGGTCAGCCCTGAAGGCCTAGCAGCTAAACTGTCTACAGAGACCCCTGGTCCATCCTATCCTAGGAAGATAGTGCACTCATGGAAGGGTAAAGCTCTCCCTCCCGGGACACCAGAGGCTCCAAGAAGGAGGCCGCCAGCAAGCCAGAATTTTTCTCTCTCCAGTAAAAGAAATACAAGGGTCTGTCATACAGAGTGAAGTAAGTCAGAAAGAGAAAGACAAATACCGTATGCTAACACATATATATGGAATTTAAGAAAAAAAACGTCATGAAGAACCTAGGGGTAAGACGGGAATAAAGACAGACCTACTAGAGAATGGACTTGAGGATATGGGGAGGGGGAAGGGTAAGCTGGGACAAAGTGAGAGAGAGACATGGACATATATACACTACCAAATGTAAGGTAGATAGCTAGTGGGAAGCAGCCGCATAGCACAGGGAGATCAGCTCGGTGCTCTGTGACCACCTAGAGGGGTGGGATAGGGAGGGTGGGAGGGAGGGAGATGCAAGAAGGAAGAGATATGGGAACATATGTATATGTATAACTGATCCACTGTGATATAAAGCAGAAACTAACACACCATTGTAAAGCAATTATACTCCAATACTGTATTGGACACTTCAGTCCAATCTGTATCCCCAGTGGGGACTTATCTGGGTCGCATTTGATCTTCGCAGTCACCCCTTGATCTAGGTGTGACTTTTGCCCCCATTTCACAGGTTACGAAACAGGATAGTTTGTTGGAGGCTATGGGTCTAGTTGCGGTGGGTGTAGGGGTGTACAGGAGGAGTTTAACCTTAGAGCCTCACAGCTTCTTAGGACCCTGCGGGAGACCTTAGGCAAGTTCCCTTGCCTCTTGGTGTGGGGGTGGGTGTTCTTATTTCCCTATTTGTAAATTAAAGTGATTGCCCATTTGTGATTCTCCATCCATTTCTGTTCAGACTTATCACTTGAGTAGCATTGAAAAACCACAGAACTTACACTGGGACTCAATCCCAGTGTAAGTTCAATAGGTCTGGGGTGAGTCTCCGTAACCTGCATCTTTTAACAAGTAGAGGCATCAACAGATCTGCCTGAGAAACTCAGACCAGTGCTTCGCAAAGTTTACGCTGCATCAGGATCCTCTGGGGAGCGTGTTGAAACACATTCCTGAGCTCCTGTGAGATCCTGATTCCGTAAGGCTAGAGTGTGGCCAGGTGCATTTCTCAAGAGCTGATGCCAGTGCTGCTGGTGACCATCTTTCTTCATTGAACAAAACTACTCTAAGGACTTTACAAATATTAACTAATTTTATATCCTTATAACAGCCATAGGAGGCAGCTACAGTCATCCCCATTTCAAAGGAAACTGTCTCCACAGAGACATCAAGCAATTGGCCTCAAGACACACAGCTCTTAGCAGAGCCTGGATGACCTACCAAGCAGTTGGCACGTGACTCCCCTCCCGTCCGCTCCCCCCGCCCCAGGCATTGCTTCTCCGCTGTTGTTCTAATCAGCTTCCACTACCCCAGCCCATCTCAGCACTTCCCGGGGCTGCTCCACTCCAGTCCCGCTCCCCGATGCCCCAACCTATCCCTTTGTGACCCTCCCTCACTGCTCCTGGGACAGATCAGCGCCGACAGCCCCTTTCCAGGTCCGACCCGGCACACCAGCAGAGCCGGAAAGAACCTCGCCCAGCCCTAGAGCAGCTAGTACTCGCTGCGGGCAAAAGCCTCTTCAGGGCGGATGGAGTTCCCCGTGCGGCCTGCAGATGGCGCCAGAGGACCAGCCTGGGGAACAGGGAGGGGGAAGGAGGCGGGGGAAAGCGGAGGTGGGTGAGAATTGACAGTCATGACGGCCAATGGCAGCATGGTGTGGTTTGCCCAACTTCCGTGCTCTGGCCCCCAAGAGCTTCCCACCCCTTTAGGGGGCTGCAATCGTGGCAGGGAACGGAGAGGTGGAGGTGCCGCCTGCTGCGTCACGTGGTCCCTGAGTGTACCCCTGTTAGTCCAAGGCTGCAGTAGCTCATGGGGGCTCAACCTTTACCCCCCGCCCCCCCAACTTATCTTCCTCTCAGTTCACTGAGGCTCATCTCACCAGTCTCTGGCAAACTTGTGTCTCCATCACTCTGGGTCCTTGTAGTTTTGGTAAAAGGCATTACTGTCGCTTTGTAGTATAGTCTGAAGTCAGGGAGTCTGAGTCCTCCGCTACCTGTCATTGTCTTAGCGGCTATTTCCCGCACTGACAGTGCAGAGCGGGCTGCTTGGCGGGTGGGGATGAGGGGGAGCAGAGTGAGGGATGAAAGGTGGGAACCACCCCCTAAATGCCAGGCATTGTGTTTTGGTGTTTGCCGCGGGATTGTCTCATTTCACCATCTTTGTCTTTAATCCATTTCCTGTTTCACAGATGAGGGAACAAGGTGAATAAATTGCCCGTGGGCAGCCCTTGGGTGATCTTGACTCCCGTCAGCCGCCAACGCCCAAGGTCTTTTGATTGTGCCAAGGCTGCCTTTGCAGCGTTTCAGTGCATGCAGTTCCGGTAAATCACCTCTCCCCACATAGATTCACCCTTCCGACCATCTATTCACTTATTAGGGACCCGTCCGCAAGGCATAGGCCTAGTTGCTATTAAAAATACAAAAAAAAAAAAAAAAAAAAAAAAAAAAAAAAAA
>NW_020173674.1:10986906-11020654 GCF_003031525.2 Neophocaena asiaeorientalis asiaeorientalis
AGCTCTGCTATGAAGTAGAGAAGATTAAAAAAGATATATACAGGAGAGTTAAAAATATATATACACGGAATAGTGATACCTATTTTGTTCCAGATAATATGATGGCGTCTGAAGACAAAGACATGGATAAAATCTACGCTTGCCTTTCAGGAGGCCTTAGGCAGGAGTAATCTCTGAACTTTTAATTTCCCACCCCTACAATTTTTAACTAACTGAGCATCCACTCCATATATATTATTTATGTTATATATGTATATATTCTTTTGTAATTGATACATTAAATGTTAGCTCACTTAATTTCTTATTTTGGGGGTAAAATTATAAATGGAGGTGGAAGTATTTTTTTCATTCACTCCAGTGGAGCATCTTGGGCGCTTCCTGGAGAGCTTCCTTGATCTGGAACCCCCAGGCCTGGTACATGCCTGACTCTCTCCCTTCTTTCTTTAGATCTCTGTTAAATGCCAGGTTTCCAGAGAGGCCTTCCCTGACCACTCCCTATAAAATGTTTTCCTCTCCTCCTCTGTCATCTTCTGTCCCCTTATCCCAATATTTCGTATACTACATTTCACTGTATAGTAAATATCATTATTTTTTGTTAGTTTAGTTTTTGTCTCCTTGCACTAGAATGTAAGCTTCAAAGAACAACGGGGTCCTACTGTATAGCACAGGGAACTATATTCAATATCCTGTGATAAACCATAATGAATAAGAATATAAAAAAGAATATATATATGTATAACTGAGTCACTTTGCTGTACAGTGGAAATTAACACAACATTGTAAATCAACTATACTTCAATAAAATTTAAAAAAAATAATGAAAGCTTCAAGAGGGGCAGGAAGGAGTCCTGAACACTGGGGGCTTTTAGACAAAAGCAACAAAGCCAGAAGGTTGGGGATAGAGGGAGAAAGCCTTACCCAGTGCATCCTGAAACCCCCCTGGGCTGGGGTAGGAGTAGAGGGAATATGGCGACTGTTTATTCACGCCTCTCCTAATTGCTGCATTCTTGCAATGCTAAGGGCCAGTATCACCCAGCCCTTCCCTCTCCCCCAGTTATCTATAGTCTCCCCTTCTTCTCTCTGATTTTTAGTGAGGAATTGCACATTTTCAGTCCTCACCCCCCACAGGAAGCAAAGGTAAATGTCTGATACACAAAGACTCTGCTGTTTGTTTCTCTCAGCATCTTGTCACGTAAGACGTTTGTGGTTGTAGAAAGTGTTCTGGCCTAGGAGCCAGAAGACCTCATCTCTGTAACTGGATTTGCCCCTGAAGAAAAGAGTAAAGGGGATGGTTGAACACCCTATTCCCACACTATCTGACTTCCATCCCATACACAGGAGCCAAGGACACCTAGGAGTTGATCTTGGATTGAGCTTCTTACCCAAACTGTGTCCTGAATTAATGAGAAATGAGGAATCCTTCATGGTTGCCTGTTTCTGTGTAATGTAAGGAGAACATGGTGAGAAACCTACACAGAGTGTAGAGATTTTTATTATGATTTATAATCATTGGCTCCTAGCTGCACCAAGGATGAGAAGCAGTCACACACCCCTGAAGACCCAGGGAGGACAGCACGGTATAAAGTGGAGTGCACCGACATGCACTAGGTTCCCTGTACTGACATGGGGCACACCCATGCCAGCCTCACCTCTGGCCAGCTCTTTGCACTCTTACACCATTTTATAAACTTGAAGTTGGGTTAAACTCTATTTTATCCTATGATTTTCATTGTTACTCCCTATCTGAGCCCCCCCCCCCCCTTACTAGTCACCCGCTTCTTACTAGCTACGTGACCTGAACAGGTTACCTTCTTTTTTGAGCCTCAATTTCCTTTCATTTAGAATGGAAAAAAAAAAATTGGTTATTCTAAAACCAATGGGGTCACAGGGTCAAAGAAATATATTGTGGATTTGGAAGACTTCAGAAATTATATCACTAACATACTCATACATAGAAAATACTAGAGTAAGAATTCTAACCAAACATCAAATAAATAGGAGCAGAGACCTCAGTTAGGAGCAGAAAAAAAGGAGAGCAAACAGTGGTGAGCAAAAGAGTCTGGCAAATTTTATCTATATAGTTAAATCTAAACGGACAGTGATAGACACTCTGGGAATGTGTAATAAAAGTTTTTAAAAAGCATTCTTTAAGTGGAAGTGACTCACTGCAAGGGAAATTCTATAATATCTGGAGCTGAAACATTCAGGGTTTGGCTCAGGGGGACCACAGGTAGAGGAGTAGCGCATTTTGTCTCACGCGTCGTACTCTTATGGATGTGGGGAGGGAGATGAATAGGGGAAATGAATCTTTTGGAGAGATGTCATCTTATTGGGATGCAAGTGGAAGCAGAGGGAGAGTAACTGGTACTTTGCCCATCTATAATAGAAGCAAATTTTTGTTCAGCTCTGAGCACTAGGAAAAATACTATTGACTGAATAAAAAGCTCATAAGAGAATGTGATGAATAAGCAAATCATAAGATTCCTTAGTGGAGGTAATATCTGTTGCTTTTCTATACACTAATAATGAACCATGAGAAAGGGAAAACAATAAAACAATCCCATTTAAAATTGCATCCAAAAAAATAAAATAACCTAAGAATAAACTTAACCAAGGAGCTGAAAGACTTATACTCTGAAAACTATAAAACATTTATGAAGGACACTGAAGATGATATGAAGACATGGAAATCTATCATGTATTCTTGGATTGGAAGAATTAATATTGTTAAAATGTCCATACTACCCAAAGCAATCTACAGATTTAAAATGCAACCCCTATGAAAATACCCAGGACATTTTCCACAAAACCAGAACAAATAATCCTAAAATTTATATGGAACCACAAAAGACCTGGAATCACCAAGAAAATCTTGAGAAAAAAAAGAAAAGAACTGGAAGTATCACACTCTCTGACTTCAGACTATACTACAAGCCTACAGTAATCAAAACAGTATGGTACTGGCACAAAAAAATAGACATAGATTAATGAAATGGAATAGAGAGCCCAGAAATAAACCCACACACTCACGGTCAATTAATCTAAGACAAAGGAAGAAAAATACTATTGATTAAATAAAAAGCTAATAAGGGAATATGATGGATAAGTGAATTCATAAGATTTCATAGTGGAGGCAATATCCCCAGTAAAAAACAGCCCTTATCTTTTGAATAGACACAGGGTACAATCTTCAAAAGAGAAAAAGCATATACAGGGGAAATAAATTAATTTTCACCCCATTCTCAAGACACTACCTTTCCTGGGATAATTGATGACTATACAAGCATAATAACTCCTTTTCAACATATTTCACAGAAGCTGAGCAGTTCAGTGTTCATGCATAAGAAGACTGGCTGATCTGGCAGGAAATGAAAATTTTACCTTAGATATATTTCTCATGAATAGTTTTTTAGGTGGTCAGTGAGTATGCTCAAAAAGGGATTCACAAGCCTCTATAATACATGAGTTTGGGACACAGAAAGCTAAAGATTTGGACTAAGTTTAGATGAGATCAGGAGCCAAAGAGGCTAGCAGAGGTGTGTGTGTGTGTGTGTGTGTGTGTGTGTGTGTGTGTGTGTTCATATAGGGACAGGTGGGTAGTTGTTAGGCTGCTAGTGAGGTGCCATGATCTCCAGGTCCTGGAGTAGGTCCCTGGGAAGACAGACTCTTCTAAAAATTGGTGCCCTTACCATTTTAAAATATTTTTATTATTACTCCTGGGCATCATTGTTCAATTTTTAAAAATATCTCGCACAGGCTACTATTCCCATGGTGACAAGGCAAGGCTTGGTTGCCAAGAGCTTCTGTTGGACTGTCCCTAATTTTTCTTTGTGAGAACAGGTGTTTCTTCAGGGTAAGGAAGGGAGGTGGGAAGGTCCCTAGTAACCTACTCCCTCTCCCTGTTCAAAGGACTCTAAAAGAGCACAGCAGAGACAGTCCACTGGGATCAACTTTAGTGCTTCCCATACTCCTGAGCTGAGGCTTTCCCTGAAGGAAAAGAAAAGACTGTTCACTGGGTCATGGGAAGATTCATATGTAAAGCCCAAGACTCAGGTACTATTTCGGGGGAGTTTGTATCCACGGTAAAGTAGGATTGACCCAGGTTCATCTGACTGCAAGGGCAACAGTATAAGGCAAATATGAAGGAACTGATATGATGTGGAGGGTGGGACCAGCCTGGGAGAAAGAATGGAAAGTTAGGTGGAGAGGGTGAACCAAACATGTGTGTGTCTTCTTCAAACCAATAACTGTATGAAATAATGGAAAAAATAAAAAGAAACAAAAACAGAATAAATCTGCCCCAATAAGGTACTGTCATGGATCCTGAAATTTGAGCAGACAGATGAACACCAGACTGAAACACTTATGGGAGCAGACTGCTGTGAAGATAGGAACTGTAAAAAAAAACTTGAAGTTTGGGCATGATGGAAGTTGGGTGGGAGATGGCCTAGGATATCTAGTCAATCCCTGTCTCTCCTCCATCCTCACATCTCTGTTTCTCCTAAGCAACATTTATCCACAGGCAAAAGTGACGAGTGTCAGCCCAAAGCTAGAGATACAAATCTTACCCAATAGGTAGTTGATGAGCACAAGCAGGGACCAGAATTAAGACTTAGAGACAAGTTCCCAGTGCCCCCCATGTGGACGCACAACCCTCGCCTCCCCCAGGGTCCCTGTAGGTCAGCTATGATGAACAGTTCTCAAACACAGAAGTAGAAAACCAGAAATCACAAAAAAATTCAAGTTATAATGGTATTGTATAAATCCAACTGACATTATGTGGAGTTTCGTGTTGAAAATAAGTCTGCAACAAAAGAATATGACACACATCTTAAAGTATGTGTATTGTTCAATAAATTTCACGATAATTTAGCGTAAATGTTCATTTGTTCACATGAAAAGAATAAGTATTATCTCAGGGTACACAGATTGAGCATTTATAAGCCAAGCTTTAAAAAAAATGTATGCTACAAGATGGAAGAAGTTGAGGCCCCCTAAGAAATCATACTAGCTGCCCTCTCTTCCTTACTAATTCTATTTTGCAGGCTGGCTAGGTAGGACCCAAAATCCAAAAGCACAGAATGACAGATAATAGGAGCTAAGGAAGAAAATAAAAATGGACAGATGCCCAGAGTTTATTGTGTCAGATAATCTTTCTTTCTAATAATAGAAGTCGAGTAAAAAGACTGAACAAACAAAATCTACTTGAAAGGGCATTTAAAGCCATAGTTAGAAGTGTCAGCTGCTGAAAACAGAAGGAATGGGTGTGTGTGCGTGGGCCAACTAATGGGATACGAGCAGTTGTATTTTCAGTCTGTTATAATAGTGTAACGTAATTAGTCAGCACCCCCAGTGCCTAGCGCAAAAGAGGGATTTGGGGAACTAGGAAATGTTTGGAATATGCACACGGCGGACCATGATGTGATCATCAGAGGACACGGAAATATTTCTGAGAAAGTAGTAGAAGAAAGGGAAAGGATTGTTTCCCAAAAGATGACTTAGGAGAATAGCATTGAAAGGGTAAATAACAAAGAAAAATAAAGTATTTTGAAATTTTGCCAGGTACCTGTCCTTTCTCAGTTCACTGAACACCTTTCCACCTTAAGGATGTGTAAGAAAGTATACACATACTTAACTTTGTCTTTAAGTATTAAAACAAGGAAAAAGGAAGGACAAAACAGATGTATGTTTGAGGAAGGAGTAGGCAGTGGTAAGCAGTTATGGTAAACTGGCTGAACTGGGCTGGACTTTATTGTTTAAAGTTTCCAGATCTGCTAAAATTAAACTCTTGGCCCGTAAAATAGTTGCAGGGGTATGTGGGATAGGCAACAGAGAAGGGTCTTGAGTTAATGCCTAGGTTGCATTTCTTCTCTTTCTGAGGGTTATAGAAGCAAGGGTTAACAGCCAGGTTTTAGAATCAGGTAGGCTTTGTTTAGAATTCTGGTTCTTCTTTAAGCCTGAGTTATCACATCTTAAAATGGACAATAATGGAACTTTCTTTACAGAAGTATAATGATGACTAAAACAGATAATGCATGAGACATGCTCCTTACAGTGCCTAGAACATGAACTTTCTATAAATATTCCATGTTGTTATTTATTTTTATCTGTCAGGGTTGTCAGGGGAGTTTGGATCAGGTGATAAAGAGCGTAGCTTCAAAGTTAATACAAATGGACTCTACAAGAAACCTACCTCTCTTTGGGTGAGATCCAAACCAACTCAGGGATTCAAAAAAAAAAAAAAACTCAGATTGGAACCTTGTCTGAGGCATCCAGTCCAAATGATGGAGAAGGAGGGTGAGAATAGATTTTGGGCACTTCTGTCTACCTCCTATCTTCAGGAGTTAAAATAGCAGAGGGTAGAGTTGCTTGGGGTGTGTTGGAGAGGAGGGACATCTTGGGATAGATTGGTTTGGGGTGTCACACCTATGAGTGGCTACTTTGGGATATGATTTGAGGGACTGTGGTTGAATTTGGGTATAGGATGACCGAGCTAAGATATGAGGGAAAACCTGTGCAAGATATATGGCAGAATGATCTAGAATCAAAAAATTCTTCATCTGTGTATCATATGGTTCTTGGTTGGGAACTTTTCTTTGCAGAGAAAATATGGGTTTCAAAACGTCTTTGCTAGAGGTCTCCCATGAAGGGCTGGTGAACAGTAACTGGAAATTTGGTCTGAATGATGGACTCTGAGTCATGTCCAGTGCTGCATCCAGCATTTACTGACCTACTGTGCCCACTCCATTTTCTGGAGTGTGACGGAGCAGCCCTGAAAAGTGAGAATGCCTTTTGCCCACCCTGATCTCCACCACTATGGTTTCGCAAGAGCAGGTCACAGGACACATGGCGAAATCCTTCGCTGAGCAAACGCATTTCATTTTATGGACATGTGGCGGAGCAAAATGAACAAACCCTGAAAAATCAACAAACACTCAGGTTTCCGAGTTGCTTCCTGCGGCCGGCATCAGTGGCAACGTATTCCTGCTCAGCTTAGCCCCATCAGTGACCCCAAGTCATCCTAGTCTGCTGGAGTCAAGGGATATTTGTCACACATCTTCTGTCATACCTGCCCCTCTCTTTTGTCTGATAAGCTAATGAGACTTATTATGTGACGGTCAAAGCTTAGAAGTTATTAAGACATCTTTAGACGTTTGAATTCAACAGACCTCAGAAGCTATCCAGTCTAATTTCCTCAGGTTTTCCACTGGTTCTCTACACCTACTCTTACCCCATCCGTGAAAACACCTCACTACACCTCCATTCCTGCAGCATTCAGATATGAACTTAAGAATGACTCCCAAAGGGAAATTTTCCATGACTCATCCGCCACTAATACCCTAGCTAGATCCATTTCTCCTGATGCATGTTCTCTTAAAACTCTGTATATCTCCTTCACACAACTCATCCCAAATGCAGTTAAATATTTGTACAGTTATTTGTATGATGCATGCCTCCTCCTCGACACTGGAAAGTAGATTCCATGAAGTCAAAGAACATATTGAAATGTTAGTCCCTAGCTAGGGGCTTATCAGTCAATACCCACTTGATGGATGAATAATGAATGAATGTAAATAATGAATAAATAAATAATAAATGAATGAATGAAACTTTATAGAGTCGTTGTGAAGATAAAGTAAACAAAGAATACATCCTAACATGCACAGTGTCTGGTGTATATTAGAAGCTTATGAAATAATATTAGATCCCTTGCTAGCTAACCCTTGAAGTAAAAGCATTAACATTTTGTATTCAATGTTTTTATACTTACTGTTATGACATACATATTTCCCATATTATTTTTTAACTTAATTAATTTATTACTTTTTAAAATTTTTATTTATTTTTGGTCGTGTTGGGTCTTTGTTGCTGCACCTGGGCTTTCTCTAGTTGCGGCGAGCGGGGGCTACTCTTCATTGCGGTGCACGGGCTTCTTACTGCGGTGGCTTCTCTTGTTGTGGAGCATGGGCTCTAGGCGTGCGGGCTTCAGTAGCTGTGGCACATGGGCTCAGTAGTTGTGGTGTGGCTCACGGGGTCTAGCGCCTTCAGTAGCTGTGGCACATGGGCTCAGTAGTTGTGGTGTGGCTCGTGGGCTCTAGGGCACAGGGTCAGTAGTTGTGGCTCACGGGCTTAGTTGCTCCGCGGCATGTGGGATCTTTCCGGACCAGGGCACAAACCCATGTCCCCTGCATCGGCAGGCAGATTCTTAACCTCTGCGCCAGCAGCGAAGCCCTCCCATACTATCAAAGTCTTTTGATAAACACAATTTAAATGATTCCATGATATAGTCACATGGTATATTAGTTTGGGTGCTTTTGGCTTAAAGTAAGAAAAAAAAAAAAAAAGCCCTGATTCAAAATGGCTGTAGTAATAAGGAAATTTGGTATCTCATCAAATTGAGAGTCCAAATGCTGACCAGGCTTGAGGTTGGTGCCTATCAGCAAGCCCTTGATGTCATCAAGGAACCAGGTTCTTGTTCCTTCTGTGATCACCACTGGTTTCATCCTAAGGTTGGTTCTCTTCATGATTGATCTGGCTGCCAGTACAGGGTCTTGTTAACATGCAAGAGGTACACAGAGAGAAATTCCAACCAGACTTACACTTTCCAGGAGAATGTCACGCTCTGATGGCTCAGACCAGTGGTTCCCTAATAATTACGACTATGAATTCTTAAGTTATCATATTTTATCTTGAATTAATATTACTCCATTTCGCATACAATGTAATAACATAATTTCCTTTGCCTCCCCCCTTTGTGCTATTGTTAAATAATTTTCTTCTATATTTGCTATAACTCTGTGGTATACAGTTATTATATTTGGATTTAAAATAGACACCTCTAGGCAAGAGGATCACTTCTCCCACAGATTGACTTGTCAAAATATAAACGAGTGTATCCAGAAAAGGACAGAGAGGGCCAAAGAGTGGGGTTTCACTTGGATCACACCTCATCTGGCTGGAAATGTAGTGCACAGCTGTTTTGATCCCTGAGGCACTCTTGGACGCTGTGCTGTAGCACATTCAAAATAGTGCCCATTATGGGGGAGATGCCAAATTACAATGGATTCAAAAGTATATAATGGGGCCTTACCTACACAAAACCACCCAGCAAGTCAATCAGAATTGCATGATTTGTGCTAAAAATAAACCCAAAGACTGCTGTTGGACGTCCCCAGATGAGGACGCAACATAGGAACCTGTGCCACTGAGGACTGGACTCAAATGCCTTGAGCTGCAGGAAATTTCAGATACCTACCAGTATTTGTGGATACTTTTTCAGGATGGGTGGAAGCATATCCCACCTGGACAGAAAGTCTCTGAAGAGGATGCCTGGGTCTTGAACAAACTGAAAGCTGAACGTGAGTGTGGTATCACCATTGATATCTCCCTGTGGAAGTTCGAGACCAGCAAGTACTCTGTGACCATCACTGATGCTCCAGGACACAGAGACTTTATCAAAAACATGCTGACCCAGGCTGACTATGCTATCCTGATTGTGGCTGCTGGTGCTGGTGAATTTGAAGCAGGTATCTCCAAGAATGGGCAGACCCGTGAGCATGCCCTTCTGGCTTATACTCTGGGTGTGAAACAGCTAGTTGTTGGAGCTAAAACAACGGATTCCACTGAGCCGCCCTACAGCCAGAAGAGCTATGAGGAGGTTGCTAAGTAAGTCAGCACCTACATTAAGAAAATTGGCTACAACCCTGACATAGTAGCATTTGTACCAATGTCTGGCTGGAACAGTGAAAACATGCTGGAGCCAAGCGCTAGCATGCCTTGGTTCAAGGGTTGGACAGTCAGCCCTGGAGATGGCAATTCCAGTAGCACCATGCTGCTTGAAGCTCTGGATTGCATCCTGCCACCAGTTCATCTAACTGACAAGTCCTTGTGTCTGCCCCTCCAGGACATCTACAAAATTGGTATTGGTACTGTCCCTCTGGGTCGAGGGGAGACTGGTGTTCTCCAACCTGTCATGGTGGTCACCTTTGCTCCAGTCAACAATCCAACTAAAGTAAAGTCTGTTGAAATGCACCATGAAGCTTTGAGTAAAGCCCTTCCTGGTGACAGTGTGGGCTTCGCCGTCAAGAACGTGTCTGTCAAAGATGTTCATCATGGCAATGTGGTTGGTGACAGCAAAAATGACCCACTGATGGAAGCAGGTGGCTTCCAGCTCAAGTGATTATCTTGAACCTTATCAGTGCTGGATATTCACCTGCGCTGGATTGTCACACAGCTCACATTGCTTGCAAGTTTGCTGAGCTGAAGGAGAAGATTGATCATCGTTTTGGGAAAAAGCTGGAAGAGAGCCCCAAATTCTTGAAATCTGGTGACGCTGCTATCGTGGATATGGTGCCTGGCAAGCCCATGTGTGTTGAGACCTTCTCTATCCTCCTCTGGTCATTTTGGTGTTTGTGACATGAGACAGATGGTTGCTGTGGCTATCATCAAAGCAGTGGACAAGAAGGCAGCTGGAGTGGGCAAGGTCACCAAGTCTGCCCCAAAAGCTCGGAGGGCTAAATGAATATTATCCCCAGTATCTGCCACCCCAGTCTTAATCAGTGGTGGAAGAATGGTCTCAGAACTGTTTGTCTCAATTAGCTATTAAAATTTAATAGGAAAAGACTGGTGAATGATTAACAATGCATGATAAAACTTGCAAAAGGAAAGGAGAATGCTTTGTGGACCACTTGTTTTGTGTGTAGTAGTTTTTAAAATCAGCACTTTAGAAAAACACACACAGAAATAAAAAATCAGTACCTTTTAATTGGTTAAAGCCCTCCTGAAGGAAATTGTCCCCTGATTGGGATTAAGGCATTGGAACAACATTCATCCTGGAGACCACAATCAACAGGAAAAACTGAGAAAATGAATATTAATTTAACTTGGGATACAGCCTTGTCAGCTGCCCTGCTATGGATCAGTGGCTCCCAGAAGCAGGCTTAAATTAAGCCCCTTTGAAATATTGTATGATAGGCCATTCCAGGTGTCTGCCTGGGTGGGAGAATCCATAAATGCTCTAAAAGAACTAGCAGTTGCCAAATATGGTAGAACATTGAGCACTACACTCTGTTCGTGAGGTCTGCCTATCCAACTGAAGTAAATGGTAATTTCATTGTAGCTGGAGAAGCATCAACCTATTTGTGTTTTTTTTGTCCAAATAAATAGCATAGGAATTTAGTATATGTATTGGGAACTGGAACAAAAACTCCAAGTTCAATTACAAATTAGACAGCAAAATGCTAAGGGGTTTCATCAGATTCAAATAGTTGTAGATAAAAAAGGAAAGAGAATTTTACTACTGACTAAAGATTCTAAGGAATATTCATCGCCCCCATTCAGCAGAAAGTAGCCAGAGTGGTCTTCATCCCTTTCTCCACAAGACTGTGGAACATGGACACTGACAGTGGGGAACTGTGATAGGGAACAACCTTTGTGTTCTATTATAAGTTAATCACAAAAGAGATGTTGCCTATAAGTTTAAATTATACATCATGGCCCATCTCTGGGAACCCTGCCTCCCAGATAATGAGCATGAAGCTAAAATACCTTTGTTTAGCTCACAGGAAACATCCTGACCAGGCCCACCTGTGAATGACTGCAGGGAGGAAGAAATGAACACATCCTCTCCAGAGACTGACTGGAACCAGGAAATGTTTGGCTTTAGTCCCTCTCCTTTTAGTATAAAAGAAGCCTGAATTCTAACTCAGGCAAGATGGTTCTTTGGGACACAAGTCCACTATTTTTTGGTTTGTTGGCTTTCCAAATAAAGTTACTATTCCTCGCCCCAACAACTTGTCTCTCGATTTATTGCCCTATCGTGCTGTGAGCAATACCAGCTTGGACATGGTAACGTTATCTTCTAGACCTTACTCTATAACTTCTGAAAGTCAGCCATTATTTGTATTTTTATTCCCTTATGTAGAAAATGTTTTCTCTCTGGCTACGTTTAAGGTTATCTCTTTAAATGGGCTTCTCAGTAGTTTAAATATATGCCCGGGTGTGGTGTTCCTTCTGTTTATTCTGTTTGAGGTTTACTGAGCTTATTCTAAGGGGGAGAATTCTAAACCCTTTAGTCTTTCCAAGTAATTTCTTTACTTATGGTTAAAAAAAAAAGAGCTCTGATTTATACATCAAATCTAAACAACAGTTGTCCCTTGCTTTTGCTGCAGGTATTATGAAAGAGGAGAGAAGGAAATAGGTATTTCTCGTAGTGATCCACCTGCCTCCCAGTTCTTAGCCAGCTGGTTTCACAGATCAGAGTTGCTGAGTGTTGACAGGACCTTTAGGACCAGAAAGCAGCTCAGCCTTCTGGAAAAAGAGCCTCAGGAGGCACTCTGCCAATGTCTCAGCGTTACAGAGCCATGTCCCTGAACATGGGACCCGGAGGGAGGGACTCCATCTCACACTCCACTGCCAGGCATGCAGCTTGGTGCATGAATTCTATTACGAACCTCAGCTCAGCAGTTTTTGGATCAAACAGGTTAAAGTACACTTTTCAAGACCACTATACCCAGAAGACATATTTCATCTTCTAGAAAAATCGGCCCCCTCTTTTTTTCCTGAGGACCTCTGCAGAGACTGAATGAGAAGACAGCTTTGCAGGTGAGAACAATGGATCATTGCTCTGAGACTCCTCATCTCCTTCTGTTTCCGGAATGAATCAAAATGCTACCGTTGGATGTGGATAAGAATTTCTGAGCTCATCTGTGTAGAGAATTATGCCAGATGAAACGGAAGCTATTCCCTTTGAGAAACCCGTATCAGGCATCTACTGTGTGTACGGCAGTATCCTAATTCTGTGAGAAGTTTTTCACTGGATAAAGACAGGCTTTTATTCTGAATTGATAAATGTGGAGCAATTTGGGAGCCTGCCATTGGTAGATGGGTGATAGAAAATGTAATAGCATCTGGGAAGGAGTAGGCTGGTTCAGGTCTCGGTATATAACAGAGATTGTTGACATACTATGCAAATATGATCTTATTTAATCCTCTAGTAACGTACTAAGTTACACAGTCAGACTTTTTTCCCCCTTGGATAAATAATGCCCAGGGAAATTAAGTGCCCTGCTTAAAGTGTCAAAGAGACAAGGTAGATTCTAGTAAAAGAATTACAATACAGATGATATTAAATATGAATTTAAAACCATAAAAAAGAATGTAATTTTAAAAATCTCAGCTGTAATGCCCCTATATTTGGTGTTTCCTTCTAATTTTTTATCTTTACCTGATTTATGTAAATATGATCAGAAAAATACTTTATAGCTAGTTAGAATTTTTGCACTGTCATTTTAATCCTTTTCATGTTCATCTTTAAGACTCTCTCATATGACAACATATATATCATAACTTTTATGTTACTGGGTTTTAGAGTAGTAAAATAATGATAGATCATAGTTTATGTAAATTATAGAGAGACACTGAGATTGTGCCCAATACTTCCCTGTTACTTAACATTGTATTACTTTACAAACTTTTTCAGAGTGTTTCTCTTCATTTGAATTGTTTTCTTTGAATAAATTCCCAGTACTGGAATGGCTTTGTCAAAGGTTTCAAAGTGTGCTCTATAGGACTTTGCCCACTATCAATGCTGGCAGCCCACTAAAATGAATCTCCTCAGTTTTAGTCAACTGCATTTACTGAACACCATATTTGTGTTTTCAGTGTGCGCACACACGTACAGAAAGTTCTCCCAAATGTACTTGTTGATACTTTAATATCCCCAGTAATCTGGCATCAAATTGAACTTTTCATATTTTCATGCACTCTTTTTGTGAAATGCTCCTCGCTAATGTCTGATTAGTCTTTAGAAATGATACATGTCTACTACTGTCTTGATACTTTCCAAGATATGGCACAGGTACTTCTATTCTGGTCTGAGGCTTTTTTCAAAGGAGCAACTAGTAGAAATTCCCATGCCCAGAACATAGTTGGCCTTCTGCAAGTACTTGTTGAATGAATGAAGGAGTCTTTTCCCCCTTGGTAAGCAGAGTGACTAAATCGATTATGTTGGTACAAATACATAGTACATTCGATCACTAAACAGACATTGAGTTCTTACTGTGTGTAATAAACATTGAGAATAATAAAATAAATCATTTGAGGCCCTGCCCAGAGGACTGATAATCTAGAAGACAAAATGCAATTTACTGTAACAAGTTGTGTGATTGAAATATGTATATAATCTTAGGGGAGTGCAGAAAAGGGAGTGATTTGTATTGTTTGGATTGAGGAAATACAGGGAGTCAATAGGGGAAAACCTGAAATTTGAGCAAGACTTTGAAACAGGAGCAAAAGCTGGATTAAGAAGGTCTTCTGGAAGTAGAGCATAAATAAAATGAAGAAAGGCAGGAGTTGTTAAATCAGATACTGAGTTAAAGAAATATTCTGCAGTCTTGTGGGGAATAGAAGGACAACAGAGGAGACTAATAGACTTTACCTTGATAGTAAAAAAAAAAAAAAATTCATTTACAGGACTTAAGTGAGTCTTACCAGTCCCAGTGACTGCCCACAGCAGCTACAGTCAAGATACAAACAACACTTTAATAATTAACTTAAAATGGGTTAAAGACATAAATGTATTAAGACTTGAATTCGTAAAACTCCTAGAAGAAAACATGAGGGAAAAAACTTGACCTTGGTCTTGGCAATGAGTTTTTGGATACGACAACAGAAGCACAAGCAACGAAAGCAAAAAATAAAGTGGGACTATATCAAACTAAAAAGCTTATGGAGGGCTTCCAGGGCTTCCCTGTTGGCGCAGTGGTTGAGAGTCCGCCTGCCGATGCAGGGGACACGGGTTCGTGCCCCGGTCCGGGAAGATCCCACATGCCACGGAGCGGCTGGGCCCGTGAGCCGTGGCCGCTGAGCCTGCGCGTCCGGAGCCTGTGCTCGGCAACGGGAGAGGCCACAACAGTGAGAGGCCCGCATACCGCAAAAAAAAAAAAAAGCTTATGGAGAGAAAAAAAACAATCAACAAAATGAACAACCTATGGAATGGGAGAAAATATTTGCAAACCAATAAGGGGTTAATAACCAAAATATGTAAAGAACTCATACAAATCAAGAGCAAAATATATATATTGTATGTATATTTAATCCTGTTTAAGAATGAGCAAAGAAGCCCTGGAAAGACATTTTTCCAAAGAAGACATACAAATGGCCAATAGGTACATGAAAAGATGCTCGAAACAAAATCACAATAAGAATACCTCACACCTGTTTAAATGGCTATTATCAAGCAGACAAGAGATAAGTGTCGAAGATGTGGAGAACAGGGAACCCTAATGCACTGTTGGTGGGATTATGAATTGGTGCAGCCACTATGGAAATAGTATGGAGGTTCCTATAAAAATTATAAATAGAACTACCATATGGTCCAGTAACCCCACTTCTGGGTACATATCTGAAGGAAATTAAGTCACTATCTTGAGGAGACATCTGCACCCCCATGTTCATTGCAGGACTATTCACAATAGTGAAGACATGGAAACAATCTAAGTGTCCATAGATGGACGAATGGGTAAATAAGTTGTGGTATATCTACACATTGGAATATTATTCAGTCATGAGAAAGAAGAAAATTCTGCCATTTGTGACATGGATAACTTGAGAGCATTACGCTAAGTGAAAAAAGTCAGATAGAGTAAGACAGATACGCTATGATCTCAGTTACATGTGGAATCTGAAAAGAAACAAACTGATAGAAACAGAGAAGAATAGTGGTTGCAAGCGACCAGGGGTTGGAGGAGATGCAAAGATGTTGGTCAGAGGGTACAAACTTCCATTTATGAGATAATTTCTGGAGATCTGGTGTGTAGCATGGTGACTATAATTAACAGTGCTGTATTATGTACGTGAAAGTTGCTAAGGAGTAGACCTTAAATGTTCTCACAACAATGCAAAAAGAAATATGTGATGTGATGGAGGCGATAACTCACTTTATTGCGGTGATCATTTTGCAGTGTACATATGTATCAACTCATCACATTGCACACCTTAAACTTACACAACATTATATGTCAATCATTTCTCAATAAAGGTGGGGAAAAAAGAGAGATAACCACTCCCTTAGTGGTCCTGGTCAAGACTCTCCTCCCCTCAAATCATGAAGGGACTATTTTTCTCCCCAGATAACTGACAAAAAGTCCAGGTAAAAGGGAACACATATGCAAAATCAAAACATTAATTTGTCCAAGATTCTCCAACATGTTAAAACAGCAGGATCAAAACATGAAAAGAAGTCTTTGGTAACTGGAGCATGACTGCCAATGGACACAAACTAATACTAGTTCCATTTCTCCAAGTACAGATTCTACCTGCTCATCCCAAAGGACCAGTGTTCCCAAAGGGTTGAGCTGAAGAGGAGCAAGCCCTGAACACAGTGACCAGAGAGCTGGGAAGCCAAAGTAAGTAGAGAAGAAGCCAGCTGAGGTTAGTTTCCTAGCATTGATGAGCTAAATTCATGGATACCAAAAACAGACTGGGGATGACCTTTAAAAGAACAGTCAGGAACATAGGTAAATAAATGAGTTTAAACAACAATGACTTTCTCCTAATATCTACAGGGTTTTGCATATTCCACGTTTAATGCCGTTTTGAGTCTAACAAGAACCTTCTCCATAGTTCTTGTCAGAAAGAGTTAGCCAGTCATTCCCAGGAATATGGCAGCTGACATCTAACACCATCCTCTCTTCAACGGCCAGTTCTAGTGCAATCTCCTTTAAGAACGCTATAAGCTTCCACTGAGAAGTATTCTCTGTCTTTTGTGAATCTCGTAGGCCTTACGCAGAACATTTGATTTGCCACAGTCTTCTGTCTACATTTTTAGTCAGCATGTTATGATCCAGTTCTTCTGATAATCCTAGTTTCCTGCAGTGAGTGAAAATGCAGGAATGCTGCTTTATATTAATAGTAATATACACTCTACATATCAGACTCTTAGGTTTAGGGAGGGGCTAAGGCTCAAGAAGAGGTGAGGATTGGGGATAGGGTGATTGAATTCGTTTTCAACATCATTTGGTAATAAAAATGAGAAGAATAATTTACATTTTAAAGCATATCAAAATGGCTGCCTCAAAATGTCATGAATTCTATGGCATTGTAATTGCATATTTATGGGATAAGTCAGCTCTTTCTATGGGGCATGTGTTAGTTGTGTACATGTTTTATTTTCCTTATTAGATTATGAGTGCTTAAACGACAGGAAATCTAAGCTCACAGAGTTAGTTGATCAAAATTAAGTGTATCAGTCAGGGTCCAAGCCGAAAAGTAGATTTGTTACAGGGAATCGACCTTATGCAATTGTGTGGACTAGTTCAGCAGTTTCTGTAAGGCTGTTTCTTCCCACCTGGTGCTGAAGACTGAAGTACACACAGGGAAGGTAGCTGGGAAAGGAACGTGAGAGGGAAAAAGAACAAGCTGAAACCCACAGTATAAGCTGAGGCTCACGGGGCCGGAGAAACTTTGTCAGTCCTGCTGACCCTGACCTCGGTAGAATGGGTGTCCCGCAGAAGCCAGGTTCCTTTGTTAAGGAGCTAAACACCCACACCTGGCCCAGGTGACAGGCAAGCTGAAAGCAGGCCTGGGGAGATTGAGGCACTTGCCAACCCAGCCCCTACCTTGGGTCGTGAGTTTAGCTGCAAAACGCCTGCTGCTTCGACTCTGCCCTCCAGGTCCTCCTTAGGAATCTCTCTGTGGCCCACCCTAACTGGAAATGTGCAGAGAAGGGAATTCTGAGAACTGTAGTTCAGCCTAGCTGAGGTGACACTCACCACAGTTGTTGAGATGACAGGGAGTTCTCAATAAATATTTACTGAGCGATTGTATAAGTGAATGACTGCATGGATTAATAAATCAATACTCAGGTTTCCAGGCTAGTCACAAAAGTCTATTTCAATGATAATGAAGCCATACTAAGATACCGTTGAATAAAAATCAAGGCCAGACTTGGGTAAGGAGAGCCTTTATTTGAAAGGATTATTTCAAGAGTGGGGAAAAGGAGTGCTGTAACAGAAAGAGGGTATTATTTCAACAGGAGAACTCTTAGACCATAACATCTGCAAACACCTGAAAATTCAGGCAGGAAATGGTTATTCTTTTATGGAAAGGAGTAAGCAAGGTTCACGGGGGGTCATTCTGAATGCCAGTGGTGGCTCTGGCTGAGCGTAGGTCACAGTGCAGAGCCCTGTGTGGAGGAGAGAAGCTTGGTTAATGTGCGCTCAAGCCGATAACTTTTGTTAAGACATCAGAACACTTTGTTCTGATGGTTCAGCGGGGATAAACGGTCAAGCTAACCATTTATGAAGGAAGAGTAAACAGGGCTACAAAGAACCCAGTTCTTCTGCCCATTTTTTAATTGGGTTGTTTGGGGGTGGGGTTGATGTTGAGCTGTATGAGCTGTTCATTTGTTGAAGATTGGGAATTTGAAGGCTTAGGAGCTGGCCTTGTCATAGGTAACAGGGGGACATGGTGAGTCTTACTAAGCCAAACGGAAGAAAGGACAGTTCTTTGCAGGAAGACATTTCAAAAACACAAAGGGGATGGAGAGGTTTCTTTAGCAATTGCTGTTTTCCAGGATAACAGGGCTTAGGTGTCTTTGTATGTCTTGCAGCACTTCTCATCCCTTGGTTTTCGATCCTCTCTTTAGATTAAGGTACCTGCCAAGATGTTCCACTTACAAGGCCCGCAACTGCTGCAGATGTTAGAGAAATCCTTGAGGAAGAGCCTCCCTGAGTCCTTAAAGGTGAGAGTGGAACATTCTTAGGGAAAAAAGGACTAGCAACAGCCTCAGAAAAAGGTGGGAAAGGGAACAAGCATTCACTGAGCACCTACTCTGTGCCAGACACTCACTCATCTTGCATCTCATTTAGTGCATCATCTCTCTGCACGGCAGGTACATCATGTCTGTAGAACCAAAGAGGAAACGGAGGCTCAGTTATATGACTTGACCAAGATCACAGCAATAGTGAGCGGCAATGCTATGATTTGAATCCACTATGTTCTTTGCTGTGTGATGACCCAAAAACTTTCCCTTGTGCCCTTTCAACTCTTATGTTATATAACACTGGAAGTTTGTCCAGAACTGGCAAAGTTGATGTGTAATTTATTCTTCCCAAACAATCAAGTGCCTGATGAAAAGTTAACCATTATGATTCTTCTTTGTAATTAATAACTGGTCAATTTCTGTTCTGTCAAACCCCAAAGGATTATTATGTTTAACCTGGGGTGAGACAGAAATTGTGTTTAAGAAGTGATCTTATACCACAGAGAAGTGTTTTTTCCTGCAGTAATATATGTTGCAAAGAGACTAGGCTATTGCTAAAGAGTGCCACTGCATTATGATAAAGGCATTAATTCATCAAGGAGACATAAGAAAGGCTGAAATGTATACACCCAACAACAAAGGCTCAAAGTACCTGAGACAAAAACTGATAGAACTGAAAGAAGAAATAGGGAAACACACAGGTATAAAGACTTCAACCTTCCTCTCTCAGCAATTTGTAGAATAGGCAGAAAACCTATAAATATGTGTGAACTTACTACATATGAAATACAATGAACCAGCCTGAAGTAACTGGCATTTATAGAATACTTTCCACAACCACAGCAGAGTACATATTATTTTCAAGTCCACATGGAACATTTACCAAAGTAGACCATAATTTTAAAAAGTTTAGAAGAATTGAAATCATACCAAGCATGTCCTTGAACAATATAGAATTAAACTCAAAATTTAAAAAAACCTGAAAGGTGTCTGGGAAATACCTGAATTTCTAGAAATTATATACTTCTAAATAAATCATGCTTAAAAATCACAAGTAAAATTAGAAAATATTTTAGTTGAACGAAAATAAAAATACAACTTTTGAAAAGTTTTGGGATGCAACTAAAGCAGTGATAACTGGGAAATAGATAGCATTAAGCGCTTATAATAAAAAAGAATAATGGTCTCAAATCAATGCTTTAAGTTTCTACCTTAAAAACTAGAAAAAAAAGTAAATTAACCTCAAAGAAAACACAATTAAGAAAATTATGAAAGATAAGAGCTGAAATCAGTAAATTTGAGAAGAGAAAAACAATTAAGAAAATCAATAAATCTAGACTCTGGTTCAGTGAAAAAAATCAATAATGTTGGTAAAGTTCTAACCAAACTGACCAAGAAATAGAAGACACAAATTATAAATATCAGGAATAGAACAGGGAGCATTACTACAAACACAATAGACATTATAAAGATATTAGGATACACTGTTTTCAATGCTGAGCTCATAAATTTCACAATGTATGTTCTGTGAAAAGCACAAATTACCAAAGGTCACTGAAGAAGAAAAATGCAAACTATATTGTCCTATATCTATTGGAGAAATTGATTTTGTAATTTAAAACATTCCAACAAAGAAAACTCCATGTCCGGATGGTGTCAGTGGCAATTTCTACTACACATGTAAGGAAAAAATAATACCCCTTCTACACAAACTCTTGCAGAATAGAGCAGAGGAGAAAACACTTCTCAAATCATTTTATGAGCCCAGAATTACCCTGATACCAAAATCAGAAGTGGGTATTTCAAGAAAAGAAAACTACAGAATGATATCCCTTGTGAACAGAGATTACCCTCAACAAAATACTATCAAGTCAAATCCATCAATATATCGAAAGGATAATACATCATAACCAAGGGGAGTTTATCTTGGAAATGCAAGGCAGGTTCAACATTCAAAAATCAATCAATGTAATTCACCATATCAACAGACTGAAAAAGAAAAGCCATATGATCTTTTCTCAACAGATGCAGAAAAAAATATTTGACAAAATGTAATATTCCTCATAGAAATAAAACTCTCAGCAAACTAGGAATAGAAGGAATTTCTCCAACCTGATGAAAAGCATACTGGAAAAATCTGCATCTATCATCATACTAAATAGTGAAAGAGTGAATGTTCCTCCTAAGATCGGTAACAAGGCGAGGATATTCGTTCTCACACTTCTGTTCAACATGGTACTGGATATCCTAGCCAGTACAATAAGGCAGGAAAAAGAAATAAAAGACATATGTATTGGAAAGAAATAAATTAGTGTTTATTCACAGATGGTATGATTGTGTAATGTAAAAAACCCTAAGGAACCTACCAAAAAGCAACCCTAAAAAGCTCCAAGATATATAACTAAGTTTAGCGAAAGCTTTAAGGTGAATATACATAATACAAAAATTGTTTTTCTATGTGCTAGCAATGAACAATTGGAATTAAAAATCAATACCTTTATAAGCAACCTCCCCCCCCAAAAAAAAAAACCAAGAGACAACAACAACAAAAAACCTTAGGTATAAACAGTTCATTTACAAGGCTTGTCTCTAAAATAAATCTCATTTTCTTTTGTTGATGAATCACAGCTCTGGACTTCTCAGGGCAGCATGAATATGATGTATAATTCAGTAGAGTTAATTACACCGATCATGCTGATGGGAAACCTGGAAGGAATAGCGTCATATTACACCTTTTTTAACCTTTTTCTGGTGCTCTGACACCTTGTATAGGGATCATGTGTAGACTCGGCCATGAGTGCTGAGTGTAGCCCAGAGACACTGATCCTTCTGACTGAGGTAGGGTAGGGAACTGTCGAGAGGAACAAGGTCAGGAGTCAGACTGCTCTGACCCCACAGATTCATTGTTTTCTGGGTAACACTGCAAAAAGTATACATCTCTAAGTCTCAGTGCTCTTGCATGTAAAATGAGTAAAACTGGAAAGTAAATACTCTCGGTAGACATTCCTCAACCTTAAAGAGGGTTATGATTACCTTGCAGAGCTGTTGGGAGGATTAAATAAAATATGATAAAATTTATAGCCAACACTTCTGGAACACTTACCAAATGTCAGGAACTACACAAAGTGCTCGACATGAACTCAAAAGTCTAACTCAAAAGTCCTTTGGGGCTTCCCTGGTGGCGCAGTGGTTGGGAGTCCGCCTGCCGATGCCGGAGACGCGGGCTCGTGCCCCGGTCCGGGAAGACCCCACGTGCCGCGGAGCGGCTGGGCCCGTAGTTTACTGACATGGAAATATGCTCATAGTATAGTGTGTATGTGTACGTATGGGGGGGGAATAGATGTTAAATTAATATGTATTAGGTAATTTCATGTTTAAAAACAATGTGTAAATAAACGGAATAAAATGGAAAGAGAACACTAAATTCTGCAATGTGATAGTAGATGATTTTTAATTTATTCATTTTATTTATCTGGATTTAAAAAAATATTCATATAATATTCTCATTGTTTGACCCCAAAATCTAGAACCTAGTAGAACCTGAAGATTGAACTGAATGCCCTATTAGGTACTTACCCTCATTTCATAGAAACAAACTTTGAACTGATCAAACGCAAGGCACTTTGCCAACCCTTCCTAATAAGCTGACCCTCTCACTCTGTCCGGATACTGCAGGTTTATGGGACCGTCTTCCACATGAATCAGGGAAACCCATTCAAGCTAAAGGCCCTGGTGGACAGGTGGCCTGATTTTAATACAGTGGTTATCCGCCCTCAGGAGCAGGTAAGGTGCCAGATGTGGAATGAATTTGCATCTATGTTTGTATTCACTATGAACCTACCATGTACCTTGCAATGTGGTAGACCCTGGGGATACCAAAATGAATTGCAGTGATAGTGAACAAGTCCCTGTCCTCAAGAACTTCACAGCCTGGAGGGAAACATAGACAAGCAGATAAATTACAACATGCTTTGAAAATGTACAAAAACATACGAGATACAGAAGTAGCACTGACCAAGAGATGATTAAAACTGTAGATGTCAGGGGATGCAGGGAGAGGATCAGAGAGCCTTCATAACAGACATTTCACCAAAACTGAATTTTGAAGAATAATAGGGTTTTGACAGGTTGACAAGAGCAGAGATTGCATTCTAAGCAGAGAAAATAACACCCAAAAATATGTGAAGTTAAACATGAATAATGTTAAGGAAATATAAAGAACAAATTACAATGCTTGTATCTGGGAATATATTTTCAGTACCAGACTTTTAAAAATCACTCAAACTAAGTGGTTAATCTGCTTCAAATATAAATACATTGCAAGCATATTGCAAATATAAAATAGAAATTCATCTCGTAGTATTTTGATATAAATTATTTACAAGTAAAATTTAAATGTATAGTGACTTTAAAAAAGCAAATTAAACAGAATACAAAAATAAAGATAATTTAATTATTGAAATCTAAAAATGGAATAATATTCGCTTTTTTATGCAACTTTAAAACAGAGATTGTTGGTGGTATTAATGCTGAGGGCATTTCTGTGCAACAGCTTCCAGCTATTCTACCCTTGTTGGGTAGTTGTTCTCTCCTTCCTTTGCCTTCAAAATAAATCTCACCCTTTATTTGTTAATTTTGAGCAGATCTTATTGAGCAAATTTTGCATTTCAGTTTTGTTGGGAATATGAATTATTTTGTAAACAATAGTGCACTGTGGTTTACATTTTAAAGACATCACGTGTCTTCACTCTGTATAGCTTTATCACATGTGAGAATTCTAATACAAAGTTACCTGTGTCAATTTCAATATTGTTTTCATAATCCATTTGTTCTGAGACTCTTTGAAACAGAGTAACATTTACTCTTGCAATGGAAACTTGTCTTTGACAAAAATTCCTTCCTTCTCCTGAGGATTACAGAATTACTGAAGAATGCTTTGTAAACTGGTACGTGTTTGGCTGATTTGAAATTGTAATGTAACATATAAATACCTAGTTCATCGAGTTTTTCTTACTCATAAGTGGAATAATTCATTAAATCCTTTACTTAGTCTTATGATGTAAATGATTCAGGAATGATGATAGTACATCAAGAAGAATATCAATATTTAGGTTTGTAAAACATCACTGTATAATGAAATACTAAGCACAAGTATTCCAATCACTGGGCATAGTCAATTTGATTTATTTATATTACCCAACCAAACAGGATATGGCAGATGACTTTGATCACTACACCAACAGCTACCAAATCTATTCTAAGGACCTCAAGAACTGTCAAGAATCCCTTAGCACATCAGACGTCATCAACTGGAAACAACATTTGCAGATCCAAAGTATGTAAGGGATCTGGGATATGTGCTGGCTGCTAGGACTGCTCATATCTGTATAGCCGTAGGGTCACTTTTTATCCTGAGTACATCCCCCTACAACCTTTATTTCCTTTTACCAAACTCCAGACACTCAGCTTGATGTTCATTCCCTGTATCAGCTGCCACCATCTCTTCAGTGGAGTTGAATTCAAACATTACAAACTCTAAGGTTCCTTTAAGAACGTGTGAGTGATGCAAGTTCTCGTTACTGGAGGATTCATGATATATTTTTCAGACATATTCAGGATCCCTTAGGGTGATTGGATGTGAGAGCAGAGCTCCCCCTCTGGCCTTCCATTCCTAGAATTAGAATGATAAGTCCTTGTGCCACAGAGCACTACCCCAGTCACAAGAACACCTGTCATTGTTGGAGTCAGACTCCCTTGGGTGATATCCTTGCTCTGCCTGTGACTTGCTTTGTGATCTTGTGCAAGTGATGTAACTTAACTATTATTCAGTTCCTTCATGTATAAAAAATGAAGATAATAAAAGTACCTAAAACATAAGGTTAACGTAAGGATTAAATGTGGTATCAGACCAATACCTGGGCATGTAGTATGTGAACATGCAAGGTTGCCTCCTGTTTTCTAAATACCAATTCTCCTTGATTTCACAGTACTAGAGTCAGGATTTCTAGTATTATCTCTGTATTGCAGAAGAGAAAACGTGCTTAGGTAGCTACATGGCCATGGTCACATGGTCACTTGCAACAGCAGAGGCAACATCGTCTGACTTTAAGTCCTGCATAGCTTCTGTTGGGAAGCTTCGTGAAGCATCTAAATGCACAATTGCTTCTCTCCTAACTTTATCCCTCTCTAGGTTCACAGTCCAGTCTGGATGAGGTGATACGGAATCTTGCAACCACTAAATTCGTTAAGGTCAAGCAAACACAATGCATTCTCTATGTGATGTCTGAGACAGCGAGGAAACTTCTTCCTTCCCTGCCGGAGACAAAGAACTTACCTGCTGGATATGGCAGACCCAAAGCCATGTGAGTTTGAAAAAAGACGCTCTGCACTATTCACATCTTTCACTATTGAAGTAGCCTCCCAACTTCTCCCCTTATATTCCCTCTTGTCTCCCTACAATCCATTTCCAGGGTGATTGCTTTTAGTAGGGAATGTGGATTATGTCCATTCACCTGCCAAGAAGTCATTGAGGTTTCTCAGCATAATTTTTTTTTTTTTTTTTTTTTTTTTTGGTAGCATACCTTTAATAAAAGCAAACTCCTTTATGGACTTTCAAGGTCCCGTAAGACCTGGAACCCATCACCTTTTGGACTTCATTCTGTCCCTCTAGCTAACTCCCACCAGCAGCTCTGGCCATCTTTCTGCAGCTCAATCTCATACATTCACACATGCATTTGCACTTTGTCTGTCTACAATGTCCTTCCCTGTGATCTTCATATATTTGCCTCTTTCTGCCATTCATACTCTCAAATGTCATTTCCTCAGAGAGGTCTTCTCAGAGAACCCTGTCTAAAACCACCGCCTCCCATAAGTCTTCAACTGCAAAACCCAATTTTTATTCTTTATTGCATTTATCATTATGTGAAATCAGCCTGTTTGTGTATGTACTGACCTGTTTGTTCTTTGACCCTCTCCCCTACAACGTTTCAAACTCCACAAGTGCAGCGACCTTCTTTATGTTGTTCACTGATAGATCCTCAATACCAGACTGAACACATAGCAGATGCTTGAAAAATACGCATTTAATGAGTTCGCTTCACAGAGCAAAAGTTTTCCAGTAAAGAGAAGCTAAACAAATTATATATTTCCCCCCATTGATGTCCAGTCTAACACTGAATAGAACGGAACACTGATGGTGGAGATTTGAGCTGGAGATACCCAATCCTATGACCCTCTGTGTGTTAATGTACCTGGAAAAGCTTTATTCACATTGTATCACACATGACACCTGAAAAGCACCTGCACATCTATAATCTCATTTGATTCTCCTGTCCACCCCATGAGATAGACAAGGTAGGAGATATTATCTCTAGTTTCCTGATGGAAAATAGGCTCAGATAATGAAACAGCTTGTTCAGGTCACATGGATGGTTAAGGGCATAATGGGCTTGAATCTAGATCTCCTAGTTCCACATGGTGGGCTCTTTCTAGGACACCCCACCGAAGCCTCTTTACAGCCTGCAGATGCCTTCAGATTCAGTGTTCTGTACGTCGGGGGCCGCCTGCATGCCACATCACTCCCCCTCTCTGGACTTCATTCAGTTCCCACAGTGGCCAAGGACCCTCTGATGCCAACGTTCTAAGATTCCATGATTCTAAGCTCTGGCTTTATGTACAGCTTGCTAGCATGTGCTTTGGGGCACTTGCCTATTTTCTGTTTACCTATTTTTCTTATCTGTAAAATGGGGGTAATATCAATTCCCTCATATTAAGGGGAGAGTCACTGCATTGCTGAAAGGACCGATACTTAATTTTTATGTACTTCTTATTGTTTATGGGCACAAGTCCTAGGTACTCACGATGTAATTGCTCTTATATCAGTATTTTTGGAAGGTACTATTAATATCCCCGCTTTATAAAGAAGAAATGGAGGCAGAGAGACATTATGTTGCCTGCTCGAGATCACACAACTAGCCAGATTATGAATCCCGGCGGTCTGGTTGCAGAATCTGTACCTTTACCTGTGTTCTCATTTGCATTGTCTGAAGACAATTTGGGGGCAAAAAAATATAATACTCCACAGTATGTGTGATTTATGGACTGTTCTTTTTCCTTCTTCTCAATAGTAACCAAGAGATGTTTAAACTCTCATCCCTGGATCCTATCCATGCTGCCATGGTGAATAAATTCTGGCATTTCGGTGGCAATGAGAGGAGCCAGCGGTTCATCGAGCGCTGTATCCGGACCTTCCCCACCTTCTGCCTGCTGGGGCCTGAGGGGACCCCTGTGTCCTGGTCCCTGATGGACCAGACAGGAGAGGTGCGGATGGGGGCCACCCTGCCTGAGTACCGGGGCCAGGGTCTCGTCTCCCATATGTTGTTTGTCCACAGCCATGCTCTGGACAAACTCGGCTTCCCCGTATATAACCATACAGACAGAGCCAACAAAATCGTACAGAAAATTAGTCACAGTCTGCAACATGTCCCCATGCCCTGTGATTGGAACCAGTGGAACTGTGTGCCTCTGTGAAGCAGCCACGAACCCAAGACAGTGCTGGGTGGGCTGGTCACATGGCAAGAGATGCTGGGGCGGGTGGGGGGGACAGAAAGAAAGAATAAAATGTAATCAGCAGTAAAGCAGCGTGTGTTGTTTGGGCTCTGAGGAAGCAGCGTGAGTGGTCAACAGAACCACCAGAGTCCCTACTCCCAAATCACTCATGAATTTCCCTTTGGGTCCAGCAGACCTTCCTACTTCCTCCACATTCCAACCCTGGCAACCACCATTCTATTCTGTGTTTCTGTGAGTTCAACTTTTTGTTTTTGAAGATCCCACGTATAAGTGATATCATGCAGGATTTCTGTTTCTGTCTGGTTTATTTTACTGGTTCACAATTTTCTTCTAATACATATGGCTAGTAAGGAAACTATCCATAATCAATAAGGAATAAATGCAACCCACTGCTCTAGTGGTGCCATTATTCTTCTTTCCAGCACCATCATATCTATCTCTATTTAGAACGTGTACATGGAATGCAGAGTAAGACAACTTAAGTACTATAGCTTGTCATATCACAATAGCAGGACAATTTAACATCTTGTTTTCCAGAAACAACACACATGCAAAAAGAAAATTGTTATTTAACAGTAACTGTTAAAATGTATGTGGTAGAGATACTTTAAATTTGAGGTAACTCAGGAAAAATCTATAAAATTGGATCGAATTTGTGGGATTTTATCACACATAACATTTGTACATTCTGTGAACTAGGTTAAATCTGTAAATATTGAATATGACTTTTTTTTCTAAATTGACAAGATAAAAAAATTGGCATGTTATCAACTTGTTTCAAGTTGCAGGATGAATATGAATTACTTGTATCAAGACAAGACTACTCTAGGTAGAAAGGGATACTTCAAATGTAATGTTCTTTTGTGTGTAAAGAGGAGTTTTACAATTAATATCAGCCATTATTCTCATACCAAGCTGTAGGACATTTTATACAATTTAATAAAGGACTTTACATACTGAAAACCCTCCAACTAACATTGTATGTTATGCACTAGTGTGCTGTGCGGTTTCAGAAAATTAAAGCTTCGAAAATGTTCAGGAAGACGACGTTACTCTCAACTTTCTCTTGTAGTACAATCCACCCTTCGAAGAGTTCAGAAAGGAAACTGAAAAAATGTTGCATTGTCATCAAATATATTTTTAAGATAATGAATTTTTTGTCTTCCTCAAAAAGGAATTTGAGAATAGAATAGTGCATTACGTACTAGTCTCTAGTGGTACGCGTCTATATATTTACGTATATATATTTTTTTCCTTCAAGACACAGGAATTTAAAAAAATTCTCACATCTCAATAAAGCCATGAAACAACAAAATTCTCTCAATCTATATATTTACGTATATATATTTTTTTTCCTCCAAGACACAGGAATTTAAAAAAATTCTCACATCTCAATAAAGCCATGAAACAACAAAATTCTCTCATCTCTAATGAATTAATGTCATCATAGGTATGATTATCAGAGAAGAAAGGCACTGAGGATGTACCAGTGGTAGAAAAAAAATAAGGCTTCTCCAAGCTGATACATCAAGGAAGAAGCACTTCCTTATTTCTGGAGATGACCTGAAATTCTGTTGGTCTAAAACAGCACTTCTGTATGACATCTGCAATCATCACCGCATCACTGGAATTTTCTGAATACTGACAACATAAAACAGCACAGATTCTAGTAATAAATTATATTAGCTGCTTATTTTTACCTGAAAAGGATTTTATTTTACTTAAATTTTGAAGGGTATTTTCACTGGGATGTAGAATTTTATCACTGTTTTTCCTGAAGCACTTTTTGCGATGCCGTTCCAGTGCACTCGAACTTTGTAGTGACGAGAAGTCAACTGCAATTCTTATTATTCCCTGAAGGAAGTGTGTCTTTTATGTCTCTGCCCGCTTTGTCCCCCCACTTTTTAATTTTATGTATTTTATTGTGGTTGAAAAATATGAGATCTTAACTGTGTACAACACAGTATTTTTCTCTATGAGCACAGCAGACCTCTAGAACTTTTTCATCTTACAAAATGGATACTTTATACTCATTGATAAGCAACTCATCGTTCCCTCTCCCCAGCTCCTGGTAGCTACCACTCCACCTTTTGCTTGTATGCGTATCATTACTTTAGATACCTCACATAAGTGGAATCATGCACTGTTTGTCCTTCTGTAACTAGCTTATTTCACTTAGCATAAAGTCCTCAAGTTTCATTCATGTTGTCATATATTGCAGAATTTCCGTCTTTTTTAAGGCTGAATAATATTCCATTCTATGTATGTACCACATTTTCTTTATCCATTGGTCTGTCCACGGACACTTAGGTTGCTTCCACATCTTGGCTACTGTAAATAATGTTTCAATGAACATGGGTGTGCAGATAGCTATTCAAGACCCTGAGTTCAACTCCTTTGTCTATATACCCACAAGTGGAATTGCCGGATCACATGGTAGTTCTAGTTTTAATTTTTGAAAGAACTGTTATACTGTTTTTCACAGCGTCTGCACCATTTTACATTGCTACCAACAGTGCACACGTGGCTGAATTTCTCTACATCCCTGCGAACAATTTTTAGTTTTTGCTTTAGGGAAAAGCTGGAATTTGGGGGTTTTGCCTTTGCTCACTCTGCATTAAGCTGGGGGGGGAGGGGCTATTACCAATGAGCGTGCACCAGTTCAAACCATCACCTTTGCTCTCAGTGGTTCCCAACATGGGGCTCTTTCCTCTCAATACTCAAACTCAGGTAAGATGGAAAAATAAGTCCCTCAGGCTGCTCCTGAAAAGTCAGACCATTGCATGTCCGGTCCAGTCCTCTCGTCTTCCCTGGGACAAGCTGGGAGTTGGGGTCTTCCTCCCAGCGTGAAGTGCTGTGCTGCAGGGCTTGGGGGAGTACGGTAAGAAGGTCCACATATTTCCCTAGTGCTTTCAGTACTGCTGGTTTCACGCCCACCTGGTGTGCAGGAGCCTCTCAAGTGGTCTCTGGATTTCTCACAAGGGGAGTTGAGCTGTGTCTTATTTTAAAATTGGTGTACCTACGCTTTGGAGAGTGTGGGGTTTCCTATTATGCCATGTTACTGACTCTGACTGCTTTTATGACTTTCCTTTTATCTTTGCCTTTCAGAAATTTAATTATTATATTTCTAGGCTTGTTTTACTCTGCGTTTATCATGCTTAGGGTTTATTGAGATCCTTGGTTGTGTAGGTAGATATTTTAAACCAAATTTGCAATTTGGGGGCCATTAAAAAATGTTTAGCTCCTCTCTTTTTTCTCCTTCTGGGACTGCAATTATACATCTGTTAGATAATTTGATACAATCTCGCATGTCACTGGGGATCTAGCCTTATTTTATTCAGAATTTTGAATATTAGAACCAGAATTAGCTAAATTATCAGACATTCATGAACTCCATGGGCCTCATGAGTATGACTGGACCTAGGGCCCTAAGGAAAGAATTATTGCCACTAAATTTTTTTTTTTTTTTCGGTACGCGGGCCTCTCACTGCTGTGGCCTCTCCCGTTGCGGAGCACAGACTCCAGACGCGCAGGCTCAGCGGCCATGGCTCACGGGCTCAGCCGCTCCGCGGCATGTGGGATCTTCCTGGACCGGGGCACGAACCCGTGTCCCCTGCATCGGCAGGCGGACTCTCAACCGCTGTGCCACCAGGGAAGCCACAACCACTAAACATTTTTATGCACATTAGCTGATGCATATTGCATTGTATTAGATAATTTTTCATTTAGTTAATATAACATTTCTATCTGCTTACCATGTACTAGGAACTTAAGTTATTATTGTCTAAGCAATTATAACTATGCATATCTAAATTAAGAAAAGATATGATCTTATTTCTGCTTCTACCTAGGATTTAGAAAGCGGAGAAAGCTCTGTTCCCACACTAATGATGAGAAAAGGCTGGATAAACTACAAGATCATATATTTCCTGGAACTCATTAGGGATCAGTAGAGACAGGGAAACCCACTTGCCTGAATTCCCCTACTAGATAAGAGTACTATTATTTACTCCTTATTGTAGACACAGAGACATGGAAAGATCAACTAATCAGTCCAAGGTCACAGTAGGTAAGAGGTGCAGTCAGGATCTCAACCCTGTTAGTTCGGCCCCATCTTACTCATCTGAGCCCTTCTGCTGTGCTGCTTCTGTCGTCATTGGCAGCCCTAACCCAGCACCCAGAGAAACACTTCCACGAAAACTGACGCCAGTGCTCCCGAACCTTTTCCCTTGTACCTGACCCCAAAGTGTGTGAGAAGATTTATGTCTGCTATCCTGTGTAACACAGCAAAGGTAATAACCACAGAGTCAAGGAAGTGTCACCGGCAAATCCCATTAACAACTCCCGGGGAGTGTGTACGTGTCCATCCTAAACTCCCAATCTATCCCTGCCCCCTCCCACCCTTTTGCTATATTTAAAATAGATAACCAACAAGGACCTACTGTACAGCACAGGGAACGCTACTCAATGTTCTGTAATAACCTATATGGGAAAGGAATTTGTAAAAGAGTAGATACGGGTATGTGTATAAGTGAAGCTTCTTTGCCGCACACCTGAAACTAACACAGCATTGTTAATCAACTATGCTCCAATATAAAATAAAAATTAAAAAAAAAAATCAAAACCAGTTCCCGGGGAATACAAACAGAATCTGGGTAAAAATAAAGGCTAACCTTTCTCCTTTCTTTTGTGCTTCATCTGGTTTCATTTGCTCACAGGGTGCCTCGTGCAGAGGCCTCACACCCGGTGCTTCCGACCAGAGTTCCTGGTGTAAATGGCTGCACGGACGCTCCAGCTCTGAGGGCCGTGTGCAGAAGCACTGCCCACAACGCCGAGATTCAAGACGGTGGCAGCGGCAGAGGGCCGTGTGCACAGACCCGACACTGCCATCTGGAGCCCTGAGCAATACGCCTGACCCGGACCCTGGAGAACTCCGCACCCGCCCTGCCAAGGAGAGAACCCTATAAAGCAGCCCTGCCCACCACCTGTCAGGGAGAGTGTGTGTCCTAGAGCCAGAACTTGCACCTCTCCATTCCCTGATGGAAGAATAAAGCTTTCCTCCGCTTCTAAGCTGAACTAGTTCTCATTTTATTGGTGGGAGCGACGCCAGGCAGGAGGACCCTTCTTGGGGACCCACTGGAGAGGGTTGGTAACAGAAGAGCAGAGAAAACCCTTGGTTACCTGGCATGACAAGACTATTTTTTTCCAGCTGGGAAAACATTCCAGAGTGGTTAAGAGAGTAGTTTAAGGTTAAAGGGTAATAGAGACTCTTGAATCTTCTGACTGAGTGAGTGAGTGCAAGGGCTGAAAGAGACAGAGGACCAGGGGTCTAGGTTCAGGTGGGAGAGAGAAGGACCCTACTCTTGTGTTGTAGATAGTCTTTGTGGGATATGGACTCTACTGGGGCCAAGGGGTCCATTAGGCCGACCCCTCCCCCACCCCACCCACTTTCCCCTTCGTTAACCATAAGTTTGTTTTCTATGTCTGTGGGTCTATTTTTGTTTTGTTTTGTAAATAAGTTCATTTGTATCTTTGTTTTTTCAGATTCTACATATAAGCAATATCATTTTCTCTGGCTTACTTCACTTAGTATGATAATCTCTAGATCCATCCATGTTGCTGTAAATGGCATTATTTCATTCTTTTTTATGAATATTATTTTATATATACATACATATATGTATATGTTTGTATATACATACCACATCTTCTTCATCCATTCATCTGTCGATGGACACTTAGGTTGCTTCCATGTCTTATTTAAGGAACCTCCATACTGTTCTCCATAGTGGCTGTACTGATTTACATTCCCACCAACAGTGTAGGAGGGTTCCTTTTTCTGCACACCCTCTCCAACATTTATCATTTGTAGACTTTTTGATGATGGCCATTCTGAGACAGAACAGTTTCAATGGCCTTGAGCCTTGGAGAAAGAGTAATGAATAATTATAACAACTTCAACTCCAGGAGACAAGATGGAGAATTAATATTCTAGGAGGACAGAAGTGAACATGTGTAAACTTGTGCTGTGCTGGTCTATGGACTGAAGGAGCACACAAGGTTTTTCAACTTTCTGAACACTAGGCAACCCTGTCCCTGCTCCTCTGATTAGAGTGGCTCCTTCCCTCCACTAACCTGCTGAACAAGGGTAAGAGTGATGAGGTCGAGGACCCAGATAGTGTCAACCTTCCCTCCCTGGTCATTTCACAGAGTGGGCTCTCTTTTCTATGAACCCTCCTTTCTCTTCTGAGAATGGTAGAACAAGTGTTCATGTGGGCTACTGGGCACTTTGGAGTGAAAGGCTCTGGGTTTAAATTCTATCCAGTTCAGCCACACTGAGCCTCAGTTTCCTTCTCTATAGAAGTGAGACTAAGGGCTTCCCTGGTGGCGCAGTGGTTGAGAGTCCGCCTGCCGATG
>NW_020173674.1:11020764-11147350 GCF_003031525.2 Neophocaena asiaeorientalis asiaeorientalis
AAAAAAAAAAAAAAAAAAAAAAAAAGTGAGACTAAGAAGTGCCCGAGTTGAATCATTGTGGGGATGTTTAACTGGAGCCTCAGAATGGGCAGGGGAGAGGACACAGATTATCCTAAAATAGCGAGGATCCTAGGAGCTTTAGTCACCCTGTGCGATTTTCTGTACTGCATACGTGAAGGAAGAAAAGTCAGATTCTGCAAACCAGACCTGAACCATATCTTTCCTAATATCTTTCTCTTATTGCAGGTACTTGAGAATGGGAAGGGGAGGAGAAAGGTATTGCCTGTACAGCGTGACCCTTCCAGTATCTGGCTTGTTGGCTTCACATAGCTTGGTTATCAGAGTAATGACAGGGACTGCGGGACAAAGAGCAGCCCGGCGTTTCAGAAAGAGAAGCTCAGGTGGCACGCTGGCAGCCTCCCAACCTTGCAGAACCAGCTCCCTCAACATGAGACCCAGAGAGCAAGGGAGAGATTTCACGAGGGCTAACACCCAACTTTTTGCCTAGTGCAAGGTCCACATGACAAGCCTCAGCTCGGCAATTTGTGAAGAAAACGTACCTAAAAGCACTCTGCAAGACCTGCTTAACAATGTCTACACCAGAGGGAAATTTCATGATCTAAAGGTCGCTCCCCTTCATTTGTTCCTGCAAAGCTCGGTGTGAAGACAGCTTTCCAGGTGAGAACTCATGCCAAAAAAAAAAAAAAAAAGATAATCATTGCTTTATGACATCCTCTCCACTTACATGAGACAAATCAAAATGCTTGTATTTTGTTCTGCTTAGAATACGCTGACAAATATATCTAAGGAAAAGGAATAACTTCAACGTCAGAAACGTGTATCTGGCACCTATTCTGTAAAAGGCAACTCGTTAGGTACTACGAAAAATTCTTGCAGTTTTTGGATCTGAACTAATACAGGAATGAGGAAAGATCTGGGCATTTTCTGGCAGTGGGTGTGCTGAATGGAGCACTTAATGCGTGAAAACACTCTGAACAAGCACCCTGCTGAATCCTTCTGGTTATATTTTAAAGTAGGCAGTTTTTTGTCTCCATGAAGGTTGCTGTACGTAAAGTCAGAGAGGAAATGAGTAGCTGAGTAAGGACAAGAACACAGACCAGACCTATTGTTTATTTAAATCGTATAATAAACAAACTTACTTTAAAGCTTTCGCCTATATTGCTACTACCACAATCTATCTTTTTATTTGTCTGTGTCCTCTTATAAATGTATGCTTATGTATGTGGTATGTGAACTGTTTTAGGCCCTACATTTTCTCATTTTATTTCAACCCTTTCCCATGTGTCCCTATGTACAGGAATTATGCTAATATCATGGAGTTGCACCATGCTTTATATTTCCTTTCCCTATTGTTGAACACTGGGATTTTGTTCAGTCCTTGCTTAACTTTGTGTAGCTTTATCAGATTCTGCTGAGAGCTTTTTTCTTCTTTTGAATTGTTTTCTTTGAATTAATTTCTTCTTCTGGGAATAACTAGGTCCAAAGTTCTGAATTTCACGCCCAAGGACATTGCCTGTTGCCCAGTTCTGCCAGCTCACAGTGAGTGTGTCCAATGTCCTGGAGAATCACAGTCTCAGTTGTTTTCAATCTACCTTATTTACGAGGCACCATGCTTGGTTGTTGGTTTGTGTGTGCATCCTTGAAGGGTGGTTCCAAACCCTATACTTTTCAGGAAATATGGTAATATTACACCCCACGGATACTTTAATTTTGTTGAAGTATATTTGATTTACAATGTTGTGTTAATTTCTACTGTACAGCAAGATGATCCAGTCATATATACATATATATATGTTTTATAAATATATATATATTCCTTTTCAGATTCTTTTCCATTATGGTTTATCACAGGATATTGAATACGGTTCTGTGTGCTATACAGTAAGACCTTGTTGTTTATCCATCCTATATATAATAGTTTGCATCTGCTAATTCCAAACTTGCATTCTGTCCCTCCACTACCCCCCTCCCACCTTGGCAACCACAAATCTGTTCTCTGTGTCTGTGAGTCTGTTTCTCTTTCGTAGATATGTTCATTTGTGTCATATTTCAGATTGCACACGTGGGCGTTATCATATGGCATTTGTCTTTCTCTTTCTGACTTACTTCACTTAGTATGATAATTTCTACGTCCATCCATGTTGCTGCAAATGGTATTATTTCATTCTTTTTTATGACTGAGTAATATTCCTTTGTGTATATATATATATATATATATATATACACGTATATATGTATATGTATCTATATGTCACATCTTCTTTATCCATTCATCTGTCGATGGACATTTAGGTTGTTTCCATATTTTGGCTATTTTAAATAGTGCTGCTATGAACATAGGGGTGCATGTATCTTTTCAAATTACAATTTTGTCTGGGTATATGCCCAGGAGTGGGATCCCTGGAACATATGGCAACTCTATTTTTAGTTTTTTGGGGAACCTCCATACTGTTTTCCATAGTGGCTGCACCAGTTTACCAACAGGGTAGGATGGTTCCCTTTTCTTCACACCCTCTCCAACATTTATTATTTGTAGACGTTTTAACAATGGCCGTTCTGACTTCACCCCACAGATTTTTTTTTTTTGTGTGGTACGTGGTCCTCTCACTGTTGTGGCCTCTTCCGTTGCAGAGCACAGGCTCCGGACGCGCAGGCTCAGCGGCCACGGCTCACGGGCCCAGCTGCTCCGCAGCATGTGGGATCTTCCCGGACCGGGGCACGAACCCGTGTCCCCTGCATCGGCAGGGGGACTCTCAACCACTGGGCCACCAGGGAAGCCCCACCCCACAGATTTGACATTCATCTTTATGTTGCATCTTATACTCCTTGTGAGTTGCCTCTAGATAAAAGATAAGATTGGCCTTCAGGAATGCTACACTTTTTACAGCCTTTAGATCCTCTGGATTCACTTCTATCTACTCTCTTGAATAAACAATCCAGTGATGTCTGGGTAGTAGCTCTTTTTTTTCTTATCATAGATGACACGGTAGCACTGGATTGCATTCTGAACGGCTGCTGCAACTTTCGTGTACCGTTCTACGTTCAGGACCTGTGCCTCAAAAACTAACAGTGCCCCCTCAAATAAAGAAAATCTCCTTGCCGTTTCCTACGTCGTGAATCTCTTCAGGTCTCCAGTTACTTCTTCTTCCTCTTGTGTTTCTTCGTCCTTTCTCTGGGCCTCCAATTCCGTCAGGTCTTCATCAGTAGCTCCTTATGTGGCACAGCACAGAGTTCAGTGAAGTCGTCTTATTGCAGATCTAGCTCCAACTTCTCGCTGAGGGTCACTAAGTGGCTGGAGACCTCTTTGGACTCCTCATCCACCTTCTCAAATCTACAGAAGTTGTGAGCAAACTGCAGGTAAAGGTTCTTCCCAACCCCATTCATGGTGATGGCTGTAACCTCACGACAAGCAAAGTCAATGTTTTTTATGGCCTTGCAGATGTTATCATCCTTCCAAAATTGTCACAAGATTGTTCCTGATTCATCACTCGCCTTTACTGCCAGGTGAAAAGTGTGAAATAAATAATATTTCTTAAAAGTCACTATAATTGAGACTTCCCAGGTGGTCCAGTGGTTAAGACTCTGCATCCCAATGCAGGGGCCCAGTTTCGATCCCTGGTCAGGGAACTAGATCCCGCACTCGGCAATGAAGATCCCACGTGCTGCAACTAAGACCCGGTGCAGCCAAATAAATAAACAAATAAATATTAAGAAACAAAAGTCATCATAACTCCTTGGTCCATAGGTTGGATGAGCGACGCACGTTTGCATCTTTGAAAGTTCAAAACTTGAAATTTCGTGTATAAGGGACTTATTGTATTCCACCTTGGCCGGAAACAGAAGTGCCCTTGCTATTCTAAAAGCACAAATTTACCCAGTTCTGGCCTGGAGCATGTCATCTCAGGCATGGTGGGTTTTAATGCAACATCTTCTCAGAATACGTCTTTGGCGCCTTCATTAGAAAGTAACTTGGTACTCCTAAGATCACAGTTCCAAATCAGAGCACTGTGACACTGCCTCTTTTCTTCCTTTTTCATGTCAGTAGGATTTTATGAAATGTTCTGAGCATCCCAATTTGATGCAGTGAGTCAAATATGTAAAAATACTATTTTTATGCTCCCTAGTAATTATGCAACATGTATCACAGATCCAAGAGTAAGGCTTAGAGATGGAGTAAAACTCGAAAATAAGGTGAGGCTCAGTGATAAAGTGAGAGCACCAGCTTGAAATAGGACTTGGCAATTAAACAAACAAGGCGTTCCCTGGCATTCCAGTGCTTAGGACTCGGCGCTTTCACTGCCGGGGCCTGGGTTCAATCCCTGGTTGGGGAACTAAGATCCCGCAAGCCACATAGTGTGGCCTAAATAGATAAAGAAACAAGCAAACAATAAGATAACTTGTTTATATTTTAAAGCATGTCACAAAGCTCTATATTAAAAAGGTGGCATCAAAATATCATGCAGTGGGCTTCCCTGGTGGCACAGTGGTTGAGAGTCCACCTGCCGATGCAGCGGACACGGGTTCGTGCCCCGGTCCGGGAAGATCCCACATGCCGCGGAGCGGCTGGGCCCGTGAGCCATGGCCACTGAGCCTGCGCGTCCGGAGCCTGTGCTCCGCAACGGGAGAGGCCACAGCAGTGAGAGGCCCGCATACTGCAAAAAAAAAAAAAAAAAAAAAAAAAAATTCATGCAGTATACAGCACTTTAACTCAAGTGGGGAGAAGGAAGAGGGGGGAGAAGAGGAGGGGAAAGAAAAGACAGTACGGAAGAGGAGTGGTAGTAGTAATAAAATAACATATGTTCAGTGTTTACTATGTGACAGATACTCTTTAAGCACTTATTTACTCTTTTAACGTATTAGCTCATTTAATCCTCACAACCATTCTATGAGTCAGGTAATACTATTATCCCATCTACTTTGAAGAAACCAAGGTACAGAGAAGCTAAGTAACTTTCCAAGGTTGCACAGCTTATTACTGGTAGAGTCAGAAAAATCACTGATAGCAACTAAATTTCAAAAAAAAATGTTATATATACTTTAGAATGTGCTTGTTAATGTAAAGTGAAGTTAATGACTAGAATTCATCAAAGTTTTAAGAAGGTGAGCTGAAAAATTCAGAAGGCAGGCTCTGCACTTTCCGCCAGTCTCGTCCTTCCTTGGAATGGCTGATGACTTTAGTGAAGAGGACGCCAATAAAGAGAGACGGAAGAGGGCTCCGGCAATTAGCAGAGAACTTGCTGCTTTTGTTTCTGAATCTCCTCCTGCTCTTCTCATTGCAGGCTGTTTCCTGGTTGTCTCTCCAGAACAGGCTGTCTTGCACGATGTTCGCATTGCAAGGCGCCCAGGTGCTGCAGATGCTGGAGAAAGCCTTGAGGAAGAGCCTTCCTACATCCTTAAAGGTGACAATGGAAAATTCTGAGGGGAATAGGAATAGAAAGTTCCTGTGATGAAGGGAAAGAGAGACTAATATTTATTTATTTATTTTTTGGCGGTACACGGGCCTCTCACTACTGTGGCCTCTCCCGCCGCGGAGCATAGGCTCCGGACGCGCAGGCTCAGCGGCCATGGCTTACGGGCCCAGCCGCTCCGCGGCATGTGGGATCTTCCCAGACCAGGGCACAAACCCGTGTCCGCTGCATCGGCAGGCGGACTCTCAACCACTGCGCCACCAGGGAAGCCCAAGAGACTAATCTTTATTGAGCACCTATTTTGTGCCAGGCACTGGTGCATATTTTCTCTCATTTAATTTGCATAACCTCTCTACAAGACATTTGCTGTTATGCCCATGTCACTGATGTGAAGATGGAGGCTCAGTGAAGTGCTTTGCCCAATACCCCACAAATAGTGAGCTGCAGTGCTATGGTATAGACGTAGGAATGCCTGAGACCTAGCATTGCTTTTTGCTCCAAGCTGATTCAAAAAGTATTCCCTTGCTCCTTTCCAAGAAACGTTCCATAATAGCACTGGAAACTTGCCCAGAGTTCTCCTACAAAGTTAGCTGAGACTACATGTTAATTTTTAAATTTGTTCTCCTTAAAAGAACACTTGCCAGGTGAGAGGTTAACCGTCATGAGCCTTCTTTAAAATTAATGATAAGACAATTTCTATTTCACTTAGATTTTCCAATTGCTCCGAACTTATGGCATATCAAGCTATTTTGTGCCTGACTCTGAGGACCTCTGTTAACCAAGTACAATTGATCAGAAATCTCAGGATTAAATAGAACATATACGTAGATGCCCACATACAGAACTGTTTGAGAGCAACTCTAATGATGGTCTGGGGTCCTCACCTGTGTTTTTCTTTAGTAACCAAAGGGATGGGGTCCATTCCAGTGGAATTTAAGTACAACCGTGTGTGTGTGAATGTGTGTGTGTGTGTGTGTGTGTGTGTGTGTGTGTGTATTTGGAGAACAAATTGTTTCCCTGAAAGTTTTTTGTAGAAAGAAAAGTAGATTTCTACTGTTTTATAAGACACTCCTAGTAGATGCATACATTTTAGATAAGATAAATGCATTCACCTGCCTCACTCCCTAATAGATATGTTACTCCATCTTTCTGTATAAAGGAGAAAAATGTTAGCATTATTTTATTTGTAGATCATATGGCTTCATTTTCATTTATTAGAAATAATAGATATGTTACTCCATCTTTCTGTATAAAGGAGAAAAATGTTAGCATTATTTTATTTGTAGATCATATGGCTTCATTTTCATTTATTAGAAATAGACTAATGAAACAACTTGCCCTGTTCTTTAATTACTGCCAAAAATGCCTTCAAATCAACTAATTTAATACTAAAATGTCACCCACTTTGGTGGATCTCACTAATATTAATCTGTTACCTAATATTTAACTACTTTCACTTGATAATCCTTAAGATCCAGGCAACCTCTTAAAGAGACAGTCAATTTTTCTTAGAGGTTACATCAGTTATACATGTTATGAATGCTTGCCTAAGATATTTTTATGGTAAGTAGCTATTTTTGAAAATTCTTCAACCTAAAAGCTTTTCTTCCATGCTCTGTAGTATAGAATTTTGTGATTTAAATTTCTCTTTGCTCCTTGGGTTAAGTGGACCCCAAATATCTTGAGGAAACTCTTGGTGGTTTCCAAGTGTCCTTACTTGGAGCATCTCTGTGGTAAGATAAGGCGGCCCTCTTGGTTCCACAACTTTCATGAAGAAACAGCATTGGTTGTATATGAAAGATATACATTTTTACCCTAGTTGAAATCTAGAATAGCTGTTTGCCAGGTACCTTTAATGGAGGTATAACCTAGAACTCAATACTTGCTTGAGTCTCGTTGACAAAACGTCCATCTGTTCTTCTAAGTGTTGGATATTAAGTACATTTTATTGCATGTGTCAACTCCAGCTGAGTCCCTGTAGAGTAGCTGCCTGGCTCACTACGTTCTGAGTTCAGCAGAAAAAAAAAAAAAAAAAAAAAAGAGGTTTAATTAATTCAGCCCCGAGAATAAGAAAGAGGAAGAGCTACACATATTTTCAGATCCTGTAATGGATAACGTATTAATCTAAAGCAATTTTACACACCCTCAAATGCAAAGGCATAAAAAGAAACATCTATATTTTGCCAAACTATACGGAATTTCTATATCAAGCCTCCATTCATGGCTGAAAACAATGATTTCAGATAAGCTCAGGTAACTTAGATTTTTTCCCCTTCTCTTTCTCCATAGTGTAACATCAATAGTTCACATCGGGTGGAGGGTGGTAGGAGGGAAGGATGTTGGTACAGTCTTTGGTCATCATCTATCCATGGTAGAAACCATTAAACTGCATATATTTTTTTTTGACCTTTGGCCATTGGCACGTTTCCATGCTGGTATCTGCAGAGGCTTCATGTTTACAATAGCCCACGGTGGTATCCACCGCTGCATTCCCCCACCCCCAAACCACCAGGACACTTAATGTCCACAGGCTATCTCATTCATTCTCTCCCTGCTTTCCCCTCTCTCTCAACAAACTATGCAAAAAGGCAGGGTTGGGGACTCAAGACTGGACCGAGACTGTGGGCTTCCACAGCCCATTCTCTTGAGCATTTTGCTTTAGCCTTTGCTTATTGTGGGAGGAAATTACCTTTCCAGAGGGTACTGTGGACATACATGTTAAAGAGTTTTAAACATGTCCATATCCTTTGAACCAGCAGTTACCTGATGGATAATCTAAGAAAATATCAGGTGCCCACGCAAAGATTTCTGTGCAAGCATGCTCTGCAAAGAATTAGTTGTTAAAATGAAAATTGGGAAACAGCTGAAATGACCCTCAGTAGACAAATGCACAAATGAACCATGATACAACCATATAATGGAATCCTATCATTAGAACATAATTGAAAAATTTTGTATTTGTGAACATAGAGATACACCCACGATTTATTCAGTGGTGAAAAATATCATGTATCAGATCATTTTACATTTGTAAAATTGTGTATCTCTATGAGTATGACTAGAAGAAAGTCTGGGAAAAGATAATATTAAATCCTACAAAAAAAAGAATGGTGTTCTTATGATCATTAACTTTATTTGTCCTAATATTTTACCATATACATGTTTGATTTATATTAGATGGGAAGAAAAAGCTCTCATCTGAGGTTAAAAAAAAATGTAGCATGTGGAGATTTTAGACACAGATGCCCTATTTGTCCCTTTACTGCTGTAAAATTTCACAATTTCATAGACATTAACCTGCCCTGGTCAAACAAGGCACTTTGCCATCCCTTCCTAATAAGCTGACCCTCTCACTTCGTCTGAATACTGCAGGTTTATGGGACCGTCTTCCACATGAATCAGGGAAACCCATTCAAGCTAAAGGCCCTGGTGGACAGGTGGCCTGATTTTAATACAGTGGTTATCCGCCCTCAGGAGCAGGTAAGGTGCCAGATGTGGAATGAATTTGCATCTATGTTTGTATTTGCTATGTGCCTACCGTGTGCCCGGCAATGTGGTAGACCCTGGGGCTACAGAAATGAATTGCAGTGATAGTGAACAAGTCCTTGCCTTTAAGAACCCCACAGCCTGGAGGAAAATACAGGTAAGTAAATAAATTACAACTTAGTGTAAAATGTTCAAAAACAGAAAATGTACAATATACGGAGATAGCACAGGCAAAAGCTGATTAAACTATGGAGTTTGGAGATGGAGGTTACAGGATCAGATCAGATATACTTCTTAGTGGATGTTTCATCTGAACTGGGTTTTGTAGATAAATATATCTTTGTTAGGCTGACAAAGAAAGGAGGACATTCTAACCAGAGAAAGTGACAAGGACAAAGATAGGAAGGTATGAAACAGGACAGTTCGTTGGCTGATTATAAAAATTTTTTTTATAATATTAGAATTTCCATATGCATTTTGGGGAAACATTTAAAAATTAGTGAAACTAAATAGTTAATACATTTCAAAGACAAAAAACCCTAAGTTTATTTTAAAACATCCAGTAAAATTATAACTTTATAAAAATACAAATATATCTTTCCTACAAATAATAAGTTATTTAAAATCCATGGAAGTAAACAGTATATAAAATGAAGAAATTTATATTAATAATAAAAACTGAACTGCAATAAAATTATTTGACCTTTTATCTTAAATGGGATCTTAAGAAACAAAATGTGTTAGTGGTATCATTGCTGACTTGTGAGTGTATTTTTGTGCAACAATTCCAACTATTTTTGAAAAGGTTTCTAATTCTGCACTGAAGATAATATTTTCCTGTGCCTTCTTCCAAATAATCACATCTCTTATTTAATAATTTGAGGGGATCTTTCTAAATAAGTGGTTTCTTTGTTTTTCTGTAATTACAATTTGTTCAACTCTTGTATTATTTTATGAAAGCATTTCTAATTGGTTTTCATCTTCTTTGTCTTAATTTAGTATAGATGGAAATTTCAATCCAGAAATGTCAGTAACCAAATTTAATACTGTCATCTTCATAGTTTGTGTATTCTGCAAGTGTTTGAAATATAGAAAAATTTATTCTTGCAACAGAAGCTTTTCCTTGTCTATTGCTTTTCTCTTCTTCCTGTTGAGGAAGATGAAAATATAGAAGAATCCTTTCTAAATAGTTGTGTCTTTGCTTGAGTTGAAATTTTAACACAATATATGGGTAGAGAATACTATTGCTCTGCAGTTTTTCATCATAATTGGAACACCTGAATCTCCCATCTTGATCTCATGATTTAAATGATTCAGAAAAATTTCTAATGCACCAATACAAACACCAATATTTTAGTACTTAAAAATACCACAGTATAGTAGAATTTAGAAAAAAGTATTACAATCATGAAAAATAAGACTTTTGTTTTGCCCCCCTTTTCTCAATGATAACAGGACATGATAGATGACCTTGATCACTACACCAATACTTACCATATCTACTCCAAAGACCTCAAAAACTGTCAGGAATTCCTCAGCTTACCAGAAGTCATCAATTGGAAACAGCATTTGCAGATCCAAAGTAAGTATAAAAGGAATGGAATCTGTGCTGAATCACACCTCCATCCTGAACAATTTATCTTATGACATGTATCTCCTTTCTCCAAGCCCCAGACCCTTAGCTTGCTGTCAGTTTTTTTACTCAGCTGCAACTATACCTGTAAAGGGGGAGAAAACACCCTCGAAGCTTATACCTAATGGGCTTCATATAGAGGACTGTAATGTAATCCCCTGAGAGCTAAGGATTTGTGGCACATTTTGTGGACATATCCAGGTTGCCTTAGGGTGGTTGGGTATCAGAGCAGAGCTTTCCCCAGGGTCTTTCATTCCTAGAACTGGAATGACAACTTGTGCCACAGAACACCTCCGAGGTCATAAAGAGCAACTTATATGGTTATGAGTTGGTCTCCAGAGTCAGACTACCTAGGATGGCATTTGCCTTTACTTTGCCATGTGATCCTAGCCAGGAACTTGTCCTATCTGAGATCCTGACTTTCATATATAAAAACGAGGGTAATAATTGTACCTAGGACTTCCCGGGTGGTGCAGTGGTGAAGCATCCGCCTGCTGATGCAGGGGACACGGGTTTAAGCCCTGGTCCAGGAAGATCCCACATGCCGCGGAGCAACTAAGCCCGTGAGCCACAACTACTGAGCCCGCATGCCACAACTACCAAGCCTGTGGGCCACAACTACCGAAGCCCGCGTGCTCTAAGGCCCGTACCCCGCAACAAAGAGTAGCCCTCACACGCCACAACTAGAGAAAGCCCGTGCACAGCAATGAAGATCCAACGCAGCCAAAAATTAAATAACTGAATGAATTTACTTAAAAAATAAATAATGGTACCTAAAACACAGCAGTGTTGAAAAGATTAAATGAAATCTTAGCTAGGAATTGCTTAGTGCAGTACCTGAATGTTTCAGTTAACTTTCACTGCATAGCAAACCTCATAATTCTGTGAATCAACAATTGGACTGGGCTTTGCAAAGCAGTTCTTCTGCTGGTCTCCTCTGGGTGTAGCTATGCACCTACAGTCAGTTGATGGGTGACTGTGTGCTGGTTGCTCTAAGTTGGCCTAACTTACAAGTCTGAATGATGGTCTGACTGTCAGTGCTGGCTAGGCCCTGGTGACATCATGATAAGAGCACATGTCTTCAGCAGGTTAGCCGAGGCCTTTTCATGTGGTGTTGGCCTCAAGTTAACCAGAAGCACAAAGACATGGTGAGCCCCAATGTGCAAGCATTTTTAAGCCTCTCTCTGCATCAAATTTACTCTTTCCCATTGGTAACACAAGTCATATGGCCAAGGTCAGATGCAGTGCAGGAGGGGACTATTCCAGGGAATGGGTACAAGGAGATGTGGGCAAACTGTGGGCCATTACTACAACAATCTACCGCACTGGGAACATAGTAAGTACTCCAGAGATGTTGGCAACTATAATTATTATTATTTTTAAAAATTTTATTCATTTTTGGCTGCGTTGGGTCTTCGTTGCTGTGCGTGGGCTTTCTCCTGTTGCGGTGAGTGGGGGCCACTCTTCGCTGCAGTGCGCAGGTCCCCCATCGCGGTGGCCTCTCCCATTGCAGAGCAGGGGCTCCAGGTGCGCAGGCCCCAGTAGTTGCAGCTCGTGGGCTCAGCAGCTGCGGCACATGGGCTCTAGAGCTCAGGCTCAGCAGTTGTGGCTCACGGGCCTAGTTGCTCCACAGCATGTGGGATCTTCCCAGACCAAGGATCAAACCCATGTCCCCTGCACTGGCAGGCGGATTCTTAACCACTGCTCCCCCAGGGAAGTCCCGGCAGCTATAATTATTATAACTCACCTTCTTTGATCATCAAAACTGCATGATTGGGCTTCCCTGGTGGCGCAGTGGTTGAGAGTCCGCCTGCCGATGCAGGGGACGCGGGTTCGTGCCCCGGTCCGGGAGGATCCCACATGCTGCGGAGTGGCTGGGCCCGTGAGCCATGGCTGCTGAGCCTGCGCGTCAGGAGCCTGTGCTCTGCAGCGGGAGAGGCCACAACAGTGAGAGGCCTGTGTACCACAAAAAACAAACAAACAAACAAACAAAAACTGCATGATTATGTAGCCCAGAAAACTTAGTTCCAGTCCTGGTATTGCCTCTAATGGCATGACCATGGCTGAATGAATTTCTAGGCATGCTTTTGCTTTTCCAAAACAAGGAAAATTGCACAAGTCCTGATTACATGAGCCCAGTCATACAGTAGCAGCACCGAGCCCATCACCAAAATTCTCTGACTAGAAATCCTCAGACACTTCCTACTCCACTGGAGAGCTTCTCCCTAGAATGGACATAAATCATTGCATTTCTCCTTATAATCCCATCCAGGTTCACAGTCCAGCCTGAATGAAGTAATACAAAGTCTTGCAGCCACTAAATCCTTCAAAGTCAAGCAATCACAAAACATTCTCTATATGGCGACTGAGGCAATAAGGGAACTGGCTCCTTCCCTGCTGGATGTAAAGAACTTATCACTTAGCCATGGCAAACCCAAGGCCATGTGAGTTTGATAAAAGCTACCCTACGCTACTTATGCCTCTCACTGCCAGAGCAGCCTCCCAACTTCTCTTTCTGCTTTTACTCTGTCTGCCCACAATCGATCTTCTTCAAAGCGGCCAGAAGAATCTTTTTTAAAAACGTAATTCAAACCGTGTTTCTCCCCTGCTTAAAATACCCCACCGTTTCTTTTTTCACCTGGAGTATATCAGGCCTATGTCAACTTCTTTGACCTGTCTTGTCCTTCTAGCTCACTCCGTCCAACATCGGCCTTCTTCCTGTCCCTCTGTCATTACAAGCTCACTTATACTCCAGACTTTGCGTTCGCTATTTCCTCTGCCTACTCTGTCTCTCAAGATACTAGAGGTAAGAACAAATATAAACCTCTAAACTCATGGACTTTGCTTTTCTCTTGGGACAACCATAGTGACCAAGAGATGTTTAAACTCTCATCGTTGGATCCTACCCACGCTGCCGTGGTGAATAAATTCTGGCATTTCGGTGGCAATGAATGGAGCAAGAGATTCATCGAGCGCTGTATCCGGACCTTCCCCACCTTCTGCCTGCTGGGGCCCGAGGGGACACCTGTGTCCTGGTCCCTGATGGACCAGACAGGAGAGATGCGGATGGGGGGCACCCTGCCTGAGTACCGGGGCCAGGGTCTCGTCACCTACGTCATCTATTACCAGACCCAGGCTCTGATCACACGTGGCTTCCCCGTGTATTCGCACGTAGACAAGAATAACAAAATCATGCAAAAAATGAGTCACAGTCTGAACCATATCCCTGTGCCCTGTGACTGGAACCAGTGGAACTGTGTGCCTCTGTGAAGCAGCCCTGAACCCAAGACAGTACGGGATGGGCCTAAGGATGCAGCTGTAGGAGCCGACGGGTGGATGGAGGGAAAGAACCAATTGTAACTGTAATCGTAGGTAAAGGAGTGGACATCGTGTGGGTCCCGGGGCAGCAGTGGGAATGGTCGACAGGACCACCACCGTCGATGGGCTTGCCTTAGATACCTCAGCATAAGCAGCATCCGGTCCTCCTGCAGTGGTTTCGTACTTCTGGTCCCCATGCTTCCAGTATCTCCGCCATGCTTCTTCATCCACTACATGTTGCCCCAAATGGCTTCCCCTGGGACTCTTAGGGCATGGGTTGGTAGACCCTTGCCAGTTTTTCCAGGGAGGGCTAACACTTCCTGGGCATTACGACTTATTCCTCTTTCTTTGGCTTTTCCCTTAGTGAGGAGCAAGTGGACTCTACTCTTTAGGTCTGTAGACATTATCCTCTCCTCTGATTGCTGCTTTATAGGTATATTAAATATGTTATATACAAATATATATGATATATTATGTTAAATATGACATGTATGATATAGCAGGGAGAGTTATTAAGAAAAAGACTAACTTATGTTAGCCTGTCTCCCCTAACCCTTCCACTCTGGGGGAAATGATTCAATATTGTTCCTAAAAGCTGAGCTTCCTAAAGTCACCTGAAACCCTCAAATAATAAAGAGATTTTGTGTTTGATTGTATAAGCTGAAGCTAAGTGGTTCGTGATGGGGAAACATGGCGTGAGTTAACGGGGAGAGGAAAGTGGGAACACCCAGCCCCAGGAAGGTGGGGATTTATTGAGAAGAGATGGAAGTTGAGGGGGTGGGGGGTATAGCATGGATGCCTACTGTTCCGCTTGACCTGGGCATATTACTTCAAGATGCCAGAATTCTGTGCGGTTCAGACCATTGTCTCATGGGAGAATCTGGTTGCTGGAAAGATATTCCTCCTGGTTGGGACAGGTTAGGTGGGACAGTTTCCTGCCCCAGCCCTTCGAGAGAAACAGCCCTAAACACCAGTACTGGGCAGCAAACAGAGCACCTGAATGAAGGTGATCACCTGGATTAAGAACTCGTTCCCTCTGGTCCACCTAAGCCTGAAATTAAGCTGTGGAATTGGGGATGAAGACCCCCACAAAGATACATGAGCGTGCGTGCACACACACATACACGCAACTGAGGTTTAATTTCTTCACCAGCTGCGAGAGTGAAGATTCAGTTTCGAGCAGGTTTCTCGACTTTGACGCAACGACATTTTAGACTGGACAATTCTTTGCTGTAGGTCCGTCCTGTGCATTTGTAGAATGTTTAGCAGAATCCCCGGCCTCTACCCACTAGATGTCATTAGCACCCTCCATCCCAATTATGACAACTAAAAATGTCTCCAGATATTAGTAAATGTCCCCTGGAGGCAAAGTCACCTTTGGTTGACATTTAGTTTAGTGGTTCTCAAAGTTGAGCCTGCATCAGAATCACTTAGCAGGCTTGTTCAAACAGGTTGCAGGGCCTCACCCCTAGATTTTCTGATTCAGTAGATCTTGGGGAGAGTTCCAGAATGTACATGTCTAGCAAGTTTCCAGGTGATGTTGATGCTGCTGGCCCAGGGACCATGGTTTAGTGAAATAATAGAATATATCTTATTCCCTAGACTATAGATGAAAATTCTGATGCCATACTACTTTCGTTTCTGTATGAGTACAAGTTGATACTCCCCTCCAAGAATTCCCTGTAGCCGTCAGGAAGAGAGAGGCTTTGTGGTTCTGAAACAGGGAGAAGGATTTCAGGCTTTGGTAAAGGAAAACACACTGGTGGCAGCGTGTAGCGGGACATCGTTGATAGTTAACATCTTGGTTCATTAGGTCCAAGACCTGGCCCCACAACAGCCTGCAGGCTCCAGTGCTGGAACACCTCAGGCCAAACAACTAACCAGGCAAGGAACACATCCACCCCCATTTGCAGACAGGCTGCCTATAGACTAAAGAGCCCACAGCCACCTCTGGGCTTACCTCTAGACACGGCCTAGCCCACCAGAGGGCCAAGACCCAGCTCTGCCCACCAGTGGACCGGCCCCTCCCACCGGGAAGCCAGACCATGCCTCTAGACCAGCCTCGCCCACCAGAGGGCAGACACAAGAAGCTAAAAAACTACAATCCCACACTGCAGGCCAGATCCCACACTGGCACTGGCTGGGCCCTGGCCCAGCCCACTAGCTGGCCAACGCAACCTTTAGGACACCCTGGACCCCATACCCCGCTGAGTCAAGAACCACCCCCCACCAATAATATTAAATGAGCTCTGGGATTCCAGAGCCAGACTCTAGGAACCAGCTATGCCTACCAGTAGTCTGGCACTAACCCCAAGATCTGACTTAACCAGCCAGTGGGTGGGCAACAGTCCCAGAGTCTTTGGGACCCTGACTCCACCCACCAGTGAGCCAGCACTGAGCGCTCCAGGGACCCCCTAGGATTCGGCAACTAGCCACCTCAGGACCAGGCCCCACTAAATAGCAGCCAGCTACATCCACACAAGGCAGGGCCTGACAACCGACCAGATAGGGGCCTACCTGACTGCCCACACACTTAGCCCACCCCAACAGAAAAACCCATGTAGCGTTCTTAGGGGGAACGCCTAGAGCACGTAGCTTGGGTTTCGAGAGGGGAGTGCACTGCTGGGACACGTAGGATGCCTCCTACAGAGGGCCACATCTCCAAGGCCAAGAAATGTGACTAACTTACCACATACATAAAAATACAAATAGCAACTTAGAGAAAATGAGGCCACAGAGGACTATGTTTCAGGTGAAGGAACAAGATAAAACCCCAGAAGAACTAAGTGAAGTGGAGATAGGCAACCTTCCTGAGAAAGAGTTCGGAGTAGTGATCACAAAGATGACCAGGGAACTCGGGAGGACAGTGGATACACAGAGCAAGACGTTAGAGTAAGTCCCCTACATATGAACGAGTTCCATTCCAAGAGTGTGTTTGTAAGTCCAATTTGTTCGTAAGTCCAACAAAGTTAGCCTAGACACCCAACTAACACAGTCGGCTATATAGTCCTGTACTGTAATAGGTTTATAATACTTTTCACACAAATAATACATAAAAAACAAAGACACAAAAATAAAGAAAACATTTTTAATCTTACAGCAGAGTACCTTGAAAAGTTCGATAGTACAGCCCAACAGCTGGCATCCAGGGGCTGGCATTGAGGGAACAGGCAAGAAGAGTTACTGACTGGAGGAGGGAAAGGAGGGAGGAGATGGTAGAGCTGAAGGATCGTCAGAAGTAGGAGATGAAGGGCAAGGTACCTTTTCTCCTCACTCCGGTCTTTCAATTATTTTCACTTTTGTTTCCATTGTTATTGCCTGGCACTTCTTAGCAGTACCGGCTACCTCACCGCTGCTTTTACACTTGCTTCCAGACATCCTGGGCTTGAAAAAAGATACTGTACTGCTGTACTCTATACAGTACTGTACAGTAAAGTACACAAAAGCCACTTGTAGAGGATGCACACACGTGACAACGTACGCCAGACATGTGGCCTAACTTACGTGATTAGACATGCGACCATACGTTCGCATCTTTTGAAAGTTCGAAACTTGAAAGTTCATACGTAGGGGACTTACTGTAGAAAATTTTCACAGAGAGTTAGAAAATATAAAGAACAACCAGAGAGAGATGAAGAATATAATAACTGAAATGAAAAGTACACTGGAAGGAATCAGTAGTAGACTAAATGAGGTAGAAGAATGGATCAGTGAGCCGGAAGACAGAGTAGTGGAAATTACTGCCACTGAACAGAGAAAAAGAAAAAAAAAAAGAATGAAAAGGAGCAATCCAGTGTCCTTAAAGACGAAGAGAAGATATTTTATGGGAAACAAGACTTCCCAGCCTTTGGTGGGTTTATTTGGATATCCTTTTAACGTGTTGATCGCCTTATTGTTTGAGGTAGGTGGCAAAGAAATATCTGGGATACCCCAAGGTTTATGCCCGTGCCTGTCTAGAGACTTGAAGTCTCCAGACCCTGAGGGTCATTGCTCTATCGTCTTGGTAACTTTCTTATTTGTTTTAATTGCAGGATTTCCTGTCTAGGATAAATAATAATGCTATATCAAGGGCTTTCTTGAGGAAAAGATAACACAATGCATGTGAAAGTGCTTTACAACTGCTACATGTTGTATAGTTACAGAATATTGCTTTAATATGCCTAAATCTAGTCCCCTGGGTAATGAGGTAAAAACACGGGATTGGGGTCAGGAATGTATCTGAATCACGAGTATGGCTCAGCCACTCAGTGTATGATACTGGGCAAATCCCATCAACACTGTAGATTTTGTTTTCCCATTTTTTTAAATGCAGATAAAAATACATGCACTTGTAAAAATAGATATAAAAAGGATTGCATAAATGCAAGTTACAGAATTGGCTCAAGATTGCAGATGGAGCCCAGTTATCATTTGCTGAATTCTCATCAAGTGATTGAATTAACATCAATATGAGTCAGGGAAGAGAAAATAGAATTTATTGATGCTCCAGATGTGTTGGGTAATTTCTATAAGCTGGAGAATGAAAAGGAGTAAGACTATGGTGAAATAAGAGTGTAAGGAACTGCCACCTATGATACACGTGTGAAATGTCAACTAGAAGACCATGCAAGGCAGAATCGGCCCAGAGTCAACAGAAAAACAAACCAGGATAAACCTAACTCAGGCCTGTTATTGGTCTGAGCTAGATTATGCAAGCGTGGCTGGTTGGCCTTTGATTCCATCCTGATTTTTGCTAAGCATTTTCCAAATGTGAGTGTTACCAGAGGAGAAGGCAGTGGGGGGTAGGGGAGGGGCTTTGGGGACTGGAAGCTACAGAGAGCTCTGACCCTTGGAAGAGGGGGGGCCTCACACAAAGAGGGCAAATGACCGCCACAACTTGTAAAGTTCCGTGCCCATCCTCCAAAATACCAGGGACGTGGAACAGTAGCTCTTTTAAAATTGTGACTAGGAACTCTCAAACTCAAAGCTAAAAAGAAAACCAGGAATGACCAAAGAATTGACAAGGAAAGAAAGGCATCAAACTTGACCTGTGGATGAATTCACACCTGCTGAAAGAGAAGTAGAGCAATTAGGAGACTTTAGAAAAGTATAGTTGTTGATATTTTATGTTACATTCTTAAAAAGGAATCAACTAGAGATTTCGGAAATTAAATACTGGAACTTTGAATAAAAATCTCAACGGATGGACTGAGTAGCAAAATGGACACGGTTGATAGATAATTAGAAAGCTAAGAAGTTCTGGTAGAAGGTATATCTCAGAATATCACATAGAATGAAAATGGGATGGAAAATATGAAAGAAAATATAAGGGAACTGAACAACATTGACAAGTTTAAAGATCCATCTAAATGGCATTCCAAAAAATGAGAACAGAGCAAATGGAATGATGAAAATAATGTAAGAGGAAGAAAAAGAAGAGGTGGCAGAAGCATCAGAAGAAGCAGATTTTCCAAAAGTGAGGAATGATTTAAGATTGAAATAACTTACTGAAGACTGAGTGTGAAAAGAACTCATTAGATATATTACTGTAAAATTGCTGAGTGCCAGGGCTTCCCTGGTGGCGCAGTGGTTGAGAGTCCATCTGCCGATGCAGGGGACACGGGTTCATGCCCCGGTCCAGGAAGATCCCACATGCCGCGGAGTGGCTGGGCCCGTGAGCCGTGGCCGCTGGCCCTGTGCGTCCAGAGCCTGTGCTCCGCAGCGGGAGAGGCCACAACAGTGAGAGGCCCGCGTACCGCAAAAAAAAAAAAAAAAAATTCTGAGCACCAAAGATGAAGACAAGATCATACAAGGTTCCAGAGAGAGGGGATAAACTGAGGGGTTTTGATAAGAAGAATAAGAATCTTACTGACTTCAGACTTCTCATTGACAGCCCCAGGTACTTAGCAAACAGAGAAGTGATGCCATCAAATTTCTCTGGAAAGGTCTTAAACCTACAATCATAGAGACAGGCAAAATAGTATCTAATTAAAAGGACAAATTAAAGAAGTGTTCGGACATACAACAACGCAACAGGTTTAATACACAGAGAATCTCTCTCTCTCTTTGAAAATGAGAGAGAGAGTAGTTCTGTGGGGTTGAAACAAGCTTACTTACGCTCAGGAAACCTGCATTCTTTTCAAAAAATAGAGCAATTTTGTCACGTCTAAAAATTCTTTCATACCCTTTGCCCATCTACAGCCCTACCAGAGGCAAGGGCTGGTTAAGATCTCTTTAGTGATTAATTTTTCAGGTTCTTGAACTCTGTAAAATTAGCATCATTAGCCTGGATTTTCCATTCACCAAACGTCTATGAGACTTAAGCCATGTTGTGTGTGTTGGTATTTCATTCATTTTGTTGCTGAGTGCTATCCCATTATGTCCCATCCTGTACGGGTATGATCAGCTCATTGGCAGGCCCACGTCACAGGAAATAGCTCCGTTAATACTAAATCCCAATATATTACAATCTGATCTAGGTAAATATTGAAAAAGACTCGTTTAGTACATTCAACGCTATCTTCAATACGAGGGGGCTGCCTTTCCTCATCAATTACATGATCAATCCTTACATGATCCAAAAGCAGGTGATTCTGGAAAAGAAATCTGAGAAAGACCTCCTTGGAGCCTCCCTGGAAGGGACTTTGTAGGTATTCTTTTTTTTTTTTTTAACAACTTTATTGGAATATAATTGCTTTACAATGTTGTGTTAGTTTCTGCTGTATAACAAAGTGAATCAGTTATACGTATACATATATCCCCATATGCCCTCCCTCTTGTGTCTCCCTCCCTCCCACCCTCCCTATCCCACCCCTCTAGGCGGTCACAAAGCACCGAGCTGATCTCCCTGTGCTACATGGCTGCTTCCCACTAGCTATCTATTTTACATTTGGTGGTGTATATATGTCAATGCTACTCTCTCACTTCGTCCCAGCTTTCCCTTCCCCCTTCCCATGTCCTCAAGTCCGTTTTCTATGTCTGCGTCTTTATTCCTGTCCTGCTTCTAGGTTTTTCAGAACCATTTTTAAAAAAATTTTCAGATTCCATATATATGTGTTAGCATACGGTATTTGTTTTTCTCTTTCTAATTTACTTCACTCTGTATGACAGACTCTAGGTCCATCCACCTCACTACAAATAACTCAATTTCGTTTCTTTTTATGGCTGACTAATATTCCATTGTATATATGTTTCCCTTCACTGCAAATAATAACTTGTTTAGGTTATAAGGACAATCCCACCCTGACTCTATAATTTACTTCTTCCAAGTTATTGCTGGTTCAGTCAACTTAAAGAATCTCTACACATGGTGGCGTCTTAAAAAAATCCACAAATAATGGACATATATTCAACTGGTGCTTTTAAATGTGATTTTGAACAATGATACTCAGAGTATCATATATGTCCCTTATTTGTAGATTTTTTTAAGGTGCCACCATGTGCAGAGATTCTTTAAGTTGACAACAAAAGAAAGTTTCATTAAAATAATTTCTCATCTTTAATCTCTAATGTCTTTAATCTCTACTTTTTAAACCTCTTCATTTTATTCTACATGCAGCTTACCCTGTTTGTAAAGCATCCACCAGTGCAGATTATAAAAACTATATTTCAACAAGGGACATGCCGGACTTCCCTGGTGGTGCAGTGGTTAAGCATCTGCCTGCCAGTGCAGGGGACACTGGTTCGATCCCTGGTCCAGGAAGATCCCACGTGCTGCAGAGCAACTAAGCCCGTGGGTCACAACTACTGAGCCTGCGCTCTAGAGCCCGCAAGCCACAACTATTGAGCCCACGTGCCACAACTAACGAAGCCCACCTGCCTAGAGCCTGTGCTCCACAACAAGAGAAGCCACCGCAATGAGAAGTCCGTGCACCGCAGTAAAGAGTAGCCCCCGCTGGCCACAAATAGAGAAAGCCCGCGCGCAGCAACGAGGACCCAACGCAGCCAAAAATAAATGAATAATTTTTTTAAATTTGTTTTATGGTGCCCACTCTATTGCATTTTTGAGTAGGTTATAAATCTTGTTAAAACCAATAAAAATATAATTTCAGAATGTTTTAAAAAAATGATACTCTGATCAACTACTAGCCTTTAGGAATATTAGTAAGATACTATGAATAAACATTCATGGAATGTTTACTGGAAAAATACTTTTGGAAAGTCTTGTTGATAAGAATCGACCAAACTTGATCAAGATCATAAAATACTGTCATTCAACCTAATCATTTGAATCACTCCAACCCTCAGTCAGACTAGCCCTTTATCAATGTTCAGAGGTATTTCCTTTGCAGTAATACTACAAATTAAGTTCCAAACACTCAGACATTTGAAACCTTGAGTTATTCCTAATGAAATGATAAAAGGTTAAAATTTCTTAGACATAAAAAAAGTAAGGATTGTACTAAACTGTATTACATTAATTTTATCAATGATGATACACTTTTTGGACAATACTATGAAAAGAAAATTCCTTGTGCTGTAAAGACAGACATACAAATATTCCTGAGAATCAGGAACTGTTCTTCATGATATAACCCAGATATGGAACACCTACAGAAATAATAAATGTAACCACACCTTATGAGAGGCTCCTGGCTTCTTATCCTATGAGGGAATCAGGTTCTTCTCTGCTAAGCCAGGACTGTGGGAATCTTAGTTAAGACCATTCCAGTGTATTTCCTCCCCGACTCCCCCAGTGTACTATGGGTCCTTTCAAAGAGTCTGGAACTGTCAAGTACACCTGGAGTTATACCTGTTAGCTGATGGGACACCTCTAGCTGCAAGTGGTCATCTGTGACTGTCCTTTATAATGACTATCATGATAAAGACACACTTCAATCTATGCAGCCATCTCAGACTAGTTGACGTTCTTTAGCCCAGAGTTAAGGATAATGGAACAGTCTTGAATTTTCTTTGGCTGACTGGTAAGAATCTGTGCCATTGCAAACACAGTGGATTAACACCAAAGGAAAGCTGGAACAATCTATGTGTAAGATAAATAAAATTCTCCCTGGCTTTCTATGCTTTTACAACAGGAAACTGTTTCTTTTCCTAAGTTAGTTCCCTGACACTGTAAAAGTAATTGCCTCCATACTTCTATCTCCGTTTGCAAGATACATTCTGTATGCTATCTGACTACAGATAATGTTTTAACATGAACTTGTTTCTCCTTGAATACCAGGAATCCCAAATTAAGGCAAAACCTCATCTAACATTGTGACGTGTGCATCTTCACTTATATATAATGAGCTAGTTAGGAACGGCCGCCTTGAGTCAACATAAATGAGGAATTTGGCGAGGAAGTTTCTAGGAAAATCTCACACTGTGTATAACTGTGTAGGATGGTGTAGTAGGACAACATGTCATCTGTTTCTGACATTCTTCTCTTCATTGTCACAATAGAATGATCATATCAAAAGGGGCTGGATCCATAACCACAGGGAAAAAGTATTTCACTAAATATTTTGAGAGATATTTACATATGCAGCTTACCCTACATGCCGGTAATTTTGTTTTGCTTTGTTTCATTTAAGAGACATTAATATACATTTTATATTGTCCAGCACTTACCTAAGCATTTCACAAATGTTAGCCCATTTAACTTAAAAAAACAAAAACCTAGGGAGGGATAAATTGGGAGATTAGGATTGACATACCCACACTATTTTATATAAGATAGATAACTAATAAGGACCTGCTGTCTAGCACAGGGAACTCTGCCCAGTACTCTGTAATGACCTATATGGGAAAAGAATCTATAAAAGAGTAAATATATATATATGAAAACTGATTCACTTTGCTGTACACCTGAAACTAACACAACATTGTAAATCAACTATACTCCAATAAAAAATAAAGTAAATAAATAAATAATAAAATTTATAAGAAAATTGGAAAAAAACCCCCCACAACCTAGTGAGAGTAGGTAGTATTATTTACCTCACCTATAGATGAGGAAACAGAGGCACAGAGAGATTAGATGACTTGGTCAAAGACACACAGCCGGTAAATGGTAGGATGAGAATACAAACCCTTAGTTACAATCAGACTCCCAAATTTGCAGAGGCAGCAGGACATGTGACCCAGAGGGAGGGATCAGGTGCCACTGGATTCCACATCAGCTAACAGTTGAAGCTTCTCCTCGCTGCTTTTAAATAGACAAGGTCTCCTTCAACAGCTTCAATTTAGCTATTTCTGTAGAAAAATTACCTAAACACACTTTGCAGTTCCTGGCTGTACTTGCCAGGGTAAAGGGAAAAGTCTGGAAATATTTCTGGAAAAGTCTGCTGCTTCTCATTTTTTCCTGGGGACCTTTCTTCATGGAGACAAGGTGAGGGCTCACCTCATTGGAGAGAATCGCTGCTTTTTGACACCTGCCTCCTCATTTTCTTCTCACGACAAGGTGGGAAAAATCAAATGCTCTTGCTGGTTTCCAAATGAAGGGCCGAGCTTATTTATTGACACTTAGGTTGAAGAAAAGGGAGTCTATTCAATTTGAGAAAGAATGCATTGCAGGTCCTCTGTATACGGCAGGTGTACTGTGGAAAAAATTCTTGGAAGGATTAAACCAGGTTTCGTTCTAAGCAGATAAATGATATGGAGGGATTTGGGAAGCTGGTGGGTGAGTGGAGAAGTAATAACATTTGCAAGGAAGGATGCTGATCCAAGTAACATTTATCTAGCACCTAATGTGCCGAGATACTAAGCAAGCATCGTTCTATTTAGTCCTTTAGGAAACTTTCTAAAGGAGGTAGCTTTTCCTTTAGATAAAGGTTAACCAGGAAAGTGAAGTAGTCTGTTCAAAGTCAAAGAGGAAATATGCAGAGGAATGTGGACTAGAATGCAGGCCAGATTTACAGTTAATTCAAATCATGTGAAGAAGAAAGTTAATTTAAAAGATTTTATCAATAATGCTACGGCCATAAAAATGTCTTTTTATTTTTAAATTTATTTTTGGCTCTGTTGGGTCTTCGTTGCTGCGCACAGGCTTTCTCTAGCTGTGGCCAGCAGGGGCTCTTCTCCGTTGCAGTGCCCGAGCTTCTTATTGCGGTGGCTTCTCTTGTTGCGGAGCAGGGGCTCTAGGCTCACAGGCTTCAGAAGTTGTGGCTTGCAGGCTCCAGAGCACAGGCTCAGTAGTTGTGGCTCACGGGCTTAGTCGCTTTGCGGCATGTGGGATCTTACTGGACCAGGGCTCGAACCCATGTCCCCTGCATTGGCAGGTGGATTCTTAACCACTGCGCCACCAGGGAAGCCCCCATAAAAATGTCTTTCAATATTTTGTTTTTCTTTCTAAATTTATCTTTCTACATCCTTAAAATTCTCGTATATGTTGCACATAGAATATGTGTAAGCAAAGATTTACCTATTATAATCAGGAATTATGTACTGTTTTATGTTCTACATTTTCTCCTTTTATTTTAGTATTCTCCTGTGTATGTGTGTGTGTGTCATAGTTACTATGTTAATGGTTCCTAGAGTTGCAGCATACTAAGAGATCATAATTTATGTAATCTTATCCTAGTGCTAGACATCAAGATTGTGTCTTGTTTGTTCCTACTTGTTAATGTTGTTTTATAAAATTATTCTTTAGAACTTGTTTTCTCTGTTTGAATTGTTCAACATTTTACAAACATTTCCAATAAGGCAAAGGCTGGGTCTGAACTGTGGACTTTGCCCTTTGCCAAAGCTAAAAGCTCACCCTGACTGTACAGTGTTCTAGAGCCTCTTCAGGTTTCAGTCTACCCTATTAACTGGACAGTATGTTTGTTGTTGGCGGTGGTGGTACTTTCCACTGTGTGTGTGTGTGCATGCCTATATGTAGAGCAGTCTCACATTATGTGATTTGAAGTATTATAACAATGTTACAACCCCAGAAATTTGGCATCAAACTCATTTTGCCTCTTCTGCTTCATTTTACCTCTTACGAGATGCTTCTGGATAAAAGGTCACATTTGCCTCTCGGAACATGAGACTTCCACTACCCTGAGGCTCTCAAGGAGATGGAGCCAATGTCTGGAGACATTTATGTTTTTCACAATTGAGAGTGGAGGTGTTACTACTGATGGCTAGTGGGTAGAGGCCAGGGACATTACTGTATGTTCTACAGTACACAGAATTGCTTCCCACAGCGAAGAATTGTCTGGGCTGAAATAGAAGTAGTGCTAAATGTAAGGAACCCTGCTCTAAACTGATCAAGAATGTTTTAAAAAGAGCATGAATTACAAGTACAGTGTCATCATGAAAAGGTAAATTAAAACCACAATGAGATAACTCTTCACATCCATAGTTTAGCTAAAATTTAAGAGACCAGCAGTCCGAAAATGATACAAAAGAACTTATTTACAAAACAGAAACAGACTCACAGACTTAGAAAACAAATTTATGGTTACCCCAGGGGAAAGGTGTGGGCGGAGGGATAAATTAGAAGTTTGGGATTAGCAGATACATGCTATTACATATAAAACAGATAATCAACAAGGACCTACTGTATAGCACAGGGAACTCTACTCAATATTCTGTAATAACCTATATGGGAAAAGAATCTGAATAAGAATAAATATATGTATATGTATAACTGAGTCAGTTTGCTGTACACCTGAAAGCAACACAACACTGTAAGTCAAATACATTCCAATATAAAATAAATTTTTTTAAAATAATAATAAATTAAAAGATAAAAAGACCAACAGTCCAAAGCATTGTTGAAGTGTGGAGTAATTGGAACTCTCATGATTTGCTGGTAGGAATGTAAAATGAAAGAACTACTTAGAAAACACTGTTTAGCCGTTTCTTACATAGTTAAACATATACTTTCCATTCAATCCAGCTATTCCACTCCCAGGTATTTACCTGAGATAAGTGAAAACATATAACCACTACAAAGCTTTTACATGAATATTCATTGTAGTTCTACTTATTATAGCCAAAAAAGGAAAGAAAAGAAACAACCCAAACACCTATCAACAGACGGATGGATAAATAAATTGTAGTATATTTCTACAATGAAATAATACTCAGAAATAAAAATTAACAAACAACTGTTACGTGGTCAAATTGTTTTAATCTTAACGTCATTATACCACATGTAAAGTACATAGTATGATTACATTATATTCAATATAAGGCAAACTAATCCATAGTGATAGCTGATCAGTTCTTGAGTAGGCTAGCAGTGGGGAGCAACTGACTACAAAGAGAAATCAAGAAACACAGGGCATGAAGGAAATGTTCTATATCGGAAAGGTGGTGATGGTTTCATAGGCATATACATGTGTCAAACCCATAGAATTGTATCCTACATATGCTTTTAATTATGCCCATTTAAATTATTCAACAATAAATGTAGTTTTAAAAGATATAACCACAGCTATAGCAATGCTGTCAAAGACTCTCCTCTCGTCAAACCAATAAGTGAACATAGGGAACAAAATGGCCTGTTGGTCCCCAAAGAACTGGAGAGCACCTGGTAGTGTGGGGCAGGATATACACATGGAAAAGTCAAGAATATTCACTCATTCAAGCAATCTCAAATCTGTTCACACAGCAGGTTCCAAAAGGTAAATGAGATCTTTGGAACCATAAGCATTTTCCCATTGAAAGTAAGAAACACTGGTTCCATCTCTACAAGTCTGTATCTTAACTGACCATGCCAAAGGGCATGTGTTCCTAAAAAGAAGAAAGCCAAGAACATGCTGGACAGAGATCTGGAAAGGTAAAGTGCCTCAGCACAAAAGGACTAAGTACATCAATCTACATTTTTCCTGCTTCCTTCAGGGAATGATAATAATAATGACGTATTAATATTATTCTCTGCTAGGCACTCTGCTAAGAGTTTTACATGCACTTTTTCATTCATTTGGTGCCAGTGCGTGGATTACTTCATTTCATCCTCACATCTATGATTTTTCCCAGGGCACTATTCTAACTGAAGACGTTCATATCGTGGTCTGTGTTTAAGTTACATCCCATTCCTTCAATACAGAAGAACAACCCAATGGACTGATTTGAATTACTGTGTAGTTAACGGCCAGGGACAATATTAATAATAACAATAATAAAAATAATAACATTTTGAGTTAATATATGCTGGAAATTTTTCTATGCACTTAATATGTATTAATTCATTTAATTCTCACAGCAATTTTCTAAGATAGGATCTCTTTCCAGAGGATTTATTAATGAGGAAACCAAGGAACAAGGAAGTCAAGTAACTTTTTGAAGATTACATAGCTTGTTAGTGGTGACATTGGGATAATCATGGACAAAGATGCACTTGCATGTTTAAAGAATGCGTTTGTTCGACGTGACCGACGGGGTTTAATTTCCAAAATATACAAACGGCTCATACAACTCTATAACAACAACAACCAAAAAAAAAAACCCAATCGAAAAATGGGCAGAAAACCTAAATAGACAATTCTCCAAAGAAGAAATACAAATGGTCAATAGGCACATGAAAAGACGCTCAACATCACTAATCATTAGAGAAATGCAAATCAAAACTACAATGAGATATCACCTCACACCAGTCAGAATGGCCACCATTAAAACTTTACAAATAACAAATGCTGGAGAGAATGTGGAGAAAAGGCAACCCTTGTACACTGTTGGTGGGAATGTAAGTTGGTACAGCCACTATGGAAAACAGTATGGAGGTTCCTTAGAAAACTAAAAATAGAATTACCATATGATCCAACAATCCCACTCCTGGGCATATATCCAGAGAAAACTCTAATTCAAAAAGATACATGCACCCCTATGTTCATAGCAGCACTATTCACAATAACCAAGACATGGAAACAACCTACATGTCCATTGACAGATGAATGGATAAAGCAGATGTGCTACATATAGACAATGGAATACTACTCAGCCATAAAAAAGAATAAAATAATGTCATTCGCAGCAACATAGGTGCAAATAGAGATTATTATACTAAGTGAAGTAAGTCAGAAAGAGAAAGAAATATGTTTGTTAAAATATATGTGTCTTTAATGACTAAAATTCAGGGTAGTATAAGAAAGTGAAGCGAAAATTATTAGAAAGAGGATGCTGTGCTTTCTGCCCGTCTCATCCTTCCTTGGAGTTGGTGAGGACTTTAATGACAGTGACACCAATAAAAGGCAGTGAAGAAGGGCTTGGACGTAGGTATTAGGATAGAATCTTCGGCGCTTGTTTCTTTGTGTCTTCTATGAGGTGGCCCCTTCAGGACTTTTATGATGCCCTTCTAAACTCCTGTCCTTCATAGTAAGGCTAGAAATCTATGGTGACTATACTTTCTCCCCCTCTCCCAAAGCAGTTTTCTAGGCAAATTTATCTCACCTGTTATCTTCTGAGGTTCAGGTAAATGTGTGCCAATCTATTTCTATTGGTTCAGTATCTCCTCATTCCTGGCTGTTTCTTGGTCTTCTCTCCAGGCTAAGGTACCTGCCAAGATGCTCCACTTACAGGGTCCACAGATGTTGCAGATGCTAGAAAAGTACTTAAGGAAGAGCCTCCCTGAGGCCTTAAAGGTGAGCATGGGACATTCTTAGGGAACCAAATGGTTGCATCTTCTTGTAATAGAGGTGAGAAAGAGAATGAGCTTTTACTGAGCACCCATTCTGTGGCAGGAACTCACTCATGCTGCATCTCACATAGCACCTCTTGGCAAGGGAGGTCTATTATACTCATGTCCCAGAAGAGGAAACAGGTCTCAGTAATATGACTTGTCTGATACTTTTAAGTGGCAAAAAAAAAAAACGCTTTCTGCAGACTCAAAAACATTTCCTTGACTTCTCTTTAAAAGGTTGATCTAAGTACATACTAATTTTTAAACATTTGCGCCCAAGGCAAGGTTAACCACCATGTACCTTCTTGGAACATTTAATAGGTCAACTCCTATTTCTTTGAACTATCCATGGAGGAGACCTAGAAATAATCATATACTATTCATTTTTTTATTGCAGCAATATTTGTTACAAAGTGGCTGGATTTATGCGCATTTTATTTATATTTTCATTTTTAACATTCAGAGGATTGATGAAACGAGTAAAATGCTTTCCTTTCCTTTTTTATTTTTTGGCCATGCATCTTGTGGAATCTTAGTTCCCCGACCCAGGATTGAACCCAAGCCCTCGACAGTGAAAGCGTGGAGTCCTAACCACTGGACCGCCAGGGAAGTCCCTAAACTGCTTTTTAAAAGCTCCTTTTACACCTAAAGATAGAAGCTTAAGTCACATGCAACCGCTGCCCAGCACCGGCACCAATGGGGACCTCGAGGTCAGAACAACGCCAGTGCAGTTCATTAGTGGCAAGAGAAAGCACTGATAGCCCTTACCTCATCCCAGCCACTGGGCTTTATCTGTGAACTCATATAAACTTCAAAACTCCCATATGAGGAGGATGTCACTCTTCTCCCTATGTTGTAGATGATGCATCTGACCAAGGAAACTTAAATAACTTGCCCAACTGGTTACTGTTGAGGCCAGAAATATAATCCATTTACCCAATTTCAACTCACCTGAGCCTACCTGTATGCTTTGAGCAAAATAGGCCCTCCACTTCAGATGCTGTTAAGAATAAGGAGAAACTGGATCTCTCATGTATTGTGGGCGGGAATGTGAGACGGTTACAGCCACTCTTGAAAAGCAATTTGTAAGTTTCTAACTAATCTTGCAACCAGCACACAGCCAGCAATTACAACCCTGCACATTTACCCCAGACAAATACAAGTTTATTTTCACACAAAACTATGTACGTGAACGTCTATAACAACCTTATCCATAATAGTCAAAAGCCGAAAACTACTCAGATGTCCTTCCATAGACGAATGGCTAAACGAACGGTGGTCCATCCATACTGTGGAATGCTACTAAATGACAAAGAAGAAATGACCTATTGATACCTGCAACAATCTGGACGAAGCTCCAGAAAAGTATGCTGAGTAAAAAAAAAGCCAATCCCAAGGGATGACATGCTACATGAGTCCATAAATATAAAATTCTTGAAATAACAAAATTATAGAAACGGAGAAGAGATTGGTGGTTGCTGGAGGTGAAGGAGGACGTGAGCAGTGGAGGGTAATGGGTGTGACTCTAAAGAGCAATACGAGTGATCGTCGTGTTGATGAAACTGTTCCACATCGTGACCGTATCAATGTCAAAACCCTGGTTGTGGTATTCTACGGGCACAGAGACACTAGGTCTCTGCACTTTACCAAGTTCACACAGTAAGTAGCCAGGGTTTTATTCCCGGCAGGTTAACCCTTGAAGCCAAGTAATAACCATTATGCTCATCCACTGGGCATAACGCCTTGGACATGGGTCGATAAAGTTACATATTTCAATTTCTATTATTAGTTTTGTCAAGAACATGCACCCTAATCCTACCGTGGGAGTTAGGCTGATGACAGTGACATCGCATTGGTTCTGTGGCTGAAAGGGCAGACTCAGCATCCAGCCTGCCTGGGTCTGTGCCTGCCTCTTCCACCGTCAAGCTGTATGTCGACACCACATCACTTAACTTTTACAGGCTTTGGTTTTCTCATACAAAAAGGGAGTAATGAGGGACTTCCCTGGTGACCCACAGTTAGGACTTGGTGCTTTCACTGTCCAGGGCCTGGGTTCGATCCCTGGTGGGGGAACTAAGATCCCACAAGCCACGCAGCCAAAAAAAAAAGAAGGGAATAATGAGAGCTCTAACCTCTTGGGGTTATTGTCGGGATGAGAAGACTTTATGTTGAACAGGTGGAACTGTGCCTTGCACACAGAGAAGCTATGCAAATATTAGCCACTGTTATTACAGATCAGACCACAAATTTACAGTGGGGTGAATTGTGGATGAATCTTACGTGAGGCTAATGCTTTGAAAGGCCTGGCATAATTTGGGGTGAGTTGAATCCATTCACCTTCCTCAATCTTAACCATTTGTAAACCATCCTTTTACTCTGGGAAAGAGAAAGGTAAGCATTCTTCTACGGGTAGACTATCTGGCTTTATTTTTATTTGCTATAAAAGGACCAAAGAGACAATTGTCCCTGACCTTTAATTACTATAGCCTCCACTTATTGGTAGGAAATATTTACCTTTACCAGAGGATAATTTAAAAATATATGTTAAAAAGCCTTAAACATGTAGATAGCTTTAGGCCCAGCAATCTCCCTTCTAAAAACATTCCCTAAGCAAATATCAGGTACACAGGCAAAGATTTCTGCAAAAAGATATTCTTTGAAGGGTCATTGTTTACACTGAAAAGTTGGAAACACCTGGAGTGGAGTGTATCTGATATTTTTCATTTTTTGTGAAGTTTGTTGTGTGTGTACATGAATAGAAGGAAATTTATTAAAGATTTTATTAAATTCTACAATGGGAGAGTTCATAACTTTTATTCATAAGTTTCATTGGTCTGATTTTTTTTTTTTTTTTTTTTTTTTTTTTTGGGTTAAGGGAAGCCCTATATGAATATTTTTTAAAGATATATTTATTGGGGCAAAAATTAGAACCTAAAACACGGTCTGCAGAAATTCTCATTAGGTGCCTTCCAATCAAAAAATTTCATTATTTCATAGAAATAAACCTTGTCCTGATCAAACGAGGCACTTTGCCATTCCTTCCTAATAAGCTGACCCTCTCACTTTGTCCGGATACTGCAGGTTTATGGGACCGTCTTCCACATGAATCAGGGAAACCCTTTCAAGCTACAGGCCCTGGTGGACAGGTGGCCTGATTTTAAAACAGTGGTTATCCGCCCTCAGGAGCAGGTAAGGTGCCAGATGTGGAATGAATATGCATGTATGTTCGTATTTGCTATGTGCTTACCATGCACCTGGCAATGTGGTAGACCCTGGGATTATAGAAATGAATCGAGGTGTTGGTTAACAAGTCCTTGTCCTCAAAAAGCCCACAGCCTGGAGGAGATTATGGATAAATCCACAGGTAAATTACAGCGTCGTGTGAAACAGCCAGGATCAAAACACAGATAGCATCCTGCCGCTGCTTTAGACCAAACACACTTTGTCATTTCTTGCACTCGGTTTGTGGGAATAGAGGCAACCAGTGGGAGGTTGTGGTAATGTAGGATTATGTAGATGGTCACTTTTGTTAAAGGTATCAAAGAAGCATTTCCCAGGCTAGAATTCTGCATTGTAATAAATGAAACCCATTTTAAACCCTTAACCCAAGGGGGAAAAAATATTTCCTACCTTTTAAAAACACCAGTTTTGAAACTACACCAACTCATTCATGCTAACTCAAAACTTCTCATTGTGATACTATCTTCCCATTGAGATACTGCAGGGTGTTATAACCTACTGTCATCAGTAAAGCAAATAAAACAGGGCAGGAAAAAGACTATATGTGGTAGAGGTTGCAGGGAGAGGATCAGAAATGCTTCTTAGTAGAAATTTTACCAAAACTGGATGTTGAAGGCAAATAAGATTTTTTACATGGTGGCAGGGAAGGACTGCCCTCAAAGCAGAGAAAATAGTAGTTGCAAGCCATAAGGTCTGAAATAACAGAGTGAACTAAGGAAAACTGAGGAGCAAATGACATAGTTGGAATTGTTGTTTACATATTGTATGATAATGTTTTAATTAGTGAAATTGAATAGTTAAGACATTTCAAAAATAAAACATATAATGATATTTTAAAATATTAAGTAAAAATCTAAAATTTTAATGTAAATGTATTTTATAGAACTTATATAGAAGTGAAATTGGTAAGAAATATTATTCAAAATAACCAAATTAAATAATCTGAAAATGAAGACTTTTAATTATTGATAGAAACCTAAGCTACTTTCAAAAATACAGTCTTAAAAATAAGATTTGTCCAGCTTTACGAGCGATTATTGACATATAAGATTTTGTAAGTATAAAATGTACAATGTGTAGATTTGATACACATATATCATTAAATGATTCCCACCATAGCTTTAGCTAACACTCCATCAGGTCACATAATTACCATTTCTTTTTTTTGGTGAAAACATTCAAGATCTACTTTCTTAGAGACTTTCAAGTACAGTTGACCCTTGAACAACATGGGCTTGAACTGCACAAGTCCACTTATATGCGGATTCTTTTCAATAATTACACGCTACAGTACGACACCATCTGAGGATGGTTGAATCTGTGGATGCAGAACAGGAGATACAAGGGCTGACTGTAAAGCTATATGCAGATTTTCAATTGCATGGAGCGTTGGAGTCCATAACCCCTGCATTGTTCAAGGGTCAACTGTATATAATACAGCCTTGTTAACTATAATCCCCATACTGTATATTAGATCCTCAGAATTTATTTATCTGGTACAATAAATTTATTTATCTGGTACAAACTAGAAGTTTGTACCTTTTAATATCTCCGCGTTTCCCCCACCTAGGCCTCCCCAGCCTCTAGTAACCACCATCCAACTCTCTGTATCTATGATTCAGCTTTTTAAGATTCCACACATAAAGAAGATCATACAGTATTTGTCTTCCTCTGTCTGACTTATTTCACTTAGCATAATGCCTACAAGGTTTATCCATGTTGGCACAAATGGCAGGAGTTACTTCTTTCTTGTGGCTGACTGAAATTCCATTGTAAAGATATGCCACATTTTCTTTATCCATTCATTTTTTTCCCCATATTTTGGCTATTGTGAATAACGTTGCAATGAACATGGAGTGCAGGTATCTCTTTGAGATCCTGTTTTCATTTGCTTTGGCTATATACCCAGAATGGGATTCCTGATTCATATAACAGCTCTATTTTTAATTTTTGGAGGAACCTCCATACTGTTTACATAGTGGCTCCACCAATTTACCTTCCCACCAACAGTGCACAGGGCTCCCTTTTCTCCAGAGCTTCCCCAGTACTTGTTATCTCTTGTCCTTTTCTTTCTTTTTTTTTTTTAAATTAATTAATTTATTTGTATGTTTATTTTTGGCTGTGTTGGGTCTTCGTTTCTGTGCGACCCCAGTACTTGTTATCTCTATCTCTTGTCTTTCTTTTTTTTTTTTAAATTAATTAATTTATTTGTATGTTTATTTTTGGCTGTGTTGGGTCTTCGTTTCTGTGCGAGGGCTTTCTCTAGTTGCGGCAAGCGGGGGCCACTCTTCATCGCAGTGCGCGGGCCTCTCACTATCGTGGCTTCTCTTGTTGCGGAGCACAGGCTCCAGCCGCGCAGGCTCAGTAGTTGTGACTCACGGGCCCAGTTGCTCCGCAGCATGTGGGATCCTCCCAGACCAGGGCTCGAACCCATGTCCCCAACACCGGCAGGCAGACCCCCAACCACTGCGCCGCCAGGGAAGCCCATCTCTTGTCCTTTTGATGATAACCATTCTGGTATGTATGTGGTCTTGATTTGCATTTACCTGATAATTAGTGATGTAAAGCATTTTTTCATGTATCTGTTGGCCATTTGTATGTCAATTCCTCTGCCCATTTTTAATGGGATTGTTTGGGGGTTTTTATATTATATTGTATGAGTTTTTAAAATATGTTTTGGGTACTAATCCCTTATCTGATATGTGATTTGAAAGTATTTTCTCCCATTTGATAGGTGTCTCTTCATTTTGTTGATTTTTTCTTTTGCTGTGCAGAAGCTTTTTAGTTTGATGTAGTCCCAATTGTTGATTTTTTGCCTTCTTTACTTGTGCTTTTGGTGTCATATCCAAAACATCATTGCCAAGACCAATGTCAAGGAGCTTTATCTCTATATTTTCTTCTAGGTTTTTAAAGTTTCACTACTTATGTTTAAGGCTTCAGTCCATTTTGAGTTAACTTTTTGAGTGGTGTAAGATTCGTTCTTCTGCAAGTGCTTATTAAGCTTTCCCAATACCATTTATTAAAGAGACTATTCTTTCCTGATTGAGTGTTCTTGGCTCCCTTGTCAAATATTAGTTGATCATATATGTGAGAGCTTATTTCTGGGCTCTCAATTCCATTCCATTTGTCTATGTGTCTATTTTCATGCCAATACCTTACTGTTTTGATTTCTACAGCTTTGTAGTATAGTTTGAAATCAGAAAGTATGAAGCCTCCATATTTGTTCTTATTTCTCAGGATTGCTTTGTCTAGTCAATCTTTTGTGGTTCCATATAAGTTTTAGGATTTTTTTTTCTATTTCTGTGAAAACGCTATTGGAATTTTGATAGAGGTTGCATTGAATCTACAGATGGCTTTGGGTAATACGATTACTTTAACAAAATTAATTCTTTCAATCCATGAAACCTTAACCAATTCATTAACCATAAATCCAAATGTGTATCTTTCCATTTGTTTACGTCTTCTTCAATTTCTTTCATCAAAGTTCTGTAATAGGGCTTCCCTGGTGGCGCAGTGGTTGAGAGTCCGCCTGCCGATGCAGGGGACGCAGGTTTGTGCCCCGGTCCGGGAAGATCCCACATGCCGCGGAGCGGCTGGGCCTGTGAGCCATGGCCGCTGGGCCTGCACATCTGGAGCCTGTGCTCCGCAACGGGAAAGGCCACACCAGTGAGAGGCCCGCATACTGAAAAAAAAAAAAAAAGTTCTGTAATAGCCTTCTTTTTTCTCTTGTTATCATTCTTGGCGTAAAGTCTATATTGTCTGATACAAATATAGCTATGCCTGCTGTCTTTTGGTTTCTATTTGTATGGTATGCTGTTTTCATCCCTTCACTTTGAGCCTATGCGTTTCCTTAAAGCTTAAAGTCTCGTAGGCGACATAGAGTTGATCTTTTTTTTTTTAAATCCATCTAGCTACTCTATATATTTTGATTGGAGAATTGAATCAATTTACACTTAGAGTACTTATTGACAGGTAAGAACTTATTAATGCCACCCTATTGTTTTCTGCTGTTTTGTAGTCCTCTTGTTCCTTTCTTCCTCTTGCAACTTTCCTTTGTGAACTGATGATTTTCTGTGGTGGTAAACTTTGATTCTTTTCTCTTATCTTTTGTAAATCTACTGTAGGTTTTTGCTTTGTGATACCATGAGGCTTATGTAAAACATATTATAAATATAACAGTCTATTTTACTCTGATAACAATTTAACTTTGATTGCATACAAAAACTCTATCCTTTTGCTCCCTCCATTTTATGTCTTTTTAATGTCACTATTTATATTTTTTATATTGGATATCCATTAACAAATTATTGTAGCCATAGATGTTTTAATGTTTTGTCCTTTAATCTTTATACTAGAGTTAAGTGGCTAAAAACCATAACATTACTATATGAGAATATTCTGAATCTGACTATATGCTTACTTTTACCAGTATGCTGTATATTTTCATATGTTTTTATGTTACTAATTAGCATCCTTTCCTTTCAGTGTGAAGAACTCCTTTTAGCATTTTTTTTTTTTTAAGAAGGAATCGGAATATTTTATTCGAGCCAAATTTGAGGATTATAACCTGGGAAGGGCATCTCAGAAAGCTCTGAGAACTGTTCCCCTTTCAGTATTTCTTATAAGGCAGGTCTTTTGGTAATGAACTTCCTCAGTTTTTGTTTGTTCGTGAAAGTTAGTGAAACATCAAAAAAAGTGTTCCAGTTCTTTCTCAAAAAAAAAAAAGAAAAAAGCTAAAAGGAGTTCTTCAAGCTGAAAGGAAAGGACGCTAATTAGTAACATAAAAACATATGAAAATATACAGCACACTGGTAAAAGTAAGCATATAGTCAGATTCAGAATACTGTCATATAGTAATATGGTTTTTAGCCACTTAACTCAAGTATAAAGATTAAGGGACAAAATATTGAAATATCTATAGCTACAATAATTTGTTAATAGATGTCCAATAAAAAACAAATATCACAAATAGTGATAGCAAGATATTAAAAATGATATCTTGCTATCTTTTCTGAAGAACAACTTTGCTGGGTAAAGTATTTTTGGTTGGCAGTTTATTTCTTTCAGCACTTTGAATATATGCCCCCATCTTCTTATGGCTTGCAAGGTCTCTGAGAAATCTGCTGATAGCCTTTTTGGGGGTTTTGACAGTTTTATTATAATGTGTCTAAGAGAGGTTCTCTTTAAGTTGACTATTTGGTGATCTACGAGCTTCATAAACTTGTGTATCCAAATTTCTCTCAAGATTTGGGAAGTTCTCAGCCATTATTTCTTTAAATAAACTTTCTTCCCCCTTGGAAGTTTTTTAATATTATTATTTTTTTGCGGTACGCGGCCTCTCACTGTTGTGGCCTCTCCTGTTGCGGAGCACAGGCTCCGGACGCGCAGGCTCAGCAGCCATGGCTCACGGGCCCAGCCGCTGCACGGCACGCAGGATCCTCCCGGACCGGGGCACAAACCCGCGTCCCCTGCATCGGCAGGCAGACTCTCAACCACTGCGCCACCAGGGAAGCCCCTTTTTCAAGCTTCTTAATGAGTTTTATGGAGGGATAGAAAAATAATTTTAAATGTATCATTTTTGCTTGGTTTGAAAATTTAAAGCAATAACTGAGTTAGGAGTAGTTTTGTTCAGGACATTTTTCATTGTTAATTGAATCAAGGAGTCCTTGACTTGATCTCATAATGTAAATAATCCTTCAATAAAATCAATACAATGAAAAAGCTAATATTTTAGTATTTAAAAGTGTCATAAGATAATGGAACCCTGAAAACGAATATGGCAATCACTAAATACAAGCATTTTGGTTGATTCTACTTTTCCCAACCCAAACAGGAGATGACGGATGACCTTGATCACTACACCAATACTTACCAAGTCTACTCCAAGGACCCTAAGAAATGTCAGGAATTCCTTGGTTTGCCAGAAGTCATCAACTGGAAGCAACATTTGCAGATTCAAAGTAAGGGAACTGGGATGTGTGCTGGCTACTGAGATCTCCCATGTCTGTATCTGTAGTGTCACTTTTCATTTTGAGTTACAGCCCTACATCCTCTATATCTTTACTCCAAGTCCTAGACACTCAGCCTGCTGTCCATTCTTTCTCTCAGCTGCCACCACTACCTCCATAGTTGTTAGTTCACAAACTTATTTGGGAGCTTCCCATGTGAAATCTGAAACCAGCCCCCATGTACATGTATGGCAAGGAGAGGCCTAAGAAAGGGGCAAACCACTTCCGATTGGTAGGTGGCAAGTTTAATAAGCAGGGGAACTTCCAGGATTGTCTCCTGCAGGAGACTGCAGGATGAGTATATCACCTCACCCACCTGCCAAAATCTTAAACATTTATATAGTGGCCTTAACTGGGTTCAGTCATGTACCCAATCCAGATATCTCAACACCACATTTCAATCTCAAGGCTGTGTCCTTGGAGCAGCTTCTGGGAGCTGGGGAGGCAAGTGGGAAGCACCTTCCAAGGAGGGGAGGGAGTGGGGAACCTCCAATTGCCTGGGTCCAGCTCATGAGTCAACAGGTAGCACGTCTTCTTGATGACCTCCTCCAACAATAGTGTATTAGAACTTGAAGACTGCAGTACATGGGGTTTACATAGGAAATCATGAATAACATAATTTCTTAATAGCTAAGGATTCGTGGTTTATTCCAGGATCTATTAGGGAGATTGAATATGGGAGCAGAGCTTTCCTTCTGTCTCATCTCTGTTTTATCATTGTCTTATTTACGAAGGAGGAATTTAGTAGTTAAGAATGTATGTGGGAATTCCCTGGCGGTCCAGTGGTTAGGACTCTGTGCTCTCACTGCCAGAGGCCCGGCCCGGGTTTGATCCCTGGTTGGGGAACTAAGATTCCGCAACAAAGATCTCCCAAGCTATTGTGCGGCCAGGAAAAAAAAAAAGTATTCTCTGGAGTCAGACTACCTAAAATTGTGACCTTGCTGGGCCTGTTAGTAGTTATGTGATCTAAGGCAAGGAACAACCTCTCTGTGGATCAGTTTCCTTATATATAAAAATGAGGATTAGGGCTTCCCTGGTGGCGCAGTGGTTGAGAGTCCTCCTGCCGATGCAGGGGACACGGGTTCGTGTCCCGGTCCGGGAAGATCCCACATGCCGCGGAGCGGCTGGGCCCGTGAGCCATGGCCACTGAGCCTGCGCGTCCAGAGCCTGTGCTCCGCAACGGGAGGGGCCACAACAGTGAGAGGCCCACGTACCGCAAAAAAACAAATGAGGATTAGAATAGTACCCAAAACATAAGCCATTTAAAGATTGAATAAGATCTTGAATGAGAAGTGCTTAGCACTATGCCTGATTTTATCTGGTTTTCAAACCATCCCCCAATAGTGACTGCAAACCACAATCATTTACGAGCTCACGATTTTGTGGGTCAGCAATTTGGACTAGACTCAGCTGGGTGACTCTTCTGCTGGTCTCCCCTCGATTCACCCGTGTAGCTGCAGTCAGCTGGGGGTTTTCAATGAGCCGGTAGGACTAAGTTAGCCGTAATCTCAAGTTTGGCTGTTAATGCTGGCTTTGTCTGTGCTGATGAAGTGGCTTGGGCGACGTATAGAAATCACAGGTTCTCAAGAGCAGAGAGAAAAGGCAAACCTCCATGCATAGTCACTTTTCAAGCTTTTTACTGATTCATATTTGCTACTTTTCTATTGGCCAAAGCAAGTTTCATGGTCAATCCCATAGTCGGTTAAGGAGAAAAAAATCAAGATAGTGAAGAGGAACAAACTCAGACCACTGTAGCCGCAATCTACCGCACTGCGTGCAGAGAATTTTTCAATCCATTTTGGTTATTATCTTTATACCTCATCTCCTTTGATGGTCATAACTGTACTGTAATGTACTCAGGAATCGTAGTATTATCCCAATTTTGAATTATTTTTAAATATGAGAGTGATTTGCCGTTATCCCATAGAAGTCTTTTCATGATGGGACACGAGTTTTAATAATTTGAAACCTGCAAACTTTGCAGCCGTTGGACAGCTTTTTCCTGACACTTAAAGGAACGGTGATATCTCATATAATTCATTTCCTCCATCTAGGTTCACAGTCCAGCCTGGATGATGTGATAAAAAATCTTGCGGCTATTAAATTGGGCAAGGTGAAGCGAACACAGTGCTTTCTCTATATGGTCTCTGAGACAGCAAAGAAATTGGCTACTTCCTTGCTGGATGCAAAAAACGTATCACCCAATGGTGATAAATACAAGTCCATGTAAGTCTGAAAGAAGTTGCTCTGGGGAATTCCCTGGTGGTCCAGTGGTTAGGACTCTGCACTTTCACTGCCTGCCGAGGGCAGAGGTTCAATCCCTCTGGTCTGGGAACTAATTAAGATCCCGCCCGCAGGCTGCGCGGTGCGGCAAAAAACAAAAACAAAACAAAACAACAAAGAAAGAAGCCTCGTATCTGTCACCACTGAATTAGCCAGCACATTCTAGGATAGTCGCAAAAAAGCACAACAAACTGGAGTGCCTTTAAACAGCAGAAATTTATTCTCACAGTTCTGGAGGCCAGAAGTCCCAAGTCCATGGGTTGGCGAGCCTCTGTTCCCTTCAAAGCCTCTAGGAGGGAATCCTTCCTTGCCTCTTCCAGATTCTGGTAGCTCTAGGCATTCCTTGGCTTGTGGCTTTGATACCAACCAAGGTTCTTGGCCTTCCCCAATCAATAGAAACTGATTAGAGGCCAGACAAGAAGTTCAGGTAAGGCTTTATTGGGGCCCCTGCTGCAGCAGTGGGGAGAGAGAACAAACCACAGGTTCCCTTGCTTGCTTGCTGGCTGAGGCAGGGGGTCAAGCTGGTTCCTTATATGGGGTGAGGGTAGGGGTGTGTCCAGGGGTCGGGCCAGAGGCGTGGCTTAGGTGTTTTGCCCACCCCTTTGGTGGTGTTGTGTGCAGGGGGAATGCGCAGTGCCCAGCTTTTGCTCCCGACACCCTGTTTTTTGCTCCTGGCTCTTCAGAAGTGGGAATTGGGTGTTTTGGGTCTTTTTGTCCCTTTGTCCATAATTTGCCCCAAGTGCACACGCACACAGTTATTTTTAGTTTCTTATAGTTTCTTTGTGTTTTGTTGCCTGAGGAGAATTTGTCCAGGTGCAAGCAGTGTAGCACTGCAGCAAAGGGTCCCAGGTCCCAGCCTGTCTCAGCTTCATCACTCTCATTTCTGAATTTGCCTTCACATGGGCTTCTCTGTGTGTGTTTGTGTCTTTTCTTCTATTATAAGGACACTTTTTATTGGATTAAAGGCCCACTAGATAATCCAGGATGATTTCATGTTGGGATCCTCAATGTACTTACACCTGCAAGGATGCTTTTTCTGAATAAGGTCACATTTTCCGGTTCCAGGTGGGCACACCTTTCGAGTGGACACACCATTCAACCCACTATACCTCTTACCTTCTCTTCCAGCTTTTGCTTTGGTCTCCTAACCATCCATTTTCTGCCAAGCAGCCAGAGTAATCTTTTTTTAAAAAAAATGCACATTAGACCATGTTCTTCCCCTGCTTAAAAGACTCGAGTACTTCCCATCTCACTTGGAAATAATTCGGAACTCCAACGTGACCCTATAAGAGCCAACTCCCATCTACTTTTTAGACCTCATCTCCTCTCCTGCTTACTGCCCCCAACAACACTGGTCTTCCTCCCGCCACCGATCATTGTAAGCTGAGGCTTTTTTTTTTTTTTGAATTGTATTTTATTTTTTATACAGCAGGTTCCTATTAGTTATCTATCTTATATATATTAGTGTATATATGTCAATCCCAATCTCCCACTTCATCCCACTCCCCATCCCCCTTTCCCCCACTGCTGTCCATATGTTCGTTCTCTACATCTCTGTCTCTATTTCTGCCTTGCAAACAGGTTCATCTGTACAATTTTTCTAGATTCCACATATATGCATTAATATACGATATTTGTTTTTCTCTTTCTGACTTACTTCACTCTGTATGACAGACTCTAGGTCCATCTCTACAAATGACCCAATTTCATTCCTTTTTATGGCTGAGTAATACTCCATTGTATATATGTACCACATCTTCTTTATCCATTCGTCTGTTGATGGGTATTTAGGTTGCTTCCATGACCTGGCTATTGTAAATAGTGCTGCAGTGAATATTGGGGTGCGTGTGTCTTTTTGAATTATGGTTTTCTCTGGGTATATGCCCAGTAGTGGGATTGCTGGGTCATATGGTAATTTTATTTCTAGTTTTTTAAGGAACCTCCATACTGTTCTCCACAGTGGCTGTATCAATTTACATTCCCACCAACAGTGCAAGTGGGTTCCCTTTTCTCCACACCCTCTCCAGCATTTGTTGTTTGTAGACTTTCTGATGATGCCCATTCTAACTGGTGTGAGGTGATACCTCATTGTAGTTTTGATTTGCATTTCTCTAATAAGTGACGTTGAGCAGCTTTTCATGTGCCTCTTGGCCATCTGTATGTCTTCTTTGGAGAAATGTCTATTTAGGTCTTCTGCCCATTTTTTGATTGGGTTGTTTGTTAGCTCAGGCCTTTTGAGTCAGCTTTTCCTTCTGCCCCCACCCCACCCAATCCTGACACACATGACTTCTTTTGCTGTTCAGAACTGCTCAAATGTCACCTTCCAGAGAGTCCAGGCTAGACGACTCCACCTAAAATCACTTCCCAGTTATTTTCCACACATGACCCACTTTTATTTTCTTTGTAGCACTTATGATTATTTGAAATAAGGTAATTTAGTTAACTGTCTTACTTACTGGATGTTTGAACTCTCCCCAACAACGTTGCAAACCCCACGAGAGAGAGCAGGTACCTTCCCTGTCTTGTTCACTGATAGATCTTCTACAGCTAAAACAGTATTTAATAAATGTGTTCAGTAAATTCACTTGACAAACAAATTTTTCCAATAAAGAGAATTTCAACAAATAATATATTTTCCCCCATTGATGTCCAGTCTAACACTGAATAGAACTGAACACTGATGGTGGAGATTTGAACTAAAGATGCCCAGTCCCATGGCCTTCCGTCTGTACTCCTGGGAGAGTTTTATTCACTTTGTATCAAAGAATCTCTCTGGATCCCCTTGTCTGCACTGTAGGATAAACAGGATGGGAGATATTATCCCCATTTTCCTGACAGAAAACAGACTCAGATGATGAAATAGCTTGTTCAGGTCACATGAATGGTTAAGGGCACAGTGGGCTTGAGTCTAGATCTCCTAGTTTCACCTTGTGGGCTCTTTCCAGGACACCTCCCAAAGCCCCTTTACAGCCTGCAGATGCCATCAGATTCAGTGTTCTGTGCCTTGGGGGCTGCCTGCACTTCATGTCACTGCCCCTTTCTGGACCTCAGCCTCCCCACTTGTGCAACATGGTAGCCAAGGACCTTCGGACATCAACATTTTAAGGTCTGGCTTCACTGCTTGCTAGCATGTGCTTTGGGGCACTTGTTTATATCTCTGCAACGTTTTCCTTCTGTGTAAAATAAGGATAAGAACACCTGCGCTATCTAGGTTGGAAAGTTGCAGCAGAGGCCAAATGAAACGATTGGAGCTAATTTCTGTAGAGGATTTATTATCTGCCACGTGCTTGTTCTAAGCCCCTACATCCATTGACTCATTTAAGCCTCACAATGATTCTATAAAGGAGGCGTGATTATCATCCTTATTTATTAGATGAAGAAATAGAGGAAGTGGGAAATGAAGTAATCAGCCCCAAATCACCCAAGGAGTCAGATTATGAATCCAGACAGCCTGGCTACAGAGCACTTATGCTTAAATATGCTCCTATTCCCCTCTCAGAACAATTGGGGCAGGGGACAAATAAAATACTCCGTAGTACATGTGATATTGTTACCGAGCCAAACTTGGGTCCACTTGCAGTAAAGCCAATCTACTGACACCAGGTTGTGGTGAAGGAGAGTACAGCATCTATCGCAGGGCACCAAGCAAGGAGAACGGGCAGCTCATGCTCAAAGGACTCGAACTCCCCAACGGCTTTCAGGGAAGGGGTTTTAAAGTCAGTGTGAGGGAGGGGGCTGCAGGGTTGTGGTCAGCTTGTGCGCAATTCTTGGATTGGTTGGCATCAAGGTGAAGTTTCAAGCATCACCAACCTTCTGGTTTCAACCAGACTAGGGTCTATGTTCTTGAGGTCAGCTGTTTTCATCTGGTGGGGATCTGCTTCCTATAAAGACAACTTAGAAATGTGTGTCAGGCCCTTATCAATATCTTGCAGAGGACTGTGAGTTCAGTGATTCTGCCATGTGGCAGATTTATAGTCTAAATTGTTACCAGTTTCTCAGCCCAACAGCTCTTCTGTTTCTAGATCTTCACATTTTCTAATCATTAATTCTGTTAGCCTTTTGACACTCAAGGGAGGCCTGGGAGACTAAAGCAAAAGGTTTTCATTTCAAAGGACAGGGATAAACAGGCTTGTATATAGTTTCAATATTATGGGCTATTCTTCCCCCTTGTTCCCGATAGCCATCAAAAGGTGTTGAAACTCTCATCCCTGGATCCTACCCACGCTGCCTTGGTGAATAAATTCTGGCATTTTGGTGGCAATGAGAGGAGCCAGCGGTTCATCGAGCGCTGTATCCGGACCTTCCCCACCTTCTGCGTGCTGGGGCCTGAGGGGACCCCTGTATCCTGGGCCCTGATGGACCAGACAGGAGAGCTGCGGATGGCAGGCACCATACCTGAGTACCGGGCCCAGGGCCTCATCACCTACCTCATCTATGTCCAGGTTCAGGCTCTAGACAAACTTGGCTTCCCCATGTATTCCCATGTAGATAGGGCCAATCACATCATGCAAAAACTGAACTTCAAGCTGCAGAATATCTCTGTGCCCTGTGACTGGAACCAGTGGAACTTTGTGCCTCTGTGAAGCAGACCTGAACACAAGACAGTATTGAATGGACGGGGCATGTGGCTGGAGGAGCTGATGGGTGATGGAGAGAGGAGAGAGGGAATAAAATGTAATCAATGGTAATGAAGGGTCCTGAGCTCTGAGGAAGCAGTGATGGGTAGTGAACAGGATAGCCTCAGTCTCTGTGCTCAAATACCTCCCAGGATTCCCTTAGTTTCCTCAGTAGGAAACAGGCCAGGCACCCTAGCTGTCTGGCTGGTACAGCTCCTACACTTCCAGCATCCTAGTCATGCTTTATACTTAGTTGCATGCTTTTCTGCATTGTTCTTCCTGGAACTGCTTCCTCACTGACCCTTTCCAATTTGCCAGAAGGATTGTAATAATTTGTGGGTTCTAGGACTTTTTCCCTCTGGCTTTCTATGTGTTGTTTTTAATTGACTATAGAGTCACATGTCTTCTGAGTAGCTCTTTGAATATCCTCCTTTCCCAGGCCACTTCTTAAGCCTTGTATTATAATCACATGAAATATACTATACACACATACCATACATTTCTATATCTATAGATATAGATGGTGTGTGTGTGTGTGTATAATGCAGCAGAGATAATTAAAACAAAAAGACTGACTGACATTAGTATCTTCTTTTGCAACTCCTACTTCAGGAAAGAGATACTAACGTTGTTTCTGTCCTCTGAAATTGCACAAGGTGAGGGCTGGGAGTTTCAGATTTACTGGGGGCTTACTGAGGACTAGCCTGGGAAACAGTTTCTCAGATAGCTCTGAGGAACTCCTCTAAAGAGGTAAGGGGGAAAAGAATGGTACAAATGAACTTATTTACAAAATAGAAACACAGACTCACAGATTTAGAGAAGGAATTTATGGTTACTGGGGTGGGGTGGGGTGGGGGAGGGGGACGAGCGGGAGAGGGGATGTTTAGGGAGCTTGGGATTGACGTGTACACACTGCTATATTTAAAATGGATAATCAGTCCTAGCCACGGCAATCAGAGAAGAAAAAGCAATAAAAGTAATAAAAATTGGAAATGAAGAAGTAAAACTGTCACTATTTGCCAGTGACATGATACTATACATAGAAAATCCTAAAGATGCCACCAGAAAACTACTAGAACTAATCAATGAATTTGGAAAGGTTGCAGGATACAAAATTAATGCACAGAAATCTCTGGCATTCCTACACACCAACAACGAAAAATCAGAAAGAGAAATTAAGAAATCACTCCCATTTACCATTGCAAGAAAAAGGATAAAATATCTAGGAATAAACCTGCTTAAGGAGGCGAAAGACTTGTAATCAGAAAATGATAAAACACTGATGAAAGAAATCAAAGATGACATAAACAGATGGAGAAATATACAATGTTGTTGGAGTGGAAGAATCAATATTGTGAAAATGACTATACTGCCCAAAGCAATCTGCAGATTCAGTGCAATTCCTATCAAACTACCAATGGTATTCTTCACAGAATTAGAACAAAAAATCTTATAATTCGTATGGAAACACAAAAGACCCCGAATAGCCAAAGCAATCTTGAGAAAGAAAAACGGAGTTGGAGAAATCAGGCTCCCTGACTTCAGACTATACCACAAAGCTACAGTAATCAAGACAGTATGGTACTGGCACAAAAACAGAAATAAAGAACAATGGTACAGGATAGAATGCCCAGAGATAAACCCACGCACATATGGGCACCTAATTTATGACAAAGGAGGCAAGAACAGACAATGGAGAAAAAACAGCCTCTTCAATAAGTGGTGCTGGGAAAACTGGACAGCTACATGTGAAAGAATGAAATTAGAACACTCCCTAACATCATACACAAAAATAAACTAAGAATGGATTAAAGACTTAAATGTAAGACCAGACACTATAAAACTTTTAGAGGAAAACATAGGAAAAACAAACACTCTTTGACACAAACCACAGCAAGAGCTTTTTTGACCCACCTCCTAGAGTAACAGAAATAAAAGCAAAAATAAACAAGTGGAACTTAATTAAACTTAAAAGCTTTTGCACAGCAAAGGAAACCATAAACAAGACAAAAAGACAACCCTCAGAATGGGAGAAAATATTTGCAAATGAAACAACAGACAAAGGATTAATCTCCAAAATATACAAACAACTCATGGAGCTCAATATCAGAAAAACGAACAATCCAGTTAAAAAATGGGCAGAAGATCTAAATAGACATTTCACCAAGGAAGACATACAGATGGCCAAGAGGCACATGAAAAGATGCTCAACATCACTAATTATTAGAGAAATGCAAATTAAAACAATGAGGTATCACCACACGCCAATCAGAATGGCCATTATAAAAAAGCTAGAAACAATAATTACTGGAAAGGGTGTGGTGAAAAGGGAACTCTCTTACACTGTTGGTGAGAATGTAAATTGATACAAGCACTATGGAAAACAGTATGAAGGTTCCTTAAAAAACTAAAAATAGAACTACCATATGACCCAACAATCCCATTACTGGGCATATACCCTGAGAAAACCATAATTCAAAAAGAGACATGCACCCCAATGCTCATTGCAGCACCTTTTCCAATAGCTAGGACATGGAACCAACCTAAATGTCCATTGACAGATGAAAGGATAAAGAAGATGTGGCACATATCTACAATGGAATATTACTCAGCCATAAAAAGAAATGAAATTGAGTCATTTGTAGTGAGGTGGATGGACTTAGAGTCTGTCATACAGAGTGAAGTAAGTCAGAAAGAGAAAAACAAATACCATATGATAATGCATATATATGGAATCTAAAAAAAAAATGGTATTGATGAATCTAGTTGCAGGGCAGGAATAAAGAGGTAGACATAGAGAATGGTCTTGATGGCATGGGGTGGGAGGACAAAGCTGGGGTGAAGTGAGAGTAGCATCGACGTATATACACTACTGAATGTAAAATAGTTGGCTGGTGGGAAGCAGCAGCATAGCACAGGGAGATCGGCTCGGTGCTTTGCAATGACCTAGAGGGGTGGGATACGGAGGATGGGAGGGAGGCTGAAGAGGGAGGAGATATGGGAACATGTGTATGCATATGGCTGATTCGCTTTGTTATGCAACAGAAACTAACACAATATTGTGAAGCAATTATACTCCAATAAAGATGTATTACAAAAGAATAAGAAGGAAATTTGATAATACTTATAAAAAATAAAATAAAATGTATAACCGACCAGGACATACTGTATAGCACAGGGAACTCTGCTCAATATTATGTAACAACCTAACTGGGAAAAGAATTTGAAAAAGAATAGATACATGTATATGTATAACTGAATCACTGTGTTGACAACTGAAAATAACACAACATTGTTAATCAACTGTATTCCAACATAAAATAAAAAGTTTAAAAAAAAGAGGTAAGGGGGGAGGTCAGCATATATGTAATTTTGGAGAAGGGGTATGTGCAATCAAACAGACTTTTTTTTCTTTTTTTCAGATCTTTATTGGAGTATAAATGCTTTACAATGTTGTGTTAGTTTCTGCTATACAACAAAGTGAATCGGCTATATGTATACATATATCCCCTTATCCCCTCCCTCTTGAGCTTCCCTCTCACCCTCCCTATCCATCCCTCTAGGTCATCACAAAGCATGGAGTTGATCTTGTGCTATGCAGCAGCTTCCCATTAACCATCCATTTTACATTTGGTAGTGTATATATGTCAATGCTACTGTCTCACTTCATCCCCAGCTTCCCCTTCCCCACCATGCCCTCAAGTCCATTCTCTACATCTGCTTGTTTATTCCTGCCCTGCCACTAGGTTCATCAGTACTGCTTTTTTAAATTCCATATATACGTGTTAGCATACGGTATTTATTTTTCTTCTTATGACTAACGACTCTGTATGACACACTCTAGGTCCATTCACCTCACTACAAATAATTCAGTTTTGTTCCTTTTATGGCTGAGTAATATTCCATTGTATATATGTGCCACATATTCTTTATCTATTCATCCTTGATGGACATTTAGGTTGCTTCCATGTCCTGGCTATTGTAAATAGTGCTGCAATGAACATTGGGGTGCATGTATCTTTTTGAATTATGGCTTTCTCGGGGTATATGCCCAGTAGTGGGATAAGCACACTTCTTGGTAAGTCACTGTTAGTCACAAGGAACAGATACCTCCGTGAATGATTTTAGTGCTTTTCTAAATATGGGAAGACGTAAGAATTGGGGTTCATAAAAGTTTCTCTTGAAAATATCTAACTATCTGAAGACCTGTTCTGCCAGTTTTGCCAGAGCACAAGTGTCTTGTTACTGACCTCTGCCCTGAATTGTTTTCAGGGGGTGTGTTGAAGGTCAACAACTGCAGTGGCTAATGACTGGATCCTTGTAGAACCAGATGGCAAGTGACATTCTTTAGCTGGGATTTCTAAAAGCTGAGCTTCCTTAATCCCCCTCCTCCAGTCTGCATGTAATAAAGAGATTCCTTGTTTGGTTGTGGAAGCTTAATCTATGTGGTCCATGAAAGGAAATGAGTATAGGGAAAGGAGGAAGTGGGGGCACTCAGATCCGGAACAGGGAGTATCGATTATCAGGGACAGGGGTAGGGGAGGCTCTGTGGAGCGAGGAGACTCAGCAGCAGCACAGTACTTTGAGATCCTTGCTCCCTCTGTGGTGTGACTAAGAGTCTTCTGGGAGACTCATTGGTGAGGCCACCAGAGAATTCATCTCTGAGTCTCCCCGGGAAGACTGTCCCAACACTGCCAGAGGAAGAGCACCTACTTGAAGGAGAAAAGAAAGAAAGAGAATGACACCAGTTTGAGACTTGGGACCACCACAGCCCAATTCCTTAACACATCAAAATAACAGCTGTGCCCTTTATACTTGAGTATCAGCTAAAGCACCACCCGCAGGATGGCCCTAACATCCGCAAAGGAAGAGGGGCTTTGTGACCCTGGAGTAGGGAGAGGAGACCTCATGACACCCAATAGAGAAAAAAGACCTCATCATACCAGAGAAAGAGAGAGGATAAATGTCATGCTCCTCAGGCTATAGGGGGATTGATTACTACCTCTTGATGTGCAGCTGGGGAGAGAAAGGTTGATTTTGCATTAATCAGTTAGCTCACTTCAAATGAAATTATCTGAGAGGAGTGCTAATAACACACATTTGAAAGGGTTCACAGGTACATGAGAGGGGAGAGAAGGAAAAGCCTGCTGTGGTAGAGATTAGTCTGTTAGCTCTTCCAGCCCAAACCACAAATCCTGACGGTATTTGTTCTGCAGTTCCAAAGAGTTCTTTGAGTCCTTCAGGTCCCCTCTAGGCTAAAGCTGCCACTGGATGATGAAAACATAGGGGTTCTCATCTACTCTTTTAAATTCACTCCATGAATTTTATTATTCTGTTTACTAGTCAGTTATGGCTCCAATTTTTAACAATTCCTTTTTAGTAGCCTGTAAGTTACATGTAGATCCATTTCTAAATTTATTTATATATTAGATACTTTAAAACATCCCAAACTGTCTTTATAAATTCCATTTTCTTTTTAAAGACTTAAATCGTCTGGCAACAAATAGAACCATCCTAAATAGCATAATTCTCATAAATCTAATATTATAAATTTATGAATACAATAAATTCAGTGAATCTAAGGTTATCTTAGATTTTTCAAATGTTTACATGAATTTAGTAATAGTCTAACTTAAAATCATAACTCTAAATCAATTACCAAGATACACATTTCTAGTTAAACTTAAAAGGCAATCACTCTAATAGGTCAAATTCTCTCACAAGTAACAAGTATATAAAATATTAAATATGCAGAGCTTCCTTCTTAGCTAAAAATATTAGTATTATGCATCTGATTCTCCTAAACATCTGTATAGTAATTCTAATTCTTATAAGAGTGGAAAGATGCATACTTATTAAGGAAGATCTTACCATCTTGGGTTATTGAAACTTTGACTATCAGCCAGACAGGAGAATGGCAGGATTGTGTTTGTCACCATAATGGGACACAATAAATATGATATATAGACATTATATCAGTAATATCATAACTTCAAGAAGAGAGTGGTCACTAAACTTACACCTCAGGAATGGAGTTATAAACATTATCCAGTTCTTCTGTCTACTCATATAATTCTTCATCTCCATCTAGACTGATCAACTGACTGGGTTTTAAATATTTCAGATATATAAATATATTTCTCAATTTAAATATACAGCCCCTTGAATTTGATGGATTCTTAAGAAATGCAAATATAACAGAGCTTTGTAGCTAATAAAATCTTTCATTCTTTCATATTCTTAGGACCATACAACTACTAAGGATGTTTAAAATGAACAGAATTTTGCATATTTCACATGGTTTTATCACCTTGAGGCAATGTCCATCAAGGTCATTCTACTGTCATCCCTCTTTGAGCTAGAAAACACATTCTATCTAGATGGACACATTCAACCAAGCAATCAAAATTACCACCAACACCATGTATCTTCATGTGATATACTGAGGAAAACACAGTCTCATTCATGTAGTATATCTTGCATAAACTTAATCAATTAATGAGGAAACAACCACTCAAACCCAAATTGGGGATATTCTGAAAAACACTGGCCTATACATGTATTTTCCAAAAAATATCAACGTCAGGAATGAAAAAAATCGAAACAACTCTTTCGGATTAAAGAAGACTAAAGAGAGCCTCACCCACCAGAGGGGAGACAGCAGAAGCAAGAGCTACAATACTGCAGCCTGTAGAATGAAAACCACATTCACAGAAAGATAGACAAAGTGAAAAGGCAGAGCACTATGTACCTGATGAAGGAACAAGACAAAACCCCAGAAAACAACCAAATGAAGTGGAGATAGGCAACCTCCCAGAAAAGAATTCAGAATAATGAGAGTGAAGATGATCCAAGGCCTTGGAAAAAGAATGGAGGCAAAAATCGAGAAGACGCAAGGGATGTTTAACAAAGACCTAGAAGAATAAAAGAACAAACAAAAAAAGATGAACAATACAATAACGGAAATGAAAAATACACAAGAAGGAATCAATAGCAGAATAACTGAGGCAGAAGAATGGATAAGTGACCTGGAGGACAGAATGGTGGAATTCACTACCGTGGAACAGAATAAAGAAAAAAGAATGAAAAGAAATGAAGGCAGCCGAAGAGACATCTGGGACAACATTAAATGCAACAACACTCGCATTATAGGGGTTCCAGAAGGAGAATAGAGAGAGAAAGGACCTGAGAAAATATTTGAAGAGATTAGAGTTGAAAACTTCCGTAACATGGGAAAGGAAATAGCCACCCAAGTCCAAGAAATGCAGAGAGTCTCAGGTGGGTTAAACCCAAGGAGAAACACGCTGAGACAAATAGTAATCAAATTGGCAAAAATTAAAGACAAAGAAAAATTACTAAAAACAACAAGGGAAAACAACAAATAACATACAAGGGAACTCCCATAAGGTTAACAGCTGATTTCTCAGCAGAAACTCTACAAGCCAGGAGGGAGTGGCACGATACATTTCAAGTGATGAAAGGGAAGAACCTACAGCCAAGATTACACTACCCGGCAAGGATCTCATTCAGATTTGATGGAGAAATCAAAAGCTTTACAGACAAGCAAAAGCTAAGAGAATTCAGCACCACCAAACCAGCTCTACAACAAATGCTAAGGGAACTTCTCTAAGTGGGAAACACAAGAGAAGAAAAGGACATACAAAAACAAACCCAAAACAATTAAGAAAATGGTAATAGAAACATACATATCGATAATTACCTTAAATATGAGTGGATTAAATGCTCTAAGCAAAAGATACAGGCTCACTGAATGGATGCAAAAACAAGACCCATATATATGCTGTCTACAGGAGACCCACTTCAGACCTAGGGACACACACAGACTGAAAGTGAGGGGATGGAAAAAGATATTCCATGCAAATGGAAATCAAAAGAAAGCTGGAGTAGCTATACTCATATAAGATAAAATAGATTTTATAATGAAGAATGTTACAAGAGACAAGGAAGGACACTACATAATGATCAAGGGATCAATCAAGAAGAAGATATAACAATTATAAATATATATGCACCCAACAGAGGAGCACCTCAATACATAAGGCAAATGCTAACAGCTATAAAAGAGCAAAACGACAGTAACACAATAATAGTGGGGGACTTTAACACTTCACTTACACCGATGGACACATCAGACAGAAAATGAATAAGGAAACACAAGCTTTAAATGACACATTAGACCAGATAGATTCAATTGGTATTTATAGGACATTCTATCAGAAAACAGCAGACTACATTTTCTTCTCAAGTGCACATGGAACATTCTCCAGGATAGATCACATCTTGGGTCACAAATAAAGCCTCAGTAAATTTAAGAAAATTGAAATCATATCAAGCATCTTTTCCAACCACAATGCTATGAGATTAGAAATCAATTACAGAGAAAAAAAAACGTAAAAAACCCAAAAACATGGAGGCTAAACAATATGTTACTAAATAACCAAGAGATCACTGAAGAAATCAAAGAGGAAATCAAAACATATCTAGAGACAAATGACAACAAAAACACGATGACCCAAAACCTATGGGATGCAGCAAAAGCAGTTCTAAGAGGGAAGTTTATAGCAATACAATCCTACCTCAAGAAACAAGAAAAATCACAAATAAACAATCTAACCTTCCACCTAAAGGAACTAGAGAAAGAAGAATGAACAAAACCCAAAGTTTGCAGAAGGAAAGAAATCATAAAGATCAGAGCAGAAATAAATGAAATAGAAACAAAGAAAACAATAGCAAAGATCAATAAAACTAAAAGCTGGTTCTCTGAGAAGATAAACAAAATTGATAAACCTTTAGCCAGACTCATCAAGAAAAAGAGGGAGTGAATTCAAATCAATATAATTAGAAATGAAAAAGGAGAAGTTACAATGGACACTACAGAAATACAAGGCATCATAGAGACTACTACAAGCAACTCCATGCCAATAAAATGGACAACCTGGAAGAAATGGACAAATTCTTAGAAAGTTATAATCTTCCAAGACTAAACCAGGAAGAAATAGAAAATATGAACAGACTAATCACAAGTAATGAAATTGAAACTGTGATGAAAAATCTTCAACAAACAAAAGTTCAGGACCAGATGGCTTCACAGGTGAATCCTATCAAACATTTAGAGAAGAGCTAACACCCATCCTTCTCAAACTCTTCCAAAAAATTGCAGAGGAAGGAACACTCCCAAACTCATTCTATGAGGCCACCATCACCCTGATACCAAAACCAGACAAAGATACTACAAAAAAGAAAATTACAGACCAATATCACTGATGAATATAGAAGCAAAAATCCTCAACAAATTACTAGCAAACAAAATCCAACAACACATTAAAAGGATCATACACCATGATCAAGCAGGATTTATCCCAGGGATGCAAGGATTCTTCAATATACGCAAATCAATCAATGTGATACACCATATTAACAAACTGAAGAATAAAAAAACATACGATCATCTCAACCGATGCAGAAAAAGCTTTTGACAAAATTCGACACCCATTTATGACAAAAAAAAAAGACTCTCCAGAAAGTGAGCATAGATGGAACCTACCTCAACATAATAAAGGCAATATATGACAAACCCACAGCAAACATCATTCTCAGTGGTGAAAAACTGAAAGCATTTCCTCTAAGATCAGGAAAAAGGATGTCCACTCTCCCTACTATTATTCAACATAGTTTTGGAAGTCCTAGCCATGGCAATCAGAGAAGAAAAAGAAATAAAAGGAATACAAATTGGAAAAGAAGACGTAAAACTGTCACCGTTTGCCAATGACATGATACTATACATAGATAATCCTAAAGATTCCACCAGAGAGCTACTAGAGCTAATCAATGAATGTGGTAAAGTTGCAGGATACAAAATTAATGCACAGAAATCTCTTGCATTCCTATACACTAACGATGAAAGATCAGAAAGAGAAATTAAGGAAACAATCCCATTCACCATTGCAACAAAAAGAATAAAATGCCTAGGAATAAACATACTTAAGGAGGTAAAAGATCTGTACTCAGAAAACTATAAGACACTGATGAAAGGAGTCAAAGATGACACGAACAGATGGAGAGATATACCATGTTCTTGGATTGGAAGAATCAATATTGTGAAAATGCCTATACTACCCAAAGCAATCTACAGATTCAATGCAATCCCTATCAAATTACCAATGGCATTTTTTACAGAACTAGAACAAAATATCTTAAAATTTGTATGGAGTCACAAAAGACCCCGAAGAGCCAAAGCAAACTTGAGGGAAAAAAACGGAGCTAGAGGAATCAAACTCCCTGACTTCAGACTATACTACAAAGCTACAGTAATCAAGACAATATGGTACTGGCACAAACACATAAATATAGATCAATGGAACAGGATAGAAAGCCCAGAGATATACCCACACATCTATTGTCAACTAATCTATGACAAAGGAGGCAAGGATATACAATGGAGAAAAGACAGTCTCTTCAATAAGTGGTGGTGGGAAAACTGGACAACTACAAGTAAAAGAATGAAATTAGAACACTCCCTAACACCATACACAAAAATAAACTCAAAATGGATTAAAGATCTAAATGTAAGACTGGATACTCAAACTCTTAGAGGAAAACATAGGAAGAACACTCTATGACATAAATCACAGCAAGATTTTTTTTGACCCACCTCCTAGAGTAACAGAAATAAAAACAAAAATAAACAAATGGGACCTAATGAAACTTAAAAGCTTTTGCACAGCAAAGGAAACTATAAACAAGATAAAAAGACAACCCTAAGAACTGGAGAAACTATTTGCAAATGAATCAATGGACAAATGATTAATCTCCAAAATATACAAGCAGCTCATGGAGCTCAATATCAAAAAAGTAAACAATGCAATCAAAAAATGGGCAGAAGACCTAAATAGATATTTCTCCAAAGAAGACATACAGATGGCCAACACACCCAAGAAAAGATGCTCAACATCACTAATTATGAGATAAATGCAAATCAAAACAACAATGAGGTATCACCTCATACTGGTTAGAATGGGCAGCATCAGAAAATTCATAAACAACAAATGCTGGAGAGGGTGTGGAGAAAAGGGAACCCTCTTGCACTGCTGGTGGGAATGTAAACTGATACAGCCACTATGGAGAACAGTATGGAGGCTTCTTAAAAAACTAAAAATAGAATTACCATATGACCCAGCAATCCCACTACTGGCCATATACCCAGAAAAAACCATAATTCAAAAAGACACATGCATCCCAATGTTCACTGCAGCACTATTTACAATAGGCAGGTCATGGAAGCAACCTACATGCCCATCAACAAAGGAATGGATAAAGATGTGGTACATATATACAGTGGAATATTATTCAGCCATAAAAAGGAATGAAATTGGGTCATTTGTAGAGATGTGGATGGACCTAGAGTCTGTCATACAGAGTGAAGTAAGTCAGAAAGAGAAAAACAAATATCATATAGTAAGGCATATATGTAGAATCTAGAAAAATTGTACAGATGAAGCTGTTTGCAAGCCAGAAATAAAGACACAGACGTAGAGAACAAATGTATGGACACAAAGCGGGGAAAGCAAGGGTAGGGGGGATGAGTTGGGAGATTGCGATTGACATATATACACCAATATGTATAAAATAGATACTACTAAGAACCTGCTGTTTAAAAAAAAAATTCAAAAAAAAATAAAAATAATTAAAAAAAGAAAATGAGGTGTTATACTCCCTACACACCCAACACACACCATCAACTACTGGATTATTTCTAAACAAATTCCATATATCCTAATATTTTACCTGGAAATACTTCATTATGTATCTCTAAAAGATGACTTTAAAAAATATACTCAGTGCAATTAACATAGATAAAATAATTAACAATTTCTTTCTGTTGTAGAACATCTAGACAGCATTCAATTTCCCTACAAGCATCTCTTTATTGTTGATTTGTTTGAATAAAAATTCAAACAAGATCTGCCACTCTTTGTTTTTTTCTTTTTATCTCTGTTCAATATATGATCATGTTGAAAAAATGTTGGGTTGTGGGCTTCCCTGGTGGCGCAGTGGTTGAGAGTCCGCCTGCCGATGCAGGGGACGCGGGTTTGTGCCCCGGTCCGGGAAGATCCCACATGCCGCGGAGCGGCTGGGCCCGTGAGCCCTGGCCGCTGAGCCTGCGCGTCCGGAGCCTGTGCTCCGCAACAGGAGAGGCCGCAACAGTGAGAGGCCCGCGTACCGCCCAAAAAAGAAAGAAAAAAACCCTGAGCTCCCCGAAAAGTTTCGGCAAAGCATTTTTAAAAGCCAGGTGAGGGGGGATCTCCCTGGTGGTCCAGTGGTTAGAATTCTGCACTTTCAGTGTTGAGGGCCTGGGTTCAATCCCTGATCAGGGAACTAAGATCCCACAAGCTGCCTGGTGTGGCCAAAAAAGAAAAAGAAGCCAGGTGCAGTGGGCAGGGTGTGGTCACAGGGTATGTGATCAGCTTGTGCCCAGTTCCCTGATTGGCTGATAATGAGGGAACAGAATGGTGTCACAGGGGTTAACATTATCAGTCTTTAGGCTCCAGGAGGCCTGGACCTAGGTGTTCATGGTCATCACGTAGTTAACATCTTCCATTTGGAGGGGGGTTTTCACACCTGTAAAACAACTCAGGAAATGCGCATCAGATACTGTTATCTAGGTACTTCAGAGAGGAGCTAAAGCAGAGGATATGGGGGAAGGCCCCATAGGGTCCTGCTTGGTTACACTATGACCACGAGAGCTACTAAAATAGTGTCATAACTTCCAGTACTTAGGTACACAATAAGCCTTCAATAAATATTTGAAGGCAGCTATAGGAATCAACTACATTTACATAGTTTAAATAACCTCTCTAACAACTAAATCAAGTGCTTTAACAGACTGATTTTTCTTCACCAGTGAGCATTTCAAACAGCAAAGCCAACACCAGCAGTTTTGATATCAAAGGGAAAAATTCACTTATAACCAATTACACCTGAATATTAAATTTTTTCCAGTTAACAATCTAAATCATCACCTCAGAATAATTTGCTCATGAAAAACATGATTCGTTTACAATTCTTAGGCCTCATAAGAGACCTCCGAGTTATGACCCTTGAAAACAGTAAGTTCTTTGTCAATATCAAATTGGCCATTTATTGGGGATTTTTCAGTGGGACCCCGTGGCAATCCCAATTACCATTATCCTCCTCCTGCAATTCCACAAAACAATGCCCAAAATAGAATTCAGTGTCTGTAGCTACTTTATCTTGTCTTAATAATATGTATCTAATTCCACATGGGATGAGAGGAAATTTCAGGGAGATCTCACGGCATAAGTGGCCTCAAAGGCAAGTAGGTTTTGCAGACGTGCTGAGATGTGTGAAGAGAGAGCCAGACAGGAGAGTAGCAGGAGCACAGAATCGGGAACTTAAGTGTGGGGCAGGCAGAAGGGACAGTGAGTGGCTGATTTCAGTGGAAGAAAGGAGCTGAAGCGGCAGGAGAAGTTAGAGATAACATTGGATGGGTAAGACAGGCCCTTTAGATCCTCTCTTCAGATGTTTGAAATTTAGTATACAGAGGATTGATGAACGCTAAGCAGAGGATGGAATTAACAGAACTTGCTTCAAGGCAATTGATTTCAGTGGCAAGGAGAAGGAAGCAAGGTAGACAAAGTCTAAAAAGGAGAATGACAGTGAGGTGCTTCTCATAGTATTTAAAGTCAGAGCTTCTCAAATGATGCCTTGATTGGGCTATGGGTAGACTTTTCACGCCACTGTGAGGAACAAATATAACTTTTCTGTGTCCATGATTTGAAAAACATTAGGAGTGGCTGGATCTTAGCTCTTCCTGATGAGGATTTCACAGGGTGGGCCCTGGAGTCCGAACATTTTATGTTTCAGACTTAAAGTTGTGGGTAAGGGAATGAGTGAAACGTAAAAGGAAAATGAACTTGTTTTTTAAAAGGAAGAAGCAATTATAAACATGATGTGCGAGGGATTGTTGAAAGAAAGAAAGTAAAAAAGGGAGAGAGAGAGGGAGAGAGGAAGGGAGGGGGAGGGAGGGAGGAAGGAAGAAAGAAAGAGGGAAAAGGAAAAAGAAAGAAAGAAAGAAAGAAAGAAAGAGAAAGAAGGAAGGGAAGGGAGGTGGGGGGAGGGAGGAAGAGAGGAAGAAAGACAGAAAGGGAAAAAAGGAAGAAAAAGGAGAAATGGGACAAGAAATATCTGTTCCAATAACTAGAAAGTCTCACTGGCAACACTGAGGGGCCAGGGACTCAGGAGGGAAAGACAGAAATTCTCAGAAGTCTGAGCACTCCAAACATCTGAGAGAGTCAGACATGGACAAGTAAATCCAATTACACGAACTGGGAATTTATTATCTGTTTCTGCCTCTAAATTCTTGTGTGATTTTGGGCAACTTATCTACCTAACTGTTGCTCAGCTTCCAACTATGTAAAATGGGGATCATAATAATCCCTCCCTCATATGGTTATTTTTCAGATTAAATTAAATAATCCACGTAAAGCACCTGGAATAGGCCTTGAGCATAATTTTTACTTAATAAATGTTGACCAGTATTATTTTCACTTTCTTGATCATTATTTTCCTGTAGAAACAAAATCACAGATAGATAAATGTCCTGTGTCCAAACCTGCTTATCCATCTCTAGGAACGGTAGAGCCTGAAAAGCCATTGGATGTAAATTCCCATTTCTCTTCTGGCTCTGCTTCCTGCTTCCCTGAATTAGTCCAGATGATACATTTTCTCACTATCCTACCATAGTCTCCCTGTCTTGCACCACTTCTTGGGAACTCAGTCCCTTTGCTTGATTTTCATACATTAAAAATTAAGAATGACACAAGAGCTTTTGATGTATAGCAGACTTCCTGATATTTGAGGTAGCAAAGCAAACGTCAAGTGGTTGACCAAGAGCCATCCCTTATCTAAGGTTTTTTTTTTTTAAGAAGTTGTTGGAAGTAGGAGTTTATTAATTAATTAATTTATTTTTGCTGTGTTGGGTCTTCATTTCTGTGCGAGGGCTTTCTCTAGTTGCGGCAAGCGGGGGCCACTCTTTATCGCGGTGCGCGGGGCCTGTCACTATCGCGGCCTCTCTTGTTGCGGAGCACAGGCTCCAGACGCGCAGGCTCAGTAGTTGTGGCTCACGGGTCTAGTTGCTCCGCGGTGTGGGATCCTCCCAGACCAGGGCTCGAACCCGTGTCCCCTGCATTAGCAGGCAGATTCTCAACCACTACGCCACCAGGGAAGCCCCCTTATCTAAGTTTTTAACAACCTGAGTACCTGTACATTTCACCCATCGGGATTCCTCTTTCCCATCTCATCTCTCTTCCACACTTTCACCCTTCTGGATCACCTAGTAGAACTCCAAGTCCTTCTCTCTCTGTTGTGCAGAGCAAGTTGGCTCTTGTGTGTCACTAACTCAAGTTAAGTCCCATCATTTTGCCTTTCCAGCAGCTATTAGGATGCACAGCTTAAGAAAAAAGGATTTGCAGAGACATTGCAATTTCTCCTAAAAATTTCTCCTCTTTAGATAGCGATTGTAGTTTACGAGGGAAATTTTTCCATCAGTTACACTTTTTTTTAATGTTCACATTTATTTCAAATGAAAAAGAAAACGATTGCAGTACAGTTGACCTACAATATTGTATTAGTTTCAGCTGTACAACACAGTGATCCAAACTTTTTACAGGTTATACTCCATTTAAAGTTGTTACAAAAGAAGAGCTACATTCCCTTTGCTGTATGATATATCCTCACAGCTTATTTATTTTATACACAGTAGTTTGTACCTCTTCATCCCCTACCTCTATTTTGCCCTTCCCCCTTTCCCTCTCTCCACTGGTAACCACCAGTCTGTTCTCTATATCTGGGAGTCTGCTTCCGTTTTGTAATATCAGTTCCTTTCTCTTATATTTCAGGTTCCACATATAAGTGATATCATACAGTATTTGTCTTTCTCTATCTGACTTACTTCACGAAGCATAATACACTCCTGGTCCATCCGTGTTGTTGTAAATGGCAAAATTTCATTCTTTTTATGGCTGAATATTATTCTACACCTGTTACACTTTTATTAAAGTTGTTGCCCTTATCTTATGTCACTACTACGCCATGAGCGCCTTGAGGTCAGCAAGCTGTGTCCCGTCCCTGTGGGTCTTCCTTCCTTTCCTGCAGCCCCACACCACCCGTAACCTAGCACATTCAGCAGAAACGTGCAAAGAGAAGGTGCTTAGTAACAAGGGACGGGGTGGTGGAGAGGAAGGAGGCTCATCCTCCGAAGCTCTCTGATACGTCTGTTGATTGAGGCACATATGGTGATTCAAGAAATAATTGGTTCAGATGCTAACATTAAAAAAAAAAGTCATTTTGATACATAATCACATTCACAGTTCTCTTGAAATCTCAGATCTGGCCAAACGAGATCTTCTGCCCACAAGGCAACAATCAGAGCTCAATAAGTTGCTATCCCCTTGAGTGTGTCACATACTCTCCCGAATGCCACTGAGTGAAAGCCAGCCCGCCATACCCGCATCACTATTTACATCAGCTGCTTGTCACCAGGAGGAATGTGAATTTCCTCCACTCCTGCCCTGGAGGAAAATCTGACATGAGTCCAGTTGAAGTCTTCTAAATTTACCTGGCTTTTTTTTTTTTTTTTTTTTTTTTAATTTTCTGCCCCTGTCAGGTTTTCTCCTGGTCATGACATTTTTGCAATACATTACTGTTTTATTATTTGCTCACTAGACAAGGTCAGTTTGCCCCTTCAGTTGCTCTTCTTTTGGAAATATCAGCCTAAAAAAAGAGTTTATTTGGGAATAGCAGAGGAATTGCATTTCAGGACAAGCAAACTATGGTTAAAACATAGACAAGTCCAGGGGCTTCCCTGGGGCTTCCCTGGTGGCGCAGTGGTTGAGAGTCCGCCTGCCGATGCAGGGGACACGGGTTCATGTCCCGGTCCGGGAGGATCCCACATGCCGCGGAGAGGCTGGGCCCGTGAGCCGTGGCCGCTGAGCCTGCGCGTCCAGAGCCTGTGCTCCGCAACGGGAGAGGCCGCAGCAGTGAGAGGTCCGCGTACCACAAAAACAAACGAACGAAAACAGAGACAAGTCCAGAGAATAAAAGAGGAGAGCATTCTTTTATAGAGGAAAGGAGAAAGTTGGGCGGGGTTGTTCTAAACAAAAATTCATTGGAGGACAATGAGAGATCGAAGTGGCGGAGGATCTTACTGGTTGCAGAACAGGGGAGCCTGCGTTGCTGGGTAAGAGGAAATCTTCCTTCTTCCTGCTGAACTATGCAAGCTGCAATGAGCAGCGTGTGCATGAAAGCCCTCCCTTCATGGCTTCCCAGCTCCAATTTTGAGTTTCCCTTAACATATTCTCACACTAATGACATGCCAGGTCAACTACGGTGACAGCATAATGACTGCATTTCCTACCTGGAGCAATTAGCCCTAACCCAGACCTACTGAGTTTGTGGTTCAATTTTCAATGCACATTTTTCCAAGAGAACAGGTTGCAAAAATCAGGTCTTGGCAGTCGAGCATCATTTATTTATTCTGCGACAGTGTTAAACAAGGCTCAGCTCACCAGATCCTGCAGACGAAATGTGCAACAACGAAATGCCTTTTACCTGGAAAATAACTACAAAGGCTGGAAAGCTGGACGCATAGGCCTTATGCAGTTTACCCAAATCATACTTGGCGAAAGAAAAGGGAGTCTTCACGTGTGGTAACCTGAGATTTTCAGGAGAAGTGGAGCGGGGGAGGCGTGGATGCAATCTCTACAGAGGCTGTGATGCTGTGAATCTTTGCATAGGTCAGACTTATGCTTAGTCCCTCATCTCCTCCTCCTCTCTTTATGCTTCTCTCTCAAGGATCTCAGGATCCTTATGTTACCCAATCTGCTAAGCGTCTGCAAAGTTACAAATTCCTCCCCAAAGCAGCCACGTTCCCTCGGAATAGCTTATCTGGGGACTATGAAGGGGAACACAGTAAAAAGAAGATTCTATCCTTTCAAATGCATGAGTAGTTAGTGGAAATAAGGGTAGTGAAATTACCAACAGAAGTGGAAAACTTCACCAGTGGAATCCTCCTTATCAATTGGGAGACCATCTTAATGGTCCCAGAGAACTCAGTGATGTTGCTGGAGCCCTGGACCATTACACAGGATGATTCTGAGTCTCCCTTCTCCCAGCTCTTCTCATTTCCTGAATGTTTCTTGGTCCTTTATCTAGATTAATGTTTCAGCCAAAATGCTTGCCTTAGATGGTATCCAGATGCTGAGAACATTGGAGAAATCCCTGAGGGGAAAAAAACCCCTGATTCCATGAAGGTAAAGATGGGAGCTTCTATGGGGGAGTATGAAGCTCAACCTCTATTGTGATAACAGTCTATGGGGGCCGGCATCCCATGACTCAATCATGCCCTTTCACCTTAACCTCATAATATTCCTGGAAGGAGACACCAATATTCAAAGATTATGAATAGGGGGGCTGAGGCCTGGAAAGGATGAGCAAAGACTAGCAAATAGTAGAGCTGAGGTTTGCCTGACTCACATTTACCTGACTCTGAAACACTCCAGTCTTTCCCAGATAAGATTTCATGGCAGAGGTGATTTTTTACAGGTTATCTCCTCAAATCAAACAAGCGTGCAAACTTACGTCCAAAGTTAGTTTTGATTATTCTCTCAGACATTAGGGAGGATATGCTGACATGGTATATATTTGAATAGTGTGACAAATCATATCCCGAATTTTCCAAACAACATACATATGGACATCAGCTACAGTCAGTATTCTGTGGACTAAGGAGGTAGCATTAGGGAGGATATGCTGACATGGTATTTATTTGAATAGTGTGACAAATCATATCCCGGAATTTTCCAAACAACATACATATGGACATCAGCTACAGTCAGTATTCTGTGGACTAAGGAGGTCACTGGTGGAGACTTCAGAATCATTGGTTCTCATTTGCTCCTCATTCAGTGCCTACTAATAGCCAGGTTCTGTGCCAAGCACTAAGGAGGTAGGCGGAGATAAGACACAGATAGGCTGTACCCTCCGGAGTCCCCTAGTCAGAGGGGACAGGGAGGGGCTTCCCTGGTGGTGGTGGTTAAGAAGCCGCCTGCCAATGCAGGGGACACGGGTTCGAGCCCTGATCCAGGAAGATCCGACATGCCGCGGAGCATCTAAGCCTGTGCGCCACAACTACTGAGCCTGCGAGCCACAACTACTGAGCCCACCCGCCTAGAGCCCATGTTCCGCAACAAGAGAAGCCCGTGCACCGCATCGAAGAGTAGCCCCCGCTCGCTGCAACTAGAGAAAGCCCACGTGCAGCAACAAAGACCCAACACAGCCCAAAATAAATAAATAAATTAATTAATTAAAAAGAAAAGAAGGGGACAGGGATAATAAGGAAGTAACAACACCTGTCCATCAACAGATGCATGAATAAAGAAAATGTGGGATGTATATACAATAAAATACTACTCAGCCATAAGAAAGAATGAAATATTGCCATTTGCAATGGACAGACTTGGAGGGCATTATGTTAAGTGAAATAAGTTAGACAGAGAAAGACAAATACTGTATGATGTCACTTATATGTAAAATCTACAAATACAACAAACTAGTGGATATAACAAAAAGGAAACATACTCACAGATATGGAGCGCAAACTAGTGGTTACCTACCACTGGGGAAAGGAAGTGCGGAGGGGCAAAACAGGGGAAAGGAATTAAGAGGTACAAACTATTATGTATAAAATAAGCTACAAGGATATATTGTACAATGCAGGGAATATAGCCAATGTATTATAACTACTCTAAATGGCATATAACCTTTAAAAACTGTGAGTCACTATGTTATACACCAGTAGCTTATATAATATTGTACATCAACTATACCTCAGTATAAAAAGAAAAAGGAAATAACTATACCAATAACTATATAATTGTAACAAGAGCAAGGGAGTATACATACAGGCGGCTAGGAGGACGTACAAGTGGCTCCTAATCTCCTCCAGCAGCTGGAGATCAGCACATCCTTTCCTGGGAAAGTTATTTTAAGCTGCCACCTGCAAGAGAAGTAGGGATTGCCTTTTAATTGGAGTGTTTAATATATTTACATATAAGTTAATAATTATATATTAATTTAATAATTAATATATATTTAACTTGTATATATTATATATAATCCAATAATTTGATTAATTATTAAATTAATATATTAAATATTTTAATATTTAATATAGTTACATGTCAGCGTTCAAAATAAACAGAAATCAATGAAGGTATCAAACTTGAAGTCCCAGTGAGGTAGATTATTAAAGAATGTTAGAATTCATAAATTTATAGTAGATGAGAAGGACATTCCAAGGAATGTGAAGTTTTCAGGTAAAATTATACCTGTATCTATACACATTTATCTATTTATCTGATTTATGATTTCTTTTAGACTTGTACCCAAGATTCCTGAGGGAGCAAGGTGGGGAGACGGGGTGAGAGTGAAAAGTAAGGGAGTTGGCAGCAGAGACTCTCGTGCTGCTATTAGTTTTCAAAATATCTGATCCTCACAAAATCCATGTGAGGTAGACAGGTGAGGTGATATTGTCCATGCCTACTGTACATATGTGGAAACTGAGAATCAGGGAAGTGAGGCAGCTCCTCCAGGATCGCACAGCTACTGGGTGAACTAAGACTTAAAGAACTAAGACTTTAAGTCACTCTTTGGGGATCCAAAGTTCACTGTTCTTTCAACACAGTGGCTTATCCTGAGAATCTTGCTTCTCTTTCCTTCTCCTGTAGGTTTACAATCCAACTTGGATGAGGTTATAAAAAAATGTTGCCCTCACCAAATCAGTTAAGGGCAAGCATGCAGATCATCTTATTTTTGTGAATGCTGAGATACTGCAGGAACTGTCTTCCTCTCTGCTATATTCAAAGAATTCACCTCCCAGCACTTCCAAACCCAAGGACTCATGAGTTGGATAATGAACATATGCGGCCATTTCTTTACAGTTTAGGTGACTGTCCAATCTGGTTAGCAAAACAGAACATTTCTGTAAAGTACCTTCTGGTTTCCTACTGATTTGTACTTTAAAAAAATGAAAAATTTCCTAGGGGACATGCAGTCCCAATATTTATCGGGTGTTATATTCCTGGAAGAGCTTTGATACTTTAAAATTTCACAGGCATTATTTTTCAGATGATGAAAGCAAAGATTCTGGAGGAGATGGTATCTAAGCTGAGAAAAGAGGGGACATTTAAGAGTTGACCAGATCAAAAGGGGATGAAGAGTATTCCAAAAAAAGGAATCATATTTTTCACTTATTCATCCATTCAAGCAGTATTTATTGAGCACTTACTATGTGCTCAGATGCTGGGGAAACAGTACTGAACAAGACAGGCAAAGGCTGCCTTGTTCAGTAGACTATGTCACAATAATGCAGCTGCATTACAGGGAGGAGTGCTGTATACCACTTTGGTCCCTAAGTCTAAGTGGTGCTAGGAAAGACTTGAAGGATGAGTGGAAGCAAGCCAAGCAGAGAAAGATGGGGGAGAGAATGCTCTGAGCAAAGGTAATAGCAAGCAGCGTTCTAGGCCTGAAGCAAAACAGAGCTTAACATGTGCACTGAACAGAAAGTACAGGATAATCTGGAGCACAGGTAGGAAGAAGGACATGGTGAGACATGAGGCTGACTAGTTAAGCAAGGAAAAAATTATATAAAGTCTTGTAAGTCATATCAAGGACGTCAGACTATGCTAAAGCTAATGGTTAATGAGAGGCTGTGGAAAGTTACTATGGAAGGTATATTAATCAAGATAGTCTGAATTATATTGCAGTGCCAACTCCAAAATCTCAATGCCTTAAAAAGACAAAACTGAGGGACTTCCCTGATGGTCCAGTGGTTAAGACTCCACGCTCCCAATGCAGGGGCCCAGGTTCGATCCCTGGTCAGGGAACTAGATCCCACATGCCACAACTAAAAAATCCTATGTGCCGCAACTAAGACCCAGCACAGCCAAATAAATATTAAAAAAAAAAACAGACAAAGATGATTTCTCTCTTACTCTTGATCACTTTTGCAATTCAGATGGAGGCTCTATCCCATGTATCCCCATTCTGGAACCATTTCAAATGTAGCTGCCCACCATGGCAGAAGGGAAAATCAAAAGGATGGTATATTGTGCATTGATTCTTAGGGCTTTCTACCCAGAAATGACACACGTAATTTCTGCACTATAGCCAAGACATGGAAGCAACCTAAATGTCCATGAACAGATGAATGGATAAAGAAGATGTGATACACACACACACACACACACACACACACACACATATATATCCCACTGTATTATACATGTATTCAATGGAATATTACTCAGCCATAAAAAAGAATGAAATAATGCCATTTGCAGCAACACGGATAGACCTAGAGATTATCATACTAAGTGAAGTAAGTCAAAGACAAATATTATATGATATCTCTTATATGTGAATTTATATAAGAGAATTTATATAAGAGATGTTTAAACTTTCATCCCTGGACGTTACTCGCTGCCTCGGTGAATGAATTTTGGCATTTTTGTGGGAATGAGAGGAGCCTAAGATTTATGAAGCACAGTATCCAGACCCTCCCCAACTTCTTTCTGCTGGGACCTGATGGGAATCCTGAGACCTGGACCCTGATGGACCAAACTGAGAGTTGTGATGGAGGTCCCATGCCTGAGTACCAAGAACCTTGTCCCATACCTTCTACTTCCCCATATCTTCTACTGTCAGATCCAGGCTCTGAATAAACTGAGTTTTCCTATGTATGCCCATGTGGACCACAACTTCCCAGTTATACAAAAGGTCAGTCAAAGCCTGAAATAGATGGCCATGGCCTGTGGATGGCACCTGTGGAAGTGTGTGCCCTTGGAAATTTCTCCAGGAAAAGAAATGATGTCAAATATAGACGTGGGGGGAGTTCCATGGTGGTCCAGTGGTTAGGACTTGGTGCTTTCACTGCTGTGGCTTGGGTTCAGTCCCTGGTCGGGGAACTAAGATCCTGCAAGCCGCACACCGCAGCCAAAAAAAAAAAAAAAAAAGGCCTGGGACTGTAGTTTAATGAATGGGTATATAGGTGAATAATGAAGACACTAAAGCTTCTGGAGTGCCCAGTAGGGTGTTTTTCACATAGCTGTTGTTCAGTAAATATTCTTTAATAAAAAAGGAAAAATGTATTTGATTAAAAGAAATATTTGCTTAATGTAATTTAAGAACCCTCTGAGCAGTTTGGATTCATGTAAAAGCAGTTTACGCAGAGTACACCGATTTCGTTGAACAAATAATACCTTGGGAACAAGACAGTGTGTGCATTGTACTTAAGCCAAGATGAGATTAAAATATCCCTGCAGGTGTAACCTGGACCCTGAGATTGAAATGTGAAATCACCAAGGAGACCAATTTCTACCATGCTTTCATGTACCACTCTAAATATTTTGAATGTGAATACGCTTTTCCTCCTTGAACCATTTCTTCTAAATGAATTCCCAGAATTCAGTGGAGACACTGAATCAAAGGCGGAGTATGAACAACGTCCTGGTTCTTATACGGATGGCCAGAATGCCCTCTGCGGGGATGGTCCGGTGAGATGTATCAGTTTTCCCGCTCCATCCTTCCGTGAATGCCACGTCGGTAGCACCAGGCTGTACAGTAAACACGTGTATGTGGCTGGCACAGGAAAGAATTGAAGGGAGACAGTGATGCCCCCGTTTACAAATACATGACATACCCTGACGTGTTGAATCAAGGAGAGGAGACGTGCAAAAATAGTTGCTCCGAAAAGTGGAAGGAAATTCTGACACGTTACAGCGCGAATAAACCTTGAAGACATGAAGCTAAGTGAAATAAGCCAGTCACAAAAAGACAAACACTGTACGGTTCCACTTCTCTGAGGTATCTAGAGTAATCAGATTCATCCAGACAGAAAGCAGAAAGGTGTTGCCGGCGACTGGAGGGGAGGGGTGGGGGCGGGGGAATGGTGAGCTGTTTAATGAGGGCAGAGTTTCAGTTTTGCAAGAGGAAACATTCTGGAGATTGGTTGCACAACATTGCGAATACACTTAACACTACTGAACTATACAATTAGAAAAGGTAAGGTGGTAATTTTTATGTTACGTGGTTTTTACCGTAATTGAAGAAAAATAAAATTCATTATAGCTCATAAAAGAGCCTGCCAACTGATGTCTCTTGCTGTCTGCACTGCCCTCTGCTGGTCAACAATGCCCACGACGCAGGGAGGAGCACTCCCGGCTTCCAGAATAAAATCAACTGCTCAACCACTAGGGGGAGCCTTTTATTTTATTGCTACTCGGCTTTTAAAACTGGCAGAAGTATGCTCAGAGGGTAAAACCTCGATCGAAAGCCTGCACCATAACCCAAGAGGGTGGAAAGCCACCGCCATCCTTCACGTTTTTTCCCCTTACGCTTGCCCCTGTGGTTGTATGCCCACGTCCTCTCAAAAGTTATCCCAGCCTCTATCAGATAAACCATAACCCGGTGACTTGAAAGATTAAAAGCTACGATTCCAGGAGAAGGGGGATGGGGAATAAATTAGGAGTTTGGGATTAAAATATACACAGTACTATATATAAAATAGATAACCAACAAGGACATACTGTATAGCACAGGGAACTATATTTAATATCTGTAATAACCTATAATGGAAAAGAATCTAAAAAAGAATATATATATAAAATGGAAGCACTTTGCTGTACACCTGAAACTAACACAACATTGTAAACCAACTATATTTCAATACAAAAAAAATTTAATAGTGAAAGTAATAATATTTTTAAAAAATGTAAAAGCTCTCAGGGGAATTTGCTGGTGGTCCAGTGGTTAGGGCTCCACACCTCCACTGCAGGGGAACTAAGATCCCGCGTGCCATGCGGCAGGGCGAAAAAAAAAAAAACCCAAAAAACAAAAACCTCTCAGGATAGCAGGATGTATCAGGATAGTGATTTTATCAGCGTAACGCACATTTGATCTACTGGCTTGCAGTGCACATCACAAATTGTTCTGACCCTTGGTGGAGTTTTCCCTAAATTGCTAGTCTCACCTAAAAAGGCCCATTGGCCGCAAAACAGGTTGAATTCATGGAATACTCTTCAGGAGGAGACCAGAAAAAAATCAAAGTTTCCACTCAGGAAGCTGAATGTGTTCCTTTCGACTCCAGCAGGGAACTAGGTGATTTCTACTTCCCACTGTGGAAATGGGAAGGTAGTTGAGTGAGACAATGCAAAAAGCCCATAAAGGAGTGGTTTTTGAGATAAGGCTTGAAAGTTCATATTTGGTTGACTACTGCTGCGTAACTAGCCACCACAAAATTTACTGGCTTCAAACAACAATTCTTTATCATTCACTCTTCTGTGCTTTGACTGGGTTCAGCCGGGCACTTTTTCCTTCCATGGGAGGTTGGCTGGGAGCTCCTACATAGCCTCCATGGAGACGGCACGAAGGCTGAGCTAAACCAGGACACTGGCAGAGCAGGCCGTGCATCTCTCCAAATAGTCACATGGTCTCTCCCTCTCTGTATGGCCTCTCCAGGAGAATAGCTGGATGGTTCAGGGCTCTCAAGGAGTGCAGGTTTCCAGGTCTTACATTTAGGCCCTAGTGACGACACAGCTTAATGTCTGCCACACTGAATTAGTTAAAATGAGTCACAGGGCCAGCCCAGATTCACTGTGGGATAGGACCTCACAGGGGCATGAATCCTGGGAGGGGTGGTTAATTGGGGACCATCACTGGAGACTGGTTACAACAACGGTGAGATAAAGATGCTGAGATATAGAAGGATGAACAGAGAGAAGAGCCTGGATAAAAGCACAAAGTATCTAAAGACACAAAAGCATGGGCTAAAGTGTATGGTTGGTAAAAAAGAGTCAGTGGACAATTGGTTTGTAAGTGAGGCAACAGTCAGGCTACTGGGGACCTTGTACGTTAGGCTCAGCAATTTGGACTTAGTTTTGTCCAGTAGTTCTCAAATCCGGCTGTGCCATAGAATCTCCTGGGGTCCAGGGAATGCCAGCTCCCCAAATACCATCAAAAAATAACCAGCTGATGAGACAGGGAGGACTCCATCTCAGCAGAGGTTTGGCAATGTCTCAGAGAGGGAAAGGCAAGGTTAGAGTTAGTGAGAACTGGAAGTTTGGTTTAAGGCAGGTCCCTCAATAGAGAGGGAGGGTTGTCTTGACTAGGACTGGGTAGAGATCACAACACAACAGTCTAAGGCAGGCAGCAAAAGCAAGACAAAGGAGTTGTGCTTTCCTTGAGGCATTGATGGATATTCTGAAAAGAATAATTAAGCCACTTGTCTAGGCAAGAATCGCCTGGAATAGTAAAATTATGCTAGTGAACAGATTGGAATACTAGGTTAACATGAAGAGTAAGCTCTGGGGAGTATAGGTAGTTTGTGTCTCAGAACTTTGTCAAAATACAGATTCTCAGAACTCATCTTCAAAAGTTCCTGTTCAGTGGAACCCAAGAACCTTTATGTTTAATAGGCTTCATTGGGAATCAATGCTATAAGCTGACGGGTAGCAGGGCGGACTGTCCCCAAATATGCTGCTTTGGTATATTGCTTATTTCAAGCTAAAGGCATTTGGAAAACAGCAAATGCAGGAAGAGGCTTTCTCTGAACTTCCCTTATCTGTCTAAAGAGAAATCTTCCAAAGGGAACTCAATTGTCATAAACCCCCCTCCCCAGGAGCTCATCATCCAGGGAAGATGTACTACTCAACACAGGAGAGGAGACCACAGGTCGACACCAGAACTAGATGAACTTTATCACAGTCACACCTCCCATCTGTCTTCTAAGGATCCATTCATCTTTCCTAAAAATCACTTGTTCTCCCTTAAGACGCCCTTGTGGCCACCTCTTCTTTTCCTATTAAAAGGATATTTAAGCCTAAATTCTAAAGCCAACCTCTCTGAGCTATTCATTTCCCCCTGGGTATCTCCCATGTATACATGAGGTAGACATATTATAAACCTGGTTTTCTCTTGTTAATCTGTCTTTTATTACAGGGGGTCTCAGTCAAGAACTCAGAAAGGTGGAGGGAAATTATTTTTCCTCCTCTACAAAGCCACGAAGCACTATAGGTTAAGATACAACAATGGTATAAACACAGGTTAATTCAATGACGCTGCTCAGGGTTTTTCTAGATTCTGTATCCACTGCCAGTTTTCCTCATCTCTTTGATGACTCTGGATCTTCTCCAAGCTAAGTTCTCCAAGCAGAGAATACGTGTATCCATCGCCAGGTGAGGCAGACCCAGGAAAAATCCACGAGGAAAAGTATCACAGGAAAGGCAGGGGTTGTGCAGGAAGCAAGGATTCCCAGGTGTCTTTGGAAGGAGGGGAGGAGTGGGGACTGGAAGTTTCTTTATCCTACAAGTCCCTTGGTCAGATGACTCTTGGGCGTCGATGGCAGAGTGAGGGTGGGTTTCCACACAGAGGCAATAAGAGTCACTTAGAAGTTTAACCCAGAATCCCCATCAACTTGAATTCAGGATGACTGAGTCCTTAAGACTGGAATTTAGGACCCCTGGGCTGCCCCTGACGTTGAACTATAAACACACCGGACTAAAAGTCCCCCAGACTTTTCAGCCTATCTCGCCCTTAATTGGCATAATCTTGGTTAAATCACCGTGTTCCTCTCCTCCCCCTCACATTCACAGATGTTTACAGAAAAGAAGTTCAAGGAGATTAAGTCACTCATCGAAGATCCCAGAGCCACTAAGTGCCACGCTCTATCCCAATTCCAGTTCTGCCAAACTCCAGCTAACTTCCCCCTCTACTTCTTTATCATTATTGCCTCTTTCCCTTTGACAAGCAGCATGATTTTTTTCAAGCAGCATGATTACTTGGTCCTTGTCCTGATTTGAAAAATACATACACAGATAATACTGCAGTTAACAATGTGATTCTACTGAAAGGAGTTTCTTCCTCTGTGTTGTTATTTAGGACCACTTTGCATCCTCATTCATCCATTCATTCATTCATGTATTCCCTCCTCAGATAAGCGTCTAGAAACAAGTAGGGTGTGGAATGAGACTGAAATCAAACAGGACTCTGGAGCTCTCCTGGGTACAAAAGCCCCTCAATGTCCCCTGTTTCTTGTTTGTAGGGAAAAAAAAAAAAAACAAGTTTTGAGTCTTCTAGACCTTCCCCAAGTTCCAAAGAGCAGGCTCAGCAGTTAATAGGCTAATATAGTCACAAGACTCCTAGTTCCTTCTGAAAGGCTATAGATAACAATCTGAGACACACCTCTCAGTTCTTCTACAGAAACTAAGATCCACCCACCCAGGTGGATGATACTGACCACCTGCTGACCACAAGCGTGTAGACCCCAGACTAGCTGGAACCAGAAGGTTGAGACTCCGGAGACATCGCCCTGTTACTTCACCACCAACCAATCAGAAGAAAGTCACACAACCTGAAGCCCTCATTCCAAATTCTGCCTTTAATTCTTCCCCCAAGACCATTGGGGAGTTCAGGTCTTTTGAGCAGCTCACTGCCCATTCTCCTTGTTTGGCATCCTGCAGTAAACCTTCCTGCGCTCCAAATTCCTCACTGATGTCGGGCACACAAACTTGGTTTCGACCATAAGACCCCTACATGCAGGGGCCAATATTTAGCCAGTAACCCCAGGAAGGCCACTTGCAGCTAGTGTCAGTTCTGACTGGCTTCACCGGTAACTTGCGGGGTGTTAAATATTTGGACTATTTTCTCTGCCTATCTGCCAGGGTAATTGCATGTGTGTCCCCTAGGACTCTCAACTGGAATTGGCACTGCCTCAGGCTGTGAAGCAGGGTGGGGCCTGGACTGAGCCTGGTTGTCAGGACACAGGGACTCAGATCTGGCCCTGCTACAGTCCTCGCGCACCACACGTTCCCTGGGAATCCATTTCTCCACAGTAAAATCAACATACGGCCTGGTACCACTTTCGCAAAAGAAAACAGTATGTGTCCATGAGCCTGGGTTCACACAAGGAGACGTGTCTGGAAGGATATATACTCCCCTGATCACAGTGGTTATTTGTGGGGAATAGAACTAGGTGAAGGAGGACCTTTTCACTTTATCTAATCTCTCAACTCTTCATTTTCCATAACAATCATTTGTTGTGATTTTTAAAAGTGAATAGCTAGAAAAGTCCTATTTGTTCCTGTTTTGCAGGAAGTCACACTTTTTATCCCTGGTCCCGCGGGGGGCCTTGACGTCTGACTCAAGGCTGTCCTGCCTGTGTGTTCCTTACACTGCCTCTGAACAACCGGGGGATGTGAGTGCTGAGCACCGTTTGACCCTCTTAGTCCCCGGGTCTCAGCCAGGGCTGCCCAGGGCTGGTAACAAAACACCGTCACGATTTTCCTTGCCCTCCTCTTGCTGGCATCTGATCCACGTCAGCAAAGGCTTAGCCACCATTCAACCAAAGCATGCTTACCTTCTCTTGTATCCACTGCCATAAAACATCCACAAACCTGCCCAAGGTCCTGGGAAAGAGCTATCACCCAACGTGATACATTTCCAGTTGCTTTGAATTTATGACTTGAGGCGTTTGTTCCTAAGTCACAAGCGCGGAACGTGGGAAAGCAGTGTGATTACTTGTCCCTGTCATAGGAAGATACATCGAGGGGGGGTGGGAAGCTTTACTGCTTTCCCAGAGAACGGGAATTTGCTTCTCTAGCAAATTCTCCATCCTAAACTACCTTAGGATAAATAAATGAAACTTTTTGATCAAAGAATTGCAAACATAGAGATCAGAGGGAACCACACGGTGGTAGAAAGAGCACTAGACTTTGGATTCAGACCAACTTGGGTGCGAATTCAGACCTTAAACAAGTCACTTAACCCATTTCACTGAATGAACACCCTATTTTGTGCCAGGCAAGTTGCTGGGCATCTCACATCCAATAGCTCAAGCCTGAAGAGCTTTGTATTGCTTTCATCATGTAACAGGGGAGGGAAGTGGGACTCAGAGAAGAAAGCCATGCTAGTGGGAGGGCTCAGCTGCTACGATGACGGAGCCCAGACTCCAATTCAGATCTTGAGATGTCAAGGCCAGTACCTATTCTTCCAGAAAGTACTGTCTCTCCCACACACGATGGGGAGAAAAGACCTCTGCTCCAACCACACCACTGCAAACAGGTGTAACCAGGAGTGATACCACAGGGTTCGGTGATCCCACATGCCCTTTCCAGGAGCCTTCTTTTCTTTTTTTTTTTTTTTTTTTTTTTTTTGCGGTATGCGGGCCTCTCACTGTTGCGGCCTCTCCCGTTGCGGAGCACAGGCTCTGGACGCGCAGGCTCAGCGGCCATGGCTCACGGGCCCAGCCACTCCGCGGCATGTGGACTCTCAACCACTGCGCCACCAGGGAAACCCCCAGGAGCCTTCTTGAACCCCAAAAGCCCTAGGAGAGACAAAAATCAAGAAGACCCTGACACTGAATAGGAAGAAGAAGCCCTGAGCCCAGATCAGTGGATGGAAACAGCTTTGGCATCAGATAAACCTGGATTCGAATGCTGCCTCCCCTGGGTGACCCTGGGTACTTTCCCTGACTTCTCTGGGCCTGTTTCCTAATGTGTAAAAAGAGACTGGTGAGATCTTAGAATGGGATTATAAAGCACTAGCTCAGGGTGTCATTTAGAGCAGCTGCTGATCGCAGGGGGACAGGGGCCCTAGAGAGCTCCAAGCAGATGGAAGAGGAGGAAAATTCTTGGGCCCTGGACTGTTTGTGAAGTGTGCTAAGCCCCCTTGAGAAGCTCTGTCTTGCCCGTATGTCAGGGCTGTGGATCACTGGCACAGCCATACTTGATTTTTTTTTTTTTTTTTTTTTTAGAGCTGCCCTGAACCTGCTCTAGTCCGGAAAGGGGCTCTTTTCTGTAATATCAGCTGAAGACCCACAAGGAAATCAGCCTGGAGTGAATGTGACCTCCTAGACACAGTGCCCACAGGTCAACTGGGGAAAGGCCCCGTTTTCCTGGGCTACTTCCTCACCGAGGCTGAACTTGACACTTGGAATAATAGGACCCTAACTGCGTCCAGTGGCCAAGAGAGAGGTGGAGAATGAAATACCAGGTACTCAACAGATGAGGTTGGATTTTCTTCTCAGAGATGAATTCAAGAGGGCCTTCGGACAATTCACCACTCTAATTTACCCTTCCCGGACCCAAAGCCTGGAATTAGTTTCACTCCCCTTGGTGCTTCTGATAGGAGGCCTGCCTGCTATTCTTTCCTCTGAAGACTTCAAGGAGAGGAACCTGGGAGGGGCTTGAGGTGGGCTGAGTCACTGCCTTGAGGCTTACTTAGCATCAGCTCCCAGGCTGAGAATTGCCCCTCTGCGACCCCAACCCTGGAGGAGCTAAGGCGCAGCAGGCTGCCCAGGAGAAGCTCTCCTCCAGCCATGGCCCTGTGCTTTGCGCCCTTGCTGGTCCTCCTCTTGGCCGGGTGCGGTGTGATGGGGGAACAGAGGCGCCGGGCTTCCAAGGCTGCAGGCAGACCCTGAATATGTCCGTGCTGGGGGCGCTGCCAGGAGGTGGCTGGGACAACCTGCACAACGTCCAGCTGGGGCTGGGGCTCAGGAGAGACTATTCGCTGTGCCTCACCACCGAGGACGGCGAGTACCTCATCCCAGACCGCGTGCAGGTGGTCCCGTGGTGGGAGAGTATAGTGGAGACCCTCACGGAGCTCATCGACCACCGGGTCAACTACACTGACACCTGGGCCACCTCCATCAACGCTGAGCTCTCCTTCCTCCCAGACCTCAATGGTAAGTTCTCCGTGGACTGCCAGAACGTCAGGAAGTACAGCCTGGAGTACCAGACGGTCACGACCAGGGTGCAGATCCACCACGGCATCTACTCTGTGAAGGCCCTGGAGAACCCCGATTTCCAGCCCGACTTTCTGCGACATCTGCTGACCCTCAGCGACCACCTGGAGAACAACCAGACCCGGGAGGCCGAATACCTGGCAGAGATGCTTGTGCTTAGGTACGGCACGCACGTTCTCACCGACGTGGAGGCCGGGGCTGCCTTGGTGCAGGAGTACCAGGTGAGGCGGGAGCTGGTGGACAGCGAAGCCCGAGACAAGATCAACATCACGTACGCCGCCTCGGCCTTGTTCTTCCACGCGGTCAACGCTGGCGACGGGGTTTCCTGCAGGTGCAGAGCCGGCTTCTCCAGAACCTCGGGCGGAACCCCGTGGCCTCCAAGATGCACAGCCACGGTGGCGTGCCCTTCTACCCGGGCATCACCCTACAGAAGTGGCAGGAGGGCATCGGCAACCGGCTGGCGGCCATCAGTAGGTCGGGCCCGCCCCTGCCGGTGCTGCTCCAGCTGGAGGCGCTGCCCGAGCTCCCAGAGGCCCGGGTGGCGGCCGCGCGTGCGCTGGGCCATCCACCGCTGCTACGCGGTCAACACGCATCCCCGATGCTTGAAGCTTGGGGCTCCCGTCTTCGACCCCCAGGCCGATGTGGATGATGGTTCTTGCGGAGGCCGCTGCCGCGCCAACTTCAGCTTCGGCGGTGTCTTCCAGGAATGCGAGGCCGTGTCCGGGTGGCATGCCGATCACCTCTGCCGGGCCTATCACATCCCGAACCCGCTCACCGGCAAAGCCTTTTGCCCGGCCAACTACACGGCCAGCGCCCTGAGCCAGGGGCTGAAGACGTGGAGCGAGGCCAGTCCTGAGTGCCGGCAGCACTGCCGAAGGTGCTGGCTCTTCTTCCGATGCTGCTCGACAGCGTGCGCCACCCATGAGCATCGGAATGCCGTGCGCCTGGCTGCCTCCTGGTGCGCGCCCTCGGGGGCCTCCCTGCCCACCACTGCGGGCCTCCTCTTTGGAGGCCTGTATAGCCCTGGCAACCCAAACCCGGTCACTGGGTCCCAGGCTTGCCCCTCCTACTTCTACCCACTGACACTCTTTGGCGACCTCAAGGTCTGTGTCAGTGGCGACTCAGAGCTGGGTACAGCCCAGGCAGTCCCCTTTGGGGGTTTCTTCAGCTGCCAGGCGGGCAACCCCTTGGCTGGCCTTGTGAAGGGCCAGAGCCCTGGGCTCATGAAGGAGGTGTTCTACCAGGACAGCCCCACGGATTTCCCCATGAAATGCCCAGCAGGGTACAGCCAACACCAGGCTTACCTCAGCCAAAGCCTCTACTGCCTCAGGGCTGGGGTCCTCTTGGACCAGCAGCAGACAGCTGTTCGGGTGCCCCCATTTATTCCCCGCCCCCCCCCCACCTTGCTCAACAGAAGCAGCGCCCACAGGCTCTCTGTCCTGGTTGACTCCAGTGGTCAGCGGGTCTGGGTGAGTCTGCAAGGCTCTGACCACCGGCAGCCGGCCAATATTAATGACCCATCCCTGTCAGCCAAGCCCTTGAGCCAGGCTGGCTTGGGACCCGGCGTTGGGGCCATTGTTGGCTCCCGGGTGGGTGCCACGGTGGCCTTGGTGGCTCTTGCTCTGGGGGTAAGCTGTGGCTTCAGGTTCTATAAGAAAGGGGGTTACAGGAGACTGCAGGAAGGCATCCTGACAGAGGAACAGAGGGCCTATGGGGCCACAGAAACCACTGAGAGCCCAGCTCGGTCTGAATGCATACAGAATGACAAGAATTCTGTCTCAGCTTTAACAAAACAGGACTGCTGCATCATTGCTAGTCAGAGCTCTAGCCCCTTCTGTTTCTTCTACTGCCTAGGTAAAAAGATGTAAGATACCAAATCATAGAACTGGCCCCACTTCCTGAAGGTACCAGGACTAAACTGTACTTCCTCAAGCCCGCCTCCAAATCACCTAGCCCAAGCTCAAGTCCTGTAGCAACCTCTCCCTAACGCCCTCTTTCTGAGAGGCACCCAATTCTCCTTGGTGTGATCCCATGTTGGGCACCTCCCTTGTTGCAAGAAGCCAATAAACCCAACTTTGTTCAAATACAGCTCTATTCCTGGTGTTCTTTGCTGGGGAGGTGGGCGAACAGGGGAGATAGAATCAGCATTGACCCCAGGACATATTACGTAGCTTTGAAGTTAGAATTTTTTTTTTTGTAACTGTTATAAAATTCATTCTGTCCATTTGTTTTCCCAGAATCATTGCCTTGAACCCAAAAAGTTTCCTCTTGGGCTTGGTTTAACTCAGAGGGTCTTTTTGTTTTTTGTTTTCCAAATAGGACCTGACCTACTTGTGGATGATGAAATGAATTAAGTTGTAATCAGCAAATTTTTTTTAATGACAGAAAACAGTACATTGCATGAAACAGCTATAATAATTATTTTGTGAAATAGGTTAATCACATAAAATTGCCCATATCCAATCTTTTTTTTTTTTTTTTTTTTTTTGGCCACGCCACGCAGCTTGCGGGATCTTAGTTCCCCAACCAGGGATTGAACCCAGGCCCTCAGCAGTGAAAGCGTGGAGTTGTAACCACTAACCACTGGACTGCCAGGGAATTTCCTCCAATCATTTCTGATTCATCAAAAAATGTCAGTTTTGTATGGTTTATATGGGATCACAGTTTTATATGGGATCACAATGTAAGATGTGATACAAACTATCAAGATATGATCACAGTCAAAACACTGGAAAGTCAAGGGAAAACTCTTCCACTCTTCCATTTCATTCTATGTTCCATGAAACTTAGCTTTGGAAAACTAGAGTCGTCACCCCCAATAGAAGAGTTTTCCCTTTGGAGATCCTGTTTCTCTCAAGTACACCAGAGTAGATTTTCATCCTTTAACCCAAGACTGGGACCACTTGGGACCAGTGTTCAGTTTTGCAACGTTCCTAGAACACAAGCCTCATCGCAGTTTAAGCCCAGAGTGTGGGTCAGTAGTTGTCACAAGGACAAACAGGGTGTCACATTAAACCCTAACCTTGGAACCACAGGGCATGCAGGACCTAGCCCAAATGGGCCCCTCGTGTGAATTTTAGAGCCAATTCCAAAGGTACGTGGAGAGACCCTAGGGAGCCAGCAAGTGTGGCCTCACAGGGTTGACAAGACCCCATTTCCATGACCTGAGTGACCTAAGTGAGTCATTTTTCTTCTTGGTGTTTCATCTACTCTGGCTACAAATTGGAATATATCAGGATATTGATGAGATAGTGCAAACTCTGAGTCCTGAGAGAAGAGGCAGTTGAAATCCAAATAACTCTAGATGTTTGAGATCATTTCTCCTACTGGTCTGATACGGGCACATTGGAGCCGACTGTGAGCTAAGAACTGACCGACTAGTGGCTCTCCTGAGCCTTCTCCAGACTTGTGGTCACTACCATTTGTAGAGACTTTTTCTGTTTTCCACAGAACTTAAGGTAGGTAAGTAGTTCTTATGCTATGGATGAGGAAATTGAGGCTCAGAGAGGTTGACTTGCCCACAGTCATGTGACAAATAATAAGAATGGCTAGTGCCTACTACAGATTTAGAATTCATTCTTTGCAAAGATTACTTCATTGCTGAGCACAGTAGTAAAGCTATGGGCTTGGTCTGGGTCAAATATGGGCCTCCGGAAATCCCTTGTGCCTCAGTTTGGTCCTCTATAAAATGGAGTTAGCATGTTAAATTCCTAGGTTACTTGAGAAGATTAAATGAGCTAATGGATGCAAAGCACCTTGGAACAGCCTGGCCTTTCTAAATTTGAAATTGATGACACTAACACTTTGGGATCTTATTTGCCACTGCTTTAAGATTGGGATACCAGAATCAAATCTGACAAACTGGGCTCAACTCCCAGCACAGCTGCTAACTAGCTCTGTGATTACGAGAAAATTGTCTCACCTCTCTGAGAACTAATCTCATCTATAAAGTGGGGATAACCATTAAGACTGATGTCGTAAACTGTTGCAAGGATTAAATGAGACAATGCAAAGAAATACCCCGGTACAATGCCTCACATCTGGCATGTCACAGTGAGCTATCACAGTGTGCGACTGGGTACACAAAGTTGTGTGATTGGGGCTCACAGCTGAGTGGGTAAGACACCCACAAAACATAAATTACCCATTGTAAAAATGTCATAGAGCTTCAAAGAAAGCATTATGGGAAAATGCACGAGGGTCGCAAATTCTAACTGGGAGGGTGCCGATGATGTTTCTGGCATGCGACGGGACTCTTGTCTCAGCCAGGCCCATTTTCAGATTTGCTCAGTTCTGCTGGCCCAGGAGGATCCTTTCAACAGAAACCGAATGCCCATTTCTGATGGTCTCGGTTCATTTCCTGGAATAGCCCTCCAGGCTCTAAAAACTGAGCTCTCCGACTGATATGAGCAAGATGGGGATCAGGGCATAATAAAAGATTTTGATGTGGACTAAAGAAGAAAAGGGGCAAAATGAACCATCCTATAAGTAGGGTGGCTATGTAAGTGATCATTGAAATCTGGAGCCTGTGGAGACCAAAAGTGTAGGACACGTCAATCGAAAGATACGTCGCTCCACTTTTATAGGTGACTGTTTGCCATTGGGCCCAGGCCCACTTTATCACCCTGATCTCCAGCTAGTCCCTCCCCATGATACACATTCCCTGTGCTGATTCTCACATCATGTCAATTCCTGGCTGATGAAATATATATAGTGCCACCAGGGAAGCCCCTGGCAGATGAAATCTTGCTCATCAATCAAGACTGGGTTCAAAGGTCACCTCCCGGAGAATACACAAGAATACATTTCTGTTCGCCCCCTCTCCCCCTACCCTCACATACTCCTTCAATTTCCCAGGAAGAATTTGTCTCTTACTCCTCCTAACCTCTTTAGCAGCATGTAACTACGAGCCTGTCACTTTGCATGAGTTCTCCTTCCAACCAGCTCATGAGCTCTTTGAGTGGGAGAAAAGGAAGGTGTTGTGTTCATTGCAGTTATTTCCAGAGCTCAGCATCAGGCAGAACACCTGGTAGCTGCTCTACAAGTCTGCTGAATGAAAGAAAACCAGAAGAGATCTTGGGAGGCCCCAGGTGATTAGACTCAGCTATCAAATCCTTTTGGTTTATCTGCCCTTCTGGGATTCTTAACTGTATTATTTCATGATTGAACCAGTTTTTTTGTTGTTTTTCGTCTTGAGGTTTTTTTGGTTTTTGGTTTTTTTGGCTGCACCGCACAGCTTATGGGATTTTAGTTCCCCTGGGATCGAACCCGAGCCCTCGGCAATGAGATCGCAGAGTTCTAACCACTGGACCGCCAGGGAATTCTCATGAATGAACCAGTTTTAAGCCTCATTTTGCCCAGCCTAAGTGCTTGAGTAAATACAAAGATAAATAAAACTCAGTTTTCACTGTCTCAAAATATTCTAGGCAAGTAGACAAAAAGTAAAAATAAAAAGGACGGGAAAGGGAGAGGTGGTGGCATGGGGTAACCGCCAAATCTCCAAGTTCCTTTCAGAGCTCTGAGTAACAGGGTGGACAACCTGCTGAATTTCCATCCCAGCTGATGATAAAATGGGGACTGATGGACAACTTGCTGTCACGGAGCTGCTCCTTGGATATCACACAATGTCCCCTCCTGGAACAGGCTTCTCTTGAGCAACTGGGTTGTTGCGATCTTACAGACACTGTAAGTCATATAAAACAAAGAGACCTTTCTCCTTATTTTGACTTCCAGAGAGCCTAGAGCCAAATTTTGGCCCCTTCTTCAACATTCTTGTTGCTAAACTCAACCTTAGTCCCGATTTTTCTGTACTTATATTCCCTCTTGATTAACTCATTTTTCAAAATTTTGTAAGATATGCGTTCACATAAAACATCGTGTATTATTTTTAAAAACTAAAGAAATGGATAACAGAACTGAGCAGTTGTGGAGGAAGATTCACGAGGGTGAACCTGGGAAACCTCTGAGCCCCAGCTTCCAAGCCCTCTCCTTATCCCAGTCGCAGTTTCACTACCTATAGCTTTAGCCTTGGTCCAAATCATCCCGTGGTGATTGTTCTCTGTACTTCATAGAGAGGGACTGTTATAGAGCAGATAGTCTCTGGTTATCTCAAGGAGTTCCTGAAAATTTGACAATGAAAACGAATTTTAAATTTAATTTTAAAACTATGGTGTTGTTTTTAAAACAGGTTGGAAGGGGACTTCCTAGGGGTCCGGTGGTTAAGACTCTGTGCTTCCACTGCAGGGGTCACGGGTTTGATCCCTGGTCAGGGAACTAAGATCCCGCATGCCGTGAGGCAGCCAATAAATAAATAAAATAAAACAGGTTGGAGGTGCAAATAAAAGTGGCTGTGTGTTTGTTGTAAAAAGAATGTTGCAGCATTGAAAGGCTGGGAATCACTAAGTTATAGGCAAAAAAATCAGCAAGGTTGGGGGCTCCAAAATCAGACTGGGGTTCAAGGAACCTCTGCTGAGCTTCATGGTTTGGAGAGTCCAGGATGGGGAGAGCTCAAGAGGTAAGGAAGAAAGAAGGGTTTTCTGTTCTTTCATTTAAATCATTCATTTACTCATTCTTAAGGGACTCCTAAGAAGGATGACCCTTCACTAAGTGGGGAAGATAAAAAACACTGGAGGAGAAAATATAGGGGAAAAAATCTCTGTGACTTGAGTTAGGCAAAGATTTTTAGATATGATACCAAAAGCACCATTCATAAAAGAACAAATTAATAAATTGGACTTTGAAGGAAACCAGAAAGTCATCCCAAAATATGCTCTTTGACATAAAAATGATTTTGAACTAAAGGCAATTAAGAAGCAGCAAATGCAGAAAAAGCTCCCCCTTTTCTGCCTAAAAGCAGGATTTAAATTCTATTTTTACTAAGACAGACTCCTATCAGCCCAGAGAAGGCACCAGAGGAACCTGCAAACAAACTTTACTCCATTAATTTTCCTCCCATATATTTATCTTCCCATAGTTCCCCCCCTCTTGGAAGCCCAAGCTTTCCTGTGTCGCGTCGTTTCTCTACAAATTTATTATTCTTGTTGACAGTGCTACATAAATTGGAATTCTAAGCTGCCATTTTGAGTTACTTCTGGTCCAGTTTTCTCCTGAGTGATGTACACTGTATGCTTTTTTAAAAAATTATTTATTTATTTAATTTATTTGGTTGTGCTGGGTCTTAGTTGCAGCAGGTGGGCTCCTTAGTTGTGGCATGCAAACTCTTAGTTGCGGCATGAGAACTCTTAGTTGCAGCGTGCGTGTGGGATCTAGTTCCCTGGTCGAACCCAGGCCCCCTGCATTGGGAGTGGGGAGTCTTAACCACTGTGCCAGCAGGGAAGTCCCCACTGCATACTTTAATAAACTGGTGTTTTTCCCTTTTTGTAAAGAGTCTCAGCTGAAAATCTAAGGTGGGTAGCGGTAAAGTTTTGCCTCCCTTGCAACTTCATCAAAGTTAAAAACTGGGCTGAGAGGAGAAGGACCCAAAGCTCTGAAGCATAAAATTCATACAGATCTGGGGTCAGCAAACATGGCCAAAGCCTGGGACCTGTTTTTGTAAATAAAGTTTTATTGGAACACAGCCACACTCATTTGTTTACGTGTTGTCTATAACAGTTTCCATGCTGCAGTGGCAGAGTTGAATAGTTGCAACAGAGACCTCATAACACAAAAGTATAAAATACTATCTGGTCCTTAAGAAATAGTTTGTTAACCCTTCATATAAAGCACGGACTGTCCAATGGATGCCAAGATGTACTGATCCCTTCAACACTACGGTAACTAATTGGGGACTGAGGTTGCCAGATTTACAGTCCTTATCATGGTCCACTTTCCTCCATCCTAGAGCACCCTTCTCCTAGAACCCAGGTCCTCTCCAAGTTAGCAACATTATCATTTCTGTCAAAAAGGTTGGGAAACATCAATATAAACAGTGATCATTCTTCTACTACACACCACCTTCCATTCCCTTCGTCATTATATCTACCTGCCTCCCTCCTCTCATTCAGGTAACCTTTGATGACCATTTACATTATGCCAGGGAAAACACAGCCCCTGGCTTCAAGGAGCCCACACTCCAGCATTAGAGAGACATAGACATAAATAACCAATATGCAGGGTACTAAGTCGTATAATAGCTATGTGAAGAAAAAATGTGACTTGTATATTCAAATACCTCAATTTGAATCCCAGCTCTGCCAATTCCCAGCTCTGCAACTTTGGGTGAGTCACTTAACCTTTCTGAACTTCAGTTCTCTTATCTGTAAAGTAGAAATGATTATAACCTTGAGCGTGATGGGCTGTTGTGAGGATGAAGTGAGCTGCTGTGTGCAGAGCGCCTAGTTCAGTGTCAGAGCTCAATATTATTATTATCAGCAGCAGTGGTCGTCATAGTAATCAGTAGTAGAAGCAACGGTGATAGTAGATGGTGTACCAGGTGCAAGTCGCAGCAAAGACGAGAGGGCAGTGATACGGGTGTATAGATCAGGGATGTTTTCACAAAGAAAGTGATATGTGATCTGGATCCTGAAGCAAGAACAGGAGTTAGTCATGTGGAAAGGGAGGTAGGGGCAAAGATAGAATAAAATGAATAAAATGAAACACTTTAGAGATGCAAATTTTCCCAAGACAGGAGATGTAGAATGGGGTGATTTCCTGATATGCCTTAAGTCTAGTAAAGCTGTAGTGACCATCAGAATCAGATCTGCACTTGGATTTGGACAAGAGAACACTTTCAGTTCCCATTACGACTAAGGCAAAAGAACTGACCTGACCTTTGGTGATTTTTAGTTTTCCTTTCCTTCCTTCTTGTCAAGGTTTCTTTTATGCTGACTTTAAGAGGGTCATAGATCTAAGACCTTGAATGTTTCCTCACTGCCTATAGAATGAATCAAGATTCTTGGTTCAAGACCCTTATTGTTGAGTCCCAACATTCCCAACCAGCTTCAGTCTCAGTCACTCACCTCCCAGCCCCTTCCTCCACGCTACCTGTGCTCCACATTCAACTCAACATGTGTGAAAACCAGGCTTGCAAACTCCCGTTACCCCTAATATCTGTTCCGCCTTCTGTGTGTCCTGCCTAATTTATTCACTCTCCTCCTAGTTGGGAGGGGGTGTTTTGGGGATCCTCCCTCTTTCTAGGACTCACTATCCTTCTCCCCATCTTCCCATTCCAAACCTCTGTCATGATCTTCAGAGATTTTCTCTTTCGTCCACTCCCACTGTCAGTTTTAATTCAGGTTTTCCATCATCTAGATAATATTTTGCTTCTAGTCTCGCCCCCATAAACCTATCTGTGCATAGTGGCTTGAGCGCTCATTTTAAAAATGTCAACCCTAACATGTCACTTTACAGCTTAAAAATTGTCAATGGTTTCCCTTTGCAGTGTTGATCCCCTTTAGGCAAAGACCTCCAGGACAATACCTATAGTCAGACAAAGTTGAATTTATTGGCTGGTTGCAATGGGCACCTCAAAAAAGAAGGGCTAGGAGGGATTTGAAGCTATAAGCTTTGGAGTTGGGTTAGTTAGTTTTGGGAAGGATTCAATGAGGCATAGTTTTATTCTGGAGTTGGATGCTGTCAGAAAGCAGGGCCAGTTCTATGATTGGTGTCTTGGTCATTTTTATCTAGGAGGAGCTGTTCTTTGTTATCTACGTGGAAATACTCTTCACACATTGACTTCTGTCAGAGTTGGCTGTAAACCTGTTGCCTGTGTTGAGCAGTTAGAAGAAAATCCAGTTCCCTTTCCTCACATAATCTTATTAGTAGTGAGGGAGAAAAAAGGTAGTCTCTGATGTCCAGAATTGAAATGACGATCACAGCTGGTCTGCCATAGTGTTAGAAGTCAGCCTGGGGCTCACAGCCAGTGATCCTAAACACGTTAAACAACCCCATAGAATAGCGACCTCACACAGCTCCCTGAGACCATGATAAATGCAGCAAAACAAGGTCACTTTATAGTTTTATCTAATCACACACAAAAGCAAGCTCACTGGGCCACCGACAAAATACCCAGTCATGGACTAAAGCAAATTCCTTAGGCCCTCCCCCCCAAATCACCCAGCCAAAGACTAAATCCTATATAAGTTCTTTCTAGAACTCTCTTGCTGAGAGAGTCTCCCACGGTGTGCATGCTTCCTCACTGCAACAGGTGATAAACCCACCTGTTTAATTACAGGTGTGTTTCTCCTGGTCTTTGGCTGAGGGCCTTGGCACAGGCATGGTTCCCCTGCTCACTTGGTTTCAGCCATGTTAGCCTTCTTTCAGGCAAATGTGGCTTTGAGGACAGAAAGCTCATTCCTGCCTCAGGGTTTGCACTTAAACGTTCTCTGGGACTTCCCTGGTGGCGCAGTGGTTACGAATCCGCCTGCCACTGCAGGGGAAACAGGTTCAAGCCCCAGTCCAGGAAGATCTCGCACACTGTGGAGCAACTAAGCCCATGCGCCACAACTACTGACCTGCGTTCCAGAGCCTGTGAGCCACAACTACTGAGCCCGTGCGCCACGACTACTGAAGCCCGTGCACCCAGAGCCTGTGCTCCGCAACAAGAGAAGCCACCGCAATGAGAAGCCTGTGCACTGCAACAAAGAGTAGCCCCCGCTCACTGCAACTAGAGGAAGCCCACACGCAGCAATGAAGACCCAGCCCAGCCAAAAATAAATAAATTAAAAACAAAAAACAGTTCCCTGTGATTGAAATACCTTCAGGTCTACTGGTGCCTGCCTCCTTGTCATCATTCAGATCTCAGCAGGAAATAACCACTTGAGAAAGGCCTTCATGGCTCCTACTCTCAGTAATTCTGTATCACCTTTTCAAGTTCCTATATCATTTTTAACACTTGGTTATATTATTGTGTGTTCCTGTCTTCCCCCACCAAAATGCAGATTCTAAGAGATCAGGGACTGTGTCGTGTTCACCTCTATCTCCTAGTGCTTCTAACATTTCCACAAATAGCTGAAACATATCTTACCTTGAGCAAAAGAGCATCTTCTTAATGGGTCTCTCTGCTTCCAGCAGCTTTCACCTCTAATACAGCTCTGACTTAGCTGTCTGAATTCCTTTTCTGAAACAAAGGGTAGATGCTAGCATTATCCCTCTTCAAAAACCTTTCATAGATTCTTTCTTCAAGGCATCATCCCCTCACTCCTTGCACCTCATCTTCCACTGGGGCTCTTGGGGGAACATTCTGGAACATGCCACATGCCTTCCAGCAGCCAAATCTTGACAAGTGCTTCTGCTTCTACCTGAGATGTTCTCGCCCATCCCTCACCCCACCCCTTATTTTTTCCTGAGGGCAAAATCCTAGTCATTTTTCAAAGCTTAGCTCCCAAAGTGCCTCTTTTTTTGGGGGGGGGGGCGGGTACGTGGGCCTCTCACTGTTGCGGCCTCTCCCGTTGCGGAGCACAGGCTCCGGATGCGCAGGCTCAGCGACCATGGCTCACGGGCCCAGCCGCTCCGCGGCATGTGGGATCTTCCCGGACCGGGGCACGAACCCGTGTCCCCTGCATCGGCAGGCGGACTCTCAACCACTGCGCCACCAGGGAAGCCCCCAAAGTGCCTCTTTTGAGAGACCTCCTCCAATCCTTCCTTCCTCTGGGCTCCCCCAGCCCCTGGTTAGACTCTGGTATGACTAACCACACCCCAATTTCTGTCACAGTTGAGTGTGTACCTGTTGTCTTTCTCAGGAGACCATGAATGTTTCCAGGGCAGGGAAGCATCAGCTCTCTCTGTGCCCCTGTTTCTTCAGTTGTAACATAAAAATCTTTGTACTTACCTCATTGGGTTCTTGTGGGGAGTAAGTGAATGAATGCACATACAGCGATTAGATCGATGAATGGCTGAGTAAACACCATATAAATGTCTGCTAATATCATTAATGTTCATTCCCGTATTCTTAGTGCTGGTCCAAAGTAGGTGTCATTATGCATTGTTCTTGAATTTGGTTGGAGTCTGGTAGAATGCTTCTGAGAGATTTAGAGCTTTATTGCTTGGAACCAGGTTGGGAACTTTTATTGGTCTATTTAAGTTATTTATGTAACTCCCAACCCTCCTTCCACCCCAAGCTTTGGGGATAGGAACTAGGGATTACTAAGTAAGAAAAGAGAAAATAGTCCTAAACCTTTCCTAGTGGTGTCGCCTAACGGTTGGTCTGACCTAAAGATAAGAAACCTGCCTCAGAAATTTATTTTTAAAAAATTTCCCTGGGCCCTTTGTTCAAATGCTACTCACCTGGAAGAAAGAACATATTTAACCATTACCTCAGAATGTATCCCATTTTCCCCATAATATTAGGGGAGGGATGGGATATGGGACCACCAAATTATAGTAGAGATGGGGTCTGGGGAGGCAAAAGAAGTCTGGGTTATGAGCTGCTGTTCCCAGAGCTTCCAAAGGCTTGTTAGAAGGAACGGTGCCAGAGAGCACTGGATGTAGGAGAGTGAAAGGATGCAAACAAAGAGAACTGAGGCTTCCTAAGATGATACTGGTCTAATGGAGAAGCAGGGAGGCCCAGTGGGGAATGCGCTGGACCAAATTTTACTTCTAATTCTACTTTGCAGCCGGGACACCAGGGCACCTCTCTGGCTTCCTTGTGCAATGTGTTTAATGGTGAGATTGAACTAAATGAAGTTTGAGTTCCTTCTTGTGTTGAGGAGGGTACTGGCCAATGGCGGGGTGACTCCGAGTCTGAATGCATGCTTTAACACATCCTGGGCGGTGCCTTGGCTTGCGTGTTTCCTTGGTTCTTTACAGAGCCTGCCAGGCTTCTCCAGAACTTGTCTGATGCTTGTGAAAACCATCTTAGTGGATGTAGTGAACAGCCTGGTCTCACCTCTCCAGAGAGGTGGATGATTCCTGGAGGCTGTGCGTGAAACTGGGTCGGCCTCTAATGGCCAAAGGCCCATGGGCACAACAAACAGGGTGAAGTCTAGGCTGTGACCAGATGGATCCTGGGAAGCAACTGGCATTTCTAAGATAGTCTCTCCTCAGTCGAAAGTCTTCTGTTAATCCAAGCTATTTGAGGTATTAAGTATACTTGATGTTTGTATGTCATTTACAAGTATTTTCAGATTCTCAGATTTGTCTAAACCATGTAACAACCTGTGAAGTCATTTCCATTTCATAAATGAGGGAGCTCAGAAAAAGTGACTTGCCCCAAAGTTTGGAAACATAATAGGGTTTGTGACAGAGAGTGCTTTTGTACATGTCTGTAGCTGGCTTTATCCAAGAGAAGTGAATTACAGAGATGGAGGATGGATTTCAGTCTAAGATGATCTCGATTGCTAGCTGTACCGTGGCAGCTGGCTATAGTGGAATGAGCCTTGGAGCCAGAACTCTCCAAATCTGTCATATACTAGAGGAGGGACCGTGGACAAGTTAACACTCATTCTCATTTCCCTTGTTTGTGAAAGAGGAGCAAATGACATAAGACAGGGTAGAGCTGTCTGACATAGTAAGTAAATGCAGTATTCCTTTCATACGAGTTTGAACATGTGGATAAAAATACTCTTAGCCATGCTTTATATTTTCTCCTGTGTATTTTCCTCAACTTAGTTTCTGCCTTCAAACTGACTAGAAACAGGCTAGTAAGGATCCTTCTGTTTCAAAGGCTTGATTAGGGTTCAAATACTCGAAATTAAACCATATAGAAGGAAATATTTCTCGTCTACAGGCTAGCTGATAAATGTAGGGGAATCTACGTTTTTGAGGCTGACTGGCCTTGGGAGTTGATGCCCGCGGCCTGGCATCATAGAGATTTCCCTAGCACGCTTGAGTGAGGCTGGCCCTGGCTGGGAGGATTACATTTCATCCAGTGTTGAAATCACTTGAAATTCCCCTTATTCATCCAGATACAGAAATAAAAGGAGCAACTCGTGGTCTTGCTGAGGCAAAATCTTTATTGTTAGCCATTACTGAATCCTTTATTCTTGCATCTATCTGCCAAAAACAGACCGATCAAAGTAATCTATTATATAAAGGATCACATGCACATGGATTTTCTTATCTCACACCCCACAATTTCATCAAAAGATCAAATTATATTTTTACTCCATCTTTATCTGTAGACCTTAGAGCTCTATAGAAGCTTTTGAATGAAACAATGACATTTTTATCATTTTCACTTTTTAAATGTACCAACATTCAGAAGGTTCATTCTTGGGTCTGATGCTTAAAGCTGAGGTAGGATGAGGCAGGAGGACAAACCACCCTTTTCAAACGCCCTGGCCTAAACATTGTTGGTAACACACACACACACACACACACTCACACACAGATAAATCAATTCAAAGTGATATCCAAAAACTTTTTCTTTTTTCCTTTTCCTCTTCCCCAATCCCTTTCTCATTCTGCTGGAGGCCCCTCTGCGTCCTGCATTTCTATTTTACTCAATAGGAGAAGTTGCTCAGCTACTTCATGAAGAGTTGAGGATTCAAAAACAGAAGTCATTCTAAACAATTTGTCAGGTATGTCTCCCACAAATATTTACTTGTCCTCTCCCTCTCTGACCAGCGGTCACAACAGTGAGTCATCCATTGGGCTTTAATCCACAGCAGCACGAAATAACAGCAACTCCAGGACTATGACCTGACACTTTCCATTTTTATTAAAATTCTCACTTCCCTCAGAACCTGATTGTCTCAAAGTCAATTTTATTCCATGCTTCATGCTTGGACTTTCAGTTTGTGCTAATTTGCAAGTCTTTCCCAAATTATCCTCGTAAATCAATGCACGAAGTATTTATCAACTCTCATACATACAATTCCTTGACAGATTCAGGAGAACTGAATCTCTCCCCATAGAGAGGACTTTTCTGGGGGGAGTGGGATAGAAGGAATCCCCTTTATGAAATAAGAGTTAGGGGATGGGAACTAAATTTATGCCTTTTAAGACCTTATTAATATAGAGAGTTATATGTATATGGCCTATTGTCAGTCCCTTATTCAGTTTGCTTCATCCATTTTAGAGGAGCATGATGCAAAGTCTACAAACTCAGAGCCACACGTTTATGTCTTTGTTATTATGGCTAAGATCCCACATGTCGCAGAGCAACTGAGCCCGTGCGCCACAACCACTGAATCCCGCGCACCTAGAGCCCGTGCTCCGTGACAAGAGAAGCCACCGCAATGAGAAGCCCGCGCACCGCAACGAAGACATAACACAGCCAAAAATAAAATAAATATAATAAATTTATTTAAAAAAAAAGAAATTTGAGTCACGCCTTTCTTCATTAAATAAAAAAGCCTAAAAGTACTATACAGATAAATCTAAGCGCTTCACATTAATAAGTATTTTACCAATCAAAATACTGCTCTTAGCACAAGTAACAATTCAAACAAGGAAAAGCTCGAATGAAATAAGCCTCTATGCATTCACTGCAAAATTTTATACCATTACCAAAACTACAAACAAAACAAAATGATAAACTTCTAGTGGTAGTGGACCCAAATGTTTATTATTGCCTCATTTTCTTCTAACCAGGCAACTCTTCTCTATTTCTCCCCTCATGACTTTTCTCTTTGTTTGGTACTCAGCCAACCTCTGAGACACAACTGAACTCCTCCCTCCTCCAGGAAGCGATTTCTGGCCCTCACTGATCTCCTTCAACTCCACACCGCTTAAACCCATCCTACGATTCAGGTCTACCAATAGTATTGATCTCCTGTATGCCTACAACCGTTTCCACAGATGCCTCCTGGGGAGCAGGGCCGGACCTCCCCTGTATTGCCACCGTGCCTTACCCAGTGCCCTCTCAGAATATTGACTTCATGGAGTTTTGGACATAAACCCATGTAGGAAAGGACACAAGCTATGGCAGCTAGCCCCCTCTGACTCATGGTCCTTTTAAGAATATAGAAGCCTCAAATACGTGAACCAAATTGATTTGGGCCCCCCACCCAAGACCTTGAGTTTGAATTGATTGGTAGCATGAAATAAATGATACACCTGAGAACTTCTGGATTCCCATTTGCACCGTGAGTTCATAGGCCTGACTGTAAATGACCTTTTACATTAATGCCCACATTTACTAGTTGGTGCTTTTCATACCGTTTCTCTCAAGAACATTAAATGCAGAACTGTGCCCTTTGTTCTGAAGTATGGAGACTTTGCTCTGTATTGTTTCAGAATCACTGGCATTCCCACTGGGAACAGAGTGGGCCTCATCCTCTGCTCATGACTAAGTCCAGAGACTCTGTCTGGTGAAGGAGTTCTGTGACTTTTTAACCTGAGTGGTGTTCTACCCATTGCCCGTGAATGCCCGGGTTACAGTGCCTGTATCACTGCACTGCTGATTACAATAAATGTGAGGCAACCTGGTAAGCTGTCCCCAACCCCAAACTCAAGAACATTAGCGGATACTTGAAAGCAAGCTGTATGACTGCACACTCCCAGCTTCCAAAGTTCAAAAGTCTGGTGGACTAATCTTAAGATCTCCACTGCTCTCTTCTTTGCCAAATATGGGCAACAAATACTGCCTTTAACACTATCAGGACACAGTTGGGGGTTGCTTTTTCAGTGCTGGGGATAGATTACATGGATACATTTTCCAACCCTCTGCAGCAAAGAGGTGCAGTGATAGAGGTTCATAATCAGGCCCTTAAAGTGAAGGGCACTAGGCTTTGGAATGAGAAAGATCTGGGTTCAAACTCAGGGTGCCATTTGCTAGATGGGTAACCTTGAACGAGTTATACATTTCTGTGAGCCTGTTTTCTCATCTGCCAAATGGAAATAACACTACCTCCCTCAGCAGGGTTGTGAAAATTATGATATACATAAAACTCCTGACATATTGCTTCAATATAGTAGATACTCAATAAATGTTAGTTACTGTTTTTATTATCCAAGAGTTTGAATTGACTAGAGTCCATGATTTTTAATTCACTATTTCAGTCTTCTCAGAAGTCATCCAGGACTAAAGTTAAAAGTATATGGGAGGCTGTTAAATGCCTGTAAAGGTTTAGTGGGTAGGAAAGATCACAGCACTGAGGTGGAAGGATGTTGTCCCTGCCCCCACTCCCTTATGGCCCCAACACACACACACACACACACACACACACACACACTCACTCACACATCCCTCCGCCCCAGACTAAACCTGTATGCCCTTTTGTCCATGTCTCCAACCCTAGCTGATGAAAATGCCTGTGGTTTTAAAGGTTTTCAAAACTAAGAATGGGAAAGTGAGGCCTCAGAAAACTATGCATATTCCACTAGAGGAGAAAGCAAGTAAGAGAGAAAGAGGGGTGACGCTACATTTTCTTGTCCTTAGCAGTATAATGGCTCCCACGTCCTGGGATCCCAGTTTGACAAGATGAAATGACTCGAAGGTCATGGACGGACCTCACTGTCCACTGTGAAAGCTCTTGCAGCACCTTTAGGCCCCAGAGCTTCTTCTCAAAGAGACCACCATCTCCAACAATAAGGGGCACCCCATCAGCCTCACTGGAAGGGATCTTGTGTTCCAGGAGCACCATTAATTCTTCCAGCTGGTAAGCAAAGGCAGCGACTTGGAGGAGAATGGTATGTATTGCTTGATGGAAGTCATCTTCAGCTGGAGTAAAATGCACCCGTTGGTCTTCTAACATTCTGGCCAACATAACATGGAAGGTACGGTAAGCCTGGAGGTTCTCTTGGAGTCGCTCTGCCTCACTGAGCTCGCTCCACCGATCAGTGCTTGCCACTGGCACACCACGCACAGAGTCCAGGTTTACGTTCTCGTTCAGACCTTGGTGCTTCACCTGGTCAAGGATACAGAAAAACTTCACATCTGTAATCACTCCACCAGTCTCACTTAATCTCTAAATCTCATATAAAATCTTATTCACTTCCCTGGTCAAGGATCCAAATTGTAAAGAAAATAGAGAGTCTAGATGAGGAACTCTTCATTTGGGAACCTTGACTGACTTTAGGAAGAAGCTATCCTCCCAGAAATTATCCATACTGCTTTGACTACCTGTTCATTTCTCTTGGGAGAATGTGCAGCTTTCACTAGGTTCCAAAGGTTGAAAACCACCCACTGACTGGTCTAGAATAATTTTTCCTTCCCACTTGACACTCCCTCCTGGCAACTGGAGTATTATAATCATACTGGAGTTTAAGTATTTTAAACATACCTGAAGACGCTGGCCACACCTAAGCTCTAAAATATAGGCATCGTAGAATTTTTCTAACAGCCTCTCCATTGCTCACTGTCAATGGTGAGGACAATCGTTTATTAGAGGAGTCAATGGCAATTATTTTTTTAAAAATTGGTATTTCAAAGAATCTGATTTCTGACTGCTGGAGTTTTATGAAGATAAACCAATTCTCAGAGAACCTAAATTCAGAACTCTCCACGGGGGCCTGGAGTGTTTCCACAGCAGGCCTTAGATGAAGACCGAGGGGGATCTTCCTCTATCAGAAAACCTGAGCTCCATGGTTAGCTCCCTAAGAATCGGACACTTCCCCAGGTCCCCAGTGATTCTTCTATGAGACTTTTTTGATAGTGTAGGTGACCTTTCTATTTAGATGCAGGAACACTTTTGATTGTACAGGGTGGCTAATAATGTAATAGGAGAAACTGGTTGGTTTATACTGTTCTTCTCCCAATCCTATAAACCTAACTCCATCTTTTGTTTCTAAGCTCAAAAGATCAGAACAATGTACATGAAGAACCCAAGCTTAGAGGCCTCATGGTTCATCTATTCTGGCAGAATTCAGACAGGTAATGAAATTAGGAACAGCCTCCAGGACATAAAGCCAATTCTACATAGAACCCCATGTATATTTTCTTATTCAAGGAACAACATGTCTCCTGAATAGCCTAGAGAAAGTAAGGTCGTATGACTTTCCTTAAGGGAAGGGGCCATGTCAAATGACAGGTGCCCAATATATAAATGACTATATTAGGGCTTTTGTAACTGATAACGGGGCTGGAACATGATGGTAAAGGGCTGGATCAGAAGAGATGAAGTGAAAATAGACGACAGCAAAATAGGCAACTTACATAAGATTCCATAAGAGCAGTCAGGTCTGAACGGATCTTCCTTGCTAGCCAGACAGAGCGGCTACAGAGGTCCCGGCGGCGAGGGGTCAGCGGTGAATGCTCTGTGAAAGCCATCCCCTAACTCAACTGTCCCGGGAAACAAGTGAGCTGGGTTTGTTTCTGTCTATACCGGTCCAAATAAGAAATGTGACTCTCGGGCTAAATCCACTGGGCATTTCCCTACTAATGGAATTCAGCCCCCCCCCCCCCCGCCTGACTCAGAGGTGGCAGCAAATTCCTGGCTGTGGATTTCTGTGCCTGTGGAATCAAAGGCCCCTTTTCACTCAGCTTTCTGTCCTGCAGCGTCTGCCTCCAACTCTCTCCTCCACTCAGGGCCTAGTGTACTTGTTTTCATGTCATTGTTTTGCTTTTGCACTTGACAAGGTCATTATCACACTGATCCTCATGACACCCCTGCCTGATGGAATCTATTTATACACACTTATAATCAGTTCATTTTACTATCACCCTCTCTGTGCTCCCCATGTCCTTTTCTTTCTTGGCCTGGTACATTATTCAATAATATTAAGTTATTATTATTGATATAGCTGCCATTCATTAAGCATCTACCCCAGGCCAGACACTGCTAACAGCTTTAAAGCCTTTATTTGATCTTTAGAATAATTCTACAAGATAGTTTCCTCATTTTACATAAGAAATGGAGGCTTAAAGAAATTAAATAATGTGCACAGAATCTAATAACTAGGTTCAAAATTTAAATATAGGTCTTCGATTCTATAACTGTTCCTCCCACTGAATTTCCAATATCATTCTCTAGGTAGTTCATATTTCGTTCCAAGACACAAAGTTTACATGAAATAGATCCTGTAAAACTACAGCGTTTTTTCATTCCCATCCTTTTGCTGAGTATTTAAATGTACACTTGATTAAAAATCAGTTAAGGAAGCATCTGTAATCTCAATCATGGTGCCTTCCTTGTAGCTATAGGATGAGGAAGGTACTGTTTTAGGCCTGTTCTCTTCCAAAGGACAGGAAACACCCAACCCTGACTTGGTAACATTTCTGAGGCAGTCTCACTTAAGTGACAACACGCTTTTCTTTTTCTTCCTTATCCCAGTCATACCACATTGCTTCTTAACAAAACAAGAGGATGAGCTGGACTGTGAAACGCAGGCAGAGTCTAAGAGCACTTGGAGACTTGTTCTACTACATTTAACTCTGTAGGTTAGAGGATGACGCCAATTGGGTAAGAGCGACACGTTTCATCCCCAAATGAATCAGTTTTCACTATTTTGTATCATGGACATTACCTCTAAATTGAAACACATGCCTTCTCGGGGGGAAATTTCCATACATAAACAATAATCGAGGGGGCTTCCCTGGTGGCACAGTGGTTGGGAGTCCGCCTGCTGATGCAGGGGACACGGGTTCGTGCCCCGGTCCGGGAAGATCCCAAGTGCCGCGGAGCGGCTGAGCCCGTGAGCCATGGCCGCTGAGCCTGCGCATCCAGAGCCTGTGCACCGCAACGGGAGAGGCCAACAACGGTGAGAGGCCCGCGTACCGTAAAAAAAAAAGCAATCATCGAGGGACATAGGGGAGAAAGAAATGAGGCTGGGGTGGCTGTCACAGTAGGCTTTTTAAGAAGGCAGGAGGATTCTACTTTTTTTTGTTTTTTAAACTTTGTATGGACATTGAGTTTTGTGAAGAAGCACTGATATTAAATGCTATCAGGGTTTTGTCATTATCAGAGCAAAATTAACCCCACAGCTTCTTTAACGTTCTCTTTACTAAAGAATCCACCTTTCCTAAGCTTGAAACATGGAAAGGATTTCCAACTTTGTCAAATGATCATAGGATCATATGGCATCTCAGCATTAGAAATCAAGAACTGAACTAAGTCAGAAGTTAACTACCTGATTCTCAACAAGAGCAAACAACAGTATCCGCCACAAAACCTGCTCTGAGGGCACTTGTTTTTCTTATTTGGCAGCATCACTTATTTCACCCCAGGATAACTGCAACTCAGTACAACCAAGGAAGACCAGTTGCTTCCATGAAGACAACTTTTATTTTTCTTCTTTACATATTTATTTTGGATATGCCTTACCTAGATTAAGAGAAAACAAGGATTTGAAAAGCAGAGTATCCCTTTTATTATAATTTCTTTTTACATAACCTTTTCAACCTAGATTCAGGTAACTACCTGTCTCTCCCACCAAAGGAGAAGGGTCCTGCATATTACAACAGGCAAAAAAGGCTTCTAGGAAATAAAATATTTTAAACTGATTCATTACAATTTTTCAGTTTTCTTGAGTAGACTGGAAAGTGGGAAAAAGACAGGAGGGAAAAATGGTGCTTCAAACAGCCAGACTGTAATAACCTTAGCTAGGTTTAGTACACTCTTTATAGTTTTTTCTCCAAACAGGTTCTAAGGAAGTTCAAGTGCTCTATGTGAATGCTTTTCCATACCTCAGTGTATCTATTTTTACTCCCAGTAATCTTGGCCAGTGTTTATCTAAATTCTCTGAAGCATATTAAGTCTCAATTTTACAAAATAACCCTGGGCAACCACAAACAAGGGGAAAGATGTATTTCTACAAGATGTATTTCTATATCTTGTAGAAATAATATTTGTATTAAGTACATTTTCAGAATTTAGAATTGCTAATTCAAGATGGAGAATATGCTGTGGGAAGAGTTATTAAAAAGGTAGCAGAATTTGATTAACAGTAGGAAATGTTGGGGTTCCCTGGTGGCGCAGTGGTTGAGAGTCCGCCTGCCGATGCAGGGGACACGGGTTCGTGCCCCGGTCCAGGAGGATCCCGCTTGCCGCGGAGCGGCTGGGCCCGTGAGCCATGGCCGCCGAGCCTGCGCGTCCGGAGCCTGTGCTCCGCAACGGGAGAGGCCACAACAGTGAGAGGGCTGCGTATCGCAAAAAAAAAAAAAAAAAAAAGAGTAGGAAATGTAGAATTTTAAGATTAAGAGTTCCTTAGAAGGACAATGAAGTAAACGTACGAGGAGCAGAATGGAAAAGGGAAAAGAATCTAGTATAAGATAGTTTACTTTAACCAACTCTTTACTTTGCTAGCACCCCTTTTCTCAAAAGGAAAAAATCTTAAGTCTGTGAAAAATATTTTAAAATGTATCGCAAACTGCTGTAATAATTTATTGAAGCAAATTATAGGCAAATGAAGATGAGTAAAAAACGGAGAAAGTTTCTGAGAACTAACTAGCTGCTTTTGGTGGGGAGGAGTGTGATACAGGGAAGAATATATTTTCCCTCTATCTCATAAAGTTTTTTTTTTTTTTAAATGCAGTTTGCTTTTGTGTAGGTGGCTAAAACATCTGATGGCTAACAACTGCAAATGTAATTTATGGAGACAAAGGATAAGATAAATGTGACGAAGACAAAAAGTAAAGTGGGGTATAGATGCTAGCTAGTGAAACAGTACAAAATGGACTTAATACGGGAGTGGAACAACTTTGTTTTAGATCCATCCAGTCAATCTTATAATATTTTCAAATTTACTCAACATACCAAAGTCATCTCCAAATCCTTACTGTGGGCAGGAAAGCATACTCTATATCCCTTCTAACCTTATTCCATTTTCTACCCTCACACTGAAGGGGATGGCAAATCTGCAACACTGAAAAGAAACAACAGTACATTTAAGACTGCTCACTGGAGGTGTTTCACTCCCTATTCCCTGGCATCCCAACCACTGACACTAGGTGGGTGTAAAGTAAGCCTCTTTCAGAGATGACGTTTTGTTACCCTTCTTTTTAGGGAAAAAAAAAAAATCAAGAGAGAAAACTGATAAACTTTGTAGTTTTAGTGTTTATGAAAAACAAGCTGTTCCTTATTTTGTTCTCAGCAAAACTTCATTCTTTCCAACAGCCATCATACATTTCTGACAAAGAATGAATAGGGCAAGCCTTTAATTCCAGTTTCTGAGGTACGTAGGAGAGACTGCCCTTCTAATTCTCTAAAAATGGGCCAAAATATGTTTTTGGTCTTCTGGAAGTTATGAAGCTGTACAAAACTGTCCTTCCCATGGACAGTAAGTAATCCACCCCATGAAAATCCCTACCTCGAGGGAAATGATAATTCCTACAATTTCAGGTGAAAACCAAAGCATTATACAGATTAACTTTGTTGAAGGCTTTCTTCTTCTGAAATGTTATTAAAAGGGAAACAAAACAGAGCAATTTTCTTTTACTTACAACTGTATGACTCAGACTATTCCTTCACTGATGGCAGTGTCCTTCACTAATTGGGAGCTGGAATCAACCAATGATAAAGCAAAGCAAAGCAAAAGCCAAAGCCAAAGCCAAAGCCAAAGCCAAAGCAAGCAAGGGGCCAGAGCTGGGATAACAGGGAGGTCTGTATAAAGAAATGATGGGGACAAAAAAGAAAATCAACAAATTCACAAGAGAAAACCTTTTATCTATAATTCAGACCCTGAACAACCTTCCTGACCCCCTCAAAATTCCTCAATCTCGATGCTCTAAAAACTCAGACCACTAATTACCACAAACCTAACATCCTTCCCTAAAGAGGTTTCCGGAAAAGCACTAGGCTACTGTAGTGATTTTGTGAGTGCTGAGGACCAGCTTTCTTTAAAGGCCACTAGAGAGCTATGATTTTAGAGGCTGGCTGTGCTTCTTCAACCCTATATCTTGCCTTCTACAAGTACCTCTTATGCAAAGGACCCCATGTCAGAATAATCTAATCTCTCCCAGCCCCACAAAATATAGCAACAAAGACAAAAAAAAAAAAAAAAAAAAAAAAAAAAAAAAAAAAAAAGAGAAATCAGACTTTGTTAATAAATAAGGAATCTCAGGTTCCACAACACAAAAACACACATGTTCAAAGTGCAAATTTCTGCCACTAGTCTGGGACTTTTCTCACTGATATAGAACCCTGTCTTATGGTCAGAGAGACCATGTAGACAGTAGCTCCCTCCCTGTTAGGAGCCTGCTTGCAAAGCAAGTGAGCACCACTGAGAACCTTATGGAGGTGTTGGGAGGGGGACTGAGGAAGGTGGTGAGGTGAAGAGGCAGGAGGTGGTCCCCATGTATCCTTCCTTTCCTAAACCCAGGGGGAATAGAGGGAAAGGGGGTGAGAGATGTGTGCTGTTTTAACAGCTCACCCTGCTAAGGGGCCCTAAAGTGCCAAGTCAAGCTGCCAGCCTCCAGAGATTAGAAGTATATGATACTTTGAAGATAAATGTGCTGCAGATAGAAGCCAGAACCATAGGGAAGCAGTAAAGGAGGAGAAGGGGTTTAGAGAATATTAATATATTATTAAGAGTTAAAAGCTGATCCAGAGCACATCAGAGTTACAGGCTGAAAAGGGGGATCTGCTGATGAGCAGGAAGTCTGCCTGGCTGGAACTGAGTATAAGAATAACCGTTACTTTAAGAGCTGCTGCTGCTTTTTCTTTGTCTAGCTTTCTGGTAAAGGCAACATCAATTTTATAAAGGGGACAACAGAGGGAGAAGAGGGGATGTGTGTGTGTGCGCGTGTGTGTGTGTGCGCGTGTGTGCACATGTGTGCTGTGATCCACAATGGAAAGAGCAGGCCCTTCAGTTATTTTACTAGATTTTAAATGCTTTAAATTTTTTTTTTTTTTGTCCTTTTTGTCTTTTAAATACAAAGTCTTAGCTGTCCCAGTGCCCAAAGTCTTCCCTTCCTCTAAGGTCCAGTGGAGTCTGAATCTTCAATCAGAACCTCTGTGGTAGCACCGAGTATATCCGAGTTCATGACCAGCCCTTCAGTGCCCCCACTGCTGCCACTTCCCACAAAGATCTTCCCATCAGCCATCAGGCTCACCCGTTCTGTCCCACTACAATATGACTTTGACATCCCTTCAGCTTCTAGCAGAAGGCACTCTCCAGAGGTGGAGTTTCCCAAGGGCTCAGGAAGAAGAGGGAGACCCTGACCGTCTGCAGGTTGTGTCAGGGACTCTGGATTAGTGCCCAAGATATCTGTGCTGGTGATGAGGGCGCCTGCATTGGCAGCCAGAGCTTCGGCAATCAGCACCTCAGGGTGGCTTTTTGCTTTGTGTGCCACTACGCTGTCCTTCTTCTCAAATTTTTTGCCACAGATATTGCAAGAAAACTGGTAGAAGGAGTCTGCATCGTGCTTCTTCATGTGCCAATTAAGGGATGCCTTTTGCCGACAAGTGAATCCACAGATCTCGCATCTAAGGAGAGTGAAAAACGAAATAGCTGATCAAATAGAGAAATAAAGAGACCTCTCATTTAGTGTCAGGGTGAGAGTTTAGAGGTTACATTTATAAGCAATAGTCAGTAATATATACTTCTTGTGAAAGATTAGGAAAAGTTAATAGATAGAAAACTAATCTGATTTTTTCCCCTTTCTGTTTGTTTGAAAAAGAGGAAAACAAAAGAAAAACATGACTAAGTAGCTCCCCTAATCGATACCCACTCTTTTTTTTTTTTTGCGGTACGCGGGCCTCTCACTGTTGTGGCCTCTCCCGTTGCGGAGCACAGGCTCCGGACGTGCAGGCTCAGCAGCCATGGCTCACGGGCCCAGCCGCTCCGCGGCACGTGGGATCTTCCGGGACTGGGACACAAATCCGTGTCCCCTGCATCGGCAGGCGGCCTCTCAACCACTGCGCTACCAGGGAAGCCCAATACCCACTCTTTAATTTGGTAGAAGTAAAATAGCAGTGCCGGGTGAAATGTCTGTAAAGGGTCTAACCCTCAAGTGGGGTATATGCACTGAGACCCCAGATGTTCACCAGTAAACAAGTACTCACTGTAATGGCTTCTCGCCAGTGTGAATCATCCGGTGCACTGCCAGATTGTGGGAACTCTTGAAGGCTCGAGCACAGTATTCACAGATATAATCTCGTTGATCTAAGAAGAAAAATAATGTGGTTATTTAGTGTTCCATTTAGAATCCGTCTTAAGTATTTTTTCCTAGCTTACAACAAGTAAGCAGATGATCAGGCAGGTGAATTTAGAGGACAAGCAATACTGTTTTTAATATATAAGCACTTTGGATAAACAAAACTTATAATAATATCATTTTTATCTCTTCTTAGTCCATTCATTCAGTAGCATACGAACCTATTTTAAAAAACAAAAATAAAAAACACAGCTAGACAGAAATATGAGAACTGGAACCCTAATCTCAATTTTTCCAGTAATCCAGACGTTGCATAAATTGGTTAGCAAGTAAACAACTACATTTTACACAGCTTTTATTCTTAAAACAGCTTTTTTCACACACTGTGAAAGCTGAATGCTTACATATAAAGAATCTAGCGTTCAACAACAACAAAAGAAGTTAGCATTCCCTACAGAAAAGTGACCCAAATATAAAGTGCTACTCATATCTTCTATTTCAGATTTTTTTTAAAAGTTACCCAAGATAAACAAGTTAAACTTCTCTCAAAAATTCTATGGGGCAAAGGAACACTGGACTTAATTTCTTATCAACTGGTTGGGGAGAAAGTGGACAAACAGATGCTCAACATACATTTGTTGAATAAATGGCCACTACCCATTTTCTATGCCTTTCACTTAAAAATTACTAGAAATAGTCACAGTAAAAACACAAGGATAAGTCAAAAGGCAAACAGCATCCAATTTCATCTTACATTCTATCCCAAACAGTTCTAAAACCAAGTGTGGGAGAAGAGTCAAGCTCTTCTCAAAGTCGAATGTACTGAGGACTCACCTGGGGATCTTATTAGATGCAGACGCTGATTCAACTGGTCTAAGGCAAGGCCTGAGATTCTCCATCTCTTAATGGAGCTCAAGTCTGGTCTATGTTCTACATGATGAGTGGTAGGGTCTAAAAATGCATACTTCTAACTCAGGGACAATTTCTTAGTATCTCTCAGGTCTTGTCCACTTTTCCAGCTCCACAGTCACATGACAAACCCATGTGGGGCATTCTACTTGCTTAAATAAATTGTATTTTCAAAGGGAGCCAGTAAACACTAATTTGGAAAAGGAAAACTCTCTAACACTGACATCATAAAACTGTATCAACCAAATATAAATACCTAGAATGGACTGAATTTCTAAAACACTGTTTGTCATAGTAGGCTTGTAATATTTAACTAAAACAGTCTAAACTGGTTGTCAGAAATTACTTTTCTATAGAATAAAACAGTGTAACAGGGAGAAGGAGTGGAGAAATGGCAGCTTCTATCAAGAAACAGTGGAGACAGCACACTCTCTGAAGAAACATAGTGTAATGCAAAGACAGTAGACTTTGGAGTGACCAAGACCTGAGTTTAAATTGCGGTGCTATCAGGTGCCCGGCCCTGTGCAGCAAACAGCACTTTATAGGTTATCTCATTTCATCCTTGTAATAACTCAGTGTTATTGGTAACATTATTAGCTTTATTTTACAAATGAGGAAAAGTGAGAAGAAATTAAGTAACGTTCCTAAGTCACACATTCAGTAAATGATAGAAAGGGTATATATATGACACTGACCATATGACCTTGTGCAAGAGACATGAAATCTCTGCTACTGGAATTCCTAGTCTCACCCTCCAAGGATTATTAAGAATATCAAGTGTCTGGCATATGCTCAATTACCACTAATACCCAGCCTAATTTGTTCCTATTAGCTACACTGCACTGAGACTGTCAAGTGGATAAAAATGAATGATGTCTGAATCCATTCTATAACATGAATTACAAAGACATTCAGTTTCTCTTTTTGAGTCAATAGCTCCTCCTCCAACAGGAGGTTACATGTGAACTTAGTAGCTAGCCTTTACGATTCCAATAGGAGCAGAAGTCGAGAGCTCCTCAGTAGGTAACATGAACGATGAGCAGCCCTCCTTCCCGTTTCAGCTTTCTCCACATACTCCTCATTTTCAGTCCAGGTAGTTACTACGAGTATCTATTTACCTGAGACAGAATTAGAAAACCCCGGTTCTGCTAAAACTAGCTGTGTGACCACAGGCAAGTTACCTAATGTTGCTCAGCCTCTGGTTTCTTAGCTGTAAAACAAACGTGGTGATGTTGAATCAGTGAATTTAGCTACCTGATAAACATTTTATTTAAGAAATACCTGTATGATGTTTGGCATGTCGTAGAAGTTGCTTCTGGAGCCTGAAGAGTCGCCCACAGGAGGGATGGGGACATACGTATTTCTTCTTCAGCAAATGCTGATATTTAATGTGGTGCTAAAACAGTAAAAGAAAGTGAAGGGGGATAAAAAATAAGGATTCCAGAAAGCTTAGCTTACTTAGCTCATTCCTTTGCTAAGTCAAAAGTGCTGAAGGAAAACCAAATACTCTGTATATGAACAGGAAGCAGTATAATAAAATGATTATGAACACAGGCTACAGAAACAGATAGATGGTGATTCCAGTCTAGGTCTGTCGTTCATTAGTGGCATGATCTTAGAATATAATACTTCCAGATGGAAGTATTATATGGAGGTAATGATAACTGTTGTAGTGTTGTTGTGGGAATACAGAGATCATATATTGTACGGTGCTTAGTGCAGCAAACAGTACATGACAAAAGAAGCGTAGCTATCATTATTATAGTAGAACCAGAATCAGAAAGTAAGGCCTTAGTCTATGTTATACTTGCTGCTAAATAAAGATCAAACACTTCTTAAACTTTAGTAATTATTATTTCACCTTCATGTTTTCTGCCAGACCTAAATACAAGCTGTATCTTTACTCATTAAAAAAAATCTGGGACTTCCCTGGTGGCGCGGTGGTTAAGAATCCGCCTGCCAATGCAGGGGACACGGGTTCGAGTTCTGGTCCGGGAAGATCCCACATGCCGTGGAGCAACTAAGCCCATGCACCACAACTACTGAAGCCCGCACGCCTAGAGCCCGTGCACCGCAACAAGAGAAGCCACCGCCATGAGAAGCCCGCGCACCGCAACAAAGAGTAGCCCCTGCTCACCACAACTAGAGAAAACTCACACGCAGCAACAAAGACCCAAAGCAGCCAAAAATAAATAAAAATAAAAAATAAATTTTTAAAAACATACAGAATGCACAGCAATTTATATAAAATTATTTTTAAAAACCCTGCTCACTTAAAAAAAAACCTAAAAACTAAAAATTTTATAATTTATTCTAAATAGGATTCAAAAAGTCATTGGTTTTAGTTGCTAATTTTATTCTTTAAAAATACACATTAAAATAAAATCTGTTCCACTGTGTCTTGGTGTGTTGTTATGCAATCATTTCTTGTATCAGGAGTATTTACACCATGAACACTGGAATATTCCAAGATCCCAAGGAAATATTTAAGCTCAGGTTCTAAATCACTTAAAAACAACAACAGAAACTCAACTGAAGTAATTTGATGTTTACAAAAAGATTTTCCTTGACATTACACATTTAATGATAAAGCCTACACAAGTCCACAAATTGTAAACTCTCATGAAGTATTAGAACTAGAAATGGAACGTAACCTGCAAGGCTACCTTATTTAACAACTTCACTGACCTGCAAATAGCGAGGGTGAGCAAGAACAGTTCCACATCCTTCCATCTCACAACGGACATACTGGATTGGAGGCTTTTTTCTATTAGCAATATGTAGGAGAAAAGTTAGCAACAGAAAAGAGGCAGTCTGCACAGTGGCCAAACTGCACTATAGGGAATAGGTATTTTACAGTATGAAGAATTAAAATCTCTACGTTTATAGCCTGCACAGAATTTATGTTAGAAGTAACCAGAAATTGCCAAATGTTTAGAGTTTTTAAAAAAGAGCACAAAACAAACTAGTAACTCCCCAAAAGGCAAAGAAGTGTTAAAATTTTTAGAAACTTTAAGATCCTGCAATGGAAATAAAAACATAGTAACTCTGCATCAAGGACACTAATGAAGTTGCTTTTGTGAAATTTTTAACTAGCCATTCCCACAGGATAATTATGAGGGCTGAACATGTGAGTGAAGTGCCCACCACCAGAAAGAAGGCACAACACAGCAGGAGTATAAATTACTCACCTCCTTTTGGGTAATCGTGGACTTTTGTCATCTTTTCGCCTTCTTCCTCTCCTATAATTAAAGAGCAGAGTAACTGTCCACAAATTCCAGATTGAAGCTTATATAGTAAAGGAGAGCTGAGGACATACCCTCAAGACCAAAGAGCAGGTGGCAGAAACAAAGGATAACCCAGAATACATAAAGCCAAAGACATATCTGGCAAACCAAACAAAGATTTCACTCTGAAGCAATTTCACTTACAAATAAGTCTGCACCACAAGTTAAAATATATACCTTTCATAAACTACACATTTCTATGGAAGATTTGGCTAAACCTCAAGGTTACTACTTGAAGACTTGTTTCAGTGAGAAGTCTATCACTTATATTTAATCAATTTAAAAAGTAGAATAAACAAGTCTATTATCTAAAAACCCTAAGAACATAAACTAGACTCTCCTTGCAATAGAGACAAAAGCCTAGACACTTAAAAAAAAGCTATTTCTGCAACAGGAAATAATTGCTAGCCAAAAGTTTTCACCTGATCAAGGTTATTACATCATTTGCTTTATTTGCCCCTCTTCTGAGGATCCATATTTGCCATACTCTTCTTGCTACCTCTACCTCCTCGGCATCCCTAGAGCTATTATTGTCCTACCCACTCAACTGAACGTCTCTTAAGTATTGCTTTGAATTAAACTTTTGAAGCTTTTGAGCAGAGTCTTTCCAATGAAATTGTCAGCTGCTTGAGACAGCAATATGTATATGTCAATATCATTCCTCACACTCCTACCCTTTTTCCACTAGTGGCTTAAAAATCTGTTAAATTTCCATTTTTAGTAGGAACTGCCTACTCACTTCCTAGGAGGCTCCTCATCTTCTCTAATTTCATTCTCTTCTTCTTTCACCTCTACCTCTACTTCCACTTTTATTTCTTTCTTCTCTTTCTCTTCTTTCACCTTCCCTGATTTTCTCCGTGGCTTTGGGGTTTCCCTGAAAATACAAATACATTTCAATACTGGTATCCAGCAAAGGATCCTTTCAAGGACAACTGTGACAAAAGGGTAAAGCCAGGAGTGATCAATGATTTATTATAAAATTATGCTCCTCAGGCTTCCCTGGTGGCGCAGTGGTTAAGAATCGCCTGCCAATTCTGGTCTGGGAAGATCCCACATGCTGCGGAGCAACTAAGCCCGCGCGCTGCAACTACTGAAGCCCACACGCCTACAGCCCATGCTCCGCAACAAGAGAAGCCACCGCAATGAGAAGCCCGTGCACCGTAACGAAGAGTAGCCCCTGCTCGCCACAACTAGAGAAAGCCCGCTCGCCACAACTAGAGAAAGCCCACACACAGCAATGAAGACCCAAGGCAACCAAAAATAAATAAATAAAATAAATTTTAAAAAGAGAATATGTTCATAATATATAAAATGAATAAATGCAAAATTAAAAAAATTAAAATAAAATTATGCTCCTCAGTCCATGAAATGTGGTTTCCAGCCAGCTATTCCTCATATGTACATCATACATATATTTAGAGCCTATGAGACAACCCGCCCCCTCCACAAGCTAACAATGCCTTAGAATCAAATCTCACTATAGCTGTAAAGAGAAACAAAAGCAAAAAATTCTAAGTATTCAAGCAATTCATGATACCTTAAGATAAAACAGGCAGACATCATAATAATCTGAATATGATCAAAACAAAGTTCTATAAATGGAAGAGAGGGCTGTATGAGGGAGTAATAAGATAATGTTAGATTCGCAAAACAAGTGCATAATTAGTTATTTAAAATTAAGTCCATATCCATTAGTTTGGCAACAAGGTGAAATAAAAGCATGCAACAATGCTTTCCTAACTTATTTTTCACTGACAGATTGAGACATACCTTTCTAAGTGGGGTTTGTAGGTCTCATCCCTTGGATCATCTTTGAATGGTATTTCTTCTTCACTGATCAACATCTCGTCTTCCTCCTCTTCCTCCTCATCACTGCTAAAAAGAAGCAGAGGTTAGAAATTCCAGCTGTATGAATTATATCTGACTTGATTTTATTCAGTAACTTATTTACAGGTAGCTGAAGGTTTACAGTAAGTTATCTAGGATTTTCATGCTTATGGTGTAGTTGGACTGCAATCTAGCTGCTTATCCTAAAGAATAATAATTGAAACAAAAAATACATAAATCCTAGACATGCTATCACTTCATTAAATGAAGGCAAGGCAATGATGGCTCAGTGACACTAAGAGTTAAAAAACAATTGACAATTATTTCAAGTAGAAAACAACTTGAGCCATGTGATATGACTGACTGTGTTCTACATCCCCAAGGGCTTAGATATGAAATATGAAAAGTTTCTTACCTAATGCCACCTGGAGACTGATGCTCTTCTGCAGCACCTAGAAAAAGTCCAAAACAAAACTTTATCTATGTAGGTATAGGTATTTTCTCTCTGCAGCCAAGAGACTCAAACCTAATTACTGCCTAGGGTAATCATACAAAAGGAGAATTATCTGCAAAATGTCAAAAAGGAATCCTTCCTATAACACCACACTTACCCCTGAAAGTTAAGCTGTTCTGGTAAATGTTCAACATTATGTTTAAAATCAACAGGCAACTGGTTATTAAATAACCATACTCTATATTCACTGTACCATAATCAAGCTGATCTGTATTTGGTTCTGACTTGCAGATGAGTTGCAATGAACCAGTCTTGGACCTAGAGCTTCGGGTGTTCTCTGTGTCACGATGCCGAGAGGCAGATGTCCTGCTACTGCTACGCCAGCCCCGGCTAGGCTTAGTTGCAGCAACGGAAACTTCCTGAGGGACGGTAGAACCTTCTTCCTCTTTCTCTTCCTTGGGATCTAAATGAAAACATACATCATTCTTTTAAAGTTTATAGTTAACCAATAACAATCTCTGTATATCTACTCTTATAAATATAGTCAATGGAAAGATGATAAATGGTTTTTTTTCTCCCCTCCCCGGGGCAGGGGGGAACCTCAGAATTTTACTGATATAATAGAAACAACAAGATGAGAGTAAAATTTGATAAAACTAAATTGAGTGGTCCCAAAAAGATGACCAGATCTACTATAAGAAAGAAGCACACGTCTAGATGATTTAATAATCTAACAATGCTTCAAGTTAAGTACTGAAGAGGAATTCCATAAAGAGGAATTCCATGGTAGGAATGCCTTCCCTTGATTCTATTCAATAATTTTACTTAGTATATTAAAAGTGAGCCTATATTGACCATGGAAGATCCTTTTAATAATCTCAGAATGGTAGTCCTTTCTAAGAATAGCACAGAATTTAGGTCTTAAGACTGATACATCTGACTATATAAAGTTTTCTGCATGGCAAATTCCTCTATAAGCAAAGTCTAACAGCCCAACAGAAAAATGGCAACTCAGTAAAAACATATGGTTTTCAGATATATGAACAAACAAAAACAATGACAACAAAGCTCAATCCACTCATAACAAGAGAGACTCAACTGAAAATCATATTGCTGTAGTATTGTTCCCCTAGCGTATTGGCAATGATCCAAATGTTTGTATTGGCAAGGCTGTAGGAAAATAGGAACTCTTAACAGAGATAACAGTGTGAACACCAGCAAAACCTTTCTATAAAGGACAATCTGGCAACATCTATCAAAATTATAAGTACATATACCTTTTCATGTTCATTTCAACTACTAGGAATTTATCCTACAAAACTATAACCACACTTATAAAACCCACATCCATAAAGTGTCCAAATATTATATATATGTGTGTATACCCATGGTATAAATAAATAAATCTATGTATTTATAGCTATATATCACAACAACACTTCTGGACAGATTTCAAGAAGTTGAGATAAATACTGGTCACCTTCCAGGGGAAGGTCCAAAAATACTTCCAGTAATTCCACCTCAAAGTATCTACCCTAGGAAAATGAACTGGCACATGGAGGTTCACTATAACATGTTTATAATAGCCAAAATATGGAAACAACCTAACTCTCCACATTAAGGAGCACTGTTTATTAAATAAACCATGATATATCACCAAGATAGAATAAAACATATGGAGGTATCTGTAAAGAATGACATGGAATTACTGGCAAAAATGTTGTTAAATGGAAAAAATAAAACTTCATACACACACACACATACAGTATGGTAATTTTTTTTGCTTAACTTTTAAAAAAATGATCTGAAAAACTATAGTATCCTCCACTGTGGAACAAGGTGGTGACTGGGGGATATTTCAGCTTTAACTACACTGTTTGAAAGTTTTATGAGACCATATTAAGGTAATGAAATAACATTCATTTGAAATGCAGATATGAATAGCAGTGGGAACTTTAAAAAAAACGGACATAATTGTTAAATCAGATATACGTTTCCTTTGATTTCCCTTTCACCATTAAAATGTCTTTCTTACCTTTCTACTATCTGAGCTACTTCAAGTATCAAAATAATAACAATAAAAAGTTTACAGTTGAAAATATCTTAAAGATTAACTAGTCTAAGTACAGTCCAATGAATTTTCCCCTTAAAGTAACTGGAATGCCAATGAAGACAACTTGTTCAAGATCACAAAGTTATCTCAGCAGACTTGGATTTTAAAATCCTGTCTTGAGACTAGTAATCAAGGACTTCTACATGTAGGTCATGGCTGCTTTTAAGAAAATTTCTTCAAAGGGAGCAATTCAATACCCTCCATAAAGTACTGAACATTAAATAATGAAGAGAAAATTATTTCTTTTACTCAACCCAGCTACGCTAATTTGGACTTTAAACCTATTCCATAACTTCCTATACTCAATAAAGCTCTTTTATACTTCACAATGAAAGGACTGTATGCCTACATCTTCTCATACTGTGGATATTATCCACTGGACAAATAACAGCAATTTGATGAGAATTGCTTATCCTTATAAAGCATAATAGCCTATTTTATTGAATAACATACCCATTCCGTAAAACTCCATAGTTTAAAAAAAGAGCATTGCCAGAGAGTGACATCAGCAAACATGTCCCTTTTCAGAAACACACACACACACCACACACCTGCCAGAATCAACTTTGTAAGAACTCTGGGATATAGTCATAGGTTTACAGCAACCAAGTAAACACTGAAGCAAGAAAAAAGTTAAACAAGCTACATAAGGAAATCTCTGTCAAATCACACGTTGGGCACAAGCTTAACCAAACAGAGCCTTTAGAGAGACCACACAAGATAAAGAATATCATTTTTTAAAATATGGTCAAACAGCTAAAGGAAATCACTGACAAAGAACTAAAGGAAATCAGGAGAATGATGTCTCAACAAATAGAAAAGTGCCAACAAAACAACAGTAATTATAAAAAGGAACGAAACAGAAATTCTAGGGCTGAAAAGTATAATATCTGCAATCATTAAACAGCAGATTTGAGAAAGGAGACAAATCAGCAAACTTTAGGACTGGTCACAACTGAGAGCATCTAGTCTGATGAATAGAAAGAAAAGAATGAAGAAAAATTAACAGAGACTAAGAGACCTGTGGGGGACCACTAAGCAAATCAACATACAGAGTCCCAGAAGGAGAGCAGAGAATGGAACAGAAAGAATACTTGGAGAAATAAAGGATAAAAATGCCCCCAAATCTAAAAAAAGACACAAATCTACACAGACAAGAAACTCAACATCCTCCTTCCAAGTAATGTTACATTCACAGGTACTCAACATCTTTTGGGGGGAAACAAACTGATAGCAAGTGGCTCCATCAATATCAGACAAAACAGACTTCAAGCCAAAAAACTGTTCTAAGAGTCAAAGAAGGACACTGTATATTAATAAAAGAGTCAATCAATCAAGAAGATACAAGAATTATAAACCTATACATACCTAATATATGAAGCAAAAAATGACAGAATTGAAGGGAGAAATAGGTATTACTAAGATAATTTTGAAACTTCAATATCTTACTTTCAGTAATGAATAAAATGACTACTCAGAAATTCAAATAGGAAATAAGAGGACCTGAGCAACACTATTAAAACAAAATTAAACCTAACAGATATATAATACTTCACCCCAAAACAACAGAATACACCATTTTCCCAAGTACACACAGAAGATTCTCCAGAGTAGACCATATATTAAGCCACTCAAGTAATTTAAAAAGATTGAGGGACTTCCCTGACACCGCGCTTCCAAGGGGGCAAGGGTTCAATCTCTGGTCGGGGAACTAAGATCCTGCCTGCCATGGGGTGTGGCCAACCACCACCACCACAACCACAAAACAAAAGAACAACATATCATAAAACATGGGCTGCAGAAAAAGCAGTGTTCTGAGGGAAATTTATAGACATCAATGGCTACATTAAAATAGAAAAAAAATCACATGTCTAATCAATAACCTAACTTCACACCTTAAAGAAAAAGGGGGCAGAAAGGAGCAAACCAACCCAAAGCTAGCAAAACGAAGGAAATAAAGAGTAGAGCAGAGATATCTAAGAAAATAGTAGACCAAAAGAGAAAAATCAATGAAACCAAAAGTTAGTTCTTTGAAAAGATCAACAAAATTGACAAACCTTTAGCTAGACGGAGGGGAAAAAAAGAGGAGGCTCAAATTACCAAAAATCTGAACACACTTCTAAGAAGTGAAGACACTGAATTAGTAATCAGAAACCTCCCAGTGAAAGAAAAGGCCAGGAGGAACCACTTCCCAACTCATTCTGTAAGGCCAGCATAACTCTGATACCAAAGCCAGACAAAGACATCACAAGAAAACTACAGACCAGTATTCCTGCAAACCAAATCCCGCACATATTAAGACTATGCAGCACATTAAAACTACGATCAAGTGGGATGCATCCCAGGATTATGAGAGCAGTTCAACACCCAAAAATCAACTGATGTAATATACCACATTAATAGAATGAAGGAAAAAAGAACCCACAAGATCATCTCAATTGATTCAGAAAAAGCATTTAACAAAATCAACAAACTTTCAAGATAAGAATGCACAATAAACTAGGAATAGACTAGAACTTCCTCAACCTGATAAAAGGCATTTATCAAACCCCTAGAGCTAATAAACTCCCTGGCAAAAGACTGAAAACTCTTTCCCTAAGATCAGAAACAAAATAAGGATGCCCTTTCCCTCCACTTCTATTTAACACTGTACTGGAAGTTCCAGTCAGAGCATTAGGCAAGAGAGAAAAAAGGCACATAAATAGGAGGAGGAAGTAAAACTCCTCTATTTGCAAATGAAATGACCTTATTTCTAACGAATCTGCAAAAAAAACCCCAAACTATTAAAGGTAATACACAAATTTAGCAAAGTTGCAGAATACAAGATAAACAGACAAAAATTACTTTAACTATACCAGCAATGAGCAATCCAAAAAGGGAGTTAAGAAAATGATTCCATTTACAATTCAATCAAAAAGAAAAAAACTACTTAAATATTGCTGAAATGGCAATATTCCCCAAATAGATCTACAGATTGAATACAGTCCCTATCAAAATCTCAGCTTCCTTTTTTGCAGAAATTGAAAATGTGATCCTAAAATTCATATGAAAATGCAAGGCGCCTAGACTAGCCGAAACAATCTTAAAAGTGAATTGGAGGACTCACTTTGTCCAATCTCAAAAGTTACTACAAAGCTACAGTAGTCAATCAGTACTACAGTGTGGGACTGGCATAAGGATGGACATAAAGACCAATGAAACTGTACTGAGAGTCCAGATATAAACCCATACGTCTATGGTCAAATAATTTTCGACGTGGTTGCCAAGACCATTAACGGGGAAAGAACAGCTTCTTCAACAAATGGATATCCACATGCAAAGAATGAAGCTGGACCCTTACCTTATACTATACACAAAAATTAACTCAAAATGGATCAAAGACCTAATTGTAAGAGCTAATACTAAGTAACTCTTAGAAATGAAGAAAATCTACGGAATGGAAAAAAGTATTTGCAGGTCATATATCTAGAGTCTAATATCCAGAATATAAAAAACTCTCAATTTAACAACAAAAGACAAACCATCCAATTAAAAAATGGGCAAAGGAATTGAACAGTTATTTCTCCGAAGAAGATATACAAATGGCCAAAAGTCACACAAAGATGCTCAACGTAAGTCATTAGTGAAATGCAAATCAAAACCACAATGAGATTACCACTTCATACACACTAGGATGGCTACAATAATAATTTTAAAAATGAGAAATAACAAGTGTAGGAGAGAATGTGGAGAAATTGGAACTCTTGTACATTGCTGGTGGGAATGTAAAATGGTGCAGCCACTGTGGAAAATATCTGGCAGTTCCTCAAAAAAAATAAACATAGAATTACCATACTACCTGGCAATTCCACTCCTGGGTATATACCCCTAAAGGTGAAAACAGGTATTCAAACAAATACTTGTGCATGGATGTTCCTAACAGTACAATCCACAAATGTGGAAACAAGCGAGATGTCTGTCAAACAATGAATGGATAAACAAAATGCAGTATATCCACACAATGGAATGTTACTCATAAAAAAAGGAATGCAGTACCTTTGGGACTGACATATACACATTGCTATATTTAAAACAGATAACCAACAAGGACCTACTGTAGAGCACAGGGAACTCTGCTCAACATTCTGTAATAACCTAAATGGGAAAAGAATTTGAAAAAGAATAGATACATGTATATGTATAACTGAATCACTTTGCTGTATGCCTGAAATTTAACACAACATTGTTAATAAACTATACTCCAATATACAAAAATAAAATAGATTGTTTTTAAAATTCATAAAAAAAAGGAATGAAGTACCAATAGGTACTAATACATGCCACAACACAGATGAACCTTGGAAATATTATGCTATAGGACAAAAATCAGACACAAAAGTCACATATTGTACAATTACACGTACATGAAATCTTCAGAATAGAGGTAAATTCAGAGTAATGTTTTAAGGTAACTAAGGTAAAAGCAAATTAATGTTCATTAGAGGCTAGAAATGGGGGTGGGGTGGGAAATGACTACCTTTAATGGGTATAGGGTCTTCTTTGGTGGGGATAGAGGTGATGGTGGCACAATGCTATAAATGTACTAAATGTCACTGAATTCTATGCTTTAAAATGGTTAATTTTGTTACATGAATTTCACCTTAAAAAGAAAATACAAAGGGAAAAAAAGGAGCACTTCAGGTTCTCAGAGTAGAAACTGACAACAGAGGATAACCCACACATTAGGATAATCATGACAAGATAGAAAAGAACCAAGTTCTGTCTGTGTGATGCTTCAAAGACCATTTGTAGTTGTTTCTCATAACGGTAGGTGACTTTGAAGAGGCTCCTTGATACATAAGTGATAAGAAGAGAAAAGAGCCACAGTAGCCCAGGTGAAGGAAGACACCAGGCAAGCCACTGCAGGCACAGTGAATACAACCACGTTCTGGAAAGAGAAAGAAGGGACAAATCAAGAGTGGTTGATGCTATGAATTGAGATAAAAAGACTGGTACTACTGGCAGGAATGTTTCTCCCAATTCTTCTAGGTACCAAAAGATGAAACATAAATTTCCTCAATCCTTGAGCAACCAATAATCCTTTCAAAACAACCTAACATCAAATTCCAAAAGGTGACAGCCATTTCATCATGACAAAATAGTTCAAGTCTTAAGGTTTATCCTAACATGACCTGGTCCTCCTTCAGATTGCCTCATTTTCCTAACTGAGGCTTAGAGAAATTAAATGACTTACCCAAGATTATAGAGCTAACATTGATTTGGGGTAAATAGGGAATAGTTGGTTGATAGGCTGGAAGAAACCAGAGTAAAAGTCTCATCTCTATTTATTTAAATATTTACGTTTCTTTTGGGAAACTAACAAACCTTAAATACTTATTAAGTGCCTAATTTTTTTTCCCTTTTTCTAAACTTAGTCCTCATAATCCTGCCAAGTAATTATTATTTTTATAGATGAGGAAAGCAAGTAACTGACTTTCCCAAGCTCACATATTAAATCGTGGAGCTGAGATTTGAACTCAGGTATACCTACGTCCAAAGTCTATATTCTTTCTACTATACCACACCTAATCATTAAAAGAGGAATGGGAACGTGCCAGTCCAAGAGCTTAATTCCGATTTGGTTCATTTCCACCCAGCCTTAGGTTCAGAGCCAAAAGAGAAGCTCATTTATGTAAGATACTGACCTAAAAGACCACAAGAAGAATTACTTCAAGGAAGTGAATTCTTAATCTAAAACTGCATGTTTAGAACATTCACAGTATCACTACTCACAGTAGCTAGCTAAAAAGTGGATCAACTGATGAACAGATAGATCAAATGGAGTATTTCCACGCAAAGGAATGAAAATATTTATACATGCTACAACATGGATTAACCTCAAAAATCTTACGCTAAGTGAAAGAAGCCAGACTCAAAACAAACCTCACATATTGTATGTACAAGTTTATATATAAGATGTCAGAAAAGGCAAATCTATATAGACTGAATTACACACTTAAAAATGTGTGAATTTTAAGGTATGTAAATTATGCCTCAATAAATATTAATAAAATATGCACTGCAGCATTAGTCATAAAGGCCAGTAACTGAAAACTACCCAAATACCCTTCAGTAGTAAAATGGATAAATTGTGATACATTCCCCCACAATGGAACACTACGTAGCAATGAAAATAAACAATCTATAACAAATACAACATAGAGGAATGTCACATACAGCGAGCAAAAGAGGCCCTACAAAAAGAGAACATAATGTATTATCCCATTTATATAAAATTCAAAAACCTGCACAACTAGTTTGTGCTGTTCAAAGTCAGAATGGTGGTTACACATAGGAGTGGTTGATCATGTTGTTTCTTGAGCTGGGTAATGGTTACATGACTGGACTTGCCTTGTGAATATTCATGAAGCAGTACACTTCCAATAAGTGTACCTTTGTATACATATGGTATGTCTTGAGCAGCCAATCAATCAGTAAATAAAATCACCTGTAATTGGGGGGACACCTGAGAAATATCAAATGTCCTTCAATCAAGTAATAGTTAAATAAACACAGAACATACATGTGTAGTAGTCATGGTTGGATGCCCACCAAGTATCTAATTCATCTCTTCCTCTCTCCTTAAAGAATCAAATCCGCTATTAAAAAGAGGGTAAGCTAATGGTTTTGAAACTGTAGTTTGCAACCTCCTTTGGGTCCCCAATACCCTTTCAAGAAGTTTTCAAGGTCAAAATTCTTCACAAAAAAACCTGTTGGGATTTTTTGTTTTTTTTTTTTTGGCGGTACACGGGCCTCTCACTGCCGTGGCCTCTCCCATCGCGGAGCACAGGCTCCAGACGCACAGGCTCATCGGCCACGGCTCACAGGCCCAGCCGCTCCGCGGCATGCGGGATCCTCCTGGACCAGGGCACGAACCCGCGTCCCCTGCATCGGCAGGCGGACCCCCAACCACTGCGCTACCAGGGAAGCCCAAACCTGTTGGGATTTTGACTTGGATTATACTGCGTTTATAGATCAATATGAGGAGAAATAACATCTTAACAATATTGAATCTTCAAATTCATGAACAAGGCACATCACTCCATTTATTTAGGTTTTTAATTTCACTCAGCAATGCTTTATACTTTTCAGTGTATAGGTATACTTCACATCTTTTATCAGATTTATCCCTAAGTGTTTCGTATTTTTGATGCTATTGTAAAAGATATTTAAAAAATTTTATAATTTCAATGTTTTGCTGCTAATACACAGAAATACAATTGATTTTTTATGTTGATCTTATATCCTGTGGGGTGACTTCAAGAGGCCTTGCAGCTTTTGGACCATTGACCTGAGCCTACCATGACATGAAAATGTCTGAACTGAAAGGCCACTGAGGAGAGGGACAACTGAGAAATAACAAATTTTTGTATCTTAAACCACTAAGTTTTTGAATGGCTTGTTATACAACAATGCATAAGAGTTTAGAGACTCACAGTAAAGAAAATGGGGTTTAGAAATTTTCAAAGAGGTAAAGATACAGAATCAGTCAATAAGAAGGTAGGATGTAAGTTGGGAGTTCAGGATCAAAGAAGTAAGCCACACGCAAGGAAGCAGGCAGGCAAAAGACAACCTCAGTTACCTCTAAGGGAATTAACTGCCTGAAGCTAAAGGGGTATCTGCCTGGATGTAGTTAGATCAACCTGGCTAGTTTTAATTCAGACGAGCTTGCTCCTTCTTGGACTTAAAAGGTCAGGGGTCATTAAATCAGAGAACTTCTTTTTGTCAGAGGTTCTCATCCATCCATGATCTCAGTGTGAGGATAATGTTGTGCTTGCACGTAGAGACGGGTGTCTCTTCAGGGGTTTCAGATTCTTATATGCTGAGTGTCGGCTTGCCCACTCAGGACCTTAGGCTTCTTCTGCTTCAGTTTTCTTCTACCAGGGCATTCTGTTGCAACTCTAAATTGGTTCTGGCAGGGAAAGGAATCTCAATATAAAATCACTATTATGTATAACAGAATAAACTGTGTTGAGATGGTTCGGATATGCTGAATCATAATCAGCAAATCGTTATAAAGTTATTTTTTTGTATGTAAGGGACAGAAAGACTCATTTACCTGAGTGATGAAACATCCCATAACTGAAAGGAGCTGATAATCAAGGCTTTCTAAGCCTATGTCACAATCCACACTAACCATAAATGAGGTATGTCTGCACTTCAGGAAGAACCACAGGAGGTCTGGATGTTTGAACTAGAAAAATGGTTTAAAGGTTATGGGGCATTGCCAACATGGAACAAGATGTTGAGCTGATCATTCTCATACTGAGAGAAATAATATGGTTCCTGTTACCTTAAGATAAAGGGCTAGGAAGGAAATAGGATAGATAAAATACCTATCTAAAGTACTGTCAGCCTCTTGAGACGTAAGCATTATAATAGTCAGAACTTGAGTTTCGGAAACCTGATCGTACTACTCTGTGTATTTCGATAATTATCTCTACTTTGTTTTCCATAAATAATTAGTAAAGCCCATTTTGAAATATTAGCCAATCTCAGCAATATTAAAAAAAGTCAGGGAAAGCGAGTCCTTTTAATGTTTCAAGAAAGAATTGTGAAGACAATGTTCTGTACATCCTTTGCACAGAAACTCAAATGGTAAAAATTAAGTTAGATTTTTCTCGTTAGAGTGGGAAAAAAAGGTGGGAATTCCTGTTCTATATATTAAAGGATGACACAAATATTGTTTAAAAATACTGGAAATGAGAGGATAAGAAGTAATCAAAGGTATTCCAACTCAGGAAAACAGAAACACTCTGATGAAATTAAAGCTATGAAAGTTATTAACTAGATAAGGCAAATAGTCAAAACTTTAAACAATCTAAGTAAATTCATAGATCTGTTATGAACTCATTTGGTGATTCTGTCTAGGCAATCTTTTCCAAACATCACTACTCTGTAACAGGAAGAGTAACTAAAAACAGTAAAATGATTTTGAATAAAAGATGAGACCCAAACTTTTATACAATCAAATTTTCAAGCACCCAGGATTCCAAACTGTTTCCCATAAGCTCTAATTTCATGAGCTATTCTTTAAATGGAGGGAAAAAAAAAAAAAAAAAGCAGGGGGTGTCTTATAGGTAATTGCTGCATATTTTGGTATTTACATTGCATAGTACCCGAAATCAAAGTCTCTGAGAAGTCCTGCAATAAATAACTTTGATGACTCAAACACTGCCCACATTTATTTGACTCTGTAATATTTGTTATTATCCCATGAAACTCTTGAAACATTTAATAAAGATTAAGATACTACTGTCTCCTTTTTTACGATTTATCTTGGGCAGTTCTGGTTGGAGGTTTGAAAAGTGAAAGAAATTAAAATTAGCAGACAAAGTAACACTGGGATTATTAATAATTACATTTAGTCAAACCATTCCTTTACTTCATTACCTTAAGTATAACACTGGTTCAAAACAAAGACCGGAATGAAAACATAAAGCCAAGTTAAAAAGGCATTAGCCAGGCCCCATCCCTCAGAATTTCTGCTAACATTCTTGGAAGCTCCACAATGATGGTGATAATCTCTGGCAGTGGTAAACCAAGCTTTCATGTTTTAAGCGATCACTTGTTGAATGAATTAATAAACACTATTCGCAAAGCAACTTTCCATTCTTTTACATATACCCACCAGGGTTAAAGAAATGTAGTAGAACAGGGACCTACACTAATATGTTTCTTTTCTATTATTTCAGCTTGAAAAATGAACATGGCACTTTGCAATTTAATAATTTAGAAACAACAGCAAGCTGTTTCTTCGTGTGTGCCAAGTCATTTATTCTAACATGTCCGAAGTTCTTATCTTTAGTTGAAGGGCAGCACATAATTTCAAGTTGTTTGGAGTAAATAAGAGTAAAAACAATCCTGAAAACATCTTTTCAATGTAAGAAAACAAAAAGATAGCTGTACCTTTAGAAAATCAACCTCCATTTCTTTATTCACTACCTAGTTGTATAAGATAAGATATACTTCCGTACCTATATATACTGTTCATAGAGTTGAACAGCTACTGTACAAGTAAACTAATGCAGAGACTGAGATGGGGGTTGGAGAGTATTTCTTGGAAATTTTACAAACTTAACAATGGCTACCTTTTATTGAGTCCTTACTGGATTCAGTGTATTGGATTATTTGCAATAAAAGGAAGAACCTGAATTCAAATCCTGAGCTCTAACTCTAGATCCAGAGTATTTAACTAGTGGATTAAAGTGGGATCGATTGAGGCTGAATTAGCCACAATGCAGTTTTAATCTCTCCTCAACTGCAAAACTGTACATAACATGCCAACCTCTGGTTTAAGAAACTGACACAAACAGTGATTAATTTATCTCCAGCAGGGTTCAAAATTTCCACCGTATTCTGTGACCTCGCCTCAAGACAACCCAAAATAATTTCTTTAGACGTAGTCTTTAGACACAGGAGGTACTTTTAGCTCTGATAAAGGCAGGTTGCGGATTTTGCTTTTTGTCTTAATAGAAACTGCTCTGGTACTTGACTGCCACCTGTCTACATTTCCCCCTCATCCTAAAATTTCTAAAATGATCTCTGAGTAAGGAACACAAGACTTTCCATTCTTGGCAGACATGTTCTAATTTCTAAGTATCAACAGCAACAAAATCCAAAACTTGCTAAACAAAATAGTCATGCAAAACTTTCTACACAAAAAACTTGCCTAGTACAAAATACTTACGCCTGGTATACTATGAAATATTAGCCTTAGATTCTAAAATTCAGAGAAAAAAGAAAACTGGTCACTGACGTTTCTCAATGGCATAAATTCAGGTTTTACACTTGCCTTATACATATTTGCAAAGCATTCTTTGTAAGAGAAAAGTCTACGTAAGAAAAGTAAGTATTTATGTTATATATATACATAATGAATTAACTGATCAATCCTTTAGGACTGGACCAAGACCAGACACTGTAAATGAAATATGCTTAAAAGTATCTCTGTTCCAGTTTTAGGAAGGACGCTGTGTATCTGAATGCAGCATCAAGGAACACAGCCAATAACTAGGGGAAAAAAATTTAATAAATGAGCAACTGGCCCAACATGACAGGGGCAATTTTAATAACCCCATCTGCAAAGCCAGAATAGTCTTTTTAAAAAAGCATTTAAAAGGATAAAGTGAACATCAGCTTCCCTTCATAATCCAGATAAGCAGAAGAGTACATTTAATACATGTATTTGGTTTGCTATTTGAAAGACCTAATGACCCCATTTAATTATTCACCAGGCTAAAATCTTAGAAAACTCTTCTCTCCACATTCTTCAAACTGCATTTATAACATGAGTCTCTACAAGTATCAAGAGTTTGTCTATACTTTACTCTCTATACTCTGAATATATACAGTCTATATATACTCTGTCGATATATGCTGTCTATATCATTCCTGTTACTTTACTGAAAAACCAAATAGTTTTAAAAATTGCAATAAAGTGACATCAAATAATCTGATTTCCCATTATTAGGTTTCTAAATAATGCCAAAATGTTCCACTTGCCCAAACCTGCTGTTAACTTATATAGGTTCTATCTACTCCAGTAATTCTTTACTAAATAAAAGTCACTTTTAAATAGGAACAATTTGAATTATTAGGCTGAAGCTCATTCTAATTTCTATCAGATTATAAAGCAGTCATATAATGTACATGAGGTAAGAATGACTCAGTCTTACCTTTGTCAGATGATACTTTTTCTGTGCATCTGAAAGAAAAGAGAATCAAATATTAAATGAGTAATCTTACATACTTTCTTAAAACACAAATATTTACCTCTTTCAGGTTCATCTCCAGAGTGATGCAGAAAACATCTAGAGTAGTACTGTCCAACAGAACTTTCTGGAGTGATGAAAATATTCTACATCTGCACTGTCCAATACGGTAGTTGCCATGTGGCTACTGAGTGCCTAAAACAGCTACGTAACTGAGGAACTGAATTTTCAGTTCTGATTAACGTAAATTTAAATAGCCACAAGTAGCTATCATATTTGACAGCACACAGCTAGAGTATCATTCAAAAGTTGTTTTTAACTGTAAAAAGATATTAATACAAAGAAAATATTGCTAATTTTGTTGTATTAAATGGTCATAAGAGAAAAATGTCCTTATTCTACACAAATGCAGTAACTTGGGGTGAAATGAAATAATGTTTGAGATTTCCTCTAAAACACTTCTACCGAAAGAAAACAAGGGGGAAGGGGGATAAAGGTAGCAAGCATGGCAACATCTCAATTGTTAAATTTAGGTGATAAATACTGGGGTTTCATTATACTATTTCTCTACTTTGTGTTTATTTGACAATTTTCATAATAAAAATTTAATGAACCTAAAAGAAAACCCTAAAATTATTCATTTGTTAAATCCAAGTCAAAATCTATTTCTAAAAAGGCAACAGACTGGACCTCAGAAATAAATGTAACTTGCCCTTTACAAATTGGAGAGGAACAGTAAAGAGGCTAATGTGGAATAAAATACTGGCTAAAAAAAATGTCATCCCCATGTTTTTAATTCAGGAAAATTTCTGTCACACATAACTGTCGAGTAAGGTATAATGAATCCCCTCATAGCCATTACCCACATTCAAAGTTGACATGTCTTGGATCTTTACCATAAAGATGCCACACAGCATCTCTGAGCAGTAGTTTTCTCTTTTTCTCTGAAAGCAAACCTAACACAAATGAAGACTCTTATGTTACAGAAGAATATCTAAGCAAATACAGAAGCCACAGCATAATATAAATATTCTGTTCTCTTTAGAAAGACTAGATATCATTTTCTCATCCCATTTTTTTAATAAAGCTTGGTATAATAACTTTAAATTATGTTATTAATGTCCCAATTAACAACTAACACAAGAATACTGCTAACCATGTTAACTCTAAATGAAAAGTACAGAAACAATTGTTAGATCTTGAAACACTATACAATTAACTTTCTGAAAGCCTTCTGGAACGGTTCAATGTTTCTTTTACCACACTGATCACTGTTAAGAGCAAAACTCAGGACTTCAGGCTTAAATACAATTGAAGCCTTCTCCAAAGAGTCAAAAAAGTTTTTCCAATTCAGAATATTACTGCCTCTTCATTCTCACTATTATGACCATTGCCTTTTCCTTACAAAAGCAGCAAGAAGGTATCATGCTAAGCTTTACTACCATTTTACTTTCAGCAAGAAAATAAACCCAAAATGGAACTCCATATACCAGAAAACAGAGCAGTATTTGTTTCCTTCATTTGTAACCCATCTGAGCCTGTAGGTTTACCTCTAGTAATATTCAGTTTTAGCCTGTATTCCCTGTGGTGAGGAAAGAACACCTTTCCTCAACAGCTAAATGAGAAATTAAAAAAAAAAAAAGTACTTAAGTGTTAAATTCTGAAATGCATCAGATAACTAAAGGACTTATCACATGGGAGAAAGAAAATAAGCCTTTTACATTTAAAGTAGTCTTATTTTAACAATATATTGTTTCCATATTAGCAGAAAGCAAGAATGTTTTAACTTATGAGTCAGAAATAAGCTGGAGTGTGTGGGTGTGTGTGTATATATATAAATTCCCATATACATATACACACACATATACATTTTTAAGTTAGATGAGTATATAAACATCTGTATTTGAAACACATATACATTTTTAAGTTAGATGAGTATATAAACATCTGTATTTGAAACATAAGAATCTTAACTCCAGAGTTTATTGGCTAAAATACAGCAAATGAAAAGCCTAATCCTTAGTACTGATATATAATCTTTCTTCAAATTTGGTTTATCTTTCCTTAATATCAGCCTTTAAGTTTTAATTTATAATGATTATAGATTTAACTTCATGCCTTTATCTTGAGCACATTCACTGAAAAATTCTTTATTTCCCTTCACAAAGAGTTCCTACTCTTTTCATTAATTTCTGAACATTTCAATGCAAATAGAAAAGTTGTTATAAGCTTAGGAAAGTTTCTAAAAATGGTAATTGTCATCTAACTATAAAGCTCATTTCACAAATCATAAATTATCAACTAAAGATGAAGAAGCATATTTAAGGAGATTAAGTGACTTGCCCAAGGTCACTTAGTAAGCAGTAGAAAGCAATGTTTTTTCCTCTGCTATTTTGCCTTGTAAGAGGAAAAGAGGTTACAATCAATCCAAGTCTCTGTATTTACTGACATTATTAAGCTACTGTACACTCTGCTGTCTCTTCTATCAAGAGAAACAAATGTAGGTTTAACAGCTGATGACTGGGAATTTATTGGGGGAAATGTTATTTGGAAAGTAGGGCTGAATCAAGGTGAGAAGGCACTAGACCAGGGTTCAGTAAACTGAAATGTCTTAAAGGACTGTTTCTCATTTAATTAGTTTCAAATTTTATTTTATCATTCTGAAAATCTGTAAACCATGTACACATTTGACAAATCTCCACTAATCAATGCATCTTCCTTCTTTACTGCAAAGTCCTTGAGGATAAAGTCCATGTCTCCTTTTCCTTTATAAACCCTGGGTCAACACAGTACCAGGACCAGTTACTGCTCAATCAAGGTTGGAGCTGAAATGCTTTAGTTCTTTGATTTCCAGGGCATGCAGTATATTGAAAATGTGTAACAAAAAAAATTATTACAATGAAAATGTATTGTAACAATCCAATCAAAACTGAATTTTATATATATATATAT
>NW_020173674.1:11147367-11200751 GCF_003031525.2 Neophocaena asiaeorientalis asiaeorientalis
ATCAAAACTGGATTTTATATATATATATATATATATATATATATATATAAAATTAAGAGAGAGTTCTGAGGCTAAGTGAAGGTAAAAGAACACTACTATCTTTTATGATATTGGATGAGAGAGAAAGGGACTTTAAGAATGAAGACTATTCTTCCCTCCCCACAAGGAATACTGTGAAGAAAAAAACTGAAGGGGTTTAATTAAGTCATCTTCATCCAAGTTCAACTACAGTAACATTTATAATGTGGAAATAAAAAAAGACTCATTAGTACTTTTTTGCCAAGAGTTAGGGAACGTAATAAACCATGACAGCTGGTAAAACTACCACTCTATGTATAATCTTAAGAGATCATTTCTATAAGTAAAGCTGGTGGATCAGTGGGAGGGAAACGTGGCAAGGAGATATAGGTATGGGTAGATGAAGATAAAAGGGAATTAAAAAAAAATTAAGATATTAACCTTCTTGTGTATGGTAACAGAAAAAGAATTAAAAAGCCAATTTCACAGAATTTACATGAAAAAGACCACTACACACTAGTTTTACCTCTACCAAAGACATCACTGCTCAAAACAGTAACTTTCAGTAAATATTTCCTACATATCATGCTTTGTGTTAAGTGTTTCACAGGGTATACTTCAGTCTCACAAACGCAGCTCATAGAGATTAACGTTATCTCCTATAGATAATAAAGTTGAGGCAGGAGCAGTTTAATTTGTCCCAGGAATTTATACCCAAATAAGGCTAATGATATATCTCTTCAAATTTATGAGAATACAGAAGCTTAAATTTTCTGTGACCATGAAATTAATTTAGAGCAATTAGAATCCTAATTGCAGCTGAACCATTTGTAAGTACATATTTTTGTTGTCCACAGAAATTTAGTTTACACAATTCTCTAAATTATGTTAATTTAAATAACATTTAATAATTTGAAAGCACATATAATACACAATATACCTTTGAATTTTATTTCTCTTTCTGAGAGTCTTCTAAGACAAGCATGCCAAGGTCACAGACTTCACTCTTGATTTCATAACAGGAGTGTTCTAAATCTATCAGGTCTGTACAAGCAAAGTATTGCCATGCTCTCTGCTGGGGAGGTAGGGTGGTGGTGGAGGTGGGGGGGCATTTAAAACTGATTTCTCCCCCCACCTTCAACTTTCCCTGCTTTTACTAATTTTTTTCACTTGAAAGTCAAAAGACACAAATGCCTTCAGTAACGAATTCAATGGCTAATGTGATTAATTTCTAGAATTTACAAACACGTGTGCTTCAGTATTTTCAGCATAGAAACATTTTAATAAACAATTTAAAATATTTATATTTCTGATCATCTTAGTTTCTCTATGATCTCTAGGTAATAAAGAAACTACTTTCAGATTATTCTAATTTTTAAGGACCAAGTTCCTACATTAAAACATACGCAAAAACAAACACATAAGCCAAAAAAAATGAAAGAAAACGCATCTCATCTTGTTACATGAAAGACTCTATACTTAAAATTGGCAAGCCACGTTTTACCCGACTACTAAGTCCCAGATTTTTAAAACGAGTGAAAAGTGATGTGAAAATTCAGTAGAGTGAAAAAAGCTACATAACGATACTAGTACAACTGGCTCTTGAGCTAATTAATGGGACGGGGGTGGTGAGGGGAACGACACAATTTTGAATGCTAAGATCTAAGCTCATGCTGTAGATTTCCTAATGGGGATGTGATGTAATACTGGAGAGCCGCCCTAAGCGGGAAAGGGATAGGCTGACAAAGGGAGCGCAGATGCCAGAGTGCGGGAGAAGCCTGAGGCGGCGGGGAAGAGGTGGGTCACTAAGGAGCAGAAGAAGTGTATCCTACAAAGGACGCCTTCAGGGAGTGGGGAAGTGGCCGGACAGACAGGCAAGGGGGGCGGAGGAAGCCAGAGAGAAGTGATAAGACGGCTAGGGAAGCGGCGTGACATCTGCCATGCGAGCCGGCAGGGGGCAGAGCAAGCAGGATGTCACGTGCAGTGATCGCTACGGGAGCCGAGAGGGTTGCGTGCGGGTAGAGGGGGGTTTTTCCCACCGCCTGAAAGACTGCGTTACTCACAGGAGTCGCGGACTCTTCTTGCCCTGAGCTGGAGACGGGGGCTTCGCGGCCTGGGACTGCTGCCCTGGGGCGTCGGGAGGCCTGGCGCTGGGGCTGCTCCTCCGCCGGCGGGGATACTCGGCCTTCCTCCGGCGGGACACAGCGGCGGCGGCGGCCGCAGCGGCCCGGCCCCGGTCCCGACCGCGAGGTTTTCTTCCCCGCGCACCCGTTCTCACCGTTAAACGGCTGCGTCTCGCGACAATGCCAAAATGACCTTTCTCCCCCACCTCCGGAGCTCAATGCGCGCTAAGGGCAGTGGGAGGGGCAGATCTCGCGAGGAGGTTGGTGGGAAAAAAACGCACCTCTCTCCCCGCCTCGCGAGCACCCTGGAATGGGTGCGCGCGCACCTGCCTGCCTAAGGAGCCGCTAATGCCACAAGGGCTCTTTCTATCCTTCTTCCTTAAGCCGCGGAAGTAGCCTCGGCGTTCTTCTGCCCCCACCCCGATCCCACTTTCCTGTCTGTAGCCTTTCTGTCCCCAGCGCCGCCAGGTCTTGCGGGGAGAAGGGGGAAATTTTTTTGAGCTGTCGCTTCTCCTTTAAGAAAAAAAGCCCCGTCAGCTGCCGGATGAAAGTCTCTGAAAAAATGGCGGCGGTAGGACAGAGGCGGGGTCGTGAGGGCAAGGTGGGCCCGCCTTTTGGCGCATGAGCATGGTTAACTTGCCCAGGGGCATCCTGGGAAATGAAGTTCAACTTTTTCTACGCCTTAGGAAAAAAGATACGGAGCCAGAGGCGGAGAGGATGCTGGGAGTGTTTGACTGATGCGCGATGGGAAAGGTAGTTTACTCTTTCCGCGTTTCGAATTTACTCTTCCGGGGAGGCAGTGTTTCCGGGTTAGGCCTCAACGCCTGCGTAGATCTGACCACAATTGTGGGCCCAGTGGCTGGTGGGGCTTGCCTGGCAGGGTTGTCCGTAGTTTCGTACTTGGTGTTGGCGAACCATTTGTAGGGTGGACACGTAATAGCCCTCATCTCTTCTGGTTAGGTGGCACCTCATCTGGGACCGCTTAGCGTTTATATCTGCAATATTCGTCTTCTGTGTCTGACCCACTAACCTGTGAGCGTCTGGAGGTCAGGGATTGAATCTGGTTCCGTTGGATCCTAGCGGGGCTAGCACAATTCCTACCACTCATTTGATACTTAATAAAAGTTTGTAGAAATAATTGTAGAATTGCTTTTTTACTAGATGTTGTCGGGGCCGAGGAACTGGTATCGGCTGCTTAACTTGGCTGTGGTCCCCGGGCTGGAAGGAAGGGAGGTGAAGAGTTGTTAGCGTGACCTACCCGGAAAACTGAAGGCCTGCCTCACACTCCCCACCCTGAAACCATCTGCTTCTGCGGTTTTTAAATGTTTCTGCTGCACAGGAAGCATGGGCAGAATAGCAGCTTTGTCAGAAATTACTTTTCTCTCCGCTAGCACGTGAAACTAAATTGCCCGAACGCATCAAACGGGAGTTTCCGTTTGCTTATCTCCAAGTTGCATTTGGTGATGGCTGTGAGCTTTTTGCGTTGCTTCCTTTTTTCCTTTCATCCATTATAATCGAGGAGCGATTTGCAGGAACAGTTCTTACCCCTGGAAACTAAAGCGTCCGGGGTTAAAAATCTCCAACGTAAGTGAATGGAAACAAGATCTCGGAATCCAGTTCTAAATTTCACATGAATCATTTAGTTAAACTGCAGGTGGAGTCCAATATCTGCAAGACAAATGCTGAAGAGCACTTTTCCTTCCAGGATTTTGGCTCAGTTACCACTTCAGATTGGGCAAACGTTCGTATTCTCTGTTGAGTGTTTTGTACTTTCATGCGGGTAATGGCATTTCAGCTGTAAAAACTGTTGAGCATAGTGTGGATGGGAATTTTTCAAACCTATGTTTGCAGTGAGCAGACTTTTAGAATGGCACTGACATCCAATGGCTGCTCAAAGTAGTGCAGAGATGGGATCTCCTTTACATTAAAAACATTTTTTTAAAGTCTTAGAGCCACAATGGAATGGAGAATGAATGATTCCTTTAGATTAACCTTAAAAAGACCACTGTTGTAGAGGAAAGATTACAGGCTTTGAAGTTAAATCTGTTTTAGTAAGTAACAAAGCCACCTACTAATTATATTATCTTTAGCAAGTTTCTATTCTTTGTATCTTTCACCACTGGTAAAAATGGGGATAATATCTATTTCACAGGACCGTACTTTTAGTTCTTTATGTACTGCCTTCTCATAGTAGGCCTTTTGTAATTGTTTTGTTTTATTCAAGGTGAATAAAATCACAGTGGTTTTAAAAAAAAGTGAAAGTTAACCTCAGTGTCACTTTTTAGAGAAACTAAGACAATATAACTAGGCAGGAATTGTGCTTAATCGAGAATGTCAGCAGCTTAGAACCTGGTGTCTTAAATCTTCCGGTTTCATTCTTCATGACCCCTATAGTTGTTTGCATTTTGAACCACTGAAATAAACTTGGCCCTGAGAATCCAGATGTGAACCTGGTCCTGAGAATCCTGTTCTGCCTTTTTTTTTAATCTTTTTATTTTAATTGGAGTGTAGTTGATTAACAACGTTGTGTTAGTTTCAGGTATATAACAAAGTGATTCAGTTATACATATACATGAATCTATTCTTTTTCAAATTCTTTTCCCAATTAGGTTGTTACAGAATATTGAGCAGAGTTCCCGGTGCTGTACAGTAGGTCCTTGTTGGTTATCCATTTTAAATATAGCAGTGTGTCCATCCCACACTCCCTAACTATCCCTCCCCACCACTACCCCTCTGGTAACCATAAATTCAGTTCTCTAAGTCTGTGAGTCTGCTTCTGTTTTATAAATAAGTTCATTTGTATCTCTTTTTTTTCTTCTGCCTTTAATGGGTTGATGATCTATTCAGAAAACCAGGTAAGCACAATTTCTGGATAATTAAGCAAAATGAATTGGGTGCCAGTTAACTCTGATGGAAATTTTATGAAGGAGATTGTGCTTCCGTGGTCCCTCAGGGGAAAAAAAAATCAGATCCCATCATGCACAGTTACAGCAGGATACCCACACTGGGCAAAAACACAAGTGCAAATCTGCCATTCCCCTGAATTCAAAATGAATCCAGGCACATAGTAGGTTCTCAAATTTTTCAAAACTAGTTTTGATTCTTATCACCCTGGCCAATGCACAGCCAGAACTCAAATCCAATTACTCACCTTTTATGTCAGGCTCATTTTTTAAAACTCTGACCTACAAAAAAAGAAAAAAAAAAAAAAGAAAGAAACTCACCAAATCAAAAGAGAGGAAGTGCTAAGCAAATACAGGAACCAAAAAGGGTTATAGAGGCTGCTTCACGCCGGCTCATTCAGTTCCTTTGCGGTCCTCTTCTTCAACACATGCCAAAACAGTTCCTCACAACCTGTGGTACCAGAGCATCTTGGGTGTGTGACGATGGAAGAGTTGGGTGAGTGAGGAGCTTCTTGGAGGAGAAACTCTGAGGGAATGAAGACTTGGCTGCCATCTCCATGTGTGGTGGGGTATACTTCTAGCCAGATGGAGGATAGTGTTGGAAGATTTTATTTTCACTTCTTTCCTGACCTCAGGCCAACCAAGAGTGAAGCATGAGGAACTATTATTTTGGGGAACTATGGGTTTGCTGTTTGCAGAGGCACAATAGGCAGAGAATTTGGTGCTAACCACAGAGTAAACGCTGCACAAATACTTTTGGGCTGAATTGTGATTGAAATGGTCATTTTATTATGAGCATTTTGCCTCTTGGGGGCTGCTGGAGATCATAGGGTGGTCACAGAGTTGGCAAGTTTAGAGATATGATTTGCGGGGAAAAAGGAGGGGGGTTAAAGGGTGTTCTGAGAGGAAATAGAATAAGCACAAGAATGAGGGATTCACAAAGGTTGGAGAAAGGCCAGAGCGGTTTCATTTGTTCCATGGTTTAGTATTAAATAAGATACAGCACTATTACTCCAGTGCTTTCATTGCTAAGATTTTTATTGAGAGCAATTCTGAAGGAACAGATTACCAGGGCCTGCAAATATGATACCTCCTTCCACTCCAAAGCAATTGAAACCAGCAGTGAAGCCATTGACCACACTGCTCAGAGAGATCCCTGATTTCAAACCTTTGGAGTAATGTAAGGTCTGTCATTCTTGGGACTCATTCCATATCTTTTGCCAACTTTTGTTGCTGTCATCCTTACTAACACTGAGTCACCTTTACCCAATGTTCACGCTGCATAATTACACGGTGTCCTGGGTTTTTGTATGTTTGGGGTATGTCAGAAGTGCCAATGACAGCAATAAAAAACATCTGGCATGTTGTCTTTATTAAAAAAATGTATTTTGAGGGCTTCCCAGGTGGCGCAGTGGTTGAGAGTCCGCCTGCCAATGCAGGGGACGCGGGTTCGCGCCCCAGTCCGGGAGGATCCCACGTACCGCGGAGCGGCTGGGCCCGTGAGCCATGGCCACTGAGCCTGCGCGTCCGGAGCCTGTGCTCCGCAGCGGGAGAGGCCACAACAGTGAGAGGCCCGCGTACCCCCCCAAAAAAAAAAAAAAAGTATTTTGAGAGCTGGAGGAGTAGAGGAAGGAATGAAGGCAAATTACGGGAGGGAATAGATGTTAATGAGAAGGAGAAGGGTATTTAATGTTTAATAAATATTGAACTGTTTTGGAAATAAAGTCTATTTTGATAGTTGGAGTAGAATATATTTTGGATTTGGGGTAGACTCCCAGTTCTTATCCTGTGTGAAGTTTGGAGAAGTTCACATTTCTGTACAAGTTCCTCCAGAGTCCAGTTCTGCTTTCTTATTTTAGGGCTACCTCATGGCTTTAATGTAGGTAATCGGCAAGGGGAGTAATGCTTATTCAGTGACTTAAGCTACATTTGTACATATGTTAATCATTTTAGTGTTCCAAGCAACCTTCTGAGATAGGTTTTATCCACTGTTTTTTTTCAAATGAGAAAACTAAGAAAAACAAAATAACTTGTTCAGTGTCACTTATGAGTTCAGACACTGGAGCGTCTGACACCAAAACCGATTAAGTGACAAGGTGTTCTCCCATTTTAGCAGTTTGTTGGCTCTGGTGTTCCAGCCTATAGGATAACCCAGATAATTTAATATTTTTTTAAAAAGTAGATTTGTACAGTTTTGCATTTCCTCAGCAGGATGAATGAGAAATTTGGTCCAGGAATGTGGAAAGTACCAAGTGGCCTGGAAGGTAACATTCATGTATGTTATCCAGGTGGCTAAACATCATTAGGCTGTTAATAGCTACACCTCAATCGCTTCTTCAAATTGTCATCAGCTCAATAACCACCCAAAAGACTTAGGGTGGGTGTTTCTTCTCCAATGTGGAGAAATAGCATGGAGGACAAGTCAGCCCAGGCGCGCCAATATTTCCTCTCTGCAGTACTGCCCCCAAGGTTAGTAGTTTATATCCACCCAGAAAGTCTCACCTAAACCCTCATTACATGGGGATGCTAGATAAAGGGGAAGCGGGAGCAGACTCTGGCTCTGAATGAAGTCGTTACAGTCTAGTGAGACCTTCAAGACACCTCACTTACTTCCCTTCCTGTGAATGTTGACACTGTTTGATTTCCACAGATGAGGCGCTATGAAAATGGACTGCAGCGTGTTCAGTCTGATACCCCCTACCCTGCACCAGTAATCCCATATTTGTCATGCTGAAATTAGTCATCTTCAAATCACAGCATCTGGCCAAAAGGGAGATAATCTCGGGGTGTTGGTGATATGTACACTGACAGGAAACAGGAAGAGAAAGGCCTGTTAACTCATGACCCAGAAAGGAGTTTTAGTAACTCTGGTTAGCTGGCGCTTCTAAGGGTAACCTTCTACCCCTAGTGGTATGGTTTGCTTCTCTTGCAGAGGGTCTTCCTTCTCCCCTCATCTTTATTGTAAATGCCTATTTTTTTTTTTAAGATTTAATTTTATTTATTTTTGGCTGCGTTGGGTCTTCGTTGCTCTGCTCAGGCTTTCTCTGGTTGTGGCTAGAGGGGGCTACTCTTAGTTGCAGTGCGTGGGCTCTAGGCACGCAGGCTCAGTAGTTGTGGTGCACAGGCTTAGTTGCTCCGCGGCATGTGGGATCTTCCTGGACTAGGGATCGAACCCGTGTCCCCTGCATTGGCAGGCAGATTCTTATCTGCTGTGCCACCAGGGAAGTCCCAATTTTTTATTTTGAATCCAAGAGGAGCCATGACTTCTGTTTGGAGCAAAGCTTAGGAAATAGAAAAGAAAGAAGCTATATCTTTATAGAGGGCTATAGAATAAAAATTTGGAACTCAGAGATTTGGCATTCAGTTTGGCTAGTAAAGTCCTGAGAGAAAAAGTTTTACTTTCTATTTCTACCTTACTTTTTCTTTTCTTTCCTCTTCTTTTTAAAAACCTTTTATTATAGAGAATTTTAAAATTTACAGAAGGAAAGAAAATAAAGAGATCTGATGTACCCATCAATCACCTTAAACAATTATCAACTCTTGGTTAATCTTATTTCATGTATACATCCACCTATTCCTTCCATTCCTAGATTATTTTAAAGTGATTTCACACATTGTATCATTTCATATGTAAATATTTCAGCATAAATATATATATATACATTTATACAAATAACCATAATACCATTATCATATCCATAATATCCTTAATAGTAATTTCTTAATGTCATGAAATACCATTATCACACCCAAAATATTAACAGAAATTACTTAATATTATCAAATATCCTATCACAACTAAAATAAGTTAACAGTACTTACTACTTATTGAATTTTCAGTCACTGTTCAGTATTACTAATTGTTTCTTTCTTTGTTTGGTTTTTGCTTGTTTATTTAAGAATCATACATTGAAATCAGTTGTAAGCCTCTTATGTCTCTTTTAACCTATTGGTTCCCCCTCTATCTCTTCTTTTCCATTGCAGTTTATTTGTTGAAGGATCATTTGCCCTGAAGAGCTTAGCTCAGTTTGCTTATCTCTAACAAGGTGCATAAAATTCATTATATTTGTGAGCTAGATTCTTGAGAAAGATCTGTAGAGGATTTCATTTGTAAGAAATGTTTAGATCTTTTCTTATGCCATTAAGAAATACCCATCCCCGGATATCTGAAATAAAATCTTTTTTTTAATGACCTGTAAAGTTCATTTTCCTCATCTGAAGACTTTAGAGCTAGGCAGATCCTTAGAAATAATATAATCCAGTGTTTTGCAAAGTTGAAAAACTACAATCTGTGGTAAGATATCCACTGGAGATCTACTAGTGGGTCTCGATCCGCAATTTAAAAAAATACTGTTGTGATACAATCGCTTTATTATGTAGATGAGGAGACAGCTTCAGAAAAGAAAGTGTCATGCCAAGATGATCCAGAGAATCCACATGGGAAGGGGGTCTGGAATTTCTGACTTGCAGGGGCCAGGGATCAGATAGCCCAGGATAAGCCAGGTTCTGCACTCAGTAGCAGTGTGGCCTTAAACAAGGTATTTGTCTCTTTCTTCATCTACAAAATAGGGACAATGCTATCACTTGCCTCAAAGCATTAGGATGACTAAATATATAAATATATAATTAAATATATAAGAAGTATATACACTCCTGAGCACAATGCCTGTCCTGTGTTAATTTTATTATTAATATTAATTTCCTCAAAACAGAAAGGTAACAGTATAATACTCATACAATAAAGTCCATTGGTTTTTCCCAAGAAAACTACGAGAGAAACAAATCTCAGCTGTTTGGATGGCAGCATCTTGCTTGACTTTGCAACATCTGTTTCCCCTCTAATCCCTTTTTCTCCCCACACCTTAAATGACAGAATACTTATACTTTGCTTGGAGAATTTTGTTATGTGCTGGGATATAAGAAAAAAAATTATCAGGATTAAGAATAAGTTTTACTGTACAGGTATGTTTTGGAAAACTGTAATATAATTGCATATATTTTTCTGATGGGAAAAAATATGTAGCATTTACATTTTTCTAATTGGAGATCTTCATGGGTGATCCACTCTAAATAAATGATAAAAATGAATATGCTGTAATATAAAAAGTCACATTGTCGAATAAGACTATGAAATTGAACGCAACCACAGGAAATAAGAAGCAGGCTACAGTATGCAGAGGGCATTAAACGTCTCCTGGTAGAATAGACCATCTTCTTGAAGTCGAATAAGGAGTGAGGGAGGATGTTTGAATTTAGCCTTCTCTTAAGACCCAAGAGAAGAGGGAGATGAATGGAGGCACAGTGGGGCTACTTAAGAGGATAATTTTTCCAGAAAACGTACGTATTCTATGTCATGATTCCCTTGTATCTTTTGATATAGATGCCTTGTTGGAGGAACTGGAATACTCCACCCTCTGGGAGAGTGATGAATACTCCAACACAGCTTCTCCCCCCCTGGATCAGCATTCCAGAAAGGAGAGTAACCATGCTGAGACCTCAAGTGCCCCTTCCGTTCCGGATGACTCAAGTCCCTTTCCGGTAACTTTTCATTTATTGGAGTACCTTGAATATAGATATTTGAGTGCATTTCTGGAAACTAATTGTATCTTACATAAAATGATGCAAAAGGAAAATCATATATCCAAGAAAGAGAAAAGAATTACTCAATGATAAGTTAAAGGTGGTTGTTTTCAGAATGAAGAGGAGAATGGAGAAAAATCATCATAAAAGAATAAACCTTTGAGAACTTTTTCTTTTTTTTCTCCTGAGGGCCTGGTAACAGGCAGAGTATTCCCTAATTCACTTGGGATATTCTGATATCACCATCTGGGTATCAGAGATGCATGTTGCAGTTTGACTGGACTGGCACTCAGTAAGGCCAGAGGTCACCTGGGCAAGGCCAGGCAGCAGCTCAGCCAGATCTTCTTAGGATTTTTTAGGATAGCCACTTTCCAGCTCTTATTTTCTGCTGAATATATTAGGAAATTCAATTAGTATATCTAGAGATGACGAAGCTCTAGGGAACCGTCACAAACAAACTAAACTTATAAAAGATTATGTATAAAAAACCCCCAGAAATCCAATTTATTAATTTCTGGTTAGAGTTTAAACTATCAAGTAGAACAGACACTAGTATTTGCTGATATATGTATTCCCTTCCTATGGATAAGTCTACATGCATCTACTTTATGATTAGAAGATTACTTGATGAGAATGGATTAGTGTAAGAAGAATCAAGTAGGTGCTCTTCATATCTGGTGTTTCTCAACTATGATATTCTGATTCATCCTTGTACACTAAAGGAAATCACTAGTAGCACAGACTTGAAATTTGAGCCTATGGGTAGGTTTCCCTTTTAACTGTTCTTCCTTCCAGCTACATACATACAGTTTTAAGGACACACATTTCTCTCTCTACTAAGGAGCTATTGTCTTTGTTCTCACTGTGAGATTATAGCCATAGATTCCTAACTGATCCCCTATCCTGACCGCCCCCCTGCAATTTATTCTCCAAAAAGCAGCCAGGATAATCCTGTAAAACTTAAATCAGATCATCTTATTCTTCTACTCAGAACCCCAAGATGAATTCTCATCTCATTTGGAATAAAAGCCACAGTCTTTACACTGACTTTATGGGGTGACCTACGTCTTGGTTCCCTTGGAGGAGCCTGGGTTTATGCTTATTTTCTTGACATCCTATTACTGACTTTACCTTTTACCCCAGATTTTCCATTTTTTGTGTGTGTGAAATTTTTAAAATAAGTATTTGCATTAAAGTAAACCAGCATGGATTAATAGACCTCCATTTGGTTCTTCTGGCTTCTCTCAGAGTCTCATGTAGTAGCATATAAAACACACGTGCAGTGAACAGTTCTTATTTTATTGTAGCTGGATCTAAAAGACTAATGACCACTTGTCTCTCATTTCCTGATCCTGATAAGACAAACTCTAACTGACAGCTCCCTTTGAAGGATAATATGCAAGGTGCTGGCCGTTAAAGCTAAGAGTTCAAGCACAGCCGTCAGGGGCAGCTAACTCCTCTGGTCTCAGGTGGTGGCAGGAAAAACCTTGAGGTTTTTTTTTTCCCCCGATGGCCATTTGGTATAGCACCACTCCTGCTGTGCTGTGGTCCATGTGGTGGTCTGTGAGATGCAGGGAGCCTCTTCAGGGTCAGAAAGAAATATGGGAAATTGTGACTTAAAGTCATAGAAGTTGTGTCTAAGAAATAGAGGCTGAGCATTCTTGCCATAGAGTACAGTATAATCTAAATGTTCTTGTTAGATCAGTTTTGTCACTAATTGTATATTAAAGCTATAACTGTTAGTTTTATTATTTGGTAATGCTTTTAAATTTTGCAACAAACCAAACCAAACCAAAACCAAAACTGCACGTTTAATTGTCTCAAGAAACTTGGCTCAAACCGAAACCAAAGCTGCACGTTTAATTGTCTCAAGAAACTTGATGATGGGACTTCCCTGGTGGTGCAGTAGTTTAGACTCTGCACTCCCAATGCAGGGGGCCTGGGTTCGACCCCTGGTCAGGGAACTAGATCCCACATGCATGCCGCAACTAAGAGCTCGCGTGCTGCGACTCAGGAGCCCATCTGCCGCAACTAAGACCCAGAGCAACCAAATTAAAAAAATAATAAAATAAAATAAAGTTGATAATGGATGTGTAATCTAAGTATTTGTTAACGTTTACCATCCACTGTGGGGGGAATAGAATTATCACTGTCCATTTGAAAACCACAAGACACAACTATGGGGAAGAAGCATCAGGATCTACTTCAAAAATTAATGTCTAATTTAAGAAGAATGGGCCAGCAGATGATAATTCAATATGTGAAGCTGCAGGAGGTATGTTTACATGTCATTGAAAAGCACACCTTTCCATTTGGATCAAAGTACTCTTCTGAATTAATTTTGCTCATTTTCAATTCCAAGTTTTCTTGTGCTTGTAAGTAAAGTGAATTGGTGATGATTAATTAATTGATTCCCTTTGCAAGCCATCAAATAATACCAGATTAAAAATAATAATACCAGATTAAATCAATTAGAGACCTCAATTAGAAAATTTAATTTCAAAATGGTTTAATTTTTACATCCAATTCAAAGAATCAAAGCAAAATATTTAGAAGTTGATTCTTTTGTCTAAAATGAGATTGTTAATGCCATTGTAAATTTAGTTGAAAAGTTCAACAATGGAGATAAAAGGTTGTTTTGGGGGGGTGATAATACTAATACAGATTTTGGTGGAGCAGAGCATCGTGGTAAAATCAATGTTCTTACATACTTAAAAGCCTATGGAGCAGATATGTACTTGGAATTGGTTGTGATATGCACAAAATTCATGACTGCGTCCAAATAAGCTTTAGTATTTCACCAATCAAAATAGAAACTGCAATTGTTAAAATTTACAAATTATATATGATGTATATTTGTACACAATCAGAGTATATATATAGCTCATCTACAAAACTTTTGTGACAGAAGCTCTTATTGAATGTCAAAATATATTAGCGTGGCTGTATGTATTTTCTCTCTTCATTGCCTGTGAGCCTGAGCCTTTGAAAAACCACTTTGTAAAGCAGCCTAAGTTTAGGCCACATTATGTGCAAAATCAGTTGGAAATATTTAATCAAATTATTCAATGAATGTAGCATGAAAAGTCAGCTTTTGAAGTTTTTAACAAGTTGCAATTATGTGAAACAAAGCTTACAAAAAGGAAGAAGCTCAGATTTCTCCCTACAAAAGCCTGGGAGGAATTGCAACAAATCAAAAGATGAGAGTTCAAATGGTTTAATTACCTAACTTGAAAATCGTGCTTTGGAAACATCTTGACTTTGATGGACCTCCTGATCTTAATTGGATAAATTTATATTCCCACGCGAATGGGATGAAATTGTAAAGGCCTGTGATTTTGCAGTATCTACATTTGATGAAGTGTTAAAAGGCATCACAAATAGAGACAATTTAAGAGCTCTGTCCTGTAAAAATATTATTGAAGAAAGGTGGGCCGAATGGAGGCAGAAATACAGCACATGTGAAAATATTGGAGCTGAAATAATTACACATTTTAATATAAAAAATAGAATTCAGAATATCTTCCATTTAGCAGAATCTGCTCTGAACGTATAGGTTCATCAGCATCTGGAGAGAGAGTATTTTCTCAGTTGAAACTATTATGGGCTATGGAGAAGCAGTGTCAACAATTTCAAATATACTAACCATAAAATGAAGCTTTGTAGAGGATTGCAATTTTATAAAAAATATAAAAATAAATAAGATCATATTGAAAAGAAAGACATTTTTCAGAAAAATTTTCACATCACAATGTTAAAGGCGACAATGGCTAAGTAGCCAATTAAGGTATATATAAATATATCTATATCTCAAGAATAATTATTTACTTATGCTATTTTTAAATGTTTCAATAATCAATATGAAAGGTTTAAAATTTTTTGGCTTTCATGTTCATAGCTGGGTGTCATTTAAAAATATTCTAGAAAATTTTATTTTGAATAGAATTAGTTTATTGGTTTACCAATATAATAAAATAAAATTTTTGGTCCATAAACACATATTTAAAAAATTAATGTAATATTAATTATTTTTTAGTCCCCTCTTTCACTCTCACAGGTGTCCCAGTTTGAATAATGAATTATATGGTCACCCTACTTGCATGACTTGGCCCCTTATACTCTTTGCCCCTATCTCACTGGTTCACTCGCCTCCTATCTGTTCCATAGATGCTGCAGGGTGCTGTCTATCTGGATCATGTTACCCTTGATATCTGCATGCTTCCCTCACCCCCTATAAGCCCTTGTCCATGTGCCCCTTTCTCAGTGAGTCCTTCTCCAACCAATATATTTATAAATGCCATCCCTCCCCCATTTCTTATCTCCTACCCTTCATTAATTTTTATTATTTTTTTACAAATTAATTTATTATCTGTTTCTCACCACCATAATGTAAGGCTCAGGAACCATTTCTGTTCCTTTTTTTGTTTGTTTGTTTTGTTTTGTTTGTTGACTCCTGCATCCCCAGCCCTGGCACATGACAGGCACTCAATAAATATTTGTTTGTGAAATAAACTACTGGCCAACTACCCTTTAGAGTCACTCATTATTTCTTTTGGTATGTTAAATTTAATTGTGTTATAGTCTTCCCCTAGAAACCATCCTGTCTAGTTAAAGGGGCTTTGCTCTGACTCATTTTGTTTGTTTTATGGTTCTTTTCTGAGTACCATGACTTCTCTATGTCAGTGCCTTTAGGGCAGGGAGGGGGACACCGTATTTGTTCACATGCCAGCTACTGTGCTTAGAATTTGGCCTTTCTCTGTGGGATGACTGGTACTCCTTTGCCTTGTGAAAGGAGATTTCAGAGATAGGCTAGTTATCGTCCCCTTTAGAAGCTAAAAACATCTTCTAACTCTGGGTGTAGATAAGTACCAACATTTTTTTTTTAATTAAAAAAATTATTTTATTGAGGTATAGTTGATTTACAATGTTGTGTTAATTTCTGCTGTACAGCAAAGTGATTCAGTTATACATATATATACGTATTCTTTTTCATATTCTTTTCCATTATGGTTTATTATAGCATATTGAGTATAGTTCCCTGTGCTCTACACTAGGACCTTGTTAATCACAGGGTATTGAATATAGTTCTCTGTGCTATACGGTAGGACCTTGTCGTTTATGCAGCATCCAACAGAAACTCATTCTTTCTTCTCTTTCCCTTATATGTCTTAGGTGCAGCTCGTGTGTACTACCAAAATCCAGGAGCCCCATGTCCACAGGTATTTTTTTAATTAAATATTTAAAAAATTAAGTTTATTAGATAATTGTTAGCACCCGTGTTTGGACCATAATTTGCTTTGTGGGTGTTTATTATTAGAATTCCGACTACCCTCCCCCTCTTTCCATGATCTGTGAGCGGAGGTGGATTTCTGCCCAGCTGACTTGGCACTTTCTCAAGGAGCCTGGCTTTTGGATGGGTTGTCCAGGCTGATGGGCTCTGCTATTTCCTTTACCACCTGAAAAAGTGTAAATAGTCCAAGTCACCACAGATGTTTTGGCCCAGCCATTTCAGATATCATGCTTCAGTTCACAAAAGAGAAAACACCTAAAGAAATTTCAGCAGGATGCCGACAAAATCAGACCCAGGATCAGGGCTGCACTAAAACAGTGTGTCTCCATGGAAGATTAATGAATATATACTTCTTTCCATATTTGCTCAAAATGTATTTAGTGATGGAGGGATTTCCTTTTAATAAAAGTTACATATTGAAACAGATCCACTTACTAAATTATCTCTTCTGGCCAAAGCAGAATTGACAGTCTAAAAAAAATTAAAAGGCCACTTTTCCTGTCTCTCTTCAGTTATAGCTTGCAATTTTTTAAAAAAAGTGAGACAGCATTCTGGGAAACAAAGGTTGAAAATGTAGATAGTAAAGGTCCATGCTTGGTGAGGGGTACTACACCACATATCACTTGGTTTCAGAATTGCAGCCAATAGGGCACACACGGTGTAAAAATAAGGGAAGGACCTGTGCTATCTCTTGAAGTCTTTTTACAACTCCCCACTTTAAGGCACTTTCTACTTTGATGGGAGTGAAGCCAGTTTACTAATACACATGCCAGCTTATTCCAGTTCTAGGAAGCTGCCTGATGGGCGTGTCTCATAGGCCTTCCTGTCTCTCCCCCTTGTAAAAAAATGAAAACAAAGCAAAACAACAGCAACAACAAAACAGTACCTGGTACACAGTAGGCTCTCAGTTAATATTGATTTTCTTTTAAATTGAGAAAACCAAGACTTTAATGGAAATACTAATAAACACAGGAACGTATACGATGAGAACCAGCCCAACCAACAGCCATTTTCCTGTATATCTGGCATTGTGATCAGTTGATGGCATGCCAGTGGTAACTTCTTGACACCCCCTCCTCTGTAGTACAAATCTGTGATCTATTTCCCATCAGACCCCTTTCTCCCTCTTCTCTTGCTCTGCTCTGTACTCCAGGGGAGCTGAACCCTGCAGGTTGGGTTTTCCAGGCTCCAGGGTCTGTAGGCTTTTACTGGTTTCAACCAATGGGAGGCACTGTGGAGAGACTGGAGGGTGAAAGGCAGGGAAATTTAGGGCCTTTGCTCCCCCAATCTCTCTCTCCACAGTGTCTCTGTCAGCAGTTATATCTACTTTTATGGCTTCAGCTGGAGAAAAACAGGTCTGCTGTGGTTCCAGTTTATGCCTGTTAACCTGGGCTCCTGGGCTCTGGTAACTTTGCCTCTTTGCTTTGTCCCTTTGGCCTCATGGCTTCCTGCTGTAGCTAATCTCTGGGTTCCCTCAATGTTTTCTGTTTGCTTCTTAGCTCTCCCATCACCTGTGTAATCAAATTTCTGGATTAAATTCCTTCTTCTTACTCCTAGTGTTTGTATTTTCCTGAGTGGACCTTGATCGATGTACTTAACCATTACTGAATGATACTTATTGTGTAGATCTGAGTGGGAGAGTGATATGAAATCCAGGTGGCCTAGTAAATATGTAATGGACTGATGCAAACCCGAGGCTGGTATAATTCAGAGCCAGCAAGGCTCACGTGTACAGATGGAGCATGAGACACAGAAACAAGATTCCTGCATTGTTTCCACCATTTCCTCTGGCTTGCTTAAATTAACCAAACATTCGTTTCAACTTTAAAAGTACCAATACCTTGAAACACTAGTCATGAATATAACAATATGATAGTATTTAGAAATGTATCTTTTATATGAACAGAAAGAATTTTGGTAAGAATAGGGAGGGAGACTTCATAAAAATATTGCAGAGGAATGAATGGGGAAAAAAACTGAAGCCCCTCACTTGAGAAGTCTGGATTTTTTTTAAACGCATCTCTTGTATTTGTATTATTAAAACCTCTGAGTAATGAAGTTGTTGCTGATGGCATGCTAAGCGCCTGTATCATCTTCAATAGGTCTGGGGACAAATCAAAGGAGCTCTGATTTGAGGTTTCTCTCTTTTCACAAACATTTCCTGTAGTGAGGCAAACATCAACTCTTCAAGGTCTCTTATTTCTTATTTGGAAGTTTATATTGTTGACTCAATTACTCTTAGGGTATTTTGGCAATGATCTGTTTCTCTTTATACGCTGCACTAGGAGTCTAGTTAGAAACCAGTAAGAGTTCTTTCAATAAGCGCAAGTATACCCCACCTGTGAGATGGACAGGTTTTTATGATTATACAGACCCATATAAGAAACTACATTTATCCTACACTGGGGCACAGGGCAGAAGAATGTGTTCCCAGTCCTGCTGCCTTTTGTATTTCTAAGACACATGCCTGTGGCGGCAATTACTAAGGGATTATGCCTGAAAAGAGTTGTGAGAGAGAGCTCCTCTGTACTTTGTTGGAAGCCTCCAAGAACTAAATCAGTCACTTGTAATCAGTCACCTGACCATTTTTGTTCTTAGATTAAACACCCCTACTCCAAAAAAACAAAAAAACAACCCAAACTTATGTGGGGCAGGAGGCCATGTTGTACCTAAAAGGCAAAGTCTTTTAAGAAGGGAAGAGATCCACTTCCTCCTAAATTTTCCTTGTTAAATGCTCAAACTGAGTCAGTAGCAGGACCTGTTGTACCCAAGAGATAGTCTTTTTTTCTTAAGAGAGGACGATAAGCATCTTCCTTCTAATTTTTCCCTAGCTGATAAATACATAAAAATAAGTAAAGTAGTAAGACTTTGTTGTCATTTTTGAAAATACATTTAGTGAAAGACGTAGAATATTTGGTTTTATTTATTGCTTTGTGTGTGTGTGTGTGTGTGTGTGTGTGTGTGTGTTTGTGTCTCTGTCACACACACACACAGTTTGGTGGGTTGTTAGCTAAGCTTCTTGGTTAATGTTGATTGCAAACATTATTCCAGAGTCAGTTACCTATATAACCCAGTGATTCCACTTCTCAGAGTGTACTCTATGGAAATAAATATCAAATATTTATGTAGCAGTGTTGATTATAACAGTGAAAATCAGAAGCAATCTAGGTGTCTAACAATAAGTGATTGATTTAGTAAATAATGGCACATTATGCATTTGGAAACTATATAGCCTTTATATATCATTTAAAAAGATAATTTAGTGATAGAAAACACAAGCTTCACAGTCTGCAGGCCCAAGCTCTGTTATTTGCCATCTGTCTTGGGTAGAGCAAAGTTTTTAACTTCTCTAGGCCCCAGTTTTTTCATCTGGGAGTGATAAAACTTACCTTTAAGGTTTTTATGAGGATTTAAAGAGAACATGTGTAAAACCCTTTACAGAGTGCCTGGTGTAGTATACACACTCAATAAATGTTAACTATTACGTTTGCCAAGATAAGAATGTGCATAAGGATATGGGAAAATGTTAACTTTAAAACATGAAAAAAACAGTAATATTCAAATTTTCTAAAATCATACACAATCACAGAAGAGTGTAAAAGTGTAAGCCAGCATGTCTAGAGAATTAACTGCCTCTCAAAAGGAAGATCATGTGTGGTTTAGTTTTTTCTTTGTATTCCTCTGCAGTTTTAAAATGTTCTACATTTAACATATTAATTTTATATTTAAAAATAATTTTAGTAGGACTCACAGCAGTGTATAATGTGGTATACGGAAGGTCGTTTACGGAATCGTTATTTATGAATGTGTGCATGTGTGTATAACTACCCGTCTGCCACCCCTACCGCCTCACCTGTTTTCATCATTGTTTCTTTTCTAGTATAGAGGACCTTTGTTTTGAAAATACAACTTCATGTACACAATTATTTTATAAACTCACATACATAAAATGTCAGAGAGGTATCTTCTGCTTAATATTGCTGTAAACCTAAAACTGCCCTAAAAAATAGTCTTTAAAAAAAGTCAAAGAAGGGACTTCCCTAGTGGTCCAGTGATTAGGACTCTGTGCTTTCACTGCTGGGCCCGGGTTCAATCCCTGGTTGGGGAACTAAGATCCCGCAAGCCACGCTGGCACCACCAAAAAAAAAAATAGTCAAAGTAATGCAAGACATACAGGGTAAGATGTGAGACCACCTCCAGAAGAGTCGTTCCTCCCACCACCTAATTACCAGCTCCTTAGGTAACTGTGCCGGTAGGTATGTCTTCTTACAGACCTTTGTGTATGCATATTCATACTTATGTATCTGTGCTTTTAAAATTACATAAATGGAAGGATATTTTTCATACTGTTCTGGGCCTTGCTTTTTTTTTTTTTTTTCTTGCGGTATGCAGGCCTCTCACCGTTGTTGGGCCTTGCTTTTTTAAGTTAACAATATGAATTAGAAGTCTTCCTTAGTTCATAAAATTCTATGTCGGCATTCTTTTTAGCACCTGCAGGGTTATTCTATAGCATGGGTGGACCATAATTTATTTGACTATATGTTCATTTAGTTTAGTTTCAATTTGCTCATAAAAACTATTCTGCTTTTGTGTTTTAAGGAATGTTCTTGTACGTATATCTTTATAGATATGTCCAATTTTTCTGTAGGGTAGAGTCTTAGAAGTGAAATTGCTGCATCCAAGGGTATATGCATTTGAGATATTGACAGATGCTGCCTTGCAAAGGGTTTTATAATTTATGTAGCTACCTATAATATATGTAAATGTATCTATAGATATAACCCTGACTTTTGCCAACACTGCATATTGTCAATCTTTCAAAACTTTGAATCACGGGAAAAAAATGGTATCTCACCATTTAATTTCCATATTAAAGATTGAGATTGAGTATATTTTTATGTAGTAAACATTCAAATTTCTTTTTCTGAAACTTACTTTTTAAAAAATCCTTAGCTCAGGTTTCTCTTGGGTTATATTTTTACTATTGATTAATCAACTTTTAAATATTTGAATATTGTTAATGTTTTAAATATTTACTCATGTTAAATTTTTTAATACTATCTTCATCAATATGTTTTCTTTTTTGACATCACTTCAGTTTTATGCCATTCTTGGGAAAGTCTTTATCACTCCAAATTATTAAAAAATCCTCCATTTTCTTCTAGTATTTTTGTTTAAACATTTATATCTTGAATTCATTAAAAACACATTTGTGTGTACAGTGTGTTAGGGATCTAAATTTATTGTGTTCCAAATAGGTTATCATGTACCTTCATTCTAATAGTCTGTTTCTGATTATTTGAAATGCCATGTTTACCATATGCAAAGTGCTCACAGGTACCAGAGTCTGTTTCTGGGTTTTCTAGTCTACCCTACTTTTGATCTACTTGTCTGTTTCTTTACCAACATCACACAAATTAAATTATTATCACTCTATAGGATACCGCATCTACTGGGACAAGTTATCCCTGTTTTTTTTTTTTCCTTCAAAATTGCCTTGAGTGTTCTCGCTTGTATTGAATTTTAGCATCAGCCTATGAACTTGAATAATTGGATTATAATTTTTGTATGGATTACATTGAATTTATAGTTTAATTGGGAGAAACTGACATCATGTTATGCATCTTTATTTAGGTAGGTCTTCTTTTTAGTGATTTTTCTTCATAGAAATCTTACACATTTCTTGTTAGATTTATTCTTTAATACTTAATATATTTTTTTCTTGGTATTGTGAACACATTTTTCTCATTGGATTTTCAAATCAGTCACCCCTGGTCTATAGGAAAGACACTAATTATTTCATTTTATTCTCGTATCTTGTAGCCATCGTGATTTTTAAAAATTCATTATAATAGTTGTTATATCATTTATCTCTCATTTTCTAGGAATATTATTATATATTTAAAAAGAGTGAGAGTGCTTTACGTTTTTCTTTAAAATATATAAAACTCTTATTTTTACTTTTAAATGCATTTGCTAATGCATTCTGGAATAATATTGGAGACTAGCAATGGCAGTAGGGGCCTTGTCCTCCTCTTCCCTTAATTAGAAGTGTGTTTAGTATTTGACTATTAAATATGAGGCTTGTTATAGATTTTTATGGACATATTTTGTCAGGTTATGGAATTTTTCTTCTTCTCCTCGATCTTCAACAACAGGAATGGTGGTTAAATTTGTTTTCAATTGCTTTTCAGTACTTCTCAATACGTTTATAAAGCTTTTCTCTTTTTCTGTTAGTATACTGAATTATAGTAATCCTTTTTGTAATGTTGAACCATTCTTGGATGACTGGTGTACACACCACCACACACACACACACGTGCACCATTCTGTCTTTGGTTTTAGTACCAAGTTTCTGAGATATTCATTGAACCTATTGGGTTATTTTTCCATATTTTATTATGTACTTGGTAATTTACACAATGCTCCCAAAAAGCTGTTACTTTTTTTGGCTTGTTTTCTGTTTAATTGATTTATGCTTTTATTCCTCCTGTTTAATTATTATTTTATCTTTTGCGAGTCTTGAGTTGGATGTTTCATTTGCTTCTGGTCTTTTTTATTTTTCAATATTGCACCTAAGTCTATTTCTATTTTTCCTTTCAATAACATTTTGCTTTCAACTCTGAAGAGCATGTGTGATTTTATAGCTATTTCTAAATAGTTTGAAAATTGTTAATGTTTTCTTTCTCCCAAGAATTACTTAGAATTACTTTATTTTTACTTAAGTAGATAGAATATGGTCTGTATGATTTACTTCTTAGAATTTATTAGACTCTATTTTGTGTCCTCACATGTGGTTCATTTTACTAATGATTATGCAGGTATTTGAATAAAACTCTGTTTACTGTTTCTGGGGCCCATGGACCAATGTCTTCTCTGTATTTATTTATTTTTATGTATTTTATATATTATATAAATGTTATTATATGTTATATAAATATATATTAAACATATAAATATATAGTATGTATATTATATATTTATTTTTTGTCTTTCACTTGACAGTAACTGAAAGAAGATATAATACTTTATAATTTTATTTTATTATTATTATTTTTTTTTGCGGTACACGGGCCTCTCACTGTTGTGGCCTCTCCCGTTGCGGAGCACAGGCTCCGGACACGCAGGCTCAGCGGCCATGGCTCACAGGCCCAGCCCCTCCGCGGCATGTGGGATCTTCCCGGACCGGGGCACGAACCCACGTCCCCTGCATCGGCAGGCGGACTCTCAACCACTGTGCCACCAGGGAAGCCCTATAATTTTAAAAAGAATGCTGTTAAAATAAAAAATACACATTGGACCGTGGTCTTCAAACTCTTTTCAGAGGCTGCTTTTTTCCTGGTTGTTGGGGGAGAATGGCCACCCAGCTATAGGTCCGGCACTTTTCTTCATGCACTTGAGAACAATAGTCCGTTTTTGAGAGACGACCAGAGGGAGACATGGAGACAAAGGCAGGGAGACCTTGTTCAGATGTTTAGTACCTATTTTTGAAAAATAGTCTCTGTCTCTAGTTTTAGTCATATCTAAGGGGTTAATAGTTAAAACTGCATTTTCTGGTACTTTATACATGGCCTAACAGTTATTTGAGTTTGATGTGTTGGTATGACTTGTTGTTTTCTCCCTATAGTGAGGTCCAGGAGCCAAAGGAATCACCACCACCTCCGAAAACCTCAGCAGCTGTGCAGCTGGAGGAGCTGATGGCCCACCTGTGTGAGATGCAGACCCAGGTGAGCACCGTCCCTGCGATACAGCCTTCAGGGTCTTATCTCTGTGAACTCAGCTCTGCATTCCCCCTTGAGAAACTCTCCTAAGTCATTATTCATTTTGCCATACTAAATTTAATCCAATGGATGAACTCAAATTTGTACTATGTATTTCTTCTAAACTGAAGTATACTTGATTTACAATATGTTGTATTGGTTTCAGGGGTACAGCAAAGTGATTAAGTTGTGTGTGTGTATATAACTGATTCTTTTCCCTTATAGGTTATTACAAAATATTGAGTATAGTTCCCTGTGCTATCCAGCAGGTCCTTGTTGGTTATCTGTTTTAGATATAGTAGTGTGTATATGTTAATCCCAAACTCCTAATTTACCCCCCGCCACCCCTTTACCCCTTTGGTAACCATAAGTTTGCTTTTTATGTCTGTGGGTCCATTTCTGTTTTGTATATAAGTTCATTTGTATCCGTTTTTTTGTTTGTTTGTTTTGCGGTATGCGGGCCTCTCACTGTTGTGGCCTCTCCCGTTGCGGAGCACAGGCTCCGGACGCGCAGGCTCAGTGGCCATGGCTCACAGGCCCAGCCGCTCCACGGCATGTGGGATCTTCCCGGACCAGGGCACGAACCCGTGTCCCCTGCATCGGCAGGCGGACTCTCAACCTCTGCACCACGAGGGCAGCCCTGTATCAGTTTTTTTAAGGTGTATTATCTAGACATAAAAGATACTGTGATATGGGTTCTGATCTCAAGGGGCTTGGAGTGTGCTTGATAAAATGAGGCATAAGACTCTGTGACACTTATAGAATAAAAGAAAGATCGTTTGCCACTAAAGCTGGATAAAGTGTGGAAGGGCTGTTAAAGAGAACCCCCTGAGTGGGATGGAGGAGACCCGTGGGAAAGCTGGGTCAGGACAAGGGAGAGCAAAGTGTGGCTTTGACAGTAGGAAGGATGAGTCCTAAACTCATACTGAGATAAAATCTGCCCCCTTGTTCTAGTCTCCAGAGCATGGGCGGCAAGCTCACTGTCCTGGCAGGGAATGGAACTGACATAAATGGACCTAAGAATTTATTAAGGGAATTATCATCTAGAATTCATTCTTTTTTTAAACTATTTTATGTTGGAGTATAGTTGATTAACAGTGTTGTGTTAGTTTCAGGTGTACAAAAAAGTGATTCATTTATACATATACACGTATATATTCCTTTTCAAATTCTTTTCCCATTTAGGTTATTACAGAATATTGAGCTAGAATTCTTAAGGTAGAGAATCCATCCATTCTGAATTGGTTGGGGGATATGATATGCGCCCATGAAATGACTATGAAATAATTTCAGGGCAGTGTATAAAAATGTGTGTGATTGGAAGGGCAGGAAGCTTATCTCTGTGGCTCACCTTTGGACTTCCAATGCCCAGCACTGTTCCTGATACATTATGGATAATGCGTACTTATTAGAGGGACAAATGAATGAATATCAGAAACAAGGTTTTCTTTAATGTCTACAGTAAAGCTGGGTGCATTCCTCATTGCACTGTATATCTGAAAATACTAGAAAAAAAATCTTTCTACTTTTTACATACCCTTTCAAAAGTATTCTGGAATATACCAGCAAATAGCTATAGATGTAAATGTACGATGTGTAGCTATAGATACATTATTGTGTTTTTACTTAGGTACTTTCAGGCCTTTTCCATGTTAACCTTTTGAACACTACTCTCTTTGGCACTAACATTATATAAGAGAGGAGGAAGGAAATGTGTCATATGATAAGATTCTTGAAGGGAAATGAGCATTTTGGATTAGTGAGATAATGTGAGGTTATTCCAGGCAGTAAAAAGTGGATAAGTAGAGACGTGAAGGCAGACAGTAACAGATCACATTCAGGAGACTGCAGGGAACCTGGCTGGCTTTAAACAATGGAGGCTTTTTACTGAGGAATAAAAGATGAGATTGGAAAGGTAAAGCGAGGGCAGTGGATGGGAGACTTTGAATGTCCATCCGATGCTACAAATTCCATGCTGGAGGGGCTTCCCTGGTGGCGCAGTGGTTGAGAGTCCACCTGACAATGCCGGGGACATGGGTTCGTGCCCCGGTCCGGGAAGATCCCACATGCCGCGGAGCGACTGGGCCCGTAGGAAGCATTGGAGAATCACTGTAGTTCTCTGATCAGGAAGTATTAGATAGATGGTTGCAGTAGCCCAGTTGGAAAGGAGTTGAGAGAGATGGAATCTCAGGACAAGAGTTGACGAAGGGTAAGTTGGGCAATTTGTAATTTGTTCTGTTTTGTAATTTGAGGTTTTTCCTTTGAACGTTTTATAGTAACTGTTTTGGAGTTTTGCTTCAATAAATCCAATCCATCAGCAAGTCTTATCTGACAACTTCTCACCGCCTTCTCCACTGGCACTGGTCCAAGTCATTTCTAGTTTGAGCTGTTATAATGGTCTCCTGCCTAACTAGTGCCTCTAATTCCACTCTGGCTTGCGCACACCTAATTCCTCACTCGGCTGCCACAAGGATCTTGTAAATCAGATTCTTTCACTCTCATGCTTGAAACAAAATGGTTCCATCACCCTTGGAATAAAACTTCAGCTTTTATCCTGAGGGCCCTCTGTGATCTTTGCCTCTTTTTCCATCATTTTTTCCTGACTCACTCCCTCTGCTCTAGCCCTACTGACCTTTTTTACTTTTCTTTTTATGTGTCAGACTGTCTCCTTCCTCTGGGCCTTCCTTCCCTCTGGAATGCTTTTCCCACAAATATCAATATTTCTGGATGTGATACCTTCTCCAATCACCCTCATCTAAATCAGTTTTTCCTCTCCATTCCACCCTCTGTCATTTGTCTCAATATGTAACTTAAGCTTATCTCCACCTGAGATATACATCGTATATTTATTTCTTTAATTGCTTATTGTCTATTACCCAGAGAATGTAAACTGCATGATGGCAGACACTTGGTTGGTCTTGTACATTGTTCTATACCAAGAGCCTAGAGCAGTGAGTGGCACAAACCAGGTGCCCAATAAATATTGCAAAATAAATGAATAAAAAGAAGATAAGGTTAATTGTTGACCTGTAGTCATCATAAGAGATAAAGTATCATCTTCATATATTCAATTTCCTATTGCCAGAAAAGATTTGCAAACAGAGGAAGATTAGTCAGATTTCATTTGCCCTGAGGAACTCAGAATGAAAAGGAAATGAAAGCATTTTTATTGGTGTTACAATGTTAGATTCTCCCAGTGCCTTGGAGGAAGGTTAGCAAAAGACTAAGGGATCACGCAGAAGATGCCGGTGAGGATGAGTCTCTTTATGGTTCTCTTCGTGATACAGGTTACAGTGAAAGCAGATACAAGCAAGAAACACTTACCAGACAAGCAGGATCACAAGGCCTCCCTGGACTCAATGCTGGGGGGCTTGGAGCAGGAACTGCAGGACCTTGGAATTGCGACAGTGCCCAAGGGCCATTGTGTTTCCTGCTGGAAGCCGATTGCTGGAAAGGTGGGATAGGCCAAGACGTTGATCCTACATCCGTCTGTGTCTGTGTGTATGTCTGTCTCCATCCCACTAAGGACTGCTCTTTTTCCTTATATTCTAAGACAGTTTAGTAATAGTTACTGATCCCTTACAGTGCTCCAGGCACTGAACAAGGCACTTTACAAGTATTCCTTTATTTAACGGTCACGTTAGCCCTTCAGGGGTCACAAGCCCTTCATAAAGATGAGGAACCCGGGGGCTCAGGGTCATTAACTGACATGTCCAAGGTCTAGTAGGAGGTAGAGGTAAGATCCAAACCCAGGAGAGTCTGGCTCCCGAGTGTGAGCTCTTAACCGTTTTCTTGTACTGCCTTCGCCCAGGGGAACTTTCTCACTGCTCCCTCTGTTCAGACATTCTGGGTGTAAATCAACTGATTTCGATTTTTAGCTGCACTCGGCTCCATATCATGGCCACAAACTCCTGCTCGGGCATCGTCCTTCACCAAAACCATAATAAAGGGCTTTGAGACCTGATTTTGCATGGGGTGTGAGATGAGGTGTTCAGATCAGAGGAATAAAAACTGTCATTGGCCTTCTCCTCTTCCAGGGATCCCTTCCATGCCAAGATATAGTTAGTTATCTCTTGTCCATCCCTAACATGCTCCATTTTGTTTCTCCCATCCTCTGGGGCAGTATAGTGGAAATGATCATTTATAGGCTTTTCTCAGTGTGATCACTCAGGAAAGTTGGGCACTGTTTTACTATCCATAAAGTACGGACAAGAGACCACATGGGTAGAACCTAGGTCTAGGCCTCAGTGTTGTGTAACTCCAGGGGGAGTCGTTTACATGGAATACTGTTGGAAGAGCGCCCTCCAGAGTCGTGCCCCCTGTGGACCCTAGAGCCCCCAACTGGGCCCCCCGCTTGCCAGGCTTTGTTTTGTTCTCTAGGTGATCCATGCTCTAGGGCAAGCATGGCATCCGGAGCACTTCGTCTGCGCTCACTGCAAAAAGGAGATTGGCTCCAGTCCCTTCTTTGAGCGGAGTGGCTTGGCCTACTGCCCCAAGGACTACCACCACCTTTTTTCTCCACGCTGTGCTTACTGTGCTGCTCCCATCCTGGATGTAAGTAAATCGCCCTTCCCCCTGCTTTCATGTAGCCTTTACTCCTCACTTAGAGCTGGGGTCATGTTTTACAGCTCCGTAGCATTTTAATCTGTCTGGTGTGTTTCTTTTCCAGAAAGTGCTGACGGCCATGAACCAAACCTGGCACCCAGAGCACTTCTTCTGCGCTCACTGTGGAGAGGTGTTTGGTGAAGAAGGTATGACCCAGGGTGGTTACAAGAAGACCAGCAGAGCTTTTCCCTGATCTGCTTTGTGGGTCCTGGTTCTTGCCTCTACCATCCAAGTGCCCATTTCAGTACCAAATGCCATCCCTCCCTACCTTTTTCCAACATTGATGAATTTTGTTTAAATTGACTTTTTTAATCAAAGAAATACAAACGCATAGTTTAAAAATGCGAATATTCCTTCAAGAGTAATATTAAAAAGAACAGTCCCTTGTTTTCCTTTTTCCACTGCCAAATCCAGTTCTCCTCTGTAAATTTTTTAGCTTCTTCTATTATTTATTTGTATGTTTTAAATAATATATTACTATATACTGATTTTTTTTCCCCCAGTTTTAACCATTATGTATTAACTTTCTACCAGGAGAGATGAGGATATAGAAATTTTATGACTACCCCACCTACCCCCAACATAATTCCTCCCCCATTCTCTTAGTTATAATTAGGTCATAATTATAGGTCAGATCAGTATTCAGTGTGTAGATGTTGACAGTCACATAAATATTGCTCACAGCTGAGCCACGTAACAAACTGATATAGTAGAGCATGGATTTTGGGGTTAGACTGTGTGGTTCAAATCTGGGCTGTGGTGTTTATCAGCTATGTGATGTTGTTCAAGTCATTTCACCTCTTTGTACCTCACTTTCCTCATGAGTAAAATGGGCCTAGTAATAATGCTCACCTTCTAGGGTCATTATGACGATTTTAAGAGACAGTATCAGTATAGCGTTTACAACAATGCCTGGCACATGGAGGCTGGTAATGATGATGACTATCATTGTCATGGTGTCCTTTTCATATACATTTGTTTTTTTCCTGAAGTTAATATTTGGATCCCTTTTTCATTAGCTTAATTTTCATTGTACTTATCACTAATTTATCTGACAGAGCTGTGAAACCCTTCTCAAAAGGGCCAGCCACATCTGGTAATATGTCAGTTCCATGAAGATGTCTCTTCTTGGAGACAGCTGTCCAGGAGGCTTTGACCCTTCTGCTCCTGCCTAAAACGGTTTCTCCTCAGGCCTGTTGAGAAGCCGTTATTCTGGGCCGCTATCTTGGGAATTATTTTTACTATTTCCCTCTATCTTTCAATACATGTTATTGCCTTTATTTTGGTGGAGCACACCTCCAGTAGCTCCTGAGAAAGAATGAATAGGAGGTAAAAGTTTTGAAACCTTGAATATCTGAGAATATTTTGTCTACCTTAAGTTGCCCTGACATAGAATTCTAGGTGGAAACTATTGCCCTTCATCATTCTGAAGACATTGCTTCACTGTCTTCCAGCTTCCACGGTTGAGAAGTTTTTTTCTTAAAATTTTGTTCTTGTTCCTGATCCTTTCTATGTGACCTGTTTTTCCCCTTTTGCAAGCTTTTTTTCCTTCTGTTTTCTGAATTTTCTTGATTTTTTTCTGACTTCTTTTCATGTTTCTTTTGAACAAATATGATTCATGCATGGAATCAGAAAGCTTCTTTATTTTTTCTGTTCCTGTCCTTTTAGAATTAACTCACTGGGAAAAGTTTTCTTCTAAATAAAGATTTGGGCAGTCCCATGTCTTTTTTTATTGTTCTTAATAAACTCTTCTAAATAGAAAATCAATTTAAGACACAAAACACAAATCTAAGTCCTTAGGTAATTCAGTCTGTGTAAGAGCTAAAGCATTCCAACTTTAAAGTGACAGCTACTCTCTCCCCTGGTGGGGTCTTTCAGCTGCAGGAGGCCAGGGAAGGGGGTTGTGGCCTTTCATTGGTGCTTTCTTGCTTCCACTCTCATACCCACTGCTAATCTTGATAGCTGACCCCTCCAGGGTTGAAACAGGGGTGGAAGAGGTGAGACTGGAGGAAAGGAAAATTCTAACTTGTCTAATTTGCTTTGTGCTCTCCAGGCCTGGCAGATATTTAACTCTGACTTTCTTTTTTTACTTGGATGTTTTTGTGGATTCAGTCCGGATCCAATTACAAATTCTTGGTGGCCCTTTACATGTCTTGGCTGGCCGTTCTCCCCTTAGTACATGGATCTTTGAGGATCCATTCCACAGAGACTCTTTTCTGCAGGGTTCTCATTGTTCCCTCGAGGTGATCACTTAGAAATGATTATAATGGTTCCAGATTAACTCTCACTCACAGTTTCAAACATGGACCATGGGAAACTTGCATATTTCTCTTGCAGTCGGTGGGGACTGCAGTTAATTTCAGGCACATCGCTCTGTTCAGCTGCCATAGGCCCCTTCAGCCAGATGCTCACCTGGGATGAGTCAAGTACCATCGACTGTATCCCACTAATGGCAGGGGACACATACCCAGCTCTCTGAGTGATCCCACGGAGTTCCCTCTCTTGACTTGAGGTTAGCCGGAACCATACCGCATGCTTCTTGGTGGTGGTGGTGGAGCACACATAGCACAGTTTTCTCCAAAGAAATCCCTCTCTCAATTTCCCCTTCTGTTTACCTGTTTTATATCCTAGGTGTGAGTCATTTGTGCAAATAGACCGTGGCTATCTACTTTGAGGGATGTCTTGCAGCCCACTTCGAACTTTGACGTCTATTACATCTTGATGCCTAATATCTTGTTATAGTGGTCTTTGCCAAATGCTGCTGACCTTTGGTTGCCCATTTTTTACTTAAGAATGAGTGAGACACTAAAATGCTAACTGGAAGCTCTGTGGGTGAGGCGGAACGTGTTGGCTGGTGGACTCAAATGTATGGCACTCAGGTAGGGTGCTCTGGCCATTGTGCTGCGGGGCCCCTGGCTAGTAATATTTTAGGTCTTTCATCTTGAATAGATTTCACCAAAGAGATATTCTCCTTTGCTGACATTACAAAAGTTAGTGAAAGAGGTTGGGGGATGGGGTTTTCACCATTCGGCATGCCAACTTTTATTTAATTCTCAATTTTTAGTAAAAAGCTTGACTTCTTTTCTTATGATGTCCAGTATCCCTGATCAATGAGACCCTCTGGTTTGAAATTTATAGAGATAATCACTGCATCTTATGGTAAGAGGAGAGATCTGATTTTCTGACAGCTCTTCAGACTTTCAACCAATCCTGTTTTCAGCCTTGAAGACTATTTCATGCATTCAGTTCCTGAGCCCCTTTGATGTTTTGGAGCTCAGGGTGGCTTGAGTTTTATTGGCACCTCCCCCTTCAGAGATTTAGGTTTCAGCTTGTTTTTTCTTTCTGCCAAGCTACATGCCACTCTAATACCTACTTTAAATTTTGGAGAATTTTATTGATATCTCATCTGTGGCATGTCCTTTCCTTTTCTCTTTTTTCCTATGAGCCTTTCCGTTTTAAATAATTCTTTAACTATTGTGGTGATGTTTCAAGAAGGCGTGAAGATAAGCCTGTGTCTTGTGCCATTCTCCTGGAGGTCGGGTCCTAAATATCAGGCAGGGTATTTTGTATATTCCTAACTATTATTCATTTAATCCCCACCACAACTTTGAGAGAATAATTTTATCCCACATTTTACCAAGTTATAGGTGGAAACACTGAGCATCAGGGAGGTAAAGTGATTTTTTTAAAGCCATGCAACTCGAAAATCAAAGAATTAGAATTTAAATTCAGGTCTCATTTCAGCAAGTTCCATGTTTTGTTCTGCACCATCACGACTGCCCCTTGACAGAGACTCAATCCCTCTTCTGCTGTTGTTGTCTCTTTACTTTCTTGGCACCGACACACGGTACACTTTATTTGAAGACAGACCTGGATAGAGCAGCACTGATAAAACCCATTGTCAGAGCGCTTTGTAGTAACGTGCTTGCTCCCTGAAGCTTGTTCGATGCTTTTCACAAATCATTAGGTCTTTCACTTTTAGATTGCACTTTGGTTAAGCAGCATTTTTCATTGAGATTTAATCTAAGTCATGGTCAGTTTATATTGCACTGGTAGCCTTAGAAGTCTGAGGGTTTGTTGAGTAGAACAGTCAGCAAGTGAATACTGCTCACAGATGATTATGAGGTGGAAGTTGCCTGAGAGCGGAATAACAGGATGCAGACATATTTCAAGAAGAGACGTAAGTTAGATACAAAAGAAAACTACCCTATTCATAGATGACCAGAAAGTGCCATGAAGGTAGCTAGTTCTTACTGTTTCTGACTGGGACCCCTTCTAACCAGACAAGGCTGATTTGGTCATTTATGACTTTACATGACAATATGAAGCCACACCTAAAACATACTTATTGAGACAAGTGACAAAAAAGGCCATTTACTAATCAGAAGCCCCTCTTGGGTTGTATTTTTGTTTTCATCCTTTGTTTTCTGTAAATGGGTCTCCTGCCGTATGGTTAGTCCATTAATTAGTCCAAGGCATCCTGCCTTGCCCCAAGTCACATAGTCACACGCAAAGTTTCTGTAATGACAGCTTAACTACTGAGCCTCCTGGGAAATTAAATTCGTCTGCATTTTTGTTTCAGTTCAGAGAATTCCTCTTTAAGGTTCAAGTTTCTAAGCACATTGGGCCTTAGCATCCTCAGTGCCGTTGTCTTTCCTTTTCATTATTCATTATCCAGGCCATGCAGGTGCTCCCTAATTTCCCCTGTGGCTAAGAGCCTCACCAGAGTATAAACACCCTTCTTCTCTCTAAGGCACTTTTAATTGTTAGTGTTTCTCAACCGTCCTCCAGAGGTAATGGGCCCCAGAGAGAGCCTCCAGGAAAGTTAGTGCTGAAACTTCCTCAGTTTATTGGATTACTAAATGCAGGGGTATCACAGCAAGTTTGGCTGGTTGCTTTTGATTCGTCTCCTGAGACTCACCTGAGTTGAAACGGAGGCCGTTACTTCTCTGCTGTCTCATTCTTGAGACCAGATACCCTGTAAATGCCTAGATGAGGGTCATTCCTAGGTCAGTCGGAATGTCTTATAATTTTCTCAAGTAACGCCTACTTATAGGCAAGCACAGTTTTACGCCATTTGCTTTATGAAGCATCAGCATCACCTTGGGGACTTGTCAAGAATGTGAATTTTCGAGCCCCATCCCAAAGATACTGAATCAGAAACTCTGGATGGGATGGGGCCCAGCAGTCAGCATATTGACAGACTCTCCAGGTGATGGATGCACGTTATAGTTTGTGTGCCACACAAAAGCAAGAAAGATGGTTGTGGGTGTTGTTTGTTTGTTTTTCTTAAATAGCAGGACTGCCTGCTTTCAGTTTATTTATTTATTTACTTATTTATGTATGTATGTATGGCTGCATTGGGTCTTCATAACTGCGCGTGGGCTTTCTCTAGTTGCGGTGAGCGAGGGCTACTCTTGCTGTGGAACACGAGCTCTAGGCATGCGGGCTTCAGTAGTTGTGGCACACGGGCTCCGTAGTTGTGGCTCATGGACTCTAGAGTGCAGGCTCCATAGTTGTGGCACAGGGGCTTAGTTGCTCTGTGGCATGTGGGATCTTCCTGGACCAGGGATTGAACCTGCGTCCTCTGCCCTGGCAGGCAGATTCTTATCCACTGTGCCACCAGGGAGCCCCCATGCCTGCTTTCAGTTTTGTACTTGATCAGACTCTAGACATTCTTCGATAAAGTGAAAAAGCGAAGTGAGCTCTTCTGTGTGTCAGGGGTAGAAAAGAATACAGGACAGCTTATAAAATTATTAGTTTACATTCTTAGATATAGAGACCTCAGAAGTCTATTAAATTGTCTGCTTTTCAAAGAAAGCATAGTTGAACAAGGTAAGGCATATCAAGAAGTGACCACAGATGACAGACCACTGCAGCTACATGATTTGGGTCCCAACCCTGGCTACGCCTATTGCCTGTTTTGGGTCTGGCTGCTACTGTCAAAGCGTATTTCTAGAAATAATGTTTCTTGGATGGGCTGCTTTCGAATCCACAGTGCATGTTTTGCTTACACGCTATTTTGGTGGGGCACAGTTAGAGAGCTCTCATATTTACAAAGTTATTGGGTTATGATATTTGGGCTCAGTTAATACTCTCAGTTCCCACAGAGAGGTCAAGGTCAGAATGCATTTAAGCTAGGGGTGTGACATTCCAAGTTAGGCTTTGAAGTTAGGCCTAGATTTGAATTTCAGCTCTTCCACTGACATTGGTTATACGTAATTTCTTTGAGCTTCCCTTCTCCTACTTGTAAAATGGGAGGAATGCTGTGAAGAATCTAATTTTGATTTAATACTGTAGGGAGAGCCCTCAGTTGGAACCAGTACAAAGTACTTCCCTGCACATATGGGATTGCTAATAGTCCTCTTCATTTTAGGTAGACTCTCCTTGTAAATGCTAAAGAGAGTTTCTCCCAGAAAAGTTCACCTGTTTATACATGTTCTAGTTAATCTTGGAGTGGGGCAACCCTCTTCTGAAGCTGATGGTCTCAATTTTGCTATTGTAATATTGTTCACATGTCTGCTCATTCGTTAAGTATTTATTGAGCAGCTACTATGTGTGTGTCAGTTACTATTCTAGGTACTAGGGAGACAGTAACAAAAAACAAAGTTCCTGCCTTCATGGTGCATGTATGCTAGTGAGAAAGACAGACAATAATCAAACTAGCCAACTAACTAACTAATTAACTAACTTGCTCTATGTGTCAGGAGAGGTTGTGGGGAGAGTGACAGGGTTCTGTTTGAAATAGGGTGATCTGATCAGTTGTTCTCTTAAGCAGACTCCTGAGTTAAGTGAAGAACCAAACCATCTGGGTATCTTGGGAAGTGATTTTTGAAGCAGAGGGAATATATCACTTGAATAAGTGCTTGAGGATGCATTAGTTTATTATATTTTTCTTTTCCTTAATGTAAAGACAATAAGAAGGCTTTGCATAAAATTTCATTTATAATCTATTACCTTCTTAACCTAATGCAACAAAAAATTTGCCCTACCAATATTTTTCTACATTTATTAATATTTATGAATACAAAAGTTATAGTGTATCTGAAATTCCTTTTTTTTAACTTAAGCATTTCTCCATGTTGTTTCATAATTTTATAATAATAATTTAAATAATAACAGTTATTCCATTAGGGCTTTCTTTATGTAAACAAATTATAATGGATTATATGCCTGAAGATGTTCATTGAAGCATTATAGTTCCAAATACTGGAAACAACTGCAGTAAATGTGCTTGTAATAGTGTAGTTAGATTACTTCTGGTGTCTTAGTAGTGTTGTAATGACTATCTATTTTTTTAAAATTAATTAATTTATTTATTTATTTGTGGCTGCGTTGGTTCTCCGTTGCTGCACACGGGCTTTCTCTACTTGCGGCGAGCAGGGGCTACTCTTGTGGCTACCACAACTCTACTGTTGTGGTGCGCTTGGCTTCTCGTTGCGGTGGCTTCTCTTGTTGCAGAGCATGGACTTTAGGCACACGGGCTTCAGTAGATGTAGCACACAGCTCAGTAGTCGTGGCTCACGGGCACTAGAGTGCAGGCTCAGTAGTTGTGGCACACGGGCTTAGTTGCTCCGTGGCATGTGGGATCTTCCCGGACCAGGGCTCAAACCCATGTCCCCTGCATTGGCAGGTGGATTCTTAACTACTACACCACTAGGGAAGTCCTGTAATGACTATCTTTAAACGTAGGATCTTCTTCTCTTGAATTCTTTGTACGGATTAATTTCCAGGATTGAAATATTTATATATTTAAAAGGAATCTTTTTTTTCCCTTAATCTTTATTGGAGTCTAATTGCTTCACAACACTGTTAGTGTCTGTTGCACAACAAAGCGAATCAGCCATATTTACACACATGTTCCCACGTCCCCTCCCTCTTGAGCCTCCCTCCCATCCTCCCTATCCCACCCCTCTAGGTCATCGCAAAGCACTGAACTGATCTCCCTGTTCTATGCTGCTGCTTCCCAGCAACCAACTATTTTAAATGCGGTAGTGTATATATGTCGATGCTACTCTCACATCACCCCAGCTTCGCCCTCCCACCCCATGTCCTCAAGTCCATTATCTATGTCTACCTCTTTATTTCTGCCCTGCAACTAGGTTCATCAGTACCATTTTTTTTTTTAGATTCCATTTATATGTGTTAGCATACAGTATTTGTTTTTCCCTTTCTGACTTACTTCACTCTGTATGACAGACTCTAGGTCCATCCACCTCCCTACAAATAACTCAATTTCGTTTCTTTTCATGGCTGGGTAATATTCCATTGTGTATATGTGCCATGTCTTCTTTATCCATTCATCTGTTGATGGGCATTTAGGTCGGTTCCATGGCCTGGCTGTTGTAAATAGTGCTGCAGTACTTTTGTGTATGGTGCTAGGTAGTGTTCTAAATTCATTCTTTTACATGTAGCTGTCCAGTTTTCCCAGCACCACCTGTTGAAGAGTCTGTCTTTTCTCGATTTTATGTTCTTGCCTCCTTTGTCATAAATTAGGTGCCCATACGCGTGCGGGTTTATCACTGGGCATTCTATCCTGTACCATTGATCTATATTTCTGTTTTTGTGCCAGTACCATTCTGTCTTGTTTACTGTAGCTTTGTGGTATAGTTTGAAGTCGGGGAGGCTGATTCCTCCAACTCTGTCTTTCTTTCTCAAGATTGCTTTGGCTATTAGGGGTCTTTTGTGTTTCCATACAAACTGTAAAATTTTTTGTTCTAATTCTGTGAAGAATGCCATTGGTAGTTTGATAGGGATTGCATTGAATCTGTAGATTGCTTTGGGTAGTATAGCCATTTTCACAATATTAATTCTTCCAATCCAAGAGCATGATGTATTTCTCCGTCTATTTGTGTCATCTTTGATTGCTTTCATCAATGTTTTATAGTTTTCTGAGTACAAGTCTTCTGCCTCCTTAGACAGGTTTATTCCTATGTATTTTATTCGTTTTGTTGCAATGGTAAATGGGAGTATTTCCTTAATTTCTCTTTCTGATTTTTTGTTGCTGGTGTATAGGAATGCCAGAGACTTCTGTGCATTAATTTTGTATCCTGCAACCTTACCAAATTCATTGATTAGTTCTAGTAGTTTTCTGGTGGCATCTTTAGAATTCTCTATGTATTGTATTACGTCATCGGCAAGCAGTGACAGTTTTACTTCTTCTTTTCCAATCTGTATTCCTCTTATTGCTTTTTCTTCTCTGTTTGCCGTGGCTAGGACTTCCAAAACTATGTTGAATAAGAGTGGCTAGAATGGACATCCTTGTCTTATGCCCGATCTTAGTGGAAATGCTTTCAGTTTTTCACCATTGAGAATGATGTTTGCTATGGGTTTGTCGTATATGGCCTTTATTATGTTGAAGCAGGTTCCCTCTATGCCCACTTACTGGAGAGTTTTTATCATAAATGGGTGTTGAATTCTGTCAAAAGCTTTTTTTACATCTATTGAGATGATCATATGGTTTTTATTCTTCAATTTGTTAATATGGTGTATCACATTGATTGATTTGCATATATTGAAGAATCCTTGCATCCCTGGGATAAATCCCACTTGATCGTGGTATATGATCCTTTTAATGTGTTGTTGGATTCTGTTTGCTAGTATTTTGTTGAGGATTTTTGCATCTATATTCATCAGTGATATTGGTCTGTAATTTTCTTTTTTTGTAGTATCTTTGTCTGGTTTTGGTATCAGGGTGATGGTGGCCTCGTAGAATGAGTTTTAGAGTGTTCCTTCCTCCACAATTTTTTGGAAGAGTTTGAGAAGGATGAGTGTTAGCTCTTCTCTAAATGTTTGATAGAATTCACCTGTGAAGCCATCTGGTCCTGGACTTTTGTTTGTTGGAAGATTTTTAATCCCAGTTTCAATTTCATTACTTGTTATTAGTGTGTTCATATTTTCTATTTCTTCCTGGTACAGTCTTGGAAGGTTATACCTTTCTAAGAATTTGTCCATTTCTTCCAGGTTGTACACTTTATTGGCATGGAGTTGCTTTTAGTAATCTCTTAGGATGCTTTGTATTTCTGCATTGTCTGTTGTAATTTCTCCTTTTTCATTTCTGATTTTATTGATTTGAGTCCTCCCTCTTTTTCTTGATGAGTCTGGCTAATGGTTTATCAAGTTTATCCTCTCAAAGAACCAGCTTTTAGTTTCATTGATCTTTGCTATTGTTTTCTTTGTTTCTATTTCATTTATTTCTGCTCTGATCTTTATGATTTCTTTCCTTCTGCTAACTTTGGGTTTTGTTCATTCTTCTTTCTCTAGTTCCTTTAGATGTAACATTAGATTGTTCATTTGACATTTTTCTTGTTTCTTGAGGTAGGCTTGTATAGCTATAAACTTCCCTCTTAGAACTGCTTTTGCTGCATCCCATAGGTTTTGGATCATCATGTTTTCATTGTCATTTGTCTCTAGGTATTTTTTGATTTCCTCTTTGATTTCTTCAGTGATCTCTTGGTTATTTAGTAACGTATTGTTTAGCCTCCATGTGTTTGTGTTTTTTACGTTTTTTTCCCTATAATTGATTTCTAATCTCATAGCGTTGTGGTCAGAAAAGATGCTTGATATGATTTCAATTTTCTTAAATTTACTGAGGCTTGATTTGTGACCCGAGATGTGATCTATCCTGGAGAATGTTCTGTGCGCACTTGAGAAGAAAGTGTAACCTGCTATTTTTGGATGGAATGTCCTATAAATATCAATTAAATCTGTCTGGTCTATTATGTCATTTAAAGCTTTTGTTTCTGTCTGGATGGTCTGTCCATTGGTGTAAGTGAGCTGTTAAAGTCCCCCAGTATTATTGTGTTAACTGTCGATTTCCTCTTTTATAGCTGTTAGCAGTTGCCTTATGTATTGAGGTGCTCCTATGTTGGGTGCATATATATTTATAATTGATATATCTTCTACTTGGATTGATCCGTTGATCAATATGTAGTGTCCTTGTCTCTTGTAACATTCTTTATTTTAAAGTCTATTTATCTTATATTAGTATTGCTACGTCAGCTTTCTTTTGATTTCCATTTGCATGGAATATCTTTTTCCATCCCCTCACTTACAGTCTGTATGTGTCCCTAGGTCTGAAATGGGTCTCTTGTAGACAGCATATATATGGGTCCTGTTTTTGTATCCATTCAGCGAGCCTGTATCTTTTGGTTGGAGCATTTAATCCATTCATGTTTAAGGTAATTATCGATATGTATGTTCCTATTACCATTTTCTTAACTGTTTGGGTTTTGTTTTTGTATGTCGTTTTCTTCTCTTGTGTTTCCCACTTAGCGAAGTTCCTTTAGTATTTGTTGTAGAGCTGGTTTGGTGGTGCTGAATTCTCTTAGCTTTTGCTTGTCTGTAAAGCTTTTGATTTCTCCATCGAATCTGAATGAGATCCTTGCTGGGTAGAGTAATCTTGGTTGTAGGTTCTTCCCTTTCATCACTTTAAGTATATCATGCCACTCCCTTCTGGCTTGTAGAGTTTCTGCTGAGAAGTCAGCTGTTAACCTTATGGGAGTTCCCTTGTATGTTATTTGTCCTTTTTTTCCTTGCTGCTTTCAATAATTTTTCTTTGTCTTTAATACTTGCCAATTTGATTACTGTGTGTCTTGGCACGTTTCTCCTCGGGTTTCTCCTATATGGGACTCGCTGTTCTTCCTGGACTTGGGTGACTATTTCCTTTCCCATATTAGGGAAGTTTTCGACCATAATGTCTTCAAATATTTTCTCGGGTCCTTTCTCTCTTCTCCTTCTGGGACCCCTATAATGCGAATGTTGTTGCGTTTGATGTTGTCCCAGAGATCTCTTAGGCTGTCTTCGTTTCTTTTCATTCTTTTTTCTTTATTCTGTTCCACAGCAGTGAATTCCACCATTCTGTTTTCCAGGTCACTTATCCGTTCTTCTGCCTCAGTTATTCTGCTATTGATTCCTTCTAGTGTATTTTTCATTTCAGTTATCGTATTGTTCATCTCTGTTTGTTTGTTCTTTAATTCTTCTAGATCTTTGTTAAACATTTCTTTCATCTTCTCGATCTTTGCCTCCATTCTTTTTCTGAGGTCCTGGATCATCTTCACTATCATTTTCTGAATTCTTTTTCTGGAAGATTGCCTATCTCCATTTCATTTAGTTGTTTTTCTGGGGTTTTATCTTGTTCCTTCATCTGGTACATAGCCCTCTGCCTTTTCATCTTGTCTATCTTTCTGTGAATGTGGTTTTTGTTCCACAGGCTGCTGGATTGTAGTTCTTCTTGCTTCTGCTGTCTGCCCTCTGGTGGATGAGACTATCTCTATACTGATCTTTCTAATATAATATTACAGGTTTTTTTCCTTTACTGAAATTGTTTTATATTATGCTTGTATCTTTTTTCACACTGAAAACCTTGCCTAGCAAGGGTATTACCAAATTACTATAACTGATTATTTGCTTTCTTATAAATCTACCCATATTATTTTAAAGAAATCAATATAAATGTTGCAAATACAAGATTATTGAAAAAAGCTTAAAATTTCTTTGTAGCTCTTTTTGTCTTTAGGATAGATCCAGTATGACTATACAGTCAAAATACTGTTTTTTAAAGCCACATGAATGAATCATTGCCTTTCTTTAGTCATATCATCAATTTGATATACAGTTAAGTTAATTTGCTTAAACTTAATTTAATTTTTAGGGATTGTTTTTTTTTCTATTTTATTTTATATTTTTAAAAATTTTATAAAACAATACTTTAAATCATGCATCCAGTTAGGAACTCTTGTATTAACTATATTTTTCTGAGATATAATTAGCAGATATTTTCCTCAGTTTGTCCTTTGTCTTTGTCTTTGCTTATGATATTTTTTCGTCATGCATAAGTCATTCATATGTATTTTTAATGTAGCTATATTTATTAGTCTCTAACTTGCTTTTTAAATGTGAGCCGTTTTTATTACAATTTTCTCATTCCTCGATTAAAGAGAAACCTATCCATATTTAATTCAAGTATTTGTAGGGTTTTCATTATTATATTTAGATCTTGCATCGATTTGGAAATTATTACTTAATAGTACTTTATTTTTAAATATTAGGCACTAGGGATATAATGTGACCAGAGCAACAATATCTAGTTTCTTTCAGAGCAAATGTTCCATTGATGTACGACAGACCACAAAATTTCATATAATGGAAAATGTTATAAAGACAATAAAAAAGATGAAGTGTAGATACAGGCTAAAGAGATGTCTCTCTGATAAGATGATATCTGAGCTGATTTCTGAAACACAAGGTGAAGCCAGCCATATCAAGGCCTGGGGCAGAACTGTACAGGCTGAGGGAATACTCAGTACAAAGGCACTGAGGAGGAATAGACCTTAATGCTTATTAAATGCTTAGTATGAACCAGGCACAATACGGAAACACTTTACCTGCATTATCTCATATATTTCTTCTAAGAGCCCTTTGGGGTAGGTATCTATTAGCACCATTTTGAATATGAAGACCCTGAGTTTGGGAGAGTTTAAATTATTGGCCTCTTCTCAGTCTCTAACTTGGTTTAAGGTCTCACAGTGCAGTAGTAAACCCTTGATTTTTCTCTCTCCAGGCTTTCATGAGAAGGACAAGAAGCCGTATTGCCGGAAGGATTTCTTAGCCATGTTCTCACCCAAGTGTGGTGGCTGCAACCGCCCAGTGCTGGAAAACTACCTTTCAGCCATGGACACTGTCTGGCACCCAGAGTGCTTTGTCTGTGGGGTCTGTATACTCACTTATCTCTTGGATTTAGGGAAAGTCAGGGTTCTCCTTTCTGAGAGGCAGCTGGTAAGAGGGTTCACAGCTCGGGATGAGAACTTGACAGGGGCCTTCTTAAAAGGAACACAAAACACAGCCTCCATTGTGGGCATTTGCTTGTCTGTCTCGCAGATGGGTAATATTCTAGCCTCTATTTGTCAAGAACCCAAGTGAATTCCTGCACTGGCAGGAAACTGGCAGGGATTTCAAGGCTGAAGTTTTGCTGATGCTTTTACTGCTTGACATCTGCCTCACTTTTCTTTTTCTTCTCTCCACCACCCCACCCAGGACTGCTTTAGCAGTTTTTCTACTGGCTCCTTCTTTGAACTGGATGGACGTCCCTTCTGTGAACTCCACTACCATCACCGCCGAGGAACCCTTTGCCACGGGTGTGGGCAGCCCATCGCTGGTCGCTGCATCAGTGCCATGGGCTACAAGTTCCATCCTGAGCACTTTGTATGTGCTTTCTGCCTGACGCAGCTGTCGAAGGGAATCTTCAGAGAGCAGAATGACAAGACCTACTGTCAACCCTGCTTCAATAAGCTCTTCCCACTGTAATCTCAGCTATATCTACACCCTCTTCTGATTTGCTATAAAATTTAAACCAAGAGAGGAAAGAGTACATTTGTACTTACTGACCTTCTGCTCAATAGGCTTACAGAGAAAGCAAAGGTGATGAACAAATAAGGGAACGTCTAGATGTTACACGACTAGGCTTATGGTATTAAGTTTTGATTTAAAGTCTTACTTTTTGTTTTATCAGGTACTTGAATTTAGATCTGGGACCTGCTGTCTAGTGCCTCTGCAGATGTATTTTCCACATGCACACATTCATTCCACACTGGTTTACTCACATTTCTCCATCTTCACCCCTATGATGACTCTACTCAGATATTCTCTTTTCTGGCCCTCGTAACTGGGTCTTTTAAGCTACCCGCGTTTCCCTGTGACTCACTTTCTCACAATCACTGCTGCAGACTTTATTCTTGCTGCTGGGAATCATGATATCACTCTTAAGCTCCTTGCATTTCCTTTCAGCGTATTTCTTTTTCAAGAGAAAGTAGATTTTTAACTGGACAACTTTGAATACTGACATCATTGATAAAGTAGCTTATGGTTTTAGTGACTCAATGTCATATTACTTTGGTAAATAAACTTTCTGCTTCCCATGTTATATACTAGGCACAATGTACAACTAAATTTGTACCATCCTCTTGTTTACTTCCATACAATGGACACTTCGTTTAAATCAAAAGAAATTAAAAGCGGGGACTCCTAGCCACTAACTTTTCTCTTAATTTGGGCTCATAACCTTCACTTTATTTTATTTTTTGCACTTTGGTGATTGATTAAAAGATGGCAAAGCTTCTTAAAAGTTTTTCATCACTTTGTTTACCTATGGAAAAAGTGATTTCCACTAGGCAATCCCAAATTCATACTTGCATATGTATGCATATCTCCAAACTCATAAATTTGTATCTATTTGTCCAATTTTCTTGTATATCAATTATATCTCAATAAAGCTGTTTGAAAAAATGAAACATGCATCTTCCTTAATTCATAGTTTTCTCATAAAGACAAACAAGATGGCTGTTCTTAGAGCATCTCTGAAGAAAGATGCTGTAAAACCTCATTTCACCATTTTCCAGTTAGAATTAGGAAATCCCAGGCCCACCTAAAAAAAATCTCCACTTAATTATTTTTTCCTCTGAAAAATATTATAAGTAAAACTGTACAGGGCTTCCCTGGTGGCGCAGTGGTTGAGAGTCCACCTGCCGATTCCGGGGACACGGGTTCGAGCCCTGGTCCAGGAAGATCCCACATGCTGTGGAGCAACTAAGCCTGTGTGCCACAGCTACTGAGCCTGCTCTCTAGAGCCCGCGATCCACAACTACCGAGCCCACGAGCCACAACTACTGAAGCCCACGCGCCTAGAGCCTTGCTCTGCAACAAGAGAAGCACCGCAGTGAGAAGCCTGCGCACCGCAACGAAGAATTGCCACCACTAGCAGCAACTAGAGAAAGCCCATGCAGCAACGAAGACACAACGCAGCCAAAAATAAATAAATCAATATATTAAAAAAAATTTTTTTTAATTACTGAGGAAAACTCCTTCACTGGAGGTATTTTTAAAAATAGGGCTGAAGTTGGTGTCTTTAGATTATTAATGTGGGCCCAGAATCTCTTGGAGAACTGAAATGGATTAATGATTCTTGCTAAGCTGTATCATTTTGGTCTCCTTTATTGGAACGGATGATAAGGGGCTTTTGAAAATTAAAAGGAAGTAGTAACAGTTAATTCTATAAAATGGGAACTCCAAAGGCATCCAAACTACGTGGGAGGTCACCCAGGTAGTGAGCCAGCAGCTGGGTTTTTGTCCTGTTGGGCTGGCTGAGAACCAGACTAAGCAAAATATATGTCCGATCTCTAAACATCCTCTTTACTGCATGTGACTCTGTGATGTCATTTGCAGATGTTAATATGGTTGCTTTGGGAATTTGACAAAGGAAACTTGGGTTTTAACCCTTAAGAAAGAACATTCAGGGGCTGACTTTTTTTTTTTAAGGATTAGCTGTTTTGAGATTTCAGTAGAATCTATGCATTTAAAAGTTTCGAAGAAAAACCAGAGTTTACTAAGGTGAAATTAAGAAGTGCAAACTTTTTCTTTTCATAATGAAAGTAAGTGGTTATATATTTGTTCAAAAGGAGATGCTGCCTTCAGGACCAGGGTTTTAGCAACAAGGAAACCACTCAAAATTTTAAAGCTCGCCTGTTTAAAAAAATACTATTATCACACTGATATATACCTGTTGACTCTTGGTTCTGAGTAAGTTATAGCTTTTAAAATATAAACACAGGGAACTCTACCTAATGCACTGTGGTAACCTAAATGGGAGGGAAGTCCAAAAGGGAGGGGATACCTGTATGTGTATGGCTGATTCATTTTGTGGTGCAGTGGAGGCTAACACGACATTGTAAAGCAACCATACTCCAATAAAAATTAATTTAAAGAAAAATGTAAAACCTACCCTCAAAAGACAGGTTTTTCCCACCTGTGAGGCTATATATTTTTATAAAAGAATGTGCCATAGATTGGGAACTCTGTTCTCAAGGAGGAAATCCTCAGTTTGGCCAATGATTGTTTGGAATAAGTACAGAGTCCTCCAAGGTGATACGTTGATAAAGATGGCAATCATTTTTCTATACGAGTTCTAGCACGTAACCTTGTAGGATGGCTGCTGGCTACAGGCTCCCTGTTTGTGACCAGCAGAGGGAGAGAGAGTACTTTTCTCTATCTTTGCAAGCAAAAGTCCTGAGATCGTCCTAACTGTACTAGCCTAGGTCACATACCCACCAGTGATTTTTGCTGGGGAATTGTACTACGCAGCTTGCCTTAAACCGGACTAGATCATTTCCAGAGTTAGGGGCAGGACTAAGTTTCTAAAAACACAGGGGCTCTGTGGAGGAGATGTGAATATTGAAATATCTGGGTACTGGTAAAAAGAGGGCAATCTTGAATTTATATGGCTCTATGTTCAAAAACAAAAATATTAAAGAGCTTCTGAGTTTCAAGATAATATGGAAGGTAAACTAGATCTTTCCAGTGCCCTGAGGGAACATGCCTGAGAACTTTACAGGATGTAAAAGCAGAGGAGAGCCAGGAACAGGATGTTAAAAGCAACATATGGCAGACATACTGACCTTCCCTAGGCCCTGGGGGGTAGGGCGGGGCACGGCATTAAGAAACATCAAAAAGCAGCTTCAGTGTGAGAATCTGAGAAGGGAGATCTAGCTGAAATAAAGGTGAGAAGGAGTGACAACTCTCTCCAGGGGCAAATGTCTCAGGTGTGAGCAGGTCCTTAATAAGGGCAGAGGTGGCAGCCACTAAAATATGAAGCTAAAAAGGTGACTACTTACCCTCAAAATATTGTGGAGGTTGTGTTATTAGATAAAACTCTCCATCAGGGCAGCATGTAAGTGCTGAGAACCCAGAGGTCAAAGGGGAAATGGAAATCTACTGGGATCCCCTGGAGGAGGAAGAAAGAAGCCTCAGATCAGTGCTGGTGCTGGAGTTGTGCTTGTTACAAATGTATAATTTTGCCCAGAGGCAGCAATGTCTCAATCTATTTGGTAAAATACTGTTAATGGAGGAGGTTCCTCCTCCCCAGTTATGGTAAATGCATAGTGTTTAAATCAACTTCCTGTGAAAAGACATCTCGTAACTGCATTTAGGTTGACAGGCCGTGGACTCTGATACTTGCATAGACATTCTGGCATCCTGGCGAGAGCAGTCCATCTTGCCTCCCTATTTTAGGTATCACCAAATCTCAACAAATATTGCATTCTAGGAATAACATTTCTGCCTGGGAAAACTATCCCAGTTCCAGTGAGAGATATCTCAGATCACGGGTGTAAATGATACAACTCCTATAGCTGAGAATGAACAAATCAGACAGGACTTTACTTCCTGTAAACTTTAGCTCAGAGTTGGTGAGACAATTTGATTTTGGATTTTATTGCCTTTGGACTTTGATATGCTATGTTGCATTATATGACGGGGCTAACTGGGGATATGAAATAGAATGGAAGTACATTTCTCAGCATCATTTTTTTCAGTCTAGTTTCTCCACAAGGAACTGCATGGCTCCCATTTTTCAGTCCATGTGCTTAGGTGGGGCTGACTTTACGCTCAGCTCCAAGGCTCAGGCCTGACCAGTAAATGTTCTTTGTTCTTCTTGATCAAGGTGATTGGATCAGGGGTAGATATGTGACCCTAGCAAAGCCAATCAGATTGCTCCCCAGGACCTTCCCTGGAATTATTGGGAAAGAGGCCCCTGATTTGTTTAGGATTTGTTCTGGCTCGGAGGATATTTAAAGCCCTCTGCTGCTGAGAAGCAGTATCTTTAGCATCACTTGGGGAGCCTGAGAACGAAGCCTACACAGAGGAAAGTAGAGATAAATAACAGAGAGGCAACGTCTTCTTTTTTTTGAGCCACTCAGTCTTAGCATATCAGCATCTTAGCTTCAGACTGGGAAGCTGTAACTTTTCTTTTTTCGCCTCAGCCGATTTGAGTTGGAATTGTGTCACCAATTAATTGAGTAAGCAGAACAGACATATTCTTTCTTTTGTAAACTTAAAGTATTGTGAAAAAATGAATAAATGAGCAAGTAAACGCTATAGTGGTACAGAACGTACACTGCATGTCACCATGAAAAACAAATAGACCAAAAAACTATCTGCTCACTGCCCAGTACTTTTTACATTAGAGCACAGTGAAAGGCTGTATTTTAAGTCTGAGGCATCCTGTGCATAGCTCATATATTTAGAAAACAAACTTCTTGTTCCTGTCCAATTTGTTAGTAAAGTTGAGTAATGTGTATCAATATCACTAAGGGGGCAAAAAAGAGGGAAGGGTGCTGCCATCCTCTGAGATGCAAAAATGTGTTGAAAATCATGTTATATATGCTCCTTTGTCTAGTGCCCCTGCATAGAAAATAAGTAGATCTTTAATGTTACTGTAATGCTGTGTATTTGTAGTGAAAAATAGTTTAAAAGGGAGCTTAGAGAGAGAGACATTTTCCTAAAATAATCTGAAAATTTTGAAAGAGAAGGAAAGAAGGAGGGGAGAAAGTTATGGGATATACAAGAGAACTTGTGAGTTGGACAAGGTGAAATTTCCAGAGCTTCCAGTAAAGAAGGAAACATGGGGAAACAAGAAGGGTGACGTACAACACACTCTGTGGGGAACAGTGGTTGTAATGGGGATCCTGTTACTCAGTTAATTCCCTTATGCAAATTGCCTGGGGACACTACCTTTCATCCTGGAGTGTCTTTTAGTTTGGGTTTTCCTAGAAGTGGACCCTGAGACTAGAATTCGTGTACAATAGTCTATTTAGGAGGGTGTTGCTGGATGTACAGGTGGCGGGGGGCGAGGGAATGAGACAGCAAAGGGCCAATTCAGCGTTCGTTAATGAACAGGTTGCTGCTGGGGAAGTTGGAGCTCAACGCTCTTCGAGCCCTCTGAGGTTTATTGTAGACCACGTGGGATGCCTTCTAGTCCCCCCTCCCCCCGCCTCTGCCTCCCTCTATGCAAGCTGGACATGCTTCTGACCAAAGAAAGCCTTTAGTCTGAGTCACAGGTGCTTGCAGTAGGAAGCATCAGCGTGCCCCTGGCCATGAGTACCACCAGATACGGAAATTTAGAGCACCTGTTGGGGAAAGTTATAAGGAGGTAAGCATGTAAGAAAAAATTCACTGGAAAGGTCTTCGAGTCACTGATGATCACATTTGGAATGGGTCGTAAGCCATTTGTTTGCAGAATTTTAAAATGTTCCCAGTTCTAGAAAGCTTAATGCATTACACTAGCTTACAGCTAGTGTAGTAATGGCGGAGGGGATTTAGGGAGGAAGAGAGTGGGCAATGGGATTATTATTTCCGTTTTACCTATGGAAAAATGATCAATTACATGAATAGGCCAAGATCACTCAATTTTAGTGATAGCACTAGAACCAGGCCAATGTCTGTTTAGTATCCCTTGCCTGGGACACTTTGTCTTAGGCTTTACTTCAACAGTGTAAAATACATCTCAGAAATATGTCCCATGAGGTGAATTTTCAAGGGATGAGTGAGGGCACCAGGGCAGGAAGGGTGATCCAGTGGTGCAACCTATGTTGTTTAGGGGTATAGTGGCAAGAACTGTAGCCTTGGTATCAGACAGTTCACAGGCCAATTGTACCACTTACAAATTATGTAAACATTAGTTAAGCTATTTATCTTCTCCGAACTTCAGTTTCATAATATGCTCAATGTGGGTAATAATGCCTCCCACGTGGGTTCGCTGTGAGGATTAACCAAGATAATAAGTGCGAAAGAGCTTTGTAAACCTCCAAGAGCCATACATAAAAGGCATTAACAAAATAGTCCAAGAGATATGCAAGGAAGTCAGTATAGCTTCCCCCTGCAGAATTTCCATGGAGACTGTGAAACCATGGCAGGCTTTTAGTTGTTTTTGGATGATTTTAGAAATCTTTTTTAGGGATAAGGATGAAAGCTGATGGAATTGAAAATGCTGGGAGATTAGGAGAAGAGCTTCAGTGTGAGCTAAAAATCTTCCTTTGCAGCAACATATTGACAAAGTGATGCTCAAGACAGAATGATTTCCATGGCACAGGAAATCCATCCAGTTAGCTGCTTCCCCTAGATAGAAAACAGCGAACCCAGGTTAAGGAAGCAGAACCAAGGGAAAAGAGTTCAGGAACCTTCCAAGGCCAGGATGTTCACTGCCTGTCAATGGCTTAACCATAATTCAAGCGAAATTCTCAGGCATCATTATTACTTGTATTGGTTTTGCCAGAGGTGCTATAACAAAACACCACAGACTGGATGACTGAAACAGCAGAAATTTATTTTCTTATAGTTCTAGAGGCTGGAAGTCCAAGATCCAGGTGTCGACAGGTTTGGTGTCTCCTAAGTTCTCATTCCTTGTCTCGCTGATAGCCACCGTCTCTCTGTTGTCCTCACATGTCCTTTCCTCTGTGCATGTGTCTCCCTGGTGTCTCTGCCTCTTCTTATAAGAACAACGGTCCTATCGGATTAGGGTCCCACCCTTATGGCCTCATTTAATCTAAATTACCTCTTTGAAGGCCTTATCTCCAAACACAGACACATTGGGAATTAGGGCTTCAACACATAGTTTTTTTTTTCTTTTAATCGAAGTATAGTTGATTTACAATGTTGCATTAGTTTCAGATAAACAGCAAAGCAACACATGGACTTTGGTGGGACACAATTCAGTTCATAATATTAAAAGGATACAGTGGCAAAGATACAATTCCACATGCTTTCTGGTCATAAGCTTGGTGGCTTCATTCTGTTATCTAATTCCAAACTCACCAACAGGCAAATTTTGATCCTTTTTTTTTTTTAAATAGACACTTTATTATATACACAGGTCATAAAGTCCCAGACTTACCATTAGCCACATAAATATAGACCCTGCTCGCTGTTTAATATTATCAAGCTTGTACAACTTTAGCATGGTTTTGAGGCCAGCAACCTCAGTGTCTGTCTAAGTGGGGGTCTGATCTTGCTGAGATGTACTATCACTATTTCTGTTCTCATCACCAACAGCTTTCTTTTGTTCAGTGAATACAGCTCTTTGATTCTGCTCTTTTCTACACGGAAATCTAATTTTGTATCTGTTCTGATTTTTATCGCTTCATCCATAACTTGTTTTAATTGATATAGTTCAAGTTTCATTTTCTCATTTTCTGCTTTGAAGAATGGAAATTTGCTCCTCTTCATAATAATTATATCCTTTTTCACATTAGCAACCTGAGACATTATCTGCTGAAGAATGATGTCCTGCTACATCTTGGTGACATATCTTTGTAGATGAGATCCATGTTGGCCTCCAGGATCTTGACCAATGCAGATGCAATGATTTCTGCTTGTCGAGTAGTAAACCCATTTCCTTCAAGTAAACACACTAAGGCATGGGTTTATGGCTCATTTGGGACTGATGTATTTGAACTTTAGTTAAAATACGGTGACAGCTTTTTTTTTTACAATTTTTATTTTTATTTATTTGTTTATTTTATTTTTTGGCTGTATTAGGTCTTCGTTGCTGTGCATGGGCTTTTCTTTATAGTTGCGGCAAGCAGGGGCCACTCCTCGCTGGGGTGTGTGGGCTTCTCATTGAGGTGGCTTCTACTGTTGCAGAGCACAGGCTCTAGGCACGTGGGCTTCAGCAGTTGCAGCTCACGGGCTCAGTAGTTGCGGCATGTGGGCCCTAGAGGGTGCGGGCTTCAGTAGTTGTGGCTCGCGGGCTCTACTAGCTGTGGCTCGTGGGCTCTAGAGCACAGGCTCAGTAGGTATGGCACACGGCTTCGTTGTTCCGCGGCATGTGGGATCTTACCAGACCGGGACACGAACCCGTGTCCCCTGCATCGGCAGGCGGACTCTCAACCACTGCACCACCAGGGAAGCCCTGGGGGCAGCTTTATGATGTGGGTCTTGACTTCAGGTGTAGGCTTCTGTCCAGCTCTACTGCTTACTAGCTCTGTTACCTTGTGCAATATCGTTTGACTTTTTATCATCTCTTTGTTCATTCACTCAGTGGACATGAACATCTCTTTTGAGATATATTGTGGAAGATAAAGCTGCGTTAGAAGGGTAGCTCTAAGGATAATCAGAGTTGAGAAGTATTTTTTGGATGTTTGTGTGCTGAGAGGACGAAGGTCACAGAGATGGAGATATTGGAGGCTTAAGATGAATAAGGTAATCAAACTAGATACAACAGGGGACAGATGAGATGGAGGCTGAGATGAGGTGTTATCCTCAGGAATAAGGATGGTCCATCTTCTATGAGTTTACATATGCAAATGTGCTGTGATACAGCCGATGGCTGCTGGTTTCCTCTTTAAAGGCAAGAGGGAGATATATTTCAAAGCACCAGTTTAAACTGTTTCTTTTTTATTTTTCACTAACAAAGAAGCCCTCAGGGTTTGCAGATCTACAAATAGATAATTTTCCTTTTTTATTCTTAATGAGAAGCATACAGTGTTTTTTAACATTACCACATCTGGTGATCTGAATGTTAGTTTGGTGAGTTAAAGACAAATAAATTTGCCCTAAGTGAGCTCCTCAAATGACATCCCCGTTCCTAGTCCAATTTCTTAAATAGAAAATCAGGTAGGATTTGCATAATTTGGTAGGCAATTACTGTTTACAGGACTGTTCTAGGTTCCAGGGGAAAACCTAAGATAGTAAGACTTAGTCTCTGTCTTCAAGGAGCTTACAGTCTAGGAAGAGTCACACATTCAGCCCTAATATGAGTTTGTCCATACAGGAGGGTTTCTTCCTTGGCAGCAGAGGTCAGGGCAGTGAAAGACGAAGGACCTACACGTGGGAAACGTGGAAGTATTTGGTTCTGGGAAAGGAAACAAAAGGAGGAAATTTGGAAAAGTGATATAAAGAGAAGGAGGCACACATGTTTCTCAGAACCTCAGAGAAAAACTTCATGGTAGAGAAGGCTCTAATTTGAATCTTCACGTGGAAGCAGGAAAAGAAAACTGGGGCATTGCAACCTGGGGCAGGGGTGTGGGGCAGGGTGGAGAAGCATGAAGTAAGGCAAAGGGGAAAATGTGCCTGATATGGTAGGTGGAGAAAGGAGCTCCTTTATTGAGGATCTAAGGCGTGCCTTTCCGGGTGTGCATGGATAAAGTAGGATACTTGGTAATAATAAAAAGAATGAACATAATCACACTATTACATATAAAATAGATAATCAACAAGGACCCACTGTATAGCACAGGGTACTCTCCTCAATATTCTGTAATAACCTATACGGGAAAAGAACCTGAAAAAGAATGAATATATGTATATGTATAACTGAATCACTGCTGTACACTGGAAACTAACACAATATTGTAAATCAGCTCTACTCCAATATAAAATAAAAATTAAACTAAAAAAAGGAAGAGAAATAAAACTGCAAAGGTTGGTTGGGGCTAGTTTGCTTTGAATGTCAGGCTGGAGAGGCCGTACATTAATCTGTAGGCAACATGCAAGTCATCTAAGTTCTGAACTTGGTGGGTTGAAGGGAGAATGCAAGGCAGAGGGAGGTGTGACCACGCATGAGGTGAGGTTCCAAGCTTCTCACGCACACTCCATTGTCCCACCAGATTTTATCTACAAAATACATATTTGAAGATAAAATTATTAATAATTTGAAGATGACAACTGCAGAGCATTAAACCCCAAGGATGGGGCCCTTCTGAGCATGGGTCCCCATGTGACTACACTAGATGCATGTCTGTGAAGCAGGATCTGGAGTGGCCTTTAAGAATATTGTTTCAGGGGCTTCCGGGAAGATGGCCGAAGAGTAAGACGTGGAGATCACCTTCCTCCCCACAGATACACCAGAAATACACCTACACGTGGAACAACTCCTACAGAACACCTACTGAATGCTGGCAGAAGACCTCAGACCTCCCAAAAGGCAAGAAACCCCCCACGTACCTGGGTAGGGCAAAAGCAAAAAGAATAAACAGAGACAAAAGGATAGGGACGGGACCTGCACCAGCGGGAGGGAGCTGTGAAGGAGGAAAGGTTTCCACACACTAGGAAACCCCTTCGCGGGTGGAGACTGCGGGTGGCGGAGGGGGGAAAGACCCCGCATCTGTGGAATACATGAATAGACAACGAATCCTCCTAAATTGAGGAGCCGTGTGGATGAAAGGCTCTTGGTGCTGCAGTCAGGAGTCAGCGCTGTGCCTCTGAGGTGGGAGAGCCAACTTCAGGACACTGGTCCACAAGAGACCTCCCAGCTCCACATAATATCAAATGGTGAAATCTC
>NW_020173674.1:11201143-11203190 GCF_003031525.2 Neophocaena asiaeorientalis asiaeorientalis
TTATTCAACATAGTTTGGGAAGTTTTAGTCACAGCAATGAGAGAAGAAAAGGAAATAAAAGGAATCCAAATCGGAAAAGAAGAAGTAAAGCTGTCACTATTTGCAGATGACATACTATAGATAGAGAATCATAAAGATGCTACCAGAAAACTACTAGAGCTAATAAATGAATTTGGTAAATAGCAGGATATAAAATTAATGCACAGAAATCTCGGACATTCCTATACACTAATGATGAAAAATATGAAAGTGAAATCAAGAAAACACTGCCATTTACCAGTTTCCATAGAATGGAGGTGGAAATAGTTGAGGATATGGTGTAGTAGACTGAGGATAGGATGGGAGGTGATGTAGATGATAACTGTAACGGTAGAAGGAGGGATATTCATAGAGCATAAGGGTCTATTAGGGTGGAAGAAAGCCTTTTGAGAGTTTTGGGGAAAGGATAGGTAAATTAAGCATGCTTTTGGACTCATGGGTTAAGAGCAAGTAAGAGAAGGTATGAAGGATGGGACTAATTGCTACAGTAAAGATCTCACAAGAGTAAGTAGAGTAAAGATTGTATCAACGGTATAGATGGAGGGGGTGGGAAAAGAAGAGGGCAAGGTCCGAGCTAGAAAGGCAGAAGGCAGCCTGAATTTAGATGGAGTGGCTGATGTGACATTAACATCAGGTGGCCCCATACTTAAAAGAAGATGATGTCATCCGCGGAGAGGGCTGAGGACTCAAGAGAAGTTCGGGAAATTCTGGGGAAATTGACGGATGGAAATGAGTCAGGAGTCTTAGAGCACGGGTTTCAATTATGCTGTTAGCGGCGTGGCTTTAGGCTGATCACTTCATCTCTATGAACCTGTTTATTCCTCGATAAAATTATATATTTACAAGATAACACACAGTTATACAGTGTTCAGTATTCTAAGTACTTTACATCTGTTCACTTAATTCTCACAACAATCCCATAATGAGAAAGAGAGGAATGGAGAGGCTAAGTGACTTGTCTGAGCCATCCAGGCAGTGGTGGGAGAGCTGGGGTTTGAACCCGTGCATCTAGCTCTAGTGACTGTACTTATCACCTCTGAGCCATGGTGTCTTGGGTACCTTAACACCTAGTGATCTCTTAAGTCTTAAAAGGTGCTGACATCCCATGTGTCCATAAAACTAACTTTTTTAGATGGACTGGTAGCTTCTTCACTCTTCTTGTAACCCTCGCAGGAAAGGCTTGCAACGGCCGCAAGGTGGCAGAATTAACTCAGAGATACCTGGCCTTGAACTAACCCCGAAGTCAGAATTGGCCCCTTTCTTCCCCTTTATTTTTCTCAAACCCCAAAGTATACTTATTTGAAGGTGAAGTCATAACTTGATCTTGTGAGGAGCCCAACGGTGAAGGAGCCACAGAAGTCAAAGCAGAAGTATCCCCATAGGAATGAAGAACCTTTGAGAGGGAAGAGGAAGAAGATAAATCCAGGAGCACGAGGAAATGATGAGTTATCCGTTTAGTAAGCAGCTGATTCTGGGTCTCTCACTCGCCAAGAGCCAGTACAATTCCATTTTACCATGTTAATAGTCTTCATTTTAAGAAGTTTAATTTTTTTAGAATATTAAATGCAGATAAAGGAGAGTACTAAATTATTTTATAGAGTCAGATGTTTTGGCTAGATTGTCACAGTTGTTAGATGTTGGACCTACAAGGTGAAGTTTTCTCTTTCCTTCTCTCTTTCCTTTCTCCCCCTTCCCCTTCCCTCTTCTCTTCCCTTTTTCTTCCTCCTCCTCCTCCTCTTCTTCTTCTTCTTCTTCTCCTCCTCCTCCTCCTCCTTCCTCTTCCTCTTCTTCCTCTTCTTCTTCTTCTTCCTCTTCTTCCTCCTCCCCTTCTTCTTCTTCTCCTTCTTCTTCTTCTTCCTCTTCTTCTTCTTCTTCCTCTTCCTCTTCTTCTTCTTTTTCTTCTTCCTCTTCTTCTTCTTCCTCCTCTTCTTCTTCCTCCTCTTCTTCTTCCTCTTCCTCTTCTTCCCCTCCTCCTCCTCCTCCTCCTCCTCCCCCTCCTCCTCCCCTC
>NW_020173674.1:11203394-11260267 GCF_003031525.2 Neophocaena asiaeorientalis asiaeorientalis
TCCTCCTCCTCCTCCTCCTCCTCCTCCCCCCCCTCCTCCCCTCCTCCCCCTCCTCCTCTCTTTTTAATCTTTCTTCCCCTTTCTCTCCCTCTTTCTCTCTCCATCCTCCCTTTGGTTGCTGTAGTGATCTAATAAAATAACAATGAGGAAAGTCTAGTCTTTGGGTTGGATATGTGGGTCAGAAGATTAGATCGTACAAAATTTGAAGAGTGGTGCAAAAACATCCTTGGCCTCTTAACACCTAGCTTGCTACTTACTTGGCCACTTCTTATTTTATCAAAAAAACTTAAATTTATTCTAACAGAAATTTTTTTATAAAAGGAAAAGAAAAATTGTAAATAAGCTTCACTTTTGTAGCTGACTCTATTGGAACATGCATTTGTGAGTCCCTGTGGGAAGCAGGACCCTTTTCTGGATTCTGAGAGCAGCCCTGTTCTTCTACACTGATTCCCAAAAGGAGCAGTAGAGCACGGTATAAAACTATGTTGACTTTAAGTCAGACAGACTTGAGCATCTCCTTACTTCCTGGAGTGACAAGCTGCTCCAAGTTTGTGTATTGTATCCCTTGCTCTAGTCTTGGCATCAGTCAGTTCTCCAAGGAGTTCCTTTTATTGGAGATTATTATTAGAAACCAAGATTAGGGTGTTAGGTATATACTGAAGTTTTCACAACTGTAAAACTGGAAAGATAATATCAATACATTTCTCGTAGAGTTGGGTGAACAGTAAGTGAAAAAACACACTCATATAGTACTTAGCAAGGGCTGAAACACAGGAAGCATCCAATATGTGATCATTCAGTAGGGGCTGGAAGAGAAGACTGCTTCCTGTAAGCTCCATGCTAAAGCTCATTTAAAATCAAGTTGATTGGAAAAAAATTTCATGAAACTGTTTTGATCCATAAAAGTCCTTGTAACTTGAGGTTCCTTAGAGATGGATTTAGGCAAATGGAAATTTTGATGAAGTCTATCATCTGTATTTAAAATTAGAAATTTTGGGCTTCCCTGGTGGCGCAGTGGTTGGGAGTCCACCTGCCGATGCAGGGGACGCGGATTCGTGCCCCGGTCCGGGAGGATCCCACATGCCGCAGAGCAGCTGGACCCGTGAGCCATGGCCGCTGAGCCTGCGCGTCTGGAGCCTGTGCTCTGCAACAGGAGAGGCCACAACAATGAGAGGCCCGCGTACCACAAAATAAATAAATAAATAAAATAAAATAAAATTAGAAATTTTAATTTCTAATTTTAAATATAGATGAAATTAAAATGAAAATTAGAAATTTTTAAATTTTAAATAAAAATGAAATTAAAATGAAAATTTCTCCCCGTTTAGTCTTAGAGAAAGTACCAAATTCCAAATTCTCACAGGGCGTCTTCTATAGGCTGAGTGGGGATGGCTGGATCCTGCAGCTCCTTTGAAGGCATTTTTGATGGAACTTGATCACCAATCATTTTAGCCCTTGCTTGAAGGCCTGGAGCTCCCCCTGGGCCTTTAAGCCTTTCCACATCACAATAATGTTTCATTCCCTCAGGAAAGTGGTGGGGTTTTTTGGGGGGCTTTTTTTGGTTTTTTTCTTAGTTGTCTTTTTTTTTAAACAGCTTTATTGGCGTATAATTGCTTTACAATGGTGTGTTAGTTTCTGCTTTAAAACAAAATGAAACAGTTATACATATACATATATCCCCATATCTCTTCCCTGTTGCGTCTCCCTCCCTCTCACCCTCCCTATCCCACCCCTCTGGGTGGTCACAAAGCACCGAGCAGATCTCCCTGTGCTATGTGGCTGCTTCCCACTAGGTATCTATTTTACATTTGGTAGTGTATATGTATGTCCATGCCACTCTCTCACTTTCTCCCCAGCTTACCCTTCCCCCTCCTCATATCCTCAAGTCCATTCTCTAGTAGGTCTGCATTTTTATTCCCGTCTTGCCCCTAGGTGGGGTAAATTGATACAGCCACTATGGAGAACAGTATGGAGGTTCCTTAAAAAACTAAAATTAGAACTACCATAAGACCCAGCAATCCCACTACTGGGCATATACCCTGAGAAAAGCATAATTCAAAAAGAGTCATATACCACAGTGTTCATTGCAGCTCTATGTACAATAGCCAGGACATGGAAGCAACCTAAGTGTCCATAGACAGATGAATGGATAAAGAAGATGTGGCACGTATATACAATGCAATATTACTCAGCCATAAAAAGAAACGAAACTGAGTTATTTGTAGTGAGGTGGATGGACCTAGAGTCTGTCATACAGAGTGCAGTAAGTCAGAAAGAGAAAAACAAATACCGTATGCTAACACATATATACGGAATCTAAGAAAGTGATGTTTTGATTACTTGTTTGCATGTTACTGAGCTCTGGATTGGGATTGAGTCCCTCCAGAGGCTCCCACATCTACATAGATGCCAGCTTCTGGCGGATTCCAGGCCTCTCATACAGTTTGGTACATCTCAAGCTCTGAAACAACCTGCAACCGCAGCTGAACTGCTTTTACACTTACTTCGTAGCCTCAGGAAATCTTTTACGCTTTGAAATCTGAGGTCTTCTGAGACTGAACAGCTTTTCTTTTCCGTTGCAGGCTTCAAAAACCCCCGTAGTTGAAGGCAGTTCTGAATTAAGGTCTCAGAATTCCCAAGGAACTAGGTATGTTTTCCCTGACTTTTTTTTTTTTTAATTCTTCGTACTGTGGGTAAAAATAATGGGGTTTTTTTTTAGGAGAAAGGGGCTCAGAAGTAGGTATAAAAAAAGGACTCAATTCCATTTTCCCCACTTTTCTGTGCCACATGAAAAACTGAGACAATGAACCTCTCCTAGGTAATTTTTGGGTCATATTTTCTTAAACAGAAACTGACATAGTCATATCTAGGTAGAATGCTGCTACCAGCTGGTGTTAATAAAATCTGGGACTCAAGTTCATATGATTGACCAATAGTTTTTCAAAATATTTTTTTGTTGAAGTATAGTTGATTTACAGTGTTGTGCTAGTTTCTGGTATACAGCAAAGTGATTCGGTTATAGATACATATATTATATATAATATATGTATATATCATATATAAATATATATGACCTTGTCATTTATCTATTTTATATAGAGATAAATATTTTATATTTTGTATCTGTTGATCCCAAACAGATTAACAGATACAAAATATCTGTTGTTTCCCCTTTGGTAACCATAAGTTTGTTTTCTATTGATTGACGGGTAGTTTAATGAAAAGATAAATTAGTTTGTATTGAGCACCCACCATAGACCACACAGTGGCTAGATTTTCTCATATTTTATCGTCCTTAATCCTTTATTGTCTCTTTTTTCGTGGAATTTAGTCTTATGGTTTTCCGTTGAGAATCTTCTTTTGGAAATCCCCCAATGGGATGTGATGGCTGAGGGTGATTCTTCAAACACCTTTAGAAACAATTTTGATAACACTTTTATTTTCAGATTATCTGTCTTGGTGGTTTCTGCTTTTATAATCCCTTAATCCTTGAAGTTTTAATGGTTTTCAGTTTTCAACACACTTTCTTATTTGTTATTTATTTATTTAGCCACGCCACACGGCTTGTGGGATCTTAATTCCCTGACCAGGGATCGAACCCGGGCCCTCGGCAGTAAAAGTGCATAGTCTTAACCACTGGACCGCCAGGGAATTCCCTCATATTTGTTATTTATTAAATAAAGCAGTTGATCACAGGCTACCTTTAAATATTTTCTTTAAATGTCTTTACTTTTTCAAGGCTCCTTCTGATATTTATTTTAGGCCTATGCAGAAAAGCTTGGCCTTTGTAGGACTTTGGTGGGAGGGAACACAGCAGCAGTGGCAACAATGGGATTTAGATTCAGGCCTTCAGGGATGGTGCCGGGCAAAGCAAAGCTTTCCTCTCTCTGCCCTGACTCCACATTCTCTTTGCTGCTCTGGATCCAGACACATTTATTAATAGTGACACAATGCATAATAGAAAGTGTTGTCCATCAAGAGAACATAGAAATACTTTGAATGTTAATTGATAATATATGAAGATGGCAGTCTGGGGCAATTCAATATAGGGAGTGCGTGATAACTGTTAGAAATCAGACCAACAGCTTAGGTACGTATAATTGGGTGGTCAGTATTAACTGTGAAAATGGATTAAATAAGCATTTGAGAAGGTGTTTTGGAATAGAATTCAGAAGTCAGCTGCCTTTCATTTTTGGAGTTTTTCTGCGTCATTTACCCTACCTTGTGTTGGGGAAGAGGTTGGTTTATGAAATAGGAAGGTGAGTATCTCTTTAGTTGAAGGACCACAGTACTTGGCAAGCAGTTTTCCCTTCCTAGACGCCCCCACCAATGAGCAGCAATATTTGGCTGGAGTGCTAGATCTTGAACTAACTGCTTTATCTCACCAAGTCTCAGTTTCTTCATATATATACATCTACACATGAGTATGGGTCTGTAATATATGTGTATGCTGTAAAATATATAATATACATAACTCATGGAATTGTGACTTAGTAAACATGAACACAAATAGAGTTTCATAATCTCTAGAACAGTGGTTCTCCACCAGGGATGACCCTGTGGACGTCTGGGACATTTGGCAGTATCTGGAGACATTGTTGTTTGTCACAGCTGGGGAAGGGAGTATGCTCCTGGCATCTAGTGGATAGAGACCAGGGATACTGCTAAAGCTCCCACAATGCACTGGACAGCCTTTCCCCTGCCTCACCCCCGCCTGCAACCAAAGAACTGTCCAGCCCATAATGCTTTTTTTTTAATTAATTATTATTGGAGTAGCGTTGATTTACAATGTTGTGTTAGTTTCTGCTGTACAGCAAAGTGAATCAGTTATACATATACATATATCCACTCTTTTTTAAGTTCTTTTCTCATATAGGTCATTACAGAGTATTGAATAGAGTTCCCTGTTATACAGTAGGTCCTTATTTACTTATCTATTTTATATATAGTAGCATGTATACGTCAATCCCAATCTCCCAATTTATCCCTCCCCCTCCGTGTTTCCCCCTCGGTAACCGAAAGTTTGCTTTCTACATTTGTGACTCTAATTCTGTTTTGTAAATAAGTTCATTTGTACCGTTTTTAAAGATTCCACGTATAAGCGATACCATGTGATATTTGTCTTTTTCTGTCTGACTTTCTTCACTCAGTATGACAAGCTCTAGGTCCATCCGTGTTGCTGCAAATGGCGTTATTTCATTCTTTTTTTAATCCAGCACGTGATGTTAACAGTGATGAGGTTGATGGGTCCTGCTCTGGGGCTTTGTACAGATATTGCAGTTAAGAGGCCCCAGGTTCCTAATATATAATATCAGGAAACTGCCTGTCATAGATGATAGGATACTGTGTCTGCTAAATTATAGGGTACACACACATGACAAAAGTCGAAAGGAAAAAAAGAAAAAAGAAGGACTGGCTAAATGTAATGGAAGTGCTGCTGGTTGGAAGGTTACTTGACACATTACTGAATGGAAATCTGTCAATAAGCAAAAGAAGGATAAAAATATAAAATTCTAGGAATTTATCAGGGAAAAGAAAGGGGCATGAGAGGACATCTACAGGGGTATTCCCTGGAGCACTGTTTATAAAGGTGGAAAATGGAAACCAGGACTGGAGTTTTATCATGGTTCCTGACCAATAGCATTTCCAAACTGGCTGAGCCAGTCTTGTGATACCAGCTGCGGCACTCGTGTGTGTAATCGTCATCTGAACACGACAGGCTGGGCTGTCTCCATTTGTGGTATAAAAAAGGCTCCTTACCAATCTGATCACTGCAGTTGCAGATAACCAAGGTCAGGCAGAGCTGAAGCCTTTTCTCCCTTAAATCCCTTCTTTTTCCCCTTTCTCTCTTCCTCTGTCAGAGCCTGTTGTCACCCGTTCTGCCACCGGGGACAGGAAAAACCTATAAGGCACATCAGACTGAGGGAAAACAATAGGAGAGAGAGACAGGTCACTAGAATTAGGACGCAAGTCTTTCTCCAGACCTGCCCAGCCCCAGTCTCACTGTTAATTCTGAATATTTTTAATACTACGAGCCTTAGCTAATATGTTGGCAGAAAAGGTGGACCCAGCTAGACAAGAGAACAAGAAGCTGTTTGTGGTGGGGTTAGTTAGCATGAAAAATGTTTAAACACTTTGCTATTGATGTTCTAATTAATTCACCAATATTTAGGTATGTGATCAAGGGGTCATGGTAGGCTGGGTGGTTGCTCAGCTAATTGTGTGAATCACTCAAGTCTCAAGTGCTTTGGGAGAGCAGAGAAGGGAGAACGTAATTGTAATCAGGATCAATAACAAAGACTTCTGATAGGAAGTGGAGAGGTATAATCTCAATTTAAATATATAAAGATAAAATACAATTGAATTACTGTTGAGGGATAAACTTCTAAAGACATTAAAATTGTAGTTAAAAGCTTTGGATTTGATATCAGAGACACCAAGGTTTTAATTCCACTTTCAAGACTTACCAGTTATGTGACTTTGGGCGATATTTTTCTCTTCTTCTCTTCTTCTCCTTCTTCTTCTCTTTTTTCTTCTCCTTCTTCCTCTTCTTCCTCCTCCCCCCTTCCTCCTCCTACATCCCCTCCTTCTTCTTCACCTTATTATTATTACTATTATTTCATCATAATAGCTCTCCAGTCTTCATCTAAAAGCTACTAGATTTTAGGAGCAGACAGTAGCCAGAAAAAAGAGACCAAGTATAAAATATACTGACAACTGGAAATAATCTAAGTAAAAAGCAAAATGCTCTATTTGCATATTTTATATCATGGAGCATTGTTGAAAAAGGTGAACATTTTGAAATAAGAGTATTATCATATATACTCCTTGGGTATATTTTGCACAGTTTACACATTTATACAGTTTCTCCTTGTGTAAAATGAGGAAAATAATATGATCAACCCCAAAGAGTTGGTTTGAGGATTAAATAAGTTAACTTCAAGTAAAGCTCTTGGAGCAGTGCCTGGCATACAGTAAGCTCTTACTATGCTTAGTACCATATAATTCTATTGGCATACAGGAAATCTCTGTGGAGGTTATACACTTAGGAGTGGAATAAAAAAACAAGGAATGAGGGATTTATACTTTTTACCTCATACTGTTCTCTTTTTGATTTTTTAAAAACGGAATAAACAAAATCTTAAAAGCTAGGCTACGAGACATATCATATTTTGTTTCATATGATGTAAACAGGTAGAATAATTCAAGCTCTGAGCGTACGGACATTGGGTTCAGAAGTATAAGGATGTGAATTTAACTCTGACCCCAACTAATTAGGTTATTCTCGTCAATGTTAAGCTCCCGAGAAAGTAGGCATAATAGTACTTATCTGACAGGATTAAATGCTGTAATGTAATAGAAGGGTCTAGCAGGTGCCTTACACAGAGTACTTTCTCAATATATATTGGTTTTCTATTTTTATATCATCCCTCTATACTTTCATCTGTTTCATCTGTTTCACTGGCTCCTCTCCTTTCATTGCCAGGCTAAATCGAAGTTAACCTCAGTGGAGAATAGCACAGAAACAGCAGAGTTCATCCTCTTGGGAATCGCAGATGACCCCAACCTCCAGGTTCCCCTCCTCCTGGTATTTTTGTTCATCTACCTCATCACTTTGGTTGGGAATCGGGGGGATGGTGCTGGTCATCTACTGAGACTCCCACCTCCACACTCCAATGTACTTCTTCCTCAGCAACCTTTCCTTTGTCGATCCGGGTCACTCCTCAGCCGTAGCTCCCCAGACGGTGGCTGCACCGCACTCAGGAAACAAACTCATCTCCCACAATGGATGTGCTCTTCAGTCCTTCTTCTTTGTGGGTTTTGCCACCGTCAAGTGCTACCTCCTGGCCTCCACGGCCTGTGACCCCCATGCAGTGCTGTGTAGGCCCCTTCATTACACCACCACCACGATAGCAGGTGTGTATGCCCTCCTGAGGATGGGCTCCTATGTCTGTGGCTTCCTCAATGCCTGTGGCTTCCTCGATGCCTGCATCCACTCAGCAGACACCTTCAGACTCTCCTTCTGTGGTTCAAATGAGATGAATCACTTTTTCTGCGAAGTCCCTCCACTCCTGGCTCTCTCGTGCTCCAACACATGCGTGAGCAAGCTGGTGGCCTTCTTTGTCGTGGGCTTCAATGTCTTTTTCACCCTCCTGGTCATCCTCATCTCTTACTTCTTCATATACATTGCTGTTTGACGGAGGCATTCTGCGGAAGGAAGGAAGAAAACCTTCTCCACCTGTGCGTCCCATCTCACGGCCATCTCCATTTTCTATGGAACAATCATCTTCATGTACTTACAGCCCAGCTCCACCCAGTCCATGGACATGGACAAAATAGCATCTGTGTTTTACACGGTGGTGATTCCCATGCTTGATCTACAGTCTTAGAAACAAAGAAGTGAAACATACTCTCTGGAAAATACTCAACAAGCTCAATTCCCAGTCTTTAAGTGTGAGTAGGAAGTAGGCAGGTAACTAAGGGATAAATCTTCCCCCCAGACCTAGATGCCACCTCAACTTTTGAGGTTTGGCAGATTTCAGTTCTTTCTTCTCCAAGAACAGTGGTTACTTCTGCTGTTAGGAAAAGTGGTAGAAAAAAGCAGCCCTTTGAAATGTCTCACTCAGAAAAATAACCTTATATTTAGTGAACAACACCCTGGGGTGTTTAAACTCTTTCCTGCATTAGTTTCCCGACACGGTTTAAAGCAGAAGATCAAAGCATAAATTGAGTGCACTGACTTTCCGTCTCCCTATTTTAATTGGAAGAAATTTTCCATTTGTTATTAAAACGTGGTGTAAGGACTACATCTTCATTGAATAATAGTTGTCAACTGGAAGGCACAGCCTTTCGTTTCTTTGATCCGTGAGTCTGAAAGTTAAAGTGTCTAATGCTGACAAAGGATGTTTCAATTTTTTTTTTTTTTTTTTTTTTTGGTACGCGGGCCTCTCGCTGTTGTGGCCCCTCCCGTTGCGGAGCACAGGCTCCGGACGCGCAGGCTCAGCGGCCATGGCTCACGGGCCCAGACGCTCCGCGGCATGTGGGATCTTCCCAGACCGGGGAACGAACCCGTGTCCCCTGCATCGGCAGGCGGACTCTCAACCACTGCGCCACCAGGGAAGCCCTGTTTCAATATTTTTAATAACGTCTCAAAGAAGGTTGTAATTGAAAGCACAAGGCACTGGACCAAGAGTCAGGTGACCCAGTATGAAATCCTTCTAACCCCGATCCTTCTGCGCCCACTCTCATTCCCATCCTCATAGATTGTGTACTTTTGTATTCTCCATCTCCTTCTGTTAAAGTGTTAGGACAACTTTGGTAGAAAACAATAAGCCACCTTGTGTATGTATGTTTCAGTAGATAAATTGTTTAAACTTTAACCTGAATAAGTATATCTCTTTTTAGAGTTCCTGCACTCTGTTTTATGCTTTTGACCTTGGTCTAACACAATAACCAAAACTTACAGAAGGTTTAAAGGAAAAACTTTTTTTCCAGGGGCCTTGAGAAGGGATATTTGTCTTCTGAATTAAATGCTTGCATTTCTCGTCATCCTTAAGTTTGGTGGTTCTATTATGAATTCACACAATAGATTTTTGTGCCCCCATTGCTTCTGTTTTTTCAATAATTCAGTTCACCTCTGGATCCCTGTTCTATTCAGATGTTCTGTAATTAGATGCAGCAAAAGTTTAAAAGCCTGTGTTAATGTACTTCTTAAGATGGGAATGGCCTGAGCTAACTGGTGTGAGCGGATGTGTGTGGGTGGGAAGGGAGCGGTGATTAATTTCACTTCTCACGTATCAACTGCTTGATGTTTATAGCTACGATTAGTCTGAGCTGCCACACATTTCATGATTTCAAGATCTCCAAAAAGAATTTTTATTTTTATCTTAAATATGAAAACCAGAAATCTTGGTGGGCTAAATCAGGGAGCTTAGAAGGTCATATTAGTTTCGAGATGATCAAACTCCATTACGCACAGGGCAGCCTTGGTCTGAAGAGGGTTGATCATGGGTCTTGTGGAGAGAGAAGCAAAGAGGGACATTAGGCTGACCCGTAGGAAAAACTTTCTCAAGTGTATGGTCACCATCACCTAAAGGGATTGGGAGCTTCTTCTGGATCCAAGGCCTTGACAACCTAGACTTGCCTCATCCATCCTCCCACCTCCCTGCCTTAGCAGTGAGGATTTTCCAGTAACACACAGAAGAACACCCTTGAATGGCCAGGATCCACTTCACCAAGGAGTCCTTCTCGTGACTTATACAAGTTACAGAGCTCAAGGTACCCAGATTTGGAGATGAGTCTGGGAAGCATCTGTCCGAGCATTGAGTGTGTTCCACTCAGAGCTCAGCTTCTTTTCCTACTTGATAGATATCATTAACTCCTCTTCCTCTTCTTCCTGCTCCTCTTTTCCCTTCTCCTCTTCCTCTTTTTCTTCCTTTTTTCCTCAACCTCTTTCCATCTTCAGCCCAAGCAAGAACTTCCCTCACCACTAAGCAGTTAGATCCCTATGAAAAATTAAAGTCTATAGTTTTTATATTAAAACTGTTACAGTACCTAGTAAGGTGTGTTTCTGGGCATGTTTCTTTCTGCCTCTATATCCCAGTTTAGGCAGAAAAGTATGTGGATCTTCTAAGAGTTAAAGGCCTAATGACTACATATTACGTTTTCTATTGAAGTCATCTCAAACTAGCATCTGACTGCAAATGGGTATGAAGGTCCTAGTTCTAGTATCAAGAGCTGGGTGAAGATTCTTACCCTTCTTATCAGTTGTGTGACCTTGAGAAAGTCATTTGATCTCTTTGAACCCAACATACAGGATAAACTGTGAAGATACCATGAAATAAAGTATGCAAACATGCCCGTCATAATGCATGCATGCTTTATACAGCTGAGAGTCCTGCAATAGCTCTCACTTCTCTGTTCTTGTACTTCCCACTTTCGGCTCCTGAGCTCCCCCACTCTGTCCACCCCATCCACTTCCAAGCCTTTATGTCCATTCATTGTTTAATTTCCTGTCCTCCAACCTCCCAGTCCTACAGCAGACACATTTCAATCTGACATCACGTGAGTATTCATTTACATAAGCTGCTCAGAAGGAGATGTCTTGTTGCCAGTAAGACATCAACTTACAGAATACAAATTACCATGGGGAACTTTTCACGTCCACATGGGAAATCTCTCAAATGGAGACAAAATGCTCATTTGGTTTTTAACAACACCCACCCTCAAGTTAGCTCAAGTTAGCACAGTAAAGGCACGGGAAGACTTCCTTCCTGAAACGTCCAAAAACAGAATGTGAAAACACATATATAAGGACAATTATTTACATCAGGGTAGATTATCCTTTTGAAAAAGGATTCATGATTGAATTATTTTAAATAGGAGTCTCCCTTCGTGCATGAAATAATTTGTTTAGCATTTATGTATATGGAAAGAAAAATTAAAATATTAAGAGTCCTGGACGATTGAAGCCAACATTACAGAGTCATAGACGCTTTCGCCAAGAAAGAGTCTTTAAAAATAACCTATACCAGTTCTCTCATTTTACAATTGAAAACCCTGATTAACCCTTGCTTAACCTCCCACGAGCCAAATCTTCCTTGACTCTTCTTCATCCTTTACTTTCTATAAAGTTCTTGCTGTATCAAAAGACATTTTTACTTTCATTTGTTCACTGGGAGACAGATCTTTGTGCTCCAGTTTTGCAGTTGAAGAAACCAACTCTTTGAAAATCTTACTTGCCTAGCAGTAGCAAGAGGAGCCCAGATTTGAACCTAAGTCTTGCTTTCCTGCCCAATTCTCTGAGAAAAAAAGTAGCCTTGTATTTCAGTAAATTTCAATAGATGACTCATTTGATGTATAAATCATTTAAAGACAGTCTTTCATGATATGTCCCTGCTGTGTGGAAAGGCATACTGCAGAATACAAACACATTTAAGAATATGAGGTATAATTTCTACTTCAGCAAAGCAAATCCTCCTGCATATATGGTGACCGATGTAATGCACTTTGAGATTCATGACTCAGTGTTCAACAACTTTGTTGGCAGGAATTTTTCCTATATTCTATGAAATATGCATCGATCAGGGCACATCAGTCTTGATAGCTGGAATTGGCTCTTTGAATGCTGCATCCCACGGGGATAGCCAAGCCCCAGCCAATCCTTACTGGGCACAAGCTGCAGGAAAGGCGTGGTGTGAGGTCTGTGAAGGGACCGGTAATAGACTACATTGTTCCTGCTTCAGGAGAAGCTTGCAAATAGTGCAGTGGAACAAGGAACATACTTCAAGATAGATGACCACTCAAGGCATTTGTGGTTATTGTCAAGTGAGTAGTATAGAAAATAATGTTTAGAACTCTTCAGGGATGAGAAAGAATCCTGTGGGTAGAAAAAGCTCCCTGGGGGAGGTGGACCTTGAGCCAGAATCTGAAGAGATGATACAGAGAGTCCAGAATTCCAAGGCAGGAGACTTGGATTCTAGTCAAAACTCTACCACTTACTGGTTCTGAGATTGGCACAAGCCACTTAGCTTTGAGCCAAGTTCCTCCTCATCAAAGTGGAGAAAAAAATCACCAGCCATGCCTCCCTCAAGGGTGTTATGAGGGTCAAATGAGATATTAAAAATTGCCACCCTTGTTCTAAGGACATTATTGCTGCTGGTAATTCTATTATAAGCAGAGCTGAATGGGGGAGTTCCTGACCTATAGGGACCCATCTGAACTCAGGTGTGGAGATGGCATTGCATATGGCAGGATCTTCTGTTGGCAGGAACTTGTAAGAAAATAAACTATTCAGATTAGAAGTAGGTAAATCACCAACTCCTCAGTCCATTACTTCTAGTCAATTAAGACTCCTTCCCATCAAAGTGAAGAGCCTGGGCTTATGGGAACAACTGTGTCCCCACAGAGAAATCATGCTTTTTTTTTTTTTACATCTTTATTAGAATATAATTGCTTTACATTCTAGAAGAAATCATGCTTTTACAGAGAGACTTCTGTAGGATACCACCACTCAGCTATGCAGATCCAAGCCCTAGAGTCCTACCTCCTATTCATAACATGGGATTTCTCAGTGGTTGGTCTGTGATTATTTCACAAGCAAGGTATGTGTGTGTGTTAGTTGAGGGGGGCGGGGATGGATAAGATTGCTGTAGTGTATTTAATCAGCAAAAAGTTAGTGTGCGTGTGTTTGTATAAAATGCTTTTGTTTTAAACTTTCTACAGATCAGTGAGAAAAGTCAGACAACCCAATAGAAAAATACAAAATTTAATTTTCCAGTCTATTGTTCATGTTAATTTGGTTTATCTCTGCTTTGGGGTAAAGATGAACAAGGCTGATGTGAACATTTTTGTCATGTATGTCAGGGCACATATGCCTTCAGTTCTCTAGAGTGTATCTATTTTAAAGTGTAATTGCTGAATCATAGCCTATATACAGTTTCAACTTTACTGAATAAAACGTGTTATTTTCCAAAGTGATTGTGCCAATTTATACTCCCATCAACAGTGTGTGAATTCCCACTGCCAATACTTGGTATAACTGGGGTTTTAAATTATGCCAGTTTGGAGAGAGGTCAGTGTTTTCTTATTGTTGTCTTAATTTGCATTTCCTTGATTACTGATGAAACTAAACACACGTGTTTCTTTTTTTTTCAAATCTTTCAGCCATTTTTCTATTGTTATGTAAAAAGAAAGCACACCACAAACAGATACAAATGTATGGGAGTGGATGTACAGAGGCTGCTGCTCTATTCTTGACTTAGGTGGTGGATATATTGGAGTTTGCTATTATTAAACTAAAACTAGATGTTTTATGCACTTAAAAATATACATGCCTGTCTCACAGTAAAAATGTTAAAAAAGGTAAGTCAAACATAGCTCCTAAAAATCAAAGCGTTCATGTACATTTCTGTTATGTACTTTTCTGTATAAGATATATTTCACAATAGAAATGTTTAAAAAAGATATATCAAACAGAGCTCCTATATTCAAGAAGTTTATAGTATAAACTAAAGTGAGGACAATATCTACATATAAGTAACTTTAATTCTATGTGGAAAATTATAAACAACTACAAGAGATACACATAAAACACTATGGTATTTGTTTTTCTCTTTCTGACTATATGGAATCCAAAAAAAAAAAAAATGTTACGAAGAACCTAGGGGCAGGACGGGAATAAAGATGCAGACCTACTAGAGAATGGACTTGAGGACACGGGGAGGGGGAAGGGTAAGCTGGGACAAAGTGAGAGACTGGCATGGACATATATACACTACCAAATGTAAAATAGAAAGCTAGTGGGAAGCTGCTACGTAGCACAGGGAGATCAGCTCGGTGGTTTGTGACCACCTAGAGGGGTGGGATAGGGAGGGTGAGAGGGAGGGAGACGCAAGAGGGAAGAGATATGGGAACATATGTATATGTATAACTGATTCACTTTGTTATAAAGCAGAAAGTAACACACTATTGTAAAGCAATTATACTCCAAAAAAGATGTTAAAAAAAACAGTGCTATGGTAGAATAAAGGAAGGATAGATCCCAGAGTGGGGACTTGAAGAACATAACATTTGTTCTGGACAAGAGAGAGATATAGTGAAATGGGAAGGATGGTATGCAGATGTATTCAGCAAACAGTATTCTGTTTGTCTGGAATGTAATATTCATGAAGAGAAATAATAGAAAATAAGTTTGGAATGCTGTAAGTTGGTGCCCAACTGTAGAGGCTATTCTCTTTCAGATTAAGATTTTCAAGTTTGTACTATAGATTCTGACTCCACTAAAGAAAGTTTAAATATTGTGCAATGTCAGAGCTAAAGGCAAAATCCCAACTACTGTAGGAAAACATTTAAAACAGGTTTGCTTATGCATCTGTGTTAAAACAAAGCTTTTGTTTGCTTTAGGCAAATTGTTCAGCATTTTATGTGCGAACACATATCCACCTAAAAAGTTATTCCAGCACCTGTTGGAACAGAAATTGGTCATTTTTTTTTTTTTTGATGTATCCAGAATCCACTTTCCTTCTTAAAAACGTTCTGACTTTCTTGGAGAATGAACTCTTAATTATTGGGTTGATGGAGGAAGAATTCCCTGTGCCCACCCAAGTTTATGGAAACTGAGGCAAGGAGAGTCTTTCCTTCCCTGCCCCCCTAGAGAAAGAACCCTGAATGGTAATGCACAGAGATATAGAGAGGCAAGCATGAGTCCTAAGCTCAATAACAAGTTCTCATTTCCCCCCATTTAAATCTGAAGCAAGTGATACAAGGGCAGCATGTAGGCTTGGAGGCGTTTGCCCCACTTGTGGGATTCTCATTGGGCCGTTCTAGCCAGGACATGGCTTCTTGGCTGCAGACTTCTGTTCCTTAGCGTCTGAAATGCCCTTGGTTCCTACCTTTGATCCAGTTTCCCTTTGATTCTGTGAATGTCTTGATATTCTTTCAATCACGCCCGTTTTCTCCTTTATATTAGCCTGAGTTGGTCTCTGTAAAAAAAGATAACTGATATATCTAGCATGTGAAAGACACTCCTCCAGGGACTGTACAATGCACAAGAGACAAACTCCCAGCCTCAAGAAGTTGAAAAATAGAGTAGAAATGTAAAATGTTAAAAGAATAGGGGAAAAAAACCCTCAATAATATGAGCCCATAAATGCTTCAACTGGCATTTCAGTAGGAAAATGAATAATGCCGAGAAAGCATTGCCACAAATTTTAACCTACTTCAGGAAGCTAGGTAATTACCAAATCATCCATTTTTTAACCAATTTTTCATGCTGACAATGTTGATTAAGATCTGGAGTTATTGGTACATAGGAATAAAAGAGACCACCGTTGCGTGTTTAAGACAAGGAAGTTGAGGCCCAGGGAGGGGAAGTGGTCTCACATCCAGAAAGTGGCAGAGCCAGATCTTGTGACATATTCCATCACTGCAGACGCCACACACACCACAGTGCTCCTGGCTGGTGGCCGCAACCCACTCTGTCCTTGAGAACACCCACTTTTGCTTCTCCCGGGATGTTTCTGGTAGAATCACCCTTTGTTCTTATAAGCACATTACTGGTTCCCTCCTCAGATAATGTCACTTTATACCTGCATGACACGTGGGCCTGGCTAGAGCTGGACAGAAAGTCATATCCAAGAGCCAGCCTGTGCCTTTCAAGTTAATTGTAGCATCTTCTCTTTGGGTCCCTAGTTGGCTACTCTTCACATTTCCTCTCTTCAATTCCAAGCACCCCTTATGTCAATAATAGTAAATATCTATCTATCTATCTGTATATATATATAATATATATATATATACATACATTGTTTTTTAATATTTTTTTCCATTTTGGTTTATCCCAGGAGATTGGATATAGTTCCCTGTGCTATACAGTAGGACCTTGTTGTTTATCCATTCTAAATGCAACAGTTTGCGTCTACCAAACCCAAATTCCCAGTCTATCCCTCCCCCTCCCCACCCCCCCGGCAACAGGTCTGTTTTCCATGTCTGTGAATCTGTTTCTGTTTTGTAGATAGGCTCATTTGTGCCATATTTTAGTGATATCATATGGTACTTGTCTTTCTGTTTCTCACCTATTTTACTTAGTATGATAAACTCTAATTACAACCATGTAGCTGCAAATGGCATTATTTCATTCATTTTCATGTCTGAGTGGTATTCCATTGTATATATGTAGCACATCTTCTTTATCCATTCATCTGTCGATGGACACTTAGGTTGTTTCCATGTCTTGGCTATTGTAAATAGTGCTGCTATGAACATAGGGGTGCATGTATCTTTTTGAATTAGAGTTTTGTCTGGATATATGCCCAGGAGTGGGATTTCTGGATCATATGGTAGCTCTATGTTTAGTTTTCTGAGGAAACTCCATGCTGTTTTCCATAGTGGCTGCACCAGCTTACATTCCCACCAGCAGTGTAGGAGGGTTCCTTTTTCTCCACACCCTCTCCAGCATTTGTTATTTGTAGAGTTTTAGTGATGGCCATTCTGACCGGTGTGAGGGGGTACCTCACTGTAGTTTTGATTTGCATTTCTCTAATTGGACCTCATATTTGAACTCCCTCCAGGAATTGCCTTCAGCTGAAGGGAGACACCTCACTCAAGGTAACCCACATCCAAGACTGGTCAGTGAGGGATACAAAGGCCTGGCCCCTTATCTCCTTGAGACAGTTCCTAAGGGCCGTCCCAGCCCCAGAGATCCCCAAGGGATTGGCTGAGGCTTTTGTTGCGACTGCAACGCAATCACAGTCCAACTTCTCGCTCTGGTCCTGCTGCCGTCTCTCCCTCACAGGTGCTGTTCCTAAGAACACTCCCCAGGGAGCCACCTGCATGCAAATCTCAGTCTCACAGCCCATTTCCCAGCAAATATGATCTGAGAAGTCTCCTCACACGCTCTAAATTCTGTGATAGTTTCTGAGGGTCGAATAATATTGTCCTACATTCCTCAGGATCGTGATTTCTGTTGCCAACAGTCGCAGAGATAGAATCCTAAATCTCCGGACGTTTTCTGAAGAAAGAAGAAAATAGTAGCCCTGAGGTTAGTGCACACAACATTCATACACCCTACAGATGTAAAGAGGCTTAGAGACCACACCCCCTTCCTTAAATATTTTCTGAGGGTTTTCTGTGTGCTAAAAGCTCTGCTGAACACTTTTATTTCTCACAATTACTCTATTAGCATTTACTTTATTATCCTAGTTTTATTTTTTATGTATTTATTTTTATTTATTTTTACCACCAGCAGTGTAGGAGGGTTCCTTTTTCTCCACACCCTCTCCAGCATTTGTTATTTGTAGAGTTTTAGTGATGGCCATTCTGACCGGTGTGAGGGGGTACCTCACTGTAGTTTTGATTTGCATTTCTCTAATTGGACCTCATATTTGAACTCCCTCCAGGAATTGCCTTCAGCTGAAGGGAGACACCTCACTCAAGGTAACCCACATCCAAGACTGGTCAGTGAGGGATACAAAGGCCTGGCCCCTTATCTCCTTGAGACAGTTCCTAAGGGCCGTCCCAGCCCCAGAGATCCCCAAGGGATTGGCTGAGGCTTTTGTTGCGACTGCAACGCAATCACAGTCCAACTTCTCGCTCTGGTCCTGCTGCCGTCTCTCCCTCACAGGTGCTGTTCCTAAGAACACTCCCCAGGGAGCCACCTGCATGCAAATCTCAGTCTCACAGCCCATTTCCCAGCAAATATGATCTGAGAAGTCTCCTCACACGCTCTAAATTCTGTGATAGTTTCTGAGGGTCGAATAATATTGTCCTACATTCCTCAGGATCGTGATTTCTGTTGCCAACAGTCGCAGAGATAGAATCCTAAATCTCCGGACGTTTTCTGAAGAAAGAAGAAAATAGTAGCCCTGAGGTTAGTGCACACAACATTCATACACCCTACAGATGTAAAGAGGCTTAGAGACCACACCCCCTTCCTTAAATATTTTCTGAGGGTTTTCTGTGTGCTAAAAGCTCTGCTGAACACTTTTATTTCTCACAATTACTCTATTAGCATTTACTTTATTATCCTAGTTTTATTTTTTATGTATTTATTTTTATTTATTTTTTAATTGAAGTATAGTTGATTTACACTGTTACAATGTTAATTTCTGCTCTACAGCAAAGTGATTCAGTTATGCATACATATATTCTTTCTCATATTCTTTTCCATTACGGTTTATCGTAGGATATTGAATATAGTTCTCTGGGCTGTACGGCAGGACCTTGTTGTCTATTCATTCTACATATGATAGTTTCCATCTGCTGACTCCAAACTCCCACTCCATCCCTAGTTTTATCATTGATAAAACCAAGCCTTAGAGCTGTGGAGTAACTTCCCAAAGGACGAAAAGTTGGAAAAGTGTCACCATATTCTACTAAATGGTAAGTGGTTTGAGGACAGGCACTCTGTCATCTTTACTTTTGAATCCCTAGCACCTAACTTAGTACCTGGCACATAGCAGGTATTCAATGCATCTTCCTTTATTTTTATTTTTTTAACTTTTGATTTTGTATTGGAGTATAACTGATTATTAACAATGTTGTATTAGTTTCAGGTGTACAGCAAAGTGATTCAGTTATACATATACATGTATCTATTCTTTTTCAAATTCTTTTCCCAGTTAGGTTGTTATAGAATATTGAGAAGCGTTCCCTGTGCTATACAGTAGGTCCTTATTAGTTATCTATTTTAAATATGGCAGTGTGTACATGTCTATCCCAAACTCCCTAACTATCCCTCCTCCACACCCTTCCCCACAGTAATCACAAGCTCGTTCTCTAAGTTCACGAGTCTGTTTCTGTTTTGTATGTAAGTTCCTGTGTATCATCATTGAAAAAAAATTTTTTAGAGAAATATCGTATGATATCGCTTATATGCGGAATCTAAATCAATGCATCTTCCTGAAAGGATTAATGATTAAACCTTCAAGGAAAGGGAATTATAATTTTCTTGATCACTTTTATCATGCCAGATATGTTTTCTGTATTTTAACGTACAGTACCTCTTTAAAATTCACAGTACATCTGTGAGAGGTGAATTAATTTTTTTCATTTTCCAGATGGTGAAACTGAGGTTCAGATACACAGGTGCTAAGGGGTAGAACCAGGATTCTCATCTACTCTGTTTGTTGGTTCTCCATGCCTTCTACTCTATCTTGACCTTCCCACCATCTCCTGTTTCTCAGATGAGGAAGCCGAGGTACAAAATCTGTAAGCGGCTCTACCCCAGTCAGTAGGTCTCCCGCTCGGCACGCTTAGCATCCGTAGGACTCCAGCTGCCTTTTCCAAATGGGGTCGGCAACATGTCATTCTCGCTTAGATGGCAAAACTCCTCACCAAATATAAAACTGAAAATGTAGGCCACTTGCCCATGGATTGTATTTCATAACTTGGAGCTAAAAATAGCCCTCAGCTTGCTTGGCCTGCTTATAACATATTAAAACCTCATATTCAAATTCACTCGCCTCTTGGATTAATGTCAAGATTATGACTTTCCAGGTTTCTTTCCCTTCCCATCTCTATCTCACCCAGCAGGAAGTGGATTATCCTTGTCCACGTTATTTTCCACATGAATTACTGAGTGCTTATTTTCAAAGGGGAATTTTGTGACCTTATTGTCTTTGCTGTACCTGCAGAATCCATTTTGGAAGGCAGGAGAGAGGTGGTTAAGGGCACAGGCTCCAGGGCTGGAGCGGGGGTCAAGGCTGTGTATTCTTTTTTCTTTTTCATTTAATTTTTATCTTATATTGGAGTATAGTTGATTTACAATGTTGTGTTTCAGGTGTACAGCTCAATAATTCAGTTTTATATATATATGTATACCCATTCTTTTTCAGATTTTTTTTCCCATATAGGTTATTACAGAATATTGAGTAGAGTTCCCTGTGCTATACAGTAGGTCCTTGTTGTTTATCTATTTTATATATAGTAGTGTGTATATGTTAATCCCAAAACCCTAATTTATCTCTCTCCCTCACATTTCCCCTTTGGGAACCATAAGTGTGTTTTTGAAGTTTGTGAGTCTGTTTCTATTTTATAAATAAGTTCATTTGTATCATTTTTTTTAAGATTCCACATATAAGTGATATCATATGGTATTTGTCTTTCTCTGTCTGGCTTACTTCACTTAGTATGATAATCTCTAGTTGCATCCATGTTGCTGCAAATGGCATTATTTCATTCTTTTTATGGCTGAGAAATATTCCAGCGTATATATGTACCACATCTTCTTTATCCATTCACCTGTTGATGGACACTTAGGTTGCTTCCATGTCTTGGCTATTCTAGACAGTGCTGCAATGAACATCGTGGTGCATGTATCCTTTCGAATTATGGTTTTCTTCAGAGAAAGTCTATGTATTCTTGAGCCAGGCATGAAACCTTTGTCTTAGTTTAAGCAACAACAAAAAATTCATGGTCAATGTTTAGCTCAATTCCCAACACATACCACACACACACACACACACACACACACACACACACACACACACAGAGTGCACAAATAGAGCTACTGAAAACAAAAATCAACAAAACAAAAAATCACCACCACTTAGCATGACCAACTTGTTCCAGTTTGCCTGGGACTTTCCAGCTTTAGTACTGAAAGACTCCGGTCTTGGGAAACCTCCCAGTCCTGGGAAAATTGGAACAGTTGGTTACTCAATTCCCCATCAATGAAACAAACAAAATGTTCTGAGTTATTCATGAAGCTTTTATTGATAACTAAAACATTTCAGACATTTTGATGGTATTTGAAAGGTAAGCATGACCAAAAAGTGAGAGGGAATCATGAATTATACATGGCAAAATATACACAGCCCTTCTGAAAGTTGGCACGAAATGTTCAAAGAGTAGAACTCTGAAATGCGTCGCTCCTGGGGGATACTTTGTATGAATTTCGTGGACTGCACACTTCTGTCTAATAGGGAATTTTTTCTCTCCACATACTAATGCTGTCGGGGAGTTAATAGGTTTACACAGGAAAAAGCATTTCCACGAGGAGGTAAGTTAAACAGCTTTCTTTACTGCAGTACTTCTCAGCATTTTTAATAGGCTCGTGAGCATTTGAATCTCTGGGATGGGGGTGTTTTAAGTATTGTTTCCAAACTTTAAGAATTTTGACAACACAGAATTATTTTTAGGGTTTATGGAATGATATCAGCGTTCCACGGGGCTTTGACAAAAAGAAAATCTAGGAGTTATCTGGCGTTGGACGTACAAAACTAGGACTAGGGAGAAAAGCGCCAAACCCCAGCTCCTCATAAATAGAGCAGCTGTGCTTCAATCATAATAGTTTGAGCTGTGGTTCTTAGCCTTTTTTTGGTTCATGAACCTCCTTTCAGAATTTGATGAATGCATATGCACAGAGGAAAAAGGCCCCAAACTAGAGGCTTGAACTTTGCAGAGCATACTGGAGAGATGCTATATCTCCTGAGGAATTGAAAAATCTTGTTCCTGAAGAGAATTTGGGGCCTTTATAACAGCAGAGATGGAAAAAAAAACCAAAACCCTGCAAGGACCGAAATAAATTCTGACACAAGATAGAAACACTCAAGTGTAGTCAAGCATGAAGAATAGTGTGGCATGCCCAAAAGTAGTACGTAGACAAATAATAGTAATTATTTTGATATATTGAATGCTTGCTGTGACATGCATTACCTTATTTAATCAGAAGGTAGTTTATCATGGTAGTTTAAGCTGTGGCTTCTAAAATTTAGAAATATATATGTATTCCTCATTCTTTTTATCTGTGCTCTCTCCTCCAACCCACAGGAATCTTGGAAGTTACTTGTGCTAATGTCAGTATTACAAATGCAAAAGCTTAGGTCTCTACCACTCAGAAATAAATCACTTCCCAAACCGTACAACCCATATCTAATTGTAAGAAAACCAAGAAATAAAAATTTCATCTCAAGATTCATAAAATGAAACAAAGATTAGCGTTGGAAGAGAATAAATTTGGAGTGCCAGCCATTTGCTGGATTTTACTCCCAGTCAGGCTATGGCTTCAGACTTCAAGGGGCACAATAGACACAGGAGGATATCTACTTCCAAAGGGAAAATAAGAAAAAAGTTCCACATGATTTATGGAAGTAATGTTGTCTGAGGCCTTTGTGACTGGTTGAATGCCCCAGCCTGTGTTTCAGTTCCTGCTCTGATGTCCATATCAGCTGCTTCTAAGAATGTTAATAACCTCTTTTTCTGTATTTCTGAGCACAGATGGGTATGCTGGAGAAGAAATAACAATTCATACACCCATGACTTTGCTTAGCAAGTTCCCTAAGTACTTGGTCCCTACAGGCAAGATTTTAATTAAAATATTCAGTACATGAGGCATGGAGCTGTGGATGGATCACAGGAGAACTTGTTCCCTGAGAGCGTCACGTCAGAATAATCCCCTTCAAGACATCAGTCACTGGACCCTTAAATCCCAATCTGGCTTTATTCAGACTCACTGTAGTGAGAACAACCTGTGCCCAGAGCAACCTTGTTCACTTGATTTTATTTTATTACAAGGGAGTCCTCAGGGTCTCACTGCTGGAGGCCGTTTCCTTCACAGTGACATTGCTGTGATACGTTAGTCAGAATAACCTTGGATAGCACTCTGATAACAAGAGGAATCTTTTATCTAGACTGAGTGATTTACTAAGGATTTCACATCCTTTGTCCTATTTCATCCTCAAAGCACTCTGTAAGACATCAAAGGTGGTTGTTAGTAATTCCATTAAAAAGTTGTAGAAAGTGAGACTAAGCGAAGTGAAGGAATTCATTTTGTTCCCCTCTGAAACGAGAAATCTAGTATTTAGGACTTTTGAGGTTTGACATGTAGTGCCAAGGAATCCGCTCATGGTCAAAAAGCCGTATTCAGATGGATGAGATAAGATAATTCAGAAGGTACACACTTACAGTTATACAATGAATGTCATGGGGGTGTAATGTACAGCATGGTGACTATAGTTAGTAATCCTGTATTGCATATTTGAAAGTTGCTAAGAGAGTAGATCTTAAAAGTCCTCATCGCAAGAAAAATGTTTGTGACTATGTATGGGAATGGATGTTAACTAAACTCATTGTGGTGATCATTTTGTAACGCATACAAATATCAAGTCATTGTGTTGTACACCCGAAACTAACATATTGTTATATGCCAATTATACCTCAAAAACAGAGATAATTTAGATCTCAGTGCCAAGGGGAAGCCATAACCTGCTTCTCCTAATAAGTTATTATCGTACTTCATCTTGTAAGGATGTTGGTGGTTATGGTGCTGTAACCAGAAGAGGGAAAATTAGTAGAAAAGGAATTGGGATTACATCTTTGGGCAGCTTTAGGAAATGTTGATGTTAGCGTAACTTAAAGGGTAGCAGAAGCCATCTAGTCTTTTTTTTTCTTAACAATTAGAAAACAAGTGTTTTATACTATCACATTTTTGGTACCCAAATACATATATTCAGTTCAGTGTATTTCAGTTCAAAAAGCTTTTATCTTTGCATGAAATTGTTGAACTTTATCAGTCAAAGTAAAAACTGATACAGTTGCGATTCAATCTGCCTCTTGTTTTCTATTCAGCCCACCTGTTCTTTGTTTCATTTTTTTCCTTCCTTTTGGAATAAGGTTATCTCAGATTAAGTAATTAACTACTTTTGCTTTTTTTTGTCCCCTATTATTGCAACTTTCATCCTTCACTTATTAAGTTGTACCTTGATATTTTTATTTTGCCCTCACTAGGAAAGAACAGTATAACATTTTGATTCTGGATGCCTCTCACCCCTTTTTGCTTTTATTCTCATATGTTCTAACTTTAAATATAATTAAAACTTTAGAAGATTTTTTTTCAACATTACTTTTTAAAGTTAATAAATTTATTTGTATTACTCACATATTAGTCTTTCCAGAGCTTATTCTAATGTCCTGTATTTTCATTTTGAATCTTTTGGCTGTTGTTGTTCAAAGAACCTCCTTTAGTATTTCTTTCAGTACAGGTTTGCGGGCAACTGGATCCCTTAATCTGTTGTCTGAAAAGGTTATCATTTTGTTTCACTTTTGAAAAATAGGATATCTGATTATAAAATTCTAGGTTGTGAGTTACTTATCCTTAGTACTTTTAGAGACATCACTCCACTCCATTCTGAATTTATTATTTATTTTGAGAAATTTGGTCAGTCTCACTTTTGCACGTTTGAAAATAACGTTTCTCTTTTTCCTCTGGTGGCTTTTAAGATTTGCTTTTTGACTTCCATTAAATTAAAATATGATTCCAAATGTGAGGAACAAGCCAGTTGTTTGAATGACTTTACTACTTCTTTTTCTCACACTCCTTTTTGTAAAATGTTAGTAGGGTTTTCTTAGAAAAGGAGGTCCAGGATTAAATATAGTTGAGGAAACACTGGATTTGTCAAATATGAATTTAACTTTAAATTCACATATAAGTGAATCTCCATGAAAGGGTTGTACAGCGTATCACAAATCTTTGAATAAAGATTACCGTCTTGAGGAAATAGAATTCTGTGGAGCCCTTCTTGAGACAGGCAGCCTTATTGTGATCCACTTTCTACCATAAACCAGGTCTTCTGTACTGTGTATGTAGCACCCTTCTTAGCATCACAGCATAGAACTTAAATGTAATGCTTAGGATTTCTGTAGCCTGAATTCTCACACATACCTGCTGTGTGCCCTTTGCAAGTTCCTTATTTTCTCCAAGTGTGTTCTTTTTACATTTTTAAAAGAGGATAGTAATAACGTCTACACAGGGTTTTTATGAGTACTATATTAGATAGCGCCTGGCATATAACATGTTTAGCAGCCATATGTTATATGTGTAACATATAAATCTATATATTATACTATATATATACATTATACTATTAGTGAAATTAACATCAGAGTCATTGTAAATGCTAATGGTAACTGACCTGTGCTTCACTGACCATAGTCATCACTTATTATTTGTAGCATAATATTTGTGTGTATGTTTTATATTCCAATTTTAAGTTAAGCGTCTGTATTTCTTGCGAAAAAAGGGTTTAATACACGTGTTCTCAAGGAGTGTTTGTGAGCTAATAAAAGAATAGCAACAGTCATAAAATTTTTGAGTGATTGTCGCTTTAGGCATAGTGGCTAAATCATATATATATATGATATGATATATTTATATAAAATCTCCTTCCAACAATACTATGATGTGATGATGTCTACAGTACCATCATGCCAATCTTATTTCAAGGGCTTGCTAAAGGTTTCATAAGTACGAAATGGAGAGTCTGGTATTTAAATCTCGATGTGTCTGTCTGCATATCTCTCACACTATATAGATACTGGTAAAAGCACGAGCTTAGAGGAAAGAAAGATTCTAATGCATTTCCAGTAATAAGAGCAGCAGCTGTTTCTACCAGGACAAGCAAAAAAAAAAACAAAACTCAAAACATTAGTAGTATAAGATGGCGATGAATGATATATGCAGAGTCTGAATACCTTGGTGTGAGAATTCCATTCAGTCATGCCTCGATATAGTAGACATTAATTACTCAAAAATCACAAAGTAAATCCTAGGAATTACTGCACTGGGACTTTTAAAACTCATAGGCTGTAAGGAATACTTTTTAGGTAGGATGCATTCACCTTGACAAATAGGTTATCGCTTGGCACACAATAATGCAGGTTCCCAAATCAGTTGGAATGAAACGTACTCCAGTCTAAAGCTAAACGCCAGTCCCAGTGGTCTTTGCTTTAGGCAGGACAAGATTTGAGTTATTCTTACCAGTTGTCCATGCTGGTCCTGTGATACATACCAGTCATTCCTCCTGATAATTTCTGTGTTTGGGATGAGCGTTTTTGTTTGTTTGGATTTGTTTACAGATTTTGTTCTGTAAAGAACACAATACTAATTGCCAAGGAAGAGGTCTTGCTTACTATACTGCAGTTACTTGGCTTCTTTAGATTCTGCCGACTTCTTTGACAACTTGAGGTCTCACCATAGCTCTTCATGTCATTTGGGGCAATCATCCGTGCTACCTTTATTCATCTTTTATGTATTGGCTAAGGTGTTAATTCTCCTGAGAAAAGCATTCTGACCAATCAATTCAAAGTAGATTTTTACTGTTCACTCTCATGTAGGCATCTTGTTCTATTTTTATTATATTCTTCTTTGTGTGTTTATTTCATGTTTGTCTCCTCCAATAGAAACTTAAGCATGAAACTAAGAACCATGTTTGTTTCGCATGGATATGTACCCACAGGGCCAGGACTATGGCCCAACTCATTTGGGATCAATAAAGAGTTGAATGAATAATTAATTCTTATCAATGATACAAAGATTTCAAGTGAATTAAGGGATGCAGCTCTTTCTGGGATCCATTCGGCTTAATGACAGACCTCTGTCCCTGTTCCTCCGTGTTTATGTCAATATGGGGCCCTTAATTTCAGTTGTTACATCTATCTTAATTTCAGAGGTAATGATGCAACTTGATTTTCGCATTCAAAAAGAATTAATACAAGTTATGTTAATGCACTCGTGGTCTCCCAAAACAAGCCGAGCTGGATTCCTATAGACACATTCACCGCTTGTTCTCCAGTAGCGTGAGATAAAGACCTGTTGTTGCTCTCATGGGGGCTTTGTCCCCTGGGGGTTCCGTGGGTGTGTAACTCTTTCACTCTGCAAGTTCTCATATGACTCCATTGGACCTTATATTATAGGTAACAGACCAAGTGCCGGAGTCCCTTGACCATTCGTCCATTCACCCGATTGTCAACAGTTGTGTAATACCTACAATGGCCTTCCCGCAAACTGATACTCTCTGAGAGACTGCAGTAATGTCCAGGGAAAATACCTGCAAATAATCATGACTTTGATTATGATTATTATGACTGCCTTTTCTCAGGACATTGCAGGGATTCTCTTATTTTCTCATGACAGTGGCCGTCTTTCAGGGAGGATGTTGTTGGGGGCTACCTTTCTAATATCTTCATTTTATAGACGAAGATATAGAATCTCAAGGCAATTAAGTGACTTATCTGAGAAGAGAGATCAGTAGATCTTACCACAGAATTCATGTTAGCTACTTCCTATGCAATTAACTATTTTTTTTCTCAATATCATCTTGCTCCAGAGGACTTTTTCCCTTTTGATCAAAGGCTAAGAAGAACATCTCAGTAGAATGTTTCCTTTCTTCCACTGACTGAATTTCTGATTTGAGACTCACATGTGAATGTGCTGAATTTCCTGTTCACGGTTCAGGGAGCCAGATACGCCTCTGATCAATCTACATTCTGTATAAATTTGCAGGGACAGACTTGTCTAGGAAAATACATCAAGACACCAGTTTCCCGTTTGATTTATACTTAACTCAATATTGAACGTTTTGAATGTTATTATGTGTCTGTGACTTTTAACAAGAGAATATGTTACAAACACCATGGAAGTTCTTAAGGAACATACGTATTTATCTAGTAGAAAAAATTAAAGGGACAAGAGGGTCTTGAATCCCTGCTTTGCCACATATGAGATTGCATAACTTGGCCAAGTTGTTAAATCTATCTTAATTTCAGTTTTCTCTTTTGGAGTATGGAAATATTAGCTATTTTGGCTAATCCCAAGGTCCTTGAGAGTATGAAATTTGGTCTCAATTTGAAAATTCATTATAATCTGGAGAAAACATAACAGCATTAATAAAAAAGCGAAGGAATGGAGAGGAGTAAATGAGGGGTACCCATGCTAATAAACCAGTTATAAAAACGCACTTCAATTTATGGGAACGAGGAAACCTGGGCTCCAGTTATCATTCTGAAGCTTTGCTGGCATTAGGCACCCAGAATGATTAACTATTAGATATAGTGACTGGTGAACTATAGTGTAAATGAGACCACTCTACCATCACACTATCCTGAGGGACAAAACCAATGCTCTCTGCTTGGGAATAAAGAATAAGAATATCTCATAATAATGCTCAGTTTATATGTCTGTCTTGTTCCACTACACATCCTGAGGTCAGGGAACTTTTATTTTTTTTGCGGTACGCGGGCCTCTCACTGTTGTGGCCTCTCCCGTTGCGGAGCACAGGCTCCGGACGCGCAGGCTCAGCGGCCATGGCTCACGGGCCCAGCCGCTCCGCGGCATGCGGGATCTTCCCGGCCGGGGCACGAACTCATGTCCCCTGCATCGGCAAGCGGACTCCCAACCACTGCGCCACCAGGGAAGCCCTGATTTTGATTTTATTTCTAAAAATAATAAAACACAAATTTCTATAGTGCTTTACAATTGGAGAAGAATATTCAAAGGGAACTTTAATTTTTTTTGCGGTACGCGGGTCTCTCACTGTTGTGGCCTCTCCCGTTGCGGAGCACAGGCTCCGGACGCGCAGGCTCAGCGGCCATGGCTCACGGGCCCAGCCGCTCCGCGGCATGCGGGATCTTCCCGGCCGGGGCACGAACTCATGTCCCCTGCATCGGCAAGCGGACTCCCAACCACTGCGCCACCAGGGAAGCCCTGATTTTGATTTTATTTCTAAAAAATAATAAAACACAAATTTCTATAGTGCTTTACAATTGGAGAAGAATATTCATCTGTATGTGTGTGTGTGTGTGTGTGTGTGTGTATATCTATATCTATCTATTTATCTATCTATCTATCTATCTATATATATATATATATACTGTGGAAAACAAATGAGTTATCAGGGTAAGTACTACTATCCACTTTTACAAATACAGAAAAGGGTTGAATTACCCAACATCCTGTAAGTTAAAAATGTGAAGCTAGGATAAAACTTGTGTCTTTTTTCTTTTCTTTCAACATTCTCTCCACAGGACTTTCTTCAAGAGTATGGCATGGACCTCACTTTTCTCAAGTAGAATTAAATCATAAGCACTTAATGGTGCTATGTGGGAAAAAAAAGATATTCCGTGGTGAAACAGAGTTGGAAATTTTTTTAGGTAAAATTAAGCTGTTTGCTTTACAACAGGACCTCACAGAACTTCATTGTGCTAATACACACAGTGAATCTTGAGGAAAAGTGTGAATGTTTTCTAATTTGACCATGAACTTTTTCATTTCTGAGGTGCCATGAAGAAATCTGTTCGAAGGAACACAATTTAGGAATTAGTTCCTCAGAGGATGTTTAAATTCTTTTCTTACATGTCAAGTTCTGTTACGAGGCTGAAGTTGGCAATCATGTCATAATTTTGTTACACGCCTCCTCATAGCTAAGCCCAAGACTTGAGTTCATAACATACTCAATAAATGTTTGTCTGCTTGATTTATTTATTGTTAAGGTACAGTGGCCTTGGGGCTTCCCTCGTGGCGCAGTGGTTGAGAATCTGCCTGCTAATGCAGGGGACACGGGTTCGAGCCCTGGTCTGGGAAGGTCCCACATGTCGCGGAGCAACTAGGCCCGTGAGCCACAACTACTGAGCCTGCGCGTCTGGAGCCTGTGCTCTGCAACAAGAGAGGCCGCGATAGTGAGAGGCCCGCACACCGCGATGAAGAGTGGCCCCCGCTTGCCACAACTAGAGAAAGCCCTCGCACAGAAACGAAGACCCAGTACAGCCCAAAATAAATAATTTTTTTTTAAAAAGGTACAGGGCTTCCCTGGTGGCGCAGTGGTTGAGAGTCCGCCTGCCGATGCAGGGGACATGGGTTTGTGCCCCGGTCCGGGAAGATCCCACATGCCGCGGAGCGGCTGGGCCCGTGAGCCATGGCCGCTGAGCCTGCGCGTCCGGAGCCTGTGCTCCGCAAGGGGAGAGGCCACAACAGTGAGAGGCCCGCGTACCGCAAAAAAAAAAAAAAAAAGGTACAGTGGCCTTATGGTTGAGGTGAGAAGTTTTTTTGGAAGTTCAGAGAAGGAGTACCTATCACTAGAGTTGGGGAAAGATGAGGATCAAGGAAAGCTTTCTAGGGAAGATGACACCTGAACTGAGCTCTGAAGGAGAAGATGTAGCTAATGAGCAGAAGGAGAAGAGTGTCCAAGGAGGAAGGAATAGATAATGCCAAGTCCCCAGAGCAAGAGGGACCACGGGAAGGAAACGAATGTGGTTCAGTAGAGCTGGGGCAGAAAGTGCAATAAGGAGAATGGAAAAAGTACACCTACTAGAATCAAGGCAGAGCACTTGATTCATCTTACCGTTAATTCTCGAGATAACTCTGTAGGGTAACTATATCATACCCTTTGTAGCTAAAAATCTGAGATTCATAGAGGTTAAGTTACTTTGTCCATGGTTCTAAAACTATTAAATGTCAGATCCAGAACCCACACTCTTGTTGAGAGATCAAATGTCTCTTAATTATCTTGATCTTGGTAATCATTTCCAAATGTATATATAGATACCAAATCATCACATTGTACACCTTAAATATATACAATTACATTTATCAACTTTTCCTCAATAAAGCTGGTGTGGGGGGAACTAAAAAAAAAGGCATGATTAACTTGGGAACGGCACAGTGGTCACATTAGGGGACATCGTTTGGAACAGGAGTTTTAAAGAGTTTTCAAATTATTCTACAAAAGATGTTGCTTCTCTTGTGAGCATAGTATCAGACTGAGCTTGGGCACGTTTTTCAGCATCACTGTCGGAACCATATCGTGCCCTTTCTGCATGGATGTTTGCACTCTCTTAAATAAGTTACATAGCCTTTGCTGTAGATGAAACGTGAGATAGACTCAAGGCCTGTATGTACACTTTACACTCTGGTAACTGATCAAATAGAACGTAGATTCTGGCCCCAGATATGTTCATAACTAGCCTCTGAATAAGGCTTAATCTCAGTAGACCTTGGTTTTTACATGTAGGATATATGTAGGACTAGGTGCCTTTTAAATTCCCTTACAGTTCCCAGGTATAGAGATTCAACTTTATATATGCTTTATAAATGAGCACACATTGGACCTATGACTGGGCTTTGCTATGGTTTCATGGGTCCCTGACATTTTCACAAGTGCTTTGGTTTTATATATGCACAGTGTTTGTGGATTAGCAGCAAGCATACCTTACACCTTGTAATACTGCTTCATCATTGAGGATAACAGTTAACTAGATGAGTTTCCCAACATTATCAAACTAACTGTTGCAACAAGCACATCAATAGTTTAATTGCTGTGCTTTCCATCATCCATTAATCAAGTGAATCTACCCCATCGAAGCCCTCCTTTTTTGCACGCAGCAGACAAGTATAGGCAAAGTAACCATTGGACTGAGAAAGCCCCGATCTGTGTAGGGCTAAAGCAATGGCTGCATAACTGGGTTATAGAAGGTGCCACTGGATATTGGCTTTGAAAGGAAGTTTAAAGGACATGAGATTTAACTACAAAATAATTCAATCTAGTTCAAATCAAATTAATTGTGATAGAGATATACTGGTGAACAAGACAGGCATTCTTGCCCTTGTGGTGCTTAAAAATAGCCCTGATTGAGATGTTTATCAAAATGGCATTGCCAGGAGTTGAGTGTTCCACAAGGAAGGAATGTGGGCACCCAGAAATAAAGTGAATTCTGTGAGTAGCACAGATAACAGGGCGGCAAGATTCTCTGAAAACAGTTTTGGGAAGAGTAGTAGAAGACTGAGAAGAATAAATGCAGCTTTATGGATTCCCATGGATTGTTAAGTAATAAAGAAATGAAGTTTTGAATGCCTCGTGAAATACGATAGGATGATAAAGACTCAGATGTATTTGCACAGAGCTCTTTGGGACGTGAAGTAAAGAGCTGGCACCGGGATGACGTCTATCAAGAACTTTTTTAGATCCAATCAACCTCTCACACATAAGCCAGATGAAAATGTTGAAATGGTCAGATTCTTCATTTGTGCCAATGGAGAGATTCCTTCAAGGTCAGTGGCCAAAACAGATGAATTGGAATGACAAAATCAATTACTTATGGTTGAAAACTTGAACATGAGGAAAATTTTCACAAAGATTTTGCCACACATCTTGAATGGTACACCTAATAGCAATGATAATATTTATTCTTATATTTTAAAAAAAAGCTGAAGAAAAACATATGTTTCTACTCACAACAGTATTATCTTCACCAACTCCTGTTCTGATCAAACTCTATAGTGCAAAATGGGGCCACCTGGTTAATTTACTATATTTTATCTCACTGTACCTCAAATATTTTGCTATTAAGAAAAAAAAGCAAATGCATTCTCCAAGTGTGAACATACGTCACAACTAATGATATTCAAGAAAATGTGCAGTCTTTTAAAATAACCCCCAGAGGCAATCCTAAAATGGTTTGAAAGAAACACCATCAGAGTAAGTGCAAAACCTTTGAAAGTGACCATTGAAAGGGAAAACCCTAATATGTAAGTATAAAATTTGATGTGTTTTATTTTTTAATAGATTATAGCCTCACCCTGAATATATGTGCTAGGTTTTTCCCTTGAAATTGCCCTAGTATAACTTGTCCTGGCAGATATCAGGCTCCAAAACTATATATCTTCCATTATCCACAGATTAAGTATGTCTTGCACCAAATCTTGCTCATTTGATATTCAAATCTTAATAAGATAGATTCTTTTTTAAATGTTTTCCTGAGCCAAGGTCTATCTTACTTGGCTTTGATGGTATATGATCACATTATTTTACTGAAATGTCTCATCCATTTTATTTTACTCTTCTTCCTTTACTCTTTTACTCTTCTTCTGATTTTCAAGGTTTAGCAGAGCAACTGCAAGGCCTGGGAGGATACAACTCTAGAGGAGCCTCACTGTTCACTCTGGAAAAGATAAGAAAGGGTAAATATCCAGGGGAAACTCACCATCATGAGAAAAGAGAAGGGAAGGCAGTTATGTTCACTGGACACCTGTTATGTCCAGTGTTATATCCAGGCACATTTTATATTCGAAACATTTACTTTTTATAAAGTCCTCATAATGCTCCATATTCACATCTCCAATCACACATTAGTGAATCAAGGCTCATCAAGTAACAGAATTAAGTAAAAATTAAATTCGCCCATAAGGGTAGTTTTCACACCCAGATCTAATTGACTACAAAAATCCATGCGATTAATACTCTACCATTCTTCCTTCCCAACATTATGTTAAAATAACAAAAGACAAAGGAAATTTTTAAATGTATTATATGATTGCAAAATTGAGTATATTCAATTTTAAATATACAAATTTGTAAAATTTGTAAATATAGAAGCCATAAACTAAAATCCCACCAACCTGGTATACTCATTGTTAACATTTTAAGGTGTGTTCTTTTATTTTTTATGAACAGAAATTATTTTTTAAATGGAATCATGATTTAACACTTATTTATAATGTTTTTGCATGAGCTTCCCAATCTTACTAAGATCATTTTCAAATGATTGCAGTGTTCCATCACATGGATAGACCACAGTGAATTTAAGCATTTTCTCATTATTGATATTTACAATTTTTCACCATTATATTGAAAACTTTAATGAACACTCCTGTCGACAATTTTATGCACATACACATGGTTAGTTTATAAAAAATTCCTTAATACATTATTGCTGAATCAAAGTGAATGCATTTCTTCCAGTCTTTTATTATATATTATCAGATTGCACTCCACACATCTTTATAGCACTTTATACTTCCAGTAGCAATATTTGGGAATATATTCCTCTTCGCAACTTTCACAACTAGGTATTGTCTTTTTTCTAAAACTGTTGGTTTCTAAGCAGAAAATAGTATCCAATTTTATTTAAATTTATATTTATTTGAATAATAATGAAATTGAATTTTTATATTTTTGTTTGCCTTTGAATTCTTCTTTTTTGTTTTTTTTTCTTTTTTTGCGGTACGTGGGCCTCTCGCTGTTGTGGCCTCTCCCGTTGCGGAGCACAGGCTCCAGACGCGCAGGCCCAGCGGCCATGGCTCACGGGCCCAGCCGCTCCGCGGCATATGGGATCCTCCCGGAACGGGGCACGAACCCGTGTCCCCTGCATCGGCAGGCGGACTCTCAACCACTGCGCCACCAGGAAAGCCCCTGAATTCTTCTTTTTTGAATTGCCTGTTTTTCTGATGATGATTTTTTTTCTGGGTTATAAAATTTCATTTTCTATTCAGTTTGCTTATTGTACTTTTGACACACAGAAATTTTAAATTTTTATTCTGTCAAAATATCAATATTTTTATGTTCTCTGCTCATTTGGTTTTAAGTCACCTGGTTGTACTCTGAGATCTGAAAAATATTTATCTACACTATCTTCTAGTTTTCTTCCACTTTTTAAAATATTTGAATGTCAGGACTTCCCTGGCGGTCCAGTGGTTAAGACTCTCTGATTCCAGTGCAGGCGGCATGGGTTCAGTCTCTGGTCAGGGAACTAAGACCCCACATGCTGCATGGTCAAACGAATGAAAAATGAATTAAAAAAATAAAAATATTGGAATTTTAATGTAATAAAATTACATCATTACAAAAATGAATCCAAATGGTCTAAGTAGGCTTGGGTGAAATCCAACTGACTTATAGACATACAATTCAATTTGTGGTTTTAGGACTGTTCAAACACATCAGAGAATAAGCCCTATAGGTCTTTTGTGTTCAGTACTTCATGGGCATAATCTAGTATATTGTACAGAGGGGATGATGAGCATTGGTTAATCTGACACATCAGTTAAGTAAGAATTAGTTGCGACTCCCTACTACATTCCATTTGGAACTAACCACCATTATGAATATCTTATTCATCTCAATTTTTCAGTTTGTTCTGTTATGTCTTAAACAATCAAATCTTCTGCATCCTTTTTCTGTCTTCTTGCATTGGCTATGTCATAAAACACAATGCTAAATAAAAGGGATGCCAGCCTTTTAATGTCAATATATGTAAACTTGGTTGAATTTTTTCATGTAAATGTGAGACTCCTTTAATAAAACATAAACCTCACCTAAACTTATTTTCAGAAGTGAAATATTTACTTTGCTCAGCTTATGTTAAGCTATTTTATCTTATATGCTTGCTCACATTTCCCTTTGTTTTCAGCTTTTGTCTCTGCTCACAATATTTACTTTTTTTAATTGGTGTATTTACTTTTTAAAATCAGGTCGTTTGGAGTGGATATGTTGTGTGTATATTCTACCGATGATTATATTCATAATTACATGTTTGAATAGAGGTTTCTCTAATTAGTCACGTCTACATGAAATAGCTCTTGAATTCTTCCTTCTGTAGATGGAGGAAATTAGTATACTTTCATTTCTCCCATCCTTCCCCACCAATTTCCCAGTTGTATAATTTGTGGTTTTAAATAGGCATAGCTATTTTTTTTTTTTTTTTGAAATAGCTTTGCTGCTTTTTTTTTTTTTAGTATTTATTTATTTATATTTGGCTGCATCAGGTCTTAGCTGTGGCATGTCGGATCTTCATTGCGGCAGACGGGATCCTTCGTGTGGTGCCTGGGCTTCTCTCTAGTTGTGGCCCATGGGCTCCAGAGCGCACGGGCTCAGTAGTTGCAGCGTGTGGGCTTAGTTGCCCCACGGCATGTGGGATCTTAGTTCCCCGACCAGGGATCGAACCCACATCCCCCGCCCTGGAAGGCGGACTCTTAACCACTGGACCACCAGGGAAGTCCCGGCATAGCTATTTTAATGTTTTGCATTTTATATTATGTATGTTTTCAATAATTATTCTTAGAATTTGTTTGCTTTTAACAATATTTGCATTAACCATTTAGTGTTAAATACATATTTTACTCTTTGATTTCTCAAATCAGGTTATTATATTACGGCTTCCTCAATCTTGAATGATATGTTCTGATTAATCACCCAGCAGCCTAGAGCTTTTGCTGAGGGGTTGTTTGAACTGTATTTAGAATGGTGCTCAAGCATATACCTTATTTTATCACGCTTCACTTTATGGTGCTTCACAGATACTGCATTTTTTTTTTTTTTTTTAAATTGAAGGTTTGTGGCAACCTTGCATCAAGCAAGTCTTTCGGCACCATTTTTCCAACGACATTTGCTCACTTCGTGCTTCTGCGTCACAGTTTGGTAATTCTTGTAATATTTCAAACTTTTTCATTATCTTTTTTTGTTTGTTTTTTTTGGTCGGTACGCGGGCCTCTCACTGTTGTGGCTTCTAGCGTTGCGGAGCACAGGCTCCAGACGCGCAGGCTCAGCGGCCATGGCTCACAGGCCCAGCCGCTCCGCGGCACGCGGGATCTTCCTGGACCGGAGCACGAACCCGCGTCCCCTGCATCGGCAGGTGGACTCTCAACCACTGCGCCACCAGGGAAGCCCCTGACTCTATCTTAATTGAGGTTTTTGTTTCTTAATTTTTACAAGAGTGTGAGTGTCTTTAGTGGATATTAAAACTGTTCTAAGAAATTGATATAACCCTTTGTAACTGAAAATTTGGTCCCTGTGCCCAGAGCTGAATGAGAGTAATGAAGACAAGGTTGTGAGGATAAAGGAAAGAGAAATGTATTAATTTGCCAGCAGATGAGGAGAGTAGCCAACTAGCGTCTTAAAAACTACCGTCCTGCTCTCTGAAAGAGGGCAGGTCTACTTCAGGGGAATTTTGAAGGTGGGGGTCGCAGGACTATGTGATCAAGGTGTCGCTGAGCTGGCGCCACGATTCTTGACATTTTCATGATTCGTGGCTATTGTGGTTGTCTGCCTTTGGCCAAGATGTTCTCACAGTTTTTCTGCTCACCACTTGGTCCTACACACCTGTGACTCAAGATAAGAAGAACTAGCAAAACAGGAAAGAACTTATCAGCATAGTTAGCAGAGAAAAACAGCATGTGTACATTATTTGATTTAATGCATGTGTTTAAAGAGAATGTTAGTTGTTACATTTTTAACTCTATATTTGGCTATACCTTTTGAATGCTAAATGACTAAGTATGCCAAAGGCCCAGAAAAGTTTTCTATTTGATTCAATAATCCTTATTCTAAAATTGTAGCCTCAAATAATGAACAGAGAGTCAAACAAAAATAAAAACATAAGGCTCTTTCTTACATTTATAAAATGAAAAGTTATTTAAATGTAGTTTCAAATATTGGACACATAAGTACAGTATGTTTAAATTGTATTTAAATCAATACTTTAGGGCTTCCCTGGTGGCGCAGTGGTTGAGAGTCCGCCTGCCGATGCAGGGGACACGGGTTCGTGCCCCGGTCCGCGAAGATCCCACATGCCGCGGAGCGGCTGGGCCCGTGAGCCATGGCCGCCGAGCCTGCGCGTCCGGAGCCTGTGCTCCGCAACGGGAGAGGCCACAACAGTGAGAGGCCCGCGTACCGCAAAAATCAATACTTTATAATAAGGGGCATTTATAACTACAAGTGATTAAAAACAAGGTACAAATCTTTGTTTACAATAGGAGCCCAATTTTGTAAAAATGCGTATGCATAATAATGAGTAGAAATATACCAAAAAGTTAACAGTTTTTATCTGTGATTTGTAGAATTATGGATAATCTTTTTCTTCTTTATCCATTTATACATTTTTCATGATTTTTAACATAAGATTGTGTTACTCTTATAACTGGGAACATAATCATTTCTAAGAGGCATCTGTGACTCATGTAGATTTATTTGGCAAGTAAACGTTCCATCATACAGCATGATCCTCCTTCACTTTTCGTATTTTTCCTAGATTTACACTTTTTGTTTTGGTTACTTCTTTTTCTCTTCAAAACTACTTTTGATGCTTTAAAACTTTTAAGCTGATTTAACATGCGGATAAGGAGAACTAAAAAGTGTTACTTATTCCAGGAACAGCCATGGATTTAACAATATTGGAAATGCCTTTGCTTCCAAGTAAATGTTGGAGAAGAGAAACAAAGCTCTCTGGTTGGCAGATTGCTTATGAACAAACTCAGGTCAAGTCACATCAGAACATAATGAATCAATTAAATGTACACACTGTGCTAAGCATTGTCTGGATTGCCAACAAAAGGAAAGTTTGCAACTGCATTTCCTTGCCTCTTTTCATTTTTTTCAGTGTCACAAATCATACAGAAGTTTAACTTGGAATTCAAAAAGAAGAGGGTGAGATGTTACCCTGTTGGAAAGAAGGCCCTGAAGTGTTGATCAATCCTTTCAACTGAATTACTGAGCTCCCCCAATTACCTTTCTGAACATATTTAAATTGAATGTAATGAGCTCCTCCTTCTTATGAAAAAAATTATCCCCTTAAAATAAGAGTCTTTGCATGATGGTGTTAAATTCTAGAATTAGAACATTGAGTGGAATATCAGTACCTTATGAGTCACACCATGGGACTGAAATGTCAATCGATGATGCTTCCCTTGAGAAAATGATGTTTCCCCCTCCCGCCCCACCACCTAAAAATTCCCAGGAATTCCAATATCCCATTCCCACATATTGAAGACTAAGAAAACCATATAGGAAGTGTGTGTTCCTGCATGTCTGTGCTAAGCACAACTAATGCATGTAGATGGAGAGATGGCTAGATAAGGAAATCATTGAATGAGAGCAACTATCATGCAACCACACATCCTGGACAGACTGTTCGTTTTATGCATATTGGGTGGATCAAAAATAACCTGCAGTACCACACCATCAAGAATCTCAACAGGCATTTTCATAACGATGATCTCTCGCTCTCTCTCTCTCTCTCACAGATGACTTCGAAAACCACATCGTAAAACCACAGATTCTAGCGAACATCAGTACAAGTTTGAAACATGATGACCTCTCTCTGTTCGCTAACTCCAGTCTGAGGATTGTCCTAGTTGCCTCTTTTTGGTTTCAGTCCAGCTCTCATGAGAAGGGAAAAGTATGGCATTCGTAGCATTGAAAAAATAGGATACTCAACAGAGATGGGACACAATTTTGTGTAGCAATCTTCAAAGACGGACCACACACTTGGTGATCTTTATGAAACTATTTTAGAAAGACTCTTTTATGCCATCATACAACAATTCCTTCAGTTGGGATTTAGGAGATTTAGGAAACTACTGAGGAATAGTGACGTGGGGATGAAGATGGGACCATATTATTTGCCAGGTATCGGTTTATATGTTTGCAATTTAGAGACAAAAACACAAGATACCTGCTTTCAAGAAGTTTACAGACCACTGGGAAAATAAACACACAATTATAAGTCTTTTTATCCCTAGATTAGAGGAGAATAATATTTGCAAGAAGACCATGGTGTAAAGATATGCTAAGGTCTTCCTTGAGATAAGTTTTGGCAAGTCCTGTGTTTTCCAAGAAGAATATTTATTTTTTTCCATAGCCAAAGAGCTCTTCTTAGGAACCTTAGCTCCAAAATGTCTACACTGACAACTTCTTCCACACTCACATATGAGGCCACAAGCCTCCAGCAAAGAGTCCTTGTGGCTATACACAAGTGTCTCCCACTGGCTTGTCTGGGTCTTCTTATTCCTGAGAAACTATGACTTTTCTGGTCTCTTCTCTCATGTCTAATGTGTATTACTTTTTTTTTAAACTTCTTTATTGGAGTATAATTGCTTTATGATGGTGTGTTAGTTTCTGCTTTATAACCAAGTGAATCAGCTATACATATACATATATCCCCATATCTCTTCCTTCTTGCGTCTCCCTCCCTTCCACCCTCCCTATCCCACCCCTCTAGGAGGTCGCAAAGCACCGAACTGACCTCCCTGTGCTATGTGGCTGCTTTGTATTACTTTTTATCAGACTATCCGGGGGATGATAGCTTCACTCTGGATGTGATCATGTGTAAGCGCATCCTTGGTTCTTCTCTGCCTCCCAGCTTCTGCTTCCAGAGTCATAGCAAAGACTCAACATCTCAACCTCTGCTTATCTGGGAGGAAAGATAAGGCAGGAAAAGATTTTCCATTGACTCTAATGTGATACAGTAAGTCCCTTACTTACGAACGAGTTCAGTTCCGAGAGACCATTCGTAAGTCCAATTTGTTCGTAAGTCCAACAAAGTTAACCTAAGTATCCAACTAACACAGTCAGCTATATAGTACTGTACTGTAATAGGTTTATAATACTTTTCACACAAATAATACATAAAAAACAAACACAAATAAAACATCGTTAATCTTACAGCACAGTACCTTGAAAAGTTCAGTAGTACAATACAACAGCTGGCATACAGGGGCTGGCATCAAGTGAACAGGCCAGAAGAGTTACTGACTGGAGGGGGGCGGGTGGGAGGTGGTAGAGCTGAAGGATCGCCAGCAACAGGAGATGGAGGGCAAGCTGCCATTTCACTCACGCCTGAACGCACGTTCTCATTTTTGAACGTTCGCGACTTGAAGGTTCATATGTAGGGAACTTACTGTAATAGATTTAAATTCCACTTGAAGCAAAAAGGAAAACCTGGTGAGCTTGTCTTGTTTTTGTTACGTATTAGAATTGAAATGTAAGTAAAGTACGATAAAATGCATAGATCTCAACTGGTTCAGTTTGATGTGTTTGGGAAATTGTACTCAATAATGAAATATTTTCATTACCCCTGAAAATTCTCCTGACCTCCTCACCAATCAATTCCTCTCCCTGCCCAGTCCACCACGATTCTGACTTCTATCATCATAGGTTAGCTTTGCCCAACCAGTAGTTTCATATGGATGAACTCATACAGTGTATATTCCTTTGAGTATGGCTTTCTTCACTTAACGTAATGTTTTTGAGATTCATACAGGTGGTTGTGTATTTCAGCAATTTGTTCTTTTTAATTCCTGAGTAGCAATCCATTGTATGAATATACCACAATTTGTTTATCTCATTTCTTTGTCCATTGTGAGCTTGGTTTTAACGTCTTCTTCACACTCCTTTTTCTTGGTATTTTGTGCTTGACGTGTAAAATTGGGCACTTATCATTGGATGGTTTCTGTGACTGACCCCCATATTCTGATGCTTCTCCATTCGCATCCCTCACTGTTCCAGAGCCTAATATACCTGTGCTCTAGCCAGGCCTTTCTGGAGATGCTCTGTTACCTGACCCGTTGGTGATTTTAGCAGTGTTTATCTCAAACCAGCTCAGAAAAGAGGCTGGGATTATGGAACACTTTCATTATAATTCCTAGAATGCTGACCCCTCTGAAGTAAACAGAGGAGGAGAAACTAACACCTGTTGAGCTGCTCACTATGTTCCAGATGCCAAGATAGGTGTCTTGCAAACCTCATCTCTAGTTTACTGATATGGAAATGGGAGCTCTAAGATGCTAAGTGACATGCCCAAGGTCACACACCGGTCAAGTAGCAAAGCTGGAATTCGAATCCAGGTCTCATTTCAAAGTCCCTACTCTTTCTACCACATCACGTTGAAAGAGAATCAACAAGAGAGCACTGGACTAGGAACCACTTCATGTGGGTTCTCATTTTGGTTCTGCCAAAGTTAATCAACTGATGTTGACAAGAGACCCATTCTCTGGGGGGTCAGTTTACTTATTTGCACAATGAGTGATGTTCTCATTGACCTATGTGGTGCCCTCCAGCTATAGATTTTATGACTTCACTCATGGAATTACACGACACTGTATAATTTATGAATGACTACGAAGTGTTTGGTAAGGAATTGGTAAACGCAAATCCGAACACCTTATCCTGACTTTAAAAGCCTGTCAGGAGCAGGCCCCAAGCTACAACTTTGCAACTTTATTTCTTACTTCTTTTTATAAACCTCAGTCTTAGTAGTGCTGGTCTCTTTAGTCTCTTTACTGAACCAGAATATGCCATGCCTGGTCCTACCACCTGGCCTTTGCTCGTACCATGCACTTGGTTCAAAACCCTTCTCTGTGTCTTTCTACGTGTATAAACCCTACTCATTTTTAAAGCACAGCTCTAGTTCACTTATTCCCTGAAATATTTACTTATTACTCTAGTCCACAGAAAGCTCTCTCTCCCCTGAATTCCTGCAGCATTTTCCCTCCCATGCTTGAGATCTGATGGGAACCATTATATTTGTCTCCACCTGCCATCGGCACCTAAAGACTCTTGCTTTTTGTTCACGTCTTATATCTCAAGTCAGTCGTGGACTTTTGGAGGAAAAATCCTGAGTGTTAGCCCTCATGACTTCCCCATAATATTTAGGCTAGAACAGAATACAAAGCAAAGCCTAAGTAATGTTTAGTTAATAAACTTGGAGCAGATAAAATTTATTTAGAGGCCCTGACCATTTCTCCAAGTCCTTCTCCTTAGATAGGGTTAATACTCAGATTCTAACCTCCACAAGTTCACAGCACAGTAGGGAAGATGGGCTTCCTATTCTGGAAACCTTGAACCAGGGTAATTCCGAACTCTGAAGGAATGACTGTGATAAACAATTACAGCCGCCACAACCCAAAGGTCAGGGCCACTGAGAATTATACCCTTCAGGGCAGAAGCTCTGGGTTCCACCGAGACCAACCCAAATCAGCCACGGGATGAGCCAAGAGTGAGGGAGTCTAATGAGTGACGGCGGAGGGAGAGGAAGAATACCAATCAGAGCCTCAGCACCAGCTAATGGGCCACGAGGACTGTGATGCTTTCCGATGACATTCTTGCCTTAGTTTTCCAGGAGGGCAGGACTGGCCAACTTGGAGGAGTTTCAACAGGGATGATGCTGCCCAGAAGTGGGAAAACATTAGTACTTCGAGGTGAAAAAAATCTAAGACATTTTAATGGTTTGTGCCTCTCCAAAGCTCAACAATACCTGACAAAATCTTATTTCATAGCATTTGATTTCATGGGAGGTGGAGAGAATTGAGGATAAAAGATCTATAAGCCTCCTTAAGGGGGTTCTCCGGCAATAATGAATAAAAGGATGAGAAACTGCTCTAGACTGACTGGACTTGTACTTCCCTTCTCAAAGTATTTTCATTCGCTTGCAATAATTATACTATAGAATCTAGAGATAATGAGATGGCATGAGTAGATATGAGTAGCACAAGAGGTGGATTGCATTGGACACAAACCTTATATTACCTTCCTCTTTCTAATGACATAGTTCACCTCGGGAGCTCTGCTACCTCTTTCCAAGCTCTCTCAGCTGGCTGAGACCCACATTAAACCTATCTGCCAAACCTGCCCACACAGAGTTTCCCTCATCTTCTGGATTCAGATATAGCCGTATTGTGGAATATGGTTCCTGATTTCCTGTGTGGCCACCAAGGGGCCAGATGATGCAACCTGGAAGTTCGAAAGGGTCAAGTCCCCATGGATGAACCTTGGCTAATAGGAAGCAGGAGATGAAAAGGAATGGGACATAGAAGTATCCCTTTTTTCTCTCCCTGGACTGGTCCTCCTAGCTATGATTTTTCCTGCCAGAGGAGTCCGACATGCTGGGCGAAAATATCTGATGAGTAATCTTCTCTGTCTCTTCTGTGCTTGTTGGGAACAATCACACTTGCAGTGATGCCTTTCATTGCACTGTTCTGCATCTAACCTAGCCTCTGTTCCCTCCATTGTCCTCCTCCTTACATCCCTGGGATTCCATCTTCCAAATAAAATGTTAATACATATAAATTCTTGTTTCAGTCTCTAGAAACAAGAAAACCTATGCTAAGATAATAATTATCATAGTCCCTTTGGGCTGCTATAACAAAATACCATAAATCGGGTGGCTTAAAAACAGCAGAAATTTATTGTTTACTGTACTGGAGGCTAGAAGTCCAAGATCAAGACACTAGCTATTCAGTGTCTGGCGAGAGAGTGCCTCCTGGCTCATAGACAGCCATTTTCTCACTGCATCCTCACATAGCAGAAGGGGCAAGGGAGCTCTTTCGGGCCTCATTTATAAGGACACTAATCCCATTCATGAGGGCTCTGTTACCACGACCTAATCACCTTCCAAGACCGTACTTCCTAATACCATCACCTGGGGTCAAGTTTCAACATATGGATTTTAAGGGGACACAAACATTTAGACCATAACAGTAGTATGGGAAGGAACTCATAAATATGCCTCATGGACAAACTGTAGAAGAAAGGGTTCCGGTTCCACCCACATTTCTTTCCTAGCTGTGACTAGATAGATAGATAGATAGAATAACTTGCCTTTTGTTTCTTCTCCATTACCTAGTTATTTTAAATATTAGTCATGAATATTTATACAGTTTGTCCATAGGTTAAGTCACTTCCTGTTGAGGGAGGGGGTGAGTGTTCTTGTTTTGGGTGAGAAATGGCTGTACTATGTCATGAGGCACAGGCAATCATTAGAAGAGAGAGTCTATTAATTTCAGTTCTGTCTCTGGCTATGCATCCTCCCTTTCTCCTATTTCAGAGTCTATATTTCCAGCCTTCCCAGTGTATCTGTGAACTACCCAATATCACTTCAATATATTTCTTTTCAATATTAAAAATCCAGAGTTTATGTCTTTAATTTGGAACTAAAAGCCCTGAATGCTGAATTACTGGGTCCCCAGATTCCCTTCCAACACAGACATTCATTTAAGTGGTACAGAAAGCTGTAGCCTACCCCCTTCCACTAGATATGGCATCTCTTTGGAGCCATAATCCCTAGTGCAGGAGTTAAACTCAATTCTCTAGGTATTTACTGAGTGTTTCCCCTCTACTAGGCACTAGAGAGGAAACAGAGAAGGAACTCTCAAAATGTTTACCATCTCTATCACCTCACACCAGTCAGAATGGCCATAATTTAAAAATCTACAAACAATAAATGCTGGAAAGGGTGTGAAGAAAAGGGAACCCTCTTGCACTGTTGGTGGGAATGTAAATCGATACAGCCACTATGGAAAACAGTATGGAGGTTCCTTAAAAAACTAAAAGTAGAACTACCACACAACCCACCAATCCCACTACTGGGCATACACCCTGAGAAAACCCTAATTCAAAAAGAGCCATGTACCACAATGTTCATTGCAGCTCTATTTACAATAGCCAGGACATGGAAGCAACCTGTGTCCATCGACAGATGAATGGATAAAGAAGATGTGGCACATATATACAATGGAATATTACTCAGCCATAAAAAGAAATGAAACTGAGTTATTTGTAGTGAGACGGATGGACCTAGAGTCTGTCATACAGAGTGAAGTAAATCAGAAATAGAAAAACAAATACCTAACACATATATATGGAATCTAAAAAAAAAAAAAAGGGTCATGAAGAACCTGAGGCAAAACAGGAATAAAGACGCAGACCTACTAGAGAATGGACTTGAGGACACGGGGAGCGGGAAGGGTAAGCTGGAACAAAGTGAGAGAGTGGGAGTGTATAAATGGACATATGTACACTACCAAACGTAAGGTAGATAGCTAGTGGGAAGCAGCTGCATAGCACAGGGAGATCAGCTCGGTGCTTTGTGACCACCTAGAGGGGTGGGATAGGGAGGGTGGGAGGGAGGGAGATGCAAGAGGGAAGACATATGGGAACATATGTATATGTATAACTGATTCACTTTGTTATAAAGCAGAAACTAACACACCATTGTAAAGAAATTATACTCCAATAATAATGTTAAAAAAATAATAATATTTAAAAAAAGAATACTACACTGCGATCAAGTACAGTTTATCTTAGAAACACAAGAATTGTTTAACATTTCAAAAGCAGTCAATGTAGTTCACCATATTAATAAACAAAAGATAAGACCGTGTGCTCATCCTAGTGGATGCAGAATCGATTTTGGACAAAATCCATTATTCTTCCCTGATTTTAGGGAAAAAAAAAAAACAAAACTCTCAACAACTAGGAATCAAAGAGAACTCCCTTAACCTGGTAAAAGTCATCTGTGAAAAATCTACATAATGAAAGGTGAGAAACTGAAAATTTCCCCTAAGGACAAAAACAGGACAGGGATTTTCATTCTCATCACTTCTCTTCAACTTTTTATTGGAAGTGAAATAAGTCAGCCAGAGAAAGACAAACACTATATGATGTCACTTATATGTAGAATCTGAAAAACTCAAACTCATAGAAATAGAAATTTGTGGTTGCCAGAGACAAGGGATGGAGGGTGGGGGAATTGGGAGTGGGGGATGAAGGGTGGGTGAACTGGGTGGAGGTCGTCAAAAGGCACAGACCTCCAGTTGTAAGATAAATAAGTTCTAGGGATGTAATGTACATGATGACCATTGTTAACAACGCTGTCTTGTATATTTGAAAGTTGCTAAAAGAGTAAATCTTAAAAGTTCTCATCACAAGGAGAAAGTTCTCACAGTTCTCACCTATGTGAGGTGATGTTAACTAATTGTAGTAATCATTTCACAATATACACATATATCAGATCACTATTTTGCACACTTTAAACTTATGTCATATGTCAATTACATCTCAATAAAACTGGAAAAATTAAATAAATAAAAACAACAAAGATATATAAAATAAAATAATATGCCACAGGCTCAGAAAGCAGTGCCCAAGGAGAACTGATGGTAGCAAATTTGGAATAAAAAACAAAGAAACATTGTATTAAAGTTTCTAGCCAGTGCAGTGAGGCAAGAAAATGAAATAAAGTCACTCAAATTAGAAAGGAAAAAATAAAGCTATTTTTATTTATATGATTTTCTAAGTAGAAAATTCAATGGAATCTACAAAAAAGCTACTAGAACTAATAAGTAAGAGTAGCAAGGTTGCCAGCTCGATATAAAAAAGTAATTGTATTTCTATACACAAGCAAGGAGCAGTTGGAAACTGAAATTTAAAAATCAATACCATTACTATTGCATCAAAAATAATGGAATATTTAAGAATAAATCTGACAAAAGATTTGAAAAATCTATACCCTGAAAAGTACAAGACACAGAAATTAAAGAAGACCAAAATAAAAGGAGAGATACGTCAATCTCATGGATCAGAAGAACCAATATTGGTATTATGTAAGTTGTTCCCAAATTAACCAATCAGATTCCATGCAATCCCAATCAAAATTACAATAGACATTTTTGTATAAATTGACAAATTGGTTTTAAAAATCATATGGAAATTCAGAGGGCCTAAAGTAGTTAAAATGATTATGAAAATGGGTGAAGCTGAAGGACTAGCCCTACCTGATTTCTGACTTATTAGTATTCAAGATAGTGTGGTATTGGAGTAAAAATAGACAAGTACATCATTGGAACAGAAGAGACAGGCCCACCCGTAAAAGGAAAATAGATTTTCAACAGAGGTGAGAGACAACTCGGTGGAGAAAAGATAGTCTTTTCAACAAATGGTGCTGGAACACCTGGATGTCCATATGCAAAAGTGTTTACTTTGACCCATACCTTTTTCATATACAAAACTCAACTCAAAATGGATCCTACACATAAATTTAAAAAAACTATAAACTTCTAGAAGACAGGAGAAATTCTTTGTGACCATGGAGACAGACAAAGATTTCTTAAATATGATACCAAAAGCACAGTCATAAATGGCAAAATTGATAAATGGGATTTCATCAAAATTTAAAGTGTTTACTCTCTGAAGGACACTGTTAAGAATGACAAAACTAACATGTAGAAAATGGGGGGAAATATTTGCAAATCACATATCTGATAAAGGACTTGTATCCAGAAATGTAAAGAGCTCTCAAATGTTAATCATAAGAAAAGGAAAAGTGCACTTAAATATGGGCAAAAGATTTGAAAAGATATTTCACCAAAGAAGATTTACTAATGGCTATTGACCACATTAAAAGAATTAAACATCAACGTCATTTCTCATCAGAGAAATGCAAACTAATACCACGATGAGGTATCACTACATCCTCATTAGAAGGTTAGCATTATAAAGAATGGCCATACCAAGTGTTGGCAAGGATGTGGAGGATGTAGAAGTGTTAAGTGATACAACCGCTTTGGAAAACAGTTTGGATATTTCATGAAAAGTTAATCATACACACCTTATGATCCAACCGTTCTACACTTAGTTACCTGAGAGAATTGAAAGTATGTATTCATACAAAGACTTTCCGTGAATGTTCATAGCAACTTTATTTAAAAGAGCCAAAAACTAGAAACAACCAAATGTATATCAATTGGTGAATGAATGATCAAACTATAGTATATCCATACAACGGAAGAGTAGTCAGCACTAATAAGGAATAAGCTGTTGCTATCCACAACAACATTAGTGAACCTCAAAATAACCATGCTGAGTGAAAGAAGTTACACAGAATTCTATTTATATGAAATTTACATAAAATTCTAAGACATTCTAACTAACGTATAGTGAAAAAAGCAGATAAGTGGTTGCCTGGGTTATGAAGGTGTGGGTGGTGGGAAGGGGCGCATAGGAGAAAGTACGATGGGGTAAAAGAAACTTTGGGGAGTGATCATATGTTCGTTATCTTCATTGCGGTGACGGTTTCCTGGGTGTATTCACATATCAAAACTTATCAAATTGTACATTTTAACTTTGTGCAGTTTATTGCATGTCAATTACACCTCAATGAAGCTGTTTTTTAAAAGTTTTAGCATATCAGGAGGCGTTTCAGGCACATCCCTTGAGTAATATCTTATGAAACAGACAGATGAATAGTTAGATGCAGACAATAGATAGAAAGGTGATAGATAGATTAGATAGATAATTGATAGATGATGATGATGGTGATGATAGATAGACAAGTAGATGATAAGTAGAACAAAATAATAAATTATATTTTAAAATGCTATTAAATGGTAGGAAATAACAATGATCAGTGTTTGGAAAGGAATCTTGAATTCTTAGGCAATCCCTGAAGATTGAAAAAGAAAACATGAAGACAAGTTTGGTGACTGCTTGGAGACCCCATACCGAAGAACAACTTATCAGAGGAAGCTTTGACTCCAGAGGTGCTCAGAAGGGCTTCAGAGAGCAATAGTTGATTTGAGCCAATCCTGCTCTTTCTGAGGGAGCTGCAAATTCCTCCAGATCCTCCTCATTGCCCTACAAGAGGGCAAAGGTGAGTTCCATGAACTTCACATCTATGTCAGGCCATAAGACGCATCCGTGCCAGCCCAGACCTACCAAACATGGAGACGAATGCAACTGAAGCTCAGACACCTCAGAAGCAAATTGCAGCTGAGTACTGGGGCCTGGGAGAAAGAGAGGGAAAAATACAGAAGAGTGGATATCATTTAAGGGTACATACTTAGGAGCCTTGAGATCAGATCCTCCCTGCTCTGCCACTTTCCTGATAGATAACTTGGGCAAGTTACTTAACCTCTTTGGGTCTTACTTCTTCCTTTTGCTAAATGAGGTCAATAATAATTACTTTCTATTAAACTTGTCCGGAGGACTAAAATAATGATTCCTGCGAAGCTTTTAGCATAGTTCTAGCATTAGTTTAAGTGCACATTTAAGTGTACACTAGTTTGAGTTACACTTAAAAACTATTGGTGAGCTCTTTACTTCTGGAGGAATCTGGATCCAGTTCGATTCTTGGCCCAAGAGAGACTGCTCCAGACAGTTCTGACATGAAGCTGTCCACTGATCAGCTGTGGGTCCCTCTACCCATTGGTGCACATGGGCTGTGGAACCTGGGACAATCACCTTAATAACACTATTTATGAATTAATGTTTATGTCTATAGAGCTTCACCCAGCACCTGCCCATCCTCCACGTGCCCCAAGTTGTTGTGAGAACAAATGAAATACACAGAAAATCTGGCCCAGAGTAAATGCTCAGCAGTTGAGGAAGCAGGCTGATAGGCCCTAACTAATCTGAAGCGATAATAAGCTAAGAAGTGACAGACTGGACGCTTTAGTGCCAAATTCTGAGCTCTTTCTACAATACAAGTGTCTCTTAGCACCTACGACAGAAGCTGATGTGTCAGGGAACATTGCATGGCGGTTAATATTTGGAAAATGGCCTCCAAGATGCACTCTGTGGAGTTGCTTCACCCCACTCTGCAGTTTTTCAGTGATTTGTGCAAAAACACGAACAAAGGCTGATGTGTGAATCTTGGCCGCCAGTGCAGTTTTTCCCAATATCTTCTCCTAAACATGTCTATACAACTCTTTTCTAAAATTTTTGTTGTATGTCCTTAGAATGAAAGTTCCTAGAGTTCAGAGCTGCTATCTATTTAACCTATGCACTTCATTTTCTCATACACAACTACACGCACACACACACACATTGACACATGCTGCCACGTTACACAGTGCTAGCACATCGGGGCTATAAAATAAATGTTGTTGACTTCCTTCTACCTCTACAGATTGGACTTTTATCCTTTCTTTACTAGGTAAAAGGAAAAAGAACAGTGCAATAAGAATAAATTCCAGATTGAGTGATTATATAGGGTGGGCAGTAGATCATAGCTGGAGACTGTATGCATGGTAATGAAAAGCTCAGGCTTGGCTGGGGTGGGAGTCCCTCTGTAGCATTTGCTTGATGACCTTGGCACAATTAACTCGAAGTCTCAGATGCCTCATCTACCTATAAGTCAGGAATAATAACAAAACGCCTCACGGTGTTGTGGTGAGAATTAAATGAGGTAATTCCTGGAGCAAACATTACAGTTCCTGGAAGGTGATAACCGCCTAATAAATCTTAGTTGCTATCTATCATCATCATCATCACTAATTAAGTTATTATTATTCAGAACCCACAGAAACAAGAAGAAGAGAAAAAAATGAAAACATAAACGACGGGATTCAGAAAATCCCTTTGGATCAAAACAGTAGGTGCGTTGGTAGATAGCTTTTTGATTTGTTTCACTCATCAACTGTGCCAGGCCATGCCTTACATTCCACAGATGCTAGTGGATAAGACCGACATGGTCCCTGCCCATTCACGCACTGAATCCTCAAAAATATAGTCCTATAAATTACGTGAACTCACTTGGCAGATAAGAAAACTGAGGACTGAAGAAGCTGGAACTTAAAGGTCGACACTGGAACCTAAGATTCATTCATTCATTCAACAAATATTTCTTGAGAGCCTTCTGCATGTTAGGTGCTTTGCTAAGCACTGGGTGTACAGAAATGAATCTCACAGATAAAAGTGCTTCTTTTCATGTAGTTTACTTTCTAGCTGTGAGGACTAGATAATATCAAATATGTAAAACATAGTATATCAGATCATGACAAGTATTACATGATATAGTAAATCAGAAAGTGGAGGTGGGAAGTTTAGGTGCAATATTAATAAGGTTTTCTGGGAAAGTCTTCCCAAGTAGGTGACATTTGAGGAAAGACAGAAAGGATGGAGAAACTAAGGAATGACATATTTGATGAGGGTCCATCTAGGGCCTTCCAGAAGCCTTTGATCGGCTCAGGGCTTTCACAACAGACTCCTTGACCTCCTTATTCCTCAGGCTGTAGATGACAGGGTTCAATATTGGGGTCACCACTGTGTAGAGCACGGACACCACTTAGTCTGCCTCCGAGGACTGGCCTGAATTATCTCGCAGGTACATAAAGATGAGGGTCCCAAAGATGAGAGCAACAGCAGTGAGGTGGGAGGCGCAGGTAGAGAAGGTCTTGGCCTGGCCCCAGGCAGAGCAGACCTGCATGATGGCCACGATGACAAACAGGTAGAAAACCAAGATGACCAATATACAAGCAGGCATGACAAAAACGGCAAACACAATGATCCCCACCTCCTGGGTGTAGCTTTCCCCACAAGCGAGTTTTAACAGAGGGGGTAGGTCACAGAAAATAAAGTTGATCTCATTGTTTCCACAAAAGAAGAGAGTGAAGGCAGTGACCGTTCAAATAAAGGCGCTGGAAAAACCAGCAACATAAGCCCCAGCTACCAAACCCAAGCAGGCCTTCTCGGTCATGATGGTGACATAAAGCAGCGGTCGGCACATGGCCACGTAGCGGTCACAGGCCATGATCGCCAAGAGGTAGCAGTCAATGGAAGAAAAGAAGGTGAAGAGGAAGAGCTGGGCAGCACAGCGCGCTTTGGAGATGACTCTGCCACGTTCCAGCAGCACTGCCAGCATCTGGGGGACGATGGCGGAGGGCTAGCTGATGTCCACGAAGGAAAGGTGGCTGAGGAAGAAGTATGGGGGTGTGGAGACGGCGATCTTTGCGGGTCAGGAAGATGGTTCCCGAGTTCCCCAGCAGAGTGAGTATATAGAAACCCAGAAAGACAGAAAAAGAGGAGAACAGTGCAAAAAAAGAACAGTGCAATAAGAATAAATTCCAGATTGAGTGATTATATAGGGTGGGCAGTAGATCATAGCTGGAGACTGTATGCATGGTAATGAAAAGCTCAGGCTTGGCTGGGGTGGGAGTCCCTCTGTAGCATTTGCTTGATGACCTTGGCACAATTAACTCGAAGTCTCAGATGACTCATCTACCTATAAGTCAGGAATAATAACAAAACATCCCTCGGGATGTTCAGCGAACACAGTAAGGAAGAACTCTGTCACTACGGTGTAATTCCTCCCAGCTTTCCATTCAGCGGTTGACCTGTGAAAGCTGAGACGAAAGCACCCGATAACCGGATCCCTGAAGACAAGTTCAAGTCATTTGATATTTTTAACCAATGATTTCATTATGACAATTTAATAAGGATACTTAACTTGTTTTACCATGGAAACCGAGCACAATTTCACCCACAATTTAGTCAGGGTACCCTTAGGCAAACTGTATCTAGTCTCCCTCAATACCTTGTTTTTCCCTACTCTCCCCTTGTTCTTATTTTGTGGTATTCATCCTCTTCAGGAACCTAAAGCTCTTAGGCTTTCTGTTCTTTTGTTTTCTCTTATTTACTTATTTAGAAACAAACACAACATTGTAAAGCAACTATACTCCAATAAAAATTTTAAAACAAAATAGAAAACAAAAGATCGAGTCATTTTAAAATAAAAGACTTTAAACTGAGTGTCTGATAGGTAGGCATTCGACTTCAACAAACTTCGCAGCCTAATGTGGAAATGGACGAATATAGGGCTCAATACAATATAAGATAAAAAGTGATGAATGCTTCCATTATACTAAGAATGGAGAGCAAGTGATTCTCTAACTTATGTCAGCTCTTGTATTTGCAACTCTGTCCCCAGTTAGCTGTTTGATCTTCCACAAGGCACTTAACCTCTCTGAACCTCAATTTCCTCTTCTGCCAAAAGGGGATCATAATATCTGTCCTGCTTAAAAGATAAGGTTAATGCATAGATTAAAACAGATGCAAAAGTGCATTGGAAAGCTAAAAGCACTCTACGTATATATGGTGACTATTTAAAATTTTAAATGAACATTTTAAGGAAGGGTAATTTATATTCTATGAACAAAAAAAGCACAAACCAAAAAAAAAAAAATCCATTAGCAATCAGCAGTGGGCTCTGCTTACAGGAATATTTCTATTTTCAGTCTAACAACATGCATACTTAACAAATAGCTGTTATCCTAGTTCAAGTTGGCTGGCTTATTAAGGGTTTTTGTTAAGTACTCGCATTAACCTTGGAATCAAAAGAGCGAACATAAGCTCCTTTTAGTACCTCACAAAGCTCCATAAGCATTGTTTGGTTGTTCTCATAGTCCTTAATAAAAGCAGCAGTTTGATAATAAACAGCCCCCAAGTCTGAAAGCAGAAGTATTTCCGCAGTCTGGTGCTGTCCAAGCACTGTTGGAGGAATCTGGGTTAATGGAGTTGAAGGTTCTTAACAGAGTTCTAGAAAAGAGCTGTAAAGGAGGGCTTTGGCCATATTTGATTACCTGATACACCAGCAGCCAGGCCAATACTAAGCTGACCCATTAGAAATAATAACAAAGAAGAGAAATTAGATTCGGAAGCATTAGCGGGACACGAACCATCCTCACCTGAATTCCACTTCACTAGTGTCTTCTTCCCTTGTTTAGTGTTTCCTCTGCCTGTGGCCTGCCGATCCAGAGGAGACCTAGGCCGTAGCTCACTCACAGTAGATGTGTGACCCTGGGCAAGTCACTTTTCTTCTCTGAACTTCAATTACGTTGTCTTTGCTCCCTTTAAATAAACAACAATACAGCGTGAGTCCACAATCATAGCAACTTGGTTGATAGGGGGTTGCTTCCAGAACCTCTATGTCTTATTCTCACTTCATGGAGTTCCTCTCACCCTTGACAGAACAATACATCCCTGATGTTAGAATTGCCCAGGACTTTTTGCAGACTCAGCCCAAGAGAGCAGGGCTTGTGGACCAGCCTCTCTCCCTGAGTTTCTGATCCTGCACTAGACCTTCCTGGTGGCACTTTTTGTATCCTCTGTCCCAGCATCATGCCATAATTGGTTCCTGAGTTAAGTCTCCAGGGAAAGACAATTTATCTTCCTAACAAGGTGTCTAATATCTTTGAAGATTTCTCTTTAATTTCAAACTCTCAAAGCCCCATCCTACATCCTGCCACCAGGGTCTGACGAGGCTGGTTCCTAGTCTTGCCTCATTCCTATTTTGTCCCAAAAGGAATAGATTCCTTGGAAGATTTCCTAAGTTCTTTCTATAGGGTAAAAAGTATATCGAGTCTCATAGGCAATGTTGGGGCTTCGTGGCCACAGTACCTAGAGGCTTTTCAATGAGCCCTTCCTTCTTAAATAAAAGTCTTTAACTGTCTGCTTAGAGTTTAAGCAGAAAGAGGCATTAAACCGTCTCCTTAGACCTGACAGCCCATTCTCTCAGTAGTCCCTGTCAATTCGTTGTGTTCTCCCCATCTTCTGGCAGATTCCAAGAGAGCAAACTACTCTTATTCAAACAGACCCTATATTGTCTTTTTCAATCAGGAGGAAACTTTTTAACTAATCCCAAGCTTTCTAACTACTAGCTTAATTTTTCCCACCACGTTTTTCCCGTAACACATTTGACACAGGAACTATTTATTAACCATCCCCCTTTTAGAGGATCTATACATTTTCAGCTGGGGTTTTAATAACCAGACCAACCATCATTAAAGGGATCAAACATTTCTTATGAAAATTATAATATGTATGTTAAAGCATCCTGTCTTCTAGAATAAATATCATGTCTTCGAAGGTCTAAATGTTGTACTTTATTATAAGTGATCTTAAACTTAATATTCTTTGGCTGCCTTCACCCTGAATTTCCATGTTTCGCTTATCTGCTTCTTCTGATTTAAAATCCTGTTACTGGAATTCCAGGTGTGACACATCATTTTTGGCTGGCTGAGTTTGGAATCATCCTCTGTTTGTAAGATACTGTCACCACCTTTATACCCTCCCATGATGGTTTATATCATTCATACTCCTGGGATCTTGTTTTTCTGGTAATCCAAGGGACAGGTAGAAAAGGAGTTTGAGTTCTAAGAATAGCGATCAGAGGAAAAACAGAAAATGACGAGTAGGTGGGGCCAGTTCCCTCCCAGTACCTTGGATTTGATTGAGGTACCTACAGTCAGAGAAGTGAAGAGCAAGACCCAGTGGACTCCTGGGAAGCTTTGGATGCAGGCTGAGCTGTTGCAGAGCCCAGGGACCCAGTGCAGACTAGGAGTCCCTCCTGCCCACTCCTGCATGGAACACAGCAATGCTCTGCCTCCCCAAGGTCAAAAGCTTTAAGAACATAGAGTTGACGTCTATGATACAGATTCTGCAAATACCATTATGGGCAGGGGAAATGGTATAAATCACCAAGTGGATTCTGAGGCAAAGGATGTGACAAATGGAACATGTGGGGAAGAAGAAAGAACAGGGCATATTTCCAATGGTGACAGCAATTGACAGACATATTATTGTGAGCACGTAGAGGTTCACGTGAGGCATCCCTGGAAACGACTACAGGAGTTTGAAGAATACTTTGAGCAGGGTCAGCTTTATTAACTGGACCATCAAACTATTACCTTAATTTAATCATTAAAAATAAACATAACCTGCATTTCTCTAATAATTAGTGATATTGAGCATTTTTCATGTGCCCGTTAACCATCTGTGTATCTTCTTTGAAAAAATGGCTATTCAGATTTTTTGCCCATTTTTTGATTGGGTTTTTTTTTGACATGGAGTTATATGAGCTTTGTATATTTTGGGTATTAACCCCTTATCCATAATATCATTTGCAACTATTTTCTCCCATTCTATAGGTTGTCTTTTCATTTTTGTCAATGGTTTCCTTTGCTGTGCAAAAGTTTTTAAGTTTAATTAGGTCCCATTTGTTTATATTTCTTTTTATTTCTTTTGCCTTAGGAGACTGATCCAAGAAAATACTTCTGTGCTTTATGTCAAAGAGTGTTCTGCCTATGTTCTCTTCTTGGAGTTTTATGGTTTCCGTTCTTACACTTAGGTCTTTAAATCATTTTGAGTTTACTTCAACAATGAGCTATCACCTCACATCTGTCAGAATGGCTTTCATTAAAAAGTCTACAAATAACAAATGTTGGAGAGGATGTGGAGAAAAGGGAACCCTTGTACACAGTTGGTGCAGCCATTATGGAAAACAATATGGAGGTTCCTCTAAAAACTAAAAATACAGCCAACATATGATCCAGCAATTCCACTCCTGGGTATACGTATCCAGAAAAAATGGAAACTCTCAGAAAGAAGCATGCACCCCAGTGTTCACAGCAGCACTGTTTATAATAGCCAAGACATGGAAGCAACCCAAGTGCCCATAAAAAGATAGTTGGATTAAGAAGATGTTCATATATATATATATATATA
>NW_020173674.1:11260363-11352175 GCF_003031525.2 Neophocaena asiaeorientalis asiaeorientalis
AAAAAAAAAAAAAAAAGAAATACTGCCATTTGCAGCAACATGGATGGACCTATTATGCTTAGTGAAATAAGTCAGATGGAGAAAGACAAATACAGTGTGATATCACTTATATGTGGAATCTAAAAATATAATACAAATGAATGTATATGCAAAACAGAAGCAGACTCACAGACACAGAAAACAAACCTATGTTTACCAAAGGGGGAGGGACAAATTAGGAGTATGGGATTAACATATTCAAACTACTATGTATATAGCTCAGGGAGATCAGTTCGGTGCTTTGTGACCAACTAGAGGGGTGGGATAGGGAGGGTGGGAGGGAGACACAAGAGGGAGGAGATATGGGGACATATGTATATGTATAGCTGATTCACTCTGTTATAAAGCAGAAATTAACACACCATTGTAAAGCAATTATACTCCAATAAAGATGTTAAAAAAAAACAAACAAGAAAACAAAAAAACTACTATGTATAAGACAGTAAGCACCAAGGATATACTGTATAGTACAGGGAATTACAGCCATTAATCTTGTAATAAACTATACTGGAGGATAATCTACAAAAATACTGAATCACTATGCTGTACACCTGACACTAACACAATATTGCAAATCAACTATAGTTCAATTTTAAAACATTTGAAAAAATAAACATAATCTAAATACTGAATTCTAATTGATGACATCATTCTACATTATATAGTGTAGAAGAGTACTAATACTGATGTCTGCAACTTACTTTGAAATGCGTCAAAAAATAAGGTGGATTTGTGGATGAACTGATGGATGTATAAATGAATAGATTGATTATAAATATGTGATAAAACAAAAACATCTAGGTATTGGGTATAGGGAGTTCATTATGCATTATTTTCAACATTTCTGTATGATGGAAATCTTTCATAGAAAATTTGCAAAAAAAAAAATGTAGTCTTGTAGTAAGACGTGCCACATCTGAATCACACAGGATTAACTTCAGATTCTTTTGTCACTTGTCCTGAGAGCTAGAAATCTCACTCCAATGTCTTCTCAGGCTGCCTCTTTCTTTCCTTGCTTTCTGTCCCTGGAACTAAAAGTTCTGGTTCTTTTTTAATGCCTTATGCCATGACGTATTCATCTAAACATTGAGCGTGCTATAAATAATGAGTTCCCAGAATGCTGGCACTGCAGAGATGATTCTCAGGAATTTCCAAGGTTGAACAAGGTTGGATGGCTACGACAACCTGGCTCTGTTGAGAATTTTCCTCAGAGCCTCCTTCACTTCCTTGCTCCTCAGGCTGTAGATGAGAGGGTCCAACATGGGGATCACTGTTATGTAAAACACAGACACCACCCAGTCCTCCTCCGAGGACTGGCCAGAGTTATGTCTCAGATACATGAAGATGAGGGTCCCAGAGAAGAGTGACACTGGAGTGAGGTGAGAGGCACACGTCCAGAAAGTCTTGGCCCGGCCTCCCGCAGAGGGAATCCTCATAACGGCCAAGATGATGAGCAGGTAGGACACCAAAATCACCACCATGCAGGCAGGGATGACAAAAATGGCAAACACAATAATTACCACTTCCTGAGTGTAGCTGTCCCCACAGGTTATCTTTAAGAGAGGAGGGAGGTCACATAAAATGAAGTCAATCTCATTGGTTCCACAAAAGGAGAGCGTGAAAGCTGAGACCTTCCACACCAAGGCCCTGAAGACACCAGCAACGTAAGCCCCCCCCCCTCAACACACACACACACACAACCCAAATGGGCCTTCCTCCTCATGACAGTGACATAAAGCTGGGGTCAGCACACGGCCACATAGCCGTCATAGGCCATGAGGGCCAGGAGGTAGCAGTCAATGGAGCCAAAGAAGGTGAAGAGGAAGAACTGGACAGCACAGAGTGTGTAGGATAAAGTGGCCCTGTGCTCCAGCAACACGGCCATCGTCAGAGGCACAGTGACAAACGAGTAGCAGATGTCCATGAACGAGAGGTGACTCAGAAGGAAGTACGTGGGGCTGTGGAGTCGGAGATCCGCGCAGATCAGGATAGTCATGCCCAAGTTCCCCAAAGGGGTGATGAGACAGATAAATAGAAACAGGAGGAAGAGAGGTAGTGCCCATTCAGGCGAGTCAATGAAGGCCATGAGGAGGTCACCAAGGTGAGGTTCTTCTCTGCCATGAAGCCAGAGGCACCTGAGAAGGCTAGGATGAGAAGCAAGTTAGGGAACTATAAATAGGAATTAACTGTATTTCTAGGTTACATGTATTGAACAAGTGCTATGGACAAAATAGGCTGGGGTCCACGTGGGGCTTCAGAGATGCCTGGTCTTAACTCCTACTTCTAAGGGAGTTCTGTGACATGTCAAGAAAACTGATGTGGGTAAACATTTTCAGAATAGGAGTGCTTTTTCTCCCACTTTTTATGGCTAACTAGCTGTGTGAGCCCCTGCAGTCAGATAGCCACAGAACCGAAGTTTCCTTATCGCTCCAATAGGGGCTGATACATGGGGTCCTCTCTACCATGGAAATATCCACCTCAGGACTTTGTCCCTTTTTCTCTATGACCATACCTCCTCCCTTATTTCAAACCATCTCTTGCCTGGATCAAAACAAGAGCCATATAGCTAACAGCTCCCACCACCCTCAGACTTGCTTCTTGCCAACTTTTTTTTTTTAACATTTTATTGTTGTTGTTGTTTATATGTGCTTTTTATTGTGAGTTTTTAAATTTTTATTTATTTTTTTATACAGCAGGTTCTTATTAGTTACCTATTTTATACATATTAGGATATATACGTCAATCCCAATCTCCCAATTCATCCCACCACCAACCCCCCCCCACCCCGCCTCTGCTTTGCCCCTTGGTGTCCATACGTTTGTTCTCCTCACTGTGACCAGAGAGATATTTCTAAGACTTTCTCATCCCCCTGTTAAAAATCCAGTCATGGCACCCCATCAAGGATAGGATATTCTTTAGACTCCTCGGCGTGTTGGGGAAAGCCCTCCGGGGGGCTCTCCCCCACTTACTTCCTCGTGTCCCTTTCTTACGCCCCACTGCTTGCACCTCCAGCCACGCTTCTCTCCAGCCACCTGAATTGTTTACAGCTTTTCTAATGCCCCACATTCATTCACATCTCTGTGCTTTCCACAGGCCACCCCTTCTGCTGAAACACCTTGTCTTTCCCATCCTCAGGGTCCTGCCCAACTCCTATACCACCTTCAGACCTCAGCTCAGATCCTACGTCCCACAAGAAGTCTCCCTTGAGTCTGTCTTCCCTGGTCAGGGTATGTGCCTCTGGAGCTCAGCACATTGTAAAGCCTCAATATGTTTTGGGGGAATAAAGTTATCAAATGAGATATAAAGCATATTGCAAAGAGAAAGGCATTGTGCAAATCTTCAGGGGATTATGTTTGGTTTGTTTTGTTTTGTTTTTTTGCGGTACACAGGCCGCTCACAGTTGTGGCCTCTCTCGTTGCGGAACGCAGGCTCCAGACGCGCAGGCTCAGCGGCCATGGCTCACGGGCCCAGCCGCTCCGCGACATGTGGGATCTTCCCGGACCGGGGCACGAACCCACGTCCCCTGCATCGGCAGGCAGACTCTCAACCACTGCGCCACCAAGGAAGCCCTGGATGGGGTTTTTACAACTCCTAACATCCTTAGAGCTTCTCCCAAAGTCAGTGCCCAGCTGACCAGGGACTACTCCTGGGGCAATGAGTGGGGCTTTGGCCACAGTACAGGATGGTATTAGGCAAGTCCAGGACTAGGGTGAGGTGAGTGAGGCACTCACCTCGGATTCAAAAGTTAAGGTGGCACCAAAACCTTTAGTAAACAAGGTAAATGATCATATAATATTATCAAAAATAAAAATCAATGCAAAAATCTCTATGATGAATAAAATATCAAAATTTTCAGAACAACTTTTTTTTTTAGATTCCATATATGTGTGTTAGCATACGGTATTTGTTTTTCCCTTTCTGACTTACCTAGGAGCAGGACAAGAATAAAGACGCAGACGTAGAGAATGGACTTGAGGACACAGGGAGGGGGAAGGGTAAGCTGGGATGAATTGAGAGAGTGGCATGGACATATATACACTACCAAATGTAAAATAGATAGCTAGTGGGAAGCAGCTGCATAGCACAGGGAGATCAGCTCAGTGCTTTGTGCCCACCTAGAGGGGTGGGATAGGGAGGGTGGGAGGGAGACGCAAGAGGGAGGGGATATGGGGATATATGATATATAACTGATTCACTTTGTTATACAGCAGAAACTAACACATCATTGTAAAGCAATTATACCCCAATAAAGAGATTTAAAAAATAGTAATAATAAAACAAATTGAATGAAAATACAGGTACAGAATAAAAATAAATATATATCAAAATTTTAAATAAAGAGCACCAGTATTACTGATTTTCCTTTCGCCTCAGTCTCCGTTACAGTACAGCATAGCACTGGTACAGTACGCTTGAAAAGGAGGGTGAGACCAACAGCTTCCAGGGCACAGGCTTAACAAGTGCCTTTTAATGGACATTCCATTTCTTTCCTCTCTACCCTCCAGTTAGGAAAAGAAAACATAGGAAAGTCAACCTAATAAGACCTAATACTTGCAGAGTAGCTTTAACTATTTCCAAGTACTGTCTTCATTTTCACAAGACCCCTGTGGGACTGAGAGAGATAACAAATTCCTCCTCTGTACTCATGAGGAAACACGGCAAACAAAGGCCCAAGGTCATGTAGTTACCTGGTGAATGGACTAGAAATTGTGTCGGTCCTGGTTGCTAATGGACTCTGCCTAAACCACAGGCCCTACAGCCCAAGAGGACATATTTTTATGACCACACATACATCCACATCCACGCCCGAGCTCACTAGACGAGGACGAGGTGAGTCCTCTGGGCTCTGCTGTATTAACAAATTACCTTAAAACCACAGTGACTTAACACAATAAATTTAAATTTACCCATGGAAACGCCAGTGTGGGATAGGTAGTCCTCCTCTGTCTTGCAGCTAAGCCATTTTGTACAGGTGACCTTCAAGACTGCTAGTGCATGGGAGGACAGGGAAAGATCAAGCAGGATGACACTGAGGACCAGGCCTGGTCTGCCTCCCTCCCACCTACATCACAGTGACCTGAAGCCAGTCACAGGGGTTCAACATTACTGCCTACATAACCTAGAGGATGTAGGGAAGCGCACAGATATTTGTGCAAACAAATATTTGGGCTGAAATCTCTGCCACACCCCTCACCTTCTGTGCATCCTTTGTGCAGGAGAAAGTCTAGAACCCACCCCAGAATTTCCAAGGACAATCAAGGGCTCACTCTTGCGTTTGCATGGCTCTGTCTTCCTGCTTCCGCTAAAGCATTATTTACACTCGTGCCTGCTTCCCATTACTTCTCACCCTTTCCAGTACCACATCATGCCAAGCATGAAGCATGGCCTTTTGTCTTTATCCTTCACTCTCTAAAGCAAAACTAACACAGTGCATTTGTTTGGGTAGCTGACTTTTAATAAAAATATTGTAGAGAACTTAAGAGGTTCATAATACTTCACAGATTAGGGAGAAAATTAGAATTGAATAATTGACGTCATTGTGCTACAAATTCCCCAGCCACTTCCATCACAAGAAATTTGTCTCTGGCTGTCCCTGGCCTCCACCTTAAGCCTGCCTGCTACTATAGGACCTGTATCTTTCTCTGCTGAGATCTTCTTTTATTTGTATTTCTCTTCTCCCAATTCCCCAATCTTCCAAATCCCTATCTAGTCCAATCTACTGGGAGAAGGCTCAAAATTCTTTGTATACTGTCATGCATGATAATATGAATCATTAATACCCAAATACCTTCCATTTAGACCGTACATTAGAGGTTCTTAAACGCCATAATCCAGATGCCCTTTAAGATGTTTTCCTCAACAAAAGGAAATGTCTCTCTTCAATAGAAAAAAATTAGGTCAAACTCCAGCTAGCATTTAATTTTTTTTTTTTTTTTTTACTTTTAACATACAAAATAACGATTTAGTGCTCCAAGATGCCTTAGAAACTGGGTTAAATAACGAAAACTGTCTTTACTAAATAATTTCTCGGAGGCTTCCGTGTGATAATATACTTTATAAATCTCCAAAATGAAGTATGTATTATGCAACAATTCTCAAAAGGATTTGACAATGGAATGTTTACTAGGCTACTCTTGTGTACAAACACCCACAAATTCAGTGACACACAAGAATAAGCATTTACTCTCACATTCATAGGTTCCAGGATTTGGTTCATCAAGGCTGGGCTGGGCTAGCTTAGCCAAGCTGCAGCTGGGTTCCTGATTTGTTTCACATGTCTCTCACCATTTTGGGGTCAGCAAGCTACTGAAGACATGTTCTTCTAACGTGGCGGAGGCCCAAGTGAGCAAAGTTCCATTATCAAAATACATTCGAGTCTTCGCTTACATCCGGTCTGCGTGTCTGTCAGCCAAAGAAAGTCACATGGTCAAGCTCAACAATCTGGAGCAGGGGAGTATATTCTATTCACAGTGGAAGAGGAGTTTTCAGAACACTTTTCCCTACCATCCATAAATACTCAAGTCCTACCACCGAACCACATGCAAAATACATTCATCACCACCTGAGACCACCCACCCACACAAGCCTCTACAAAGTACAAGTCATGCCTTGGTATCCGTGGGGGATTGCTTCGAGGACCTGCCCCGAATACCCAAATCCGCAAACACTCAAGTCCCATAGTTGGCTCTCTGTATTAGTGATTCCATACTCATGGTCCCACAGTCATGAATTCAGCCAAACATGGATCCTGTAGTACTGTAGTATGTATTGAAAAACAGTCACATATAAGTGGACCCCTGCAATTCAAACCTGTGCTGTTCAAGGGTCAGCTGTACATCGTTGGGATCAAAGTTTAGGATCTTGTGATCTCTATCAGCCCAGATGCAGCTCCCCTTGGTCTAAAGAATTATGAACTAAAAAGACAAGTTATCTGCCTGCCTTACAAACACCCAATACACATTGGTGAACCGTGCAGGATAGCCACGGTAAACATACCCATTAGAAAAAAGGAAGGATGGTAGGCACATGGCAGGCACCGGTCCATAGGAATTCTGAGATCCTACTGGGCAAATATTGCCATGTGTCCCGACCCTGGGGTATGAAATGTGCCTTGTTAGGCCATGAACCTTCTCCTTGGTGGAGATAGGGCACCCCGGGTGGGTGTCCCTCAGGGCTCTTAGAAAATATCATGACCGTTAGATCTTTCTCATACCCCAAAGTACTTTAATCCTAAATATAGATAGCTTCTATTGTAGCCTTTTCTCTTTCATTTGGTATTCTCTAACCACTTAGAGTTTACCAGAGAGAGGACATGGTAAATTTTGGTTAAGAATATGGATCCTGGTATCAGACCGTCCGGGTTGGCATCCTGGCTCCTTCACGTTCTACCTGTGTGATCTTGGGAAATATGCATAATCTCGGTGTGATTCAACTACCTCATCTGTAAATTGGGAATAATAGTACCAACTTCATAAAGTTATGGAGCAAATCAAATGAAAGTGACATGAGTGAGAGAAATAAAGCCACTCTTCAGTAAGGTATCTGATCTTCACTATCAGAAGAGTGTTTCCCAGACCTCTTCCCAAATTCAACCTTTCTTCCTACTTCCCGTCTGAATCTTTACACATTCAATGACATTGCAGAGTCCCCACGAACTGGTTACTTTAAGGTAGTAGTAAACTTTCTATCTGGGTTTTAATGAGGGTAAACCTCACCGATAATAATTGTGAAGCCACAGAAATAGCCAACATCCCTGAGGGACCATGAAGTACCATGCAAAGCACTTTACATGTAACTTCTCACTTAAAAACAAAATTATAAAGCACTCAGACAAAATGTAACATTTCTAACCATATAAGGAAATATCCTCATAGATGATAAAGCGATCTTTGGTTGGTAGTTCTCGTAAATTCATTATGCAATTGTCATCTCATCATCTCCCTATCCCATTTTGCTCTCTCTACTCTAGCTCAGTGTTAATGTTACTGCTGATGTCAGTCTTCCCTGTTGTTAACATTACACAAAAATCTTTATCAGTATTTCTTCCCATTAAAATACGGAATTTCTTTGCTGACATTCTGCCTCTGTCTTTCATTGCTTTCCCTGGAGGCAGCCTTTATGGGAAACTCCTTACTGGAAGATACTCTACCTCTGGGGGGCTGGTTCCATGCCTCCTGTGTCGCAACCACTTGCAAATGATAACGATAACCCAGATGATTAGTACAACAGAGGAGGTGTTTGGTGAGCATTTTGCAGAACTATGAAGATAATTAGTACAACTTGGCTTTATTAAGAGGTTTCCTCAGGGCCTCCTTCATGTCCTTGTTCCCCAGGCTATAAAATCAGAAAGTGCAGCCCGGAGCTTACAATTGTGTAGAACTTGGTCCCAGCCTTTTCCCCTTCCAGAGACTTTCCTACATCATTGCGTACATAAAATAAAGCTCGAGTCGCAAAGCTCAGCCCTACTGTAGTTACGTGAGAGGCAAAGGTAGAGCAGGTCTTCGCCTGGTGACCTGACTTGCAGATGTTTAGATGGACTGGTCAATGAACAGCTAAGTGAACAGGATCACAGCTAGTCTGGTCAGAATCATATAGAAAGCAAATCATATATAGTAACAGATATCATATAGAGAAAAATTATATATAGCAGCAGCTGCTAGAGGAAGCTATCTCCCAGGTCTGTGCCAATAGCAATGGGAGGTCACAGAAAATAAAATCAATTTCTAATTTATAGAGGGAGATGAAGAAGGTGAAATGTGTAGATAGAATTGCACTTGTCAAACCCTCTAAAATCCGCTGTCACCAGCTTCTGCTCTACGTCCTGAGAGTCATGATGGTGGCGAAAAGCAGAGGTCAACAGTGGCCACAAAATAATCGTAAACACATCTGAAAATCTAACTAATGTTTTCAAAGATGAGGTCCTAGGTTCACACAAGTAATATTTTGGGATTTTAAGCACTGGATTTTACATCCATTCCCACTGTAAAAATTGAATAAACAGAAACCTCAGTTAAACAGAATCGAGAGACCAGAAGGGGGAGCTCTCATGCCCTGTGATGACAGCAGAGCCCAGCAGGAAGAAGAATGATGCCTCTTTCCTGGAACTTAATATCGTCATTCAGACGAATCACCCTCATTTCTCTGACTCATATCTGCTAGTTCATATGCTTGTCGGTAAAGGCCAGGCTCAACATTGGATGAAAACTGCTAATAGGGAAAATCCTAAAAAGTCTCTAGAATTTCCCCTGGGAGAGCAGCCCACTAACTTATTATATGAACAGGCTTAGTCAATCGCTAGGGGGCTTTGTCAAGCAATTCCTGGGCTTTTCTGAAGCCTGTTGATTGGAACAAAATTCAGGCTTGCGTTCACAAAAAAATCTGATGAACCTTTTCATGGTTATTACAATTAACTTCAGATTATACTTAAAGAAAGTTCTGGTCTTCCTTCAGATGTCGATTCCACCTGTGTAGCATTTAACTCTATGTCTATTAATGGGCTGAACCAGGACCTTCCCCTTCTAGTAAAAAGGACCAGGATGGAATGGGAAACTATATCCACTCCAGATTTAGTTAATCTGGCAAACCAGCTCTCTCATACTCTAGATGAGTCATCTCAATAGAAGACCAATAAAATTCTTAATCTTCAACTCCAGTGAATGAAGGCTCCTAAATGAAACCAAAACTCTCTTAGCTTCTGCTATTGCATAGAGTCAGGACACTGGAAAAAGAATGGTACAAATTTAAGGGCTTAGGCACCTTCAGCCCTCTCACCAGCCTTTCTGATGTTCTCCCGGATCTCCATGATGAGGCCCCAAGGACTACAGGGCCTCTTCCCAACCCTCCCTCTTAAGTGTCTTGGAGAAACATTTCTCCAGACTGGAGATGAACCTCTTCCGATCCTAACTGACACCAAATCCACACTCTCAGTGCTCAAGCCAGCTGTTGTAAAGCAGCCCCTGCCTCGAACAGTGGAGATCTTCAATGAACCTCAAAATGTTCCTGTCTCTGAAGCTATCCACTTTTGTTTAGGCCCTTTGAGTGATACCTACCATCTTCCCCTTAGTTCCTCCACCTCTATCCATTTATTAGGCCGAGACTTCTTAAAGAAGTATCATGCCAGAATTCCTTTCTCCCAAAGGGGGAAAATAATTCTAGAATTTGACAGTAGTCATCAAAGTAACCAACCAGGTGAATTAAATGGTACTTTGACATCTTTTATTTGTTGTGTTTCTGACAACACTAGAGCTGATTCGGTAAACACTGATCATTTGTCCCTATTAAATCAGCTACCGCTTTCCTTAAGAGCAAAATCTCCAACTGATGTTGGCAAAATTCATAGCACGCCTCCCATCAAAATTCAAATAGACCCCTCAGTCTTCCCAGAATTAACCACACCCTACAAGTAAAGGAGCCCTTCAAGGCATAAATCCCAAGGCTTGAAGCCTCTTTATCCCTTGTACTAGTCCCTGTTAACACTCGCATTTTACTGGTGAGAAAGCCTAAGGGCTGAGTTTTGGTCCTGGACAACACCTCCAGGTTTGTCCAGGACCTTAAAGCAATAAACAGCATTGTCAATGGAATATTACTCAGTCATAAAAAGGAATGAAATTGGGTCATTTGCAGAGACTTGGATGGACCTAGAGACAGTTATACAGAGTGAAGTAAGTCAGAAAGAGAAAAACAAATATCATGTATTAATGTATATATGTGGAATCTGAAAAAACTGGTATAGATGATCTTATTTACAAAACAGAAATAGAGACACAGACATAGAGAACAAACGTATGGATGCCAAGGGGGAAGGGGGTGGGTGGGATGAACTGGGAGATGGGGATTGACATATATACACTATTGATGCTGTGTATAAAATAGATAACTAATGAGAACCTACTGTATAGCTCAGGGAACTCAGTGCTCTGTGGTGACCTAAATGGGAAGGAAATCCAAAAAAGAGGGAATGTATGTATATGTATAGCTGATTCGCTTTGCTGTATGGTAGAAACTAACACAATATTGTAAAGCAGCTATACTCCAATAAAATTTTAAAAAAAGAAAAGAGCTGAGAAGTTAAAAAAAAAACATTGCTATCCCTCAACACCTTGTTTTTCCTACCCTCATATGTTACAAACATCCATTCCCACTGGAAGTAAATTCTTTACTGTAATTGTTTTATGCAGTGCATTCTTCAGTACTCCAGTTCATGAAGCTAGAAAATACCTTTCTGCCTTCACTTGAGGAGAAAAACAATTCACCTGGACAGTAATGCCTCAGGGTTATACTGAGAGTCCTTCTTATTTTTGCAAATCCTTAAGGCTGATTTGGATGATATAAAGTTCCCTAGAGGTTCTACTTTGTTACAATATGTGGATGATTTGCTTCCCTGCTCTCCTTGCCAGGCGTCCTCACAGGAAGTCAGTATGCACTTAGTTTTAAGGGGATAGAAGGTCGCCAAAGAAAAATTGCAGTTTGCCCGAACCCAAGTTCAACATTTAGGGCATCTGATATCAGAACAAGGGCTACATCTAGATCCAGATAGACTTCATGGTGTCCCAAGTTTCCCCAAACCCAAAACTAAACACTAACTAACTCTGAAGTTTTCTCAGCTGGTTTGTTATTGCTGAAATTGGATTACAATTTCTCTTTTATGGCCAAACCTCTATGTGTTTTATTCAATAAAAACAACCCTGACTCAATTTTACGAGAAGAACTGAATGATATAGGCTTCAAGGTCTTAAGGCCTTAAAGGAAAGTTTGATGAACCCACCTGCCCTTGGGCATCCCAATTATCAGGTTTCCTTTTTCCTTTTTTTTAATATGAAAAGGAAAGAAATGCCCTTGGGGTACTCACCCAAGAAAACAGGGACCATCCTTGACCCCTAGGGCATCATAGCCAGCAACTGGACCCAGGAGCCAGGGATATGACCCTTCCCTTAGAGCCACTAAGGCCACTGCCCTTCCTGTTGAGGCCACTGAGAAAATCACGTGGGTTCTCTGTTAACCATTTTTGCACCTCATGCGGTAGAATCTTTCCTGAATTCTCACCACACCCAACAACTTTCAGCCATCCATCTCACCTCCTATGAAGTCCTTTCATTAACTGCCCCTCCCATAATTCCTTTATGTTTTAATAATCTTAACCTGACTACTCTCCTCCCCTTTGACACTGACAGTACAATACCTGTGATTGCCTAACACTGACGGACCACCTCCTCATGAGCTACAGGAAATTCCATGGAGTAACACTGACTTCCCATGGTTCACTGACGGTTCTTATTTCAAAGGTAACAACAGCAAATATTGTGCTGGATATGCTATTACAACTCCTTTTGATATTGTTGAAGCAGCATCTTTATCTATGGCTAATTCAGCCCAGCACACCGAACTATATGCTCTTATACAGACCTGTACTTTAGCCAAGGACAAAACTGCCAATATTTATACTGACAGTGAATATACTTTCGGAGTAGCTCATGATTTTGGAATGTTGCGGAAGCAACACGGCTTCCTTACTTCCAGTGGAAATAAAATTAAAATTGGCCCCTATGTTCAGGAATTATTGAATGTAATGTTTTTACCTGCCACTTTAGCTATCATTAAGATTCTGGGGCATTCTAAACTCGACTCTCTGGAAGTGAGCTGCTATTTCAGCAAGGAATGCTGCCCTTAAAGCAACCAAGAGGGGCCAAACTCCATCGTGGTCCAAAGAGTTATTCCCCCAAACGACAATTTAGAAAAACTGGCTAGAGGTGCTCAAAAATTGGCCTAAAAAAAAGGAAAAACAAAACTGGAAATTTAACAATTGTTGGTTTGATAAAAAGAGAAAGCTGTGGTTTAAACCAAATAACAACCAAATCCTACCAGACACTCTAAAGTTCCCAATCCTCACGACTGTACATGCATTAAACCACTGGCCTACTGACAAAAAATAGTCTTCATGAATCAGTATCAGTGGGGAAATATTAGCAAAGCCCCCATAGCGCTCACCTCACTTGTCTCACTAAGTACAACACAGGAAGCCTGTTCATACTGCTCCTGGACTTTTTTAACCTCCTAACAGACCGTTCAAGCTCTGGCAAATGGATTTCACACAACTTCCTCTGAGTAATAGATATAAATATGTTTTAGACATGGTCTGCATGTTTTCACACTGAACAGAAGCTTTTCATTGCAGACAAGCTACTGTCTCTTCTGTGGCTAAAGTTCTTTTTGGAAAAGATCATCTCTACATGGTGAACTCCTCTTGAATTTCACAGTGATTGAGGAACCCACGATAGTAGCCAAGTGCCTTAAAAGTCTGTGCTGTTTGGCCAGTTTTACAACATTTTCACTTCACCACTCTCAATCCTCTGGTTTAGGTGAACACACAAATGCCATTATAAAGACTCAGTTGGCAAAATTTGTAGAGGCCCTCCAAATTCCAAAGCGCTGCTGTTGGTCCTTCTAAATCTTATATCTACCTCTTTAGGAACTCATAAACTCTCACCCTTTGAGATAGCCATGGGATGCCCAATGTACTTACCCACAACAGATAGATGGAGAGATAGTCTATTATGGCAAAGGCCTAATTGCTTCTATTAAAAATAACTATGCTTTGGTAGAGCAATTTTTTACAATGCGACCTTGGGAGAAAAAGACCTTAAGCATCGTACCTTGCAACCTGGAGATTTTGCCTACTGTAGAAGACACCTCCAGAAGAATTCTCTTCAACCTCATTGGAAAGGCCCCTATCAGACACTGCTAACCAACTCTTGTGTCACTAAGCTCCAAGGAACTGACCCTGGGATTCATGTGACATACCTAAAGAAAGCACCAAACACTGACTGGACCTGCATATCATCTGGTGACGTAAAAGTAAAGATTACCTGGAATTGAAACAGACAACATCTGATGAGACAGCTTTCCCATGATATCTAGACCAAGCCTGTTGGAAGTTTCTCGCCAAAACTTTGATGATGACATAATGCTTCAGATGATCTCCCATGTCTATGATCTTGATAACACATAAACTTCAGATAAAAAGTACCTGAGAGGGCTTCCCTGGTGGCATAGTGGTTAAGAATCCACCTGCCAATACAGGGGACATGGGTTCGAGCCCTGGTCCGGGAAAATCCCACATGCCGCGGAGCAACTAAGCCTGTGCGCCACAACTACTGAGCCTGAGCTCTAGAGCCCATGAGCCACAACTACTGAAGCCCACCTGGCTAGAGCCCGTGATCCACAACAAGAGAAGCCACAGCAATGAGAAGCCCTCGCACTGCAAAGAAGAGTAGCTCTCACTCACCACAACTAGAGAAAGCCCACTCACAGCAACGAAGACCCAATGCAACCAAAAATATAAATAAATAAGTTTATAAAAAAAAAAAAAGTACCTGAATGTTCTCCCTCCTACCCCTTCCTGTTACTCAAATGTGACCTTAATAGATTTCCAATTTGTGCATTTTCCCTCCAACATGAGATACTACACCCAGGAAAGATCTTTCTTGACATTGTGGGGGGCGGGGTGGGAGGAAGTCTCTGAAACTGGAAAACCTGACTCTTGATCAGTGATATTTTCAGAGAAAGACCTTGATCAAAAGGGGGAAAGGAAAAAAATTAATAAACAGAAACTTCAATTAAATAGAGTTGGGAGACCAGAAGGGGGAGCCCTCACATCCTGTAACAATAGCAGAGTCCAACAGGAAGAATAAAGACCCCTCTTCTTTCCTAACAAGGACTCAGCCAATGAAAAGTCATGGACTTTTTGTTTACTGTAACCCTCCCAACTTCCTCTTCCCCTCTATAAAACATTCTGTTCATCATGTGGGAACTTGGACACACTCACCATGGTTGCAGACCCCGAATTGCAATTCTCTGCTGATCCCAAATATATCCACCTTTGCTGGAGAAATATCTGGCAGTCTATTTTTTTCAGGTTAGCACCACCATCCAATACCTTGTGTTCCTTATAGACCTGTTTTACCTCCATGATTCAGGAAGCAGTGATTACTTGTCATGCACTTTCCCTTCAGGAGTGGGCCTGATACATCCTGAACTAAAGGAACCAATTGAATGTCTAAAAATAGATTTTTTTTTAATACATTAAAGAAAAAATAGTCTTGACATTAAAGCTTTTAATTGTAAGAAAGACTGTGTTAAAAATAAGATGTTTTCCTTGGAGTTCCTCAAGATGGATCTTTTAATGTAAAGAGCAATCCTGGAAGTCAGGAAGCAGAGAGTTTATACCATGTGCCTAAAATTCACACTATGATAGTCATTTTCTTACTTAAAAGGGAAAAAAGACTGTAACGTAAGCTCTGACAGTTCGCTTTTCTTTTTGTAATGCAAGTATCTGACTTTAAGCTTTGACTGCTGAGGCATCCACTTCACAGATGCAACAGCTGGGCTTTCCTGGTGGCGCAGTGGTTGAGAGTCCGCCTACCGATGCAGGGAACACGGGTTCGTGCCCCGGTCCGGGAAGAAAACAAAGATGCATCAGCTTCAATGAAGGCTATCTGGAATAAATACATTGCCCCCCACCTCATGAGCCTCCTTTGTTTTAGAGATCCTAAATGTTGATGTGGTCATTTGGGCCAATGTTTTTTCCTCTCTTTTTTCTATCTTCCCATGCTTTAAATTCCCACTATTCTGTTTCAAGTTCACTAATAAAGAGCAATCCAGGGAAACCCCAGACCCCCACCCTTAACCTCAATAAAAGCAGATCCCCAGGCCTGTTCTCAAGCTCTCTCTCTGTCTCTACTGGAGGCTTCCCTGTGTGCCCCCTGGCGTGCCTTGTACACTCCAGGGCTTGTAAATAATAGACTGTTTTTGTCTTCAAAATTTCCTAATGGTTATTGCTAGAGGGTGTCTTGCCATCATAATAAGAACCACAGGGTTGCTCCAGTTGTAACAATTGTTTGCGAAGGGGAACATCAGTGAGAAGTTCACTGGGCCCCCAGGCATTTCTAGGGATAGCATTACTATCAGTAGGCTGAGACCAGCACAAAACAAAGATATTATCAGTAAGCAAAGGAGAATAAACTCAGAGCATATCCTGATTAGATTATAGATGTTGTCTGGATCTTAAGAAAGGCCCCAGGCCCCAATACCCTCCAACCCCAGATGAGTCCCAGAGAGGGTCACTATAGGTGATAAAAGCCGCCACCTCATTTTGTAGAAGAATCTGGAAGAGAAGATACCTGTGCCTCACTTCCTAGGGTAATGGCAAGGCTTCTAGGGATTTTTCTGTATCCAACATCGCAGCAGAAAAACATGTCAGCAATGGTCAACGGTTGATGGAGGCAGAGGGACCAAGAGTGACTTCACAGAATCCTGACACTTCAGTATAAAAAAACTGATGATGTATTCATCAATTATGAAACAACTGTTAGAAAACCAAAGGCACTTTAGAACCATACAAAGAGAATACGAAATATGCACCTCTTAAGAGAGAAGCCAAGGCTTGGCCACGGGCAGCAGTGGATACAAGCACATGGCAATAAGAACCAGGAAGCGCCAGCTCCCTCTGCACAGAAGAAAGTGAGAACAGAGGAATTCGTTGTACTAAATATCCTACCCCCAGTGCCAGGATGATACATAAAAGCCCTGGGAACTTGGATCCCTGCCAGGTGGGAAGAAGGTAGTAAAGAAGAGAGAGAATTTTGAATTGACTGAGTTTAAATCCTGAATGGGCCATGTTTACAACTGAAAGTGACTGAGTGGCCTTCCATTGGAAAGAATTCATCTTTTTTTTGCCTTCGGTGGAAAAAATGAGTTCAGTTATAATAAAATATTAAGAAGCTATTTTTGTTGCACCCTGGTATTGAAACTGTAAATTATAAAACTATTAGAAATGTCAGCAGCAGGGACAAGAATCAGAAACCCAAGTTAAGAGACACACACAAAAAATAAATATCTGTTTAATAAAAGCTCAAGACAAATAAAGAGAATGATAAAATGTAAAGAATAACAGAAGGAAATTTCCTTTTGCTTGAAAAAGTATCTTAAGCTTTCAGATCCAAAGAGCTCAGCAAGATCTTGACACCAACATTGAAAATTAGATATGCTTCTAGATGCAAGGATAAAATGAATACATTACATACTAATGGAGGATAAAAAAAAAAAAAAAGACAAGTGATCTATATGGGACCAAGAAGTAGACAGCCATCAAATTTTGCATCTACTCTAACGCATACCAGACGTCAAAGAAAAGAAAAATGTCTACAAATTTCACATAAAATCATTTTGAGTCTAGAATTCAATTCCCAACCAAACTGTCATTCAAATATGAATTAATCATACAAGACACATTCTCTGACCACAAGGTAAGGACCACAGAAATTAACAAAAGTCCAGCCAAAAAGAATATCAACCATTCTGACACATTGAAATAGCCTGTTTATTTACACTCAAGATAAAGTGGAACTCATCTTCAAACTTCAAACTATTTAGAAATAACTGACACTGATAAGTATATACTAAAACCTGTGAATTGTACCAACAATGGTAAAAGGGAGAAACTCTATTTGTAAATACATTTATTAGACTATGTAGGCAATTAAAATAAATGAAGCATGTTACAAGCAAATACTAACACACACACACACACACACACATACATATGCACACACAGCCAAAAGAATCTAGAAGAAAGTTAAAAATAAATAAATAAATAAATACAGCAAAAGTAGAGGGTATTAATATGTAAGACAAATTTTTTAATGGACCCGATAAATAAAACCAGGAGCTGGCTCTTTAAAATGATCAGTACAACAGAAAACACTGCCAGTCTTTCGAATAAAAAACAGACAGAAAACAAAACAAATAAATGCCATTAGGACTGAGAAATGAGAAAAACACAGTTTGTAGAGGTAATTTTAAATTATGAGAAAGGACAGTTCGTACGTATCACACTGACAAAAAATTAAATATGGCCAGGAGTTATGTATATCAATATGACTAAATCTCAAAACCATTATACTGAACAAATTGTTAAAGATGTGAACATTAGGGCAGCTTAGATGTGAAGTTTTAAAATAAATACAAAGAAACTGTGGGTTATTATAAAGACATAAATATGTAGTAAAAATAGAAAAGCAGGTATGGGAACGTTAACAACAAATGCAAGATAGTAGTTACCCCTGGTAACTTCCATATATATATGTTAGCATATGGTATTTGTTTTCCTCTTTCTTAATTCACTCTGTATGACAGTTTCTAGGTCCCTCTACCTCACTACAAGTAACTCAATTTGGTTTCCTTTTATGACTGAGTAATATTCCATTGTATATATGTACCACATCTTCTTTATCCATTCATCTGTCAATGGACACTTAGGTTGCTTCCATGTCCTGGCTATTGTAAATAGAGCTGCAATGAACATTGTGGTACATGACTCTTTGAATTACGGTTTTCTCAGGGCATATGTCCAGTAGTGGGATTGCAGGGTCATATGGTGATTCTATTTTTAGATTTTTAAGGAACCTCCATACTGTTCTCCATAGTAGCTGTACCAATTTACATTCCCACCATCAATTGCTTCATTTGCAAATATTTTCTCCCATTCTGAGGGTTGTCTTTTCTTCTTGTTTATGATTTCCATTGCTGTGCAAAAGATTTTACATTTCATTAAGTCCCATTTGTTTATTTTTGTTTTTATTTCTATTTCTCTAGGAAGTGGGTCAAAAAGGATCTTGCTGTGATTTATGTCATAGAGTGTTCTGCCTATGTTTTCCCCTAAGAGTTTTATACTGTCTTTCCTTACATTTAGGTCTTTAATCCATTTTGAGGGTTTTTTTGTGTATGGTGTTAAGGAGTGTTCTAATTTCATTCTTTTACCCGTAGCTGTGCAGTTTTCCCAGCAACACTTATTGAAGAGACTGTCTTTTCTCCATTGTATATTCTTGCCTCCTTTATCAAAGATAAGGTGAGCAGAGCTTCCCTGGTGGCGCAGTGGTTAAGAATCTGCCTGCAAATGCAGGGGAAACAGGTTTGAGCCATGGTCTGGGATGATCCTGCCTGTCATGGAGCAACTAAGCCCATGCGTCACAACTACTGAGCCCATGTGCCACAACTACTGAAGCCCACGTGCCTAGAGCCCATGCTCCACAAGAGAAGCCACTGCAATGAGAAGCCTGCATACCACAATGAAGAGTAGCCCCTGCTCACCACAACTAGAGAAAGCAACAAAGACCCAGTGCAGCCAAAAACAAATAATAATATAAAATAAATTAATTTTAAAAAAAGATAAGGTGACCATTGTGCATGGGTCTATCTCTGGGCTTTCTATCCTGTTCCACTGAACTATATTTCTGTTTTTGTGCCAGTACCATACTGTCTTGATTACTGTAGCTTTATAATATAGTCTGAAGTGAGGGAGCCTGACTCCTCCAGATCCAGTTTTCTTTCTCAAGATTGCTTTGGCTATTCAGGGTCTTTTGTGTTTCCATACAAATTGTGAAATTTTTTATTCTACTTCTGTGAAAAATGCTATTGGTAATTTGCTATGGATTGCATTGAATCTGTAGATTGCTTTGGGGAGTATAGTCACTTTCACAATGTAGATTCTTCCAATCCAAGAACATGGTATATCTCTCCATCTGTTTGTATCATCTTTAATTTCTTTCATCAGTGTCTTATAGTTTTCTGCATACAGGTCTTTTGTCTTCTTTGGTTGGTTTATTCCAAGGTATTTTATTCTTTTTGTTGCAAAGGCAAATGGGAGTGTTTCCTTAATTTCTCTTTCAGATTTTTCATCATTAGTGTATAGGAATGCAAGAGATTTCTGTGCATCAATTTTGTATCCTGCTACTTTGCCAAATTCATTGATTAGCTTTAGTAGTTTTCTGGTAGCATCTTTAGGATTCTCTATGTATAGTATCATGTCATCTGCAAACAGTGAGAGTTTTACTTCTTTTCCAGTTTGGATTCCTTTTATTTCTTTTTCTTCTCTGATTGCTGTGGCTAAAACTTCTAAAACTATGTTGAATAAGAGTGGTGAGAGCAGGCAACCTTGTCTTGTTCTTGATCTTAGTGGAAATGGTTTCAGTTTTTCACCATTGAGGATGATGTTGGCTGTGAGTTTGTCATATATGGTCTTTATTATGTTGAGGTAAGTTCCCTCTACATGTACTTTCTGGACAGTTTTTATCATAAATCAGTGTTGAATTTTGTTGAAAGCTTTCTCTGCATGTATTGAGATGATCATATGGTTTTTCTCCTTCAATTTGTTAATATGGTGTATCACATTGATTGATTTGTGTATATTGAAGAATCCTTGCATTCCTGGGAAAAACCACACTTCCATGGTGTATGATCCTTTTAATGTGCTGTTGGATTCTGTTTGCTAGAATTTTGTTGAGGATTTTTGCATCTATGTTCATCAGTGATATTGGCCTGTAGTTTTCTTCTTTTTGTGACATCTTTGTCTGGTTTTGATATCAGAGTGATGGTGGTCTCGTAAATGACTTTGGGAGTATTCCTCCCTGTGCTATATTTGGAAGAGTTTGAGAAGGATAGGCATTAGCTTTTCTCTAAATGTTTGATAGAATTTGCCTGTGAAGCCATCAGGTCCTTGGCTTTTGTTTGTTGGAAGATTTTTAATCACAGTTTCAATTTCAGTGCTTGTGATTAGTCTGTTTATATTTTCTGTTCTTCCTGGATCAGTCGTGGAATGTTGTGCTTTTCTAAGAATTTGTCCATTTCTTCCAGGCTTTCCATTTTATTGGCATAGGGTTGCTTGTAGTAGTCTCTCATGATCCTTTACATTTCTGCAGTGTCAGTTGTTACTTCTTTTTCACTTCTAATTCTATTGATTTGCATCTTCTCCCTTTTTTTCTTGATGAGTCTAGCTAGTGGTTTATCAATTTTGTTTATCTTCTCAAAGAACCACCTTTCAGTTTTATTGATCTTTGCTATTGTTTCCTTCGTTTCTTTTTCATTTATTTCTGATCTGATCTTTATGATTTCTTTCCTTCTGCTAACTTTGGGGGTTTTTTGTTCTTCTTTCTCTAGTTGCTTTAGGTGTAAGGTTAGGTTGTTTATTTGAGATGTTTCTTGTTTCTTGGGGTAGGATTGTATTGCTATAGACTTCCCTCTTAGAGCTGCTTTTGCTGTATCCTATAGGTTTTGGGTGGTCGTGTTTTCATTGTCATTTGTTTCTAGGTATTTTTTATTTCCTCTCTGATTTCCTCAGTGATCTCTTGGTTATTTAGTAGTGTATTGTTTAGCCTCCGTGTGTTTGTATTTTTTACAGGTTTTTTCCTGTAATTGATATCTAGTCTCATAGCTTTGTGGTCAGAAAAGATACTTGATATGATTTCAGTTTTCTTAAATTTACCAAGGTTTGGTTTTTGACCCAAGATATGATCTATCCTGGAGAATGTTCCATGAGCACTTGAGAAGAAAGTGGATTCTGTTGTTTTTGGATGGAATGGCCTATACATTTCAACTAAGTCCATCTTGTTTAATGTATCATTTAAAGCTTGTGTTTCCTTATTTATTTTCATTTTGGATTATTTGTCCATTGGTGAAAGTGAAGTGTTAAAGTCCCCTACTATGACTGTGCTACTGTCAATTTCCCCTTTTATGGCTGTTAGCATTTACCTTATGTATTGAGGTGCTCCTATGTTGGGTACAGAAATATTTACAATTGTTGTATCTTCTTCTTGGATCGATCCCTTGATCATTATTTAGTGTCCGTCTTTGTCTCTTGTAATAGTCTTTATTTTAAAGTCTATTTTGTCTGATATGAGAATTGCTACTGCAGCTTTCTTTTGATGTCCATTTACATGGAATATCTTTTTCCATCCCCTCACTTTCAGTCTGTATGTGTCCCTAGGTCTGAAGTGGGTCTCTTGTAGACAGCATATATATGGGTCTTGTTTTTGTATCCATTCAGCCAGTCTATGTCTTTTGGTGGGAGCATTTAATTCATTTACATTTAAGGTAGTTATCGATATGTATGTTCCTATTACTATTTTCTTAACTGTTTTGGGTTTGTTATGGTAGGTCTTTTCCTTCTCTTTTGTTTTGTGCCTACAGAAGTTCCTTTAGCATTTGTTGTAAAGTTGATCTGGTGGTGCTGAATTCTCTTAGCTTTTGCTTGTCTCCCTATACAGCTTTTGAATGAGAAGAAAGCACACTGCAATTAACAAGTTACAAGGATTTTTATAACATAAAGCCAACTAGTGAGTTGCAGAAAATGATATGAAATATCATTTAAAATAAGTAAGTAAATTTTTAATGAGCATAAAAAGATTCATACAAAAGTAACAACTTACCTCTGGGTGATGAGTTTGGGAGGCAGAGGGAAAAGAGGAAACCACTCTCCCCTTTTTACTTCATATATTTATGTATCTTTTCATTTTATTACAACAAAATATATTTTTTGTAATAAGCAACCCAGTAAAGTCCTTAAAAGAAAGAGAGTACCTTATATCACCTCACACCAGTCAGAATGTCCATCATTAAAGAATCTACAAACAATATATGCTGGAGAGAGTGTGGAGAAAAGGGAACCCTCTTGCACTGTTGGTGGGAATGTAAATTGATACAGCCACTATGGAGAACAGTATGGAGGTTCCTTAAAAATCTAAAAATAGATCTACCACATGACCCAGCAATCCCACTACTGGACATATACCCTGAGAAAACCATAATTCAAAAAGATTCATATACCATAATGTTCATTGCAGCTCTATTTATAATAGCCAGGACATGGAAGCAACCTAAGTGTCCATCGACAGATGAATGGATAAAGAAGTTGTGGCACATGTATACAATGGGATATTACTAAGCCATAAAAAGACACGAAATTGAGTTATTTGTAGTGAGGTGGATGGACCTAGAGACTGTCATACAGAGTGAAGTAAGTCAGAAAGAGAAAAACAAATACCGTATGCTAACACATATATATGGAATTTTTTAAAAAATGGTTCTGAAGAACCTAGGGGCAAGACAGGAATAAAGATGCAGACATAGAGAATGGACCTGAGGACACCAGGAGGGGGAAGGGTAAGCTGAGACAAAGTGAGAGAATGGCATTGACATATATACATTACGAAATGTAAAATAGAAAGCTAGTGGGAAGCAGCTGCATAGCACAGGGAGATCAGCTGGGTGCTTTGTGACCACCTAGAGGGGTGGGATAGGGAGGGTGGGAGGGAGGGAGACACAAGAGGGAAGAGATATGGGGATATATGTGTATGTATAGCTGATTCACTTTGTTATACAGCAGAAACTAACACACCATTGTAAAGCAATTATACTCCAATAAAGATGTTAAAAAAAAACAAGAGAGTAACTTAAAACAAAAATCATGGGAATCAATAAGACAGTAACAAAAATATTTGAGAATCTTAGACTCTGTACCTAATACATCGGATTGATCTCATCTATTTGGATAACTAAATTTAGTATTTTTATTATTAACTAATGAATACTAATGAATTTCATATTTTAGTATTAACTATTATTATTATTACTATTATTTATCTTGTTATTTGGTTAACCCAAGCAGGCCTTTTGGTAACTTGCCATCACTGCCTCTTTCCTGCAAGTTGAGAGACTTGAAGAGAAGGATTCTTAAGTATAGAGAAATCTGGGTAACGTTTCATAACTTTCCTGTGCTGAATAAACAGCAGAATCTCCGTGTTCAATCCTGGAACCCGAGGAGGGGTCTAATTTTGTAAATGTTGAATCTTCAGATGAAGGAATTTCCTTAAAGATCTATGTACTGAGGCACTTGAGGGGAGGGGATTTCCCTAAAGCGTGACTCACTCAGCTGCCTGAGGTCAAGGAACATATTTTAATCTTTCCTTGGCACTGCTAACAATACCCGGCCCCTTCAGTCAACAAATACTCATTTACTGTCTACCAAGAGTTAGCAGTGCATGGGAAGCGCAGGAAACAGCAATGTGAGCAAGGCTCACACGGGTTCTGCCCTATTGAAACAGTTAAGGTCCGTTGGGAAAAAGAAACAGACATTAATAAGCAGTTAGCATATTTCAAAAGAGAGCTGAGAGGGCGTCGCAGGAGCAAATAACCAGCCCAAGCAGACCTTTCACAAAAGGGATCGTGGAGTCATGAAACCACAGGAGGTAGTAGGAAATGATCAGGATACTTTTAAATAGAACCCTTGGCAGAAACAAAGTTTGTTGTCTTTCGTTCCATAGACATTGAGCCTCTGTTAGATGTCCGGAACTGTGACAAATCCACTGGTCATTTAGTCCACAAATATTTACTGGGTACACACAATATGCCAGGGACTGTTTTAGGCACTGAGGACACAGGAGAGAACCCTGCCCTCGTGAACTGACACAACTGTGGAGTGAGGGAAAACATATTACGTCAGATGGTGATAAATGTGATGCAGAAAAATACAGCAGAAAAGGATGTTTCGGAGGCTGTTTGTAATTTTAAATACTGTGAGCAGGGAAGGGCTCATCAGAAGGTGATATTTGAGCAAAGATTTGAAGGAATCACGGGGGCAAGTTATACAGATATCCGGAGTAATAGCATTCTAGCAGAGGGAACAGAAAGTGCAAAGGTCCTGAGGTAAAATCATCCCTGGTGTGTTCTGGGGTCAGCAATAAGTTCAGAGTTTAGCAGAAGAAACAAGCTTACAAAAAAGGAACTATTTTATAATTCAGCGTGACAAGTGATGAGGCTGGGTATTTTTGCTAATTAATTAAGGGGAGCCGTGGCAGACTTCTGGTGCTGGGCCACAGAGGGAAAGCTTGATATTGCTGGAAGCAGCTGGGCAGCAAGATTAATGTCAAATGGAAGCATTATGCACATGACAAGTGAAAAAAATTTGATTCAGCAGCACTGGGTGTGGACCAGACCAACCTAATCCGTTTCCTCACCTGAAACCCACTTCACCTTTCCATGAACAGTCTCTTTTCCTCCTTGTTCATTGTTCTTTGTTCGCTCATGACCTTCTGCTCTTTCAGTGATTGCAATCTCAGGCTGAGGGTGTAGAAAAACAGCACTACCCAGGGCAACCAGACTCCTGGGTCCTTTTCCCCGTCCCCTGTCCCATCCCCAGCATCATCCTTGACTAGCTGTGTGATCCTGGGTAATTCTCTTAACCTCTCTTTTCTCAGTGGGAATAATGTCATGAATCATAGGCTCTGCCACCCTCCCCGGCTGTGACCTGGGAGAAAGAAGTTTTGTAGTTACAGGGCTCCCCCCACACACTTAACCCAGAGATGGTGTAAGGGAGCCTATTCACCGAGGGAAAGACAAGGCCCATTGTGGCCACAGTTTGCCCTCCAGGGGTCAGGTGCTTCATCAAGTTTCTCCCTTTAATCTTTAACACAAGAGAAACCTTAGGGAAAAAGAACTAGGACAGTAGCGGTGCCCGAAGAAGCCACTGGCACAGCCTGCAGGTTGGCATGACTTTTGCCAGTTCTCTGCAGCTGAGGAATTGTGGCAATTATTCTTAGCATCTGATGTACAAGCATTTTTTGAGTCTCCAAATGTCCAGGCAAGAGAAGAAAGGAGCAAGGTCAGCAAGAAACTCCTGTGGTAAAGGTGGGACCAGGAAGGGGACAGGTAGCGACCTCCCGCGCATTTAGCCTTTTTGTCATTTTTCACTGTGGAAGGCGCTCCAGAGACCAGGGCTGAAACTTACACACCCACGTGCCAGCACAATCACACATACACACACACATACACATACACACATAGATGCATACACATATCCACATATACATACATACATACACATATTTCCTGCCTTCAAGAATTGTATAGGTTACCATGAGAGGTAGGTCACATCTGTAATCAATCATCTCCACACCAGGATAGAAATTCTGGGGAGATAATTTTCAAGGAAGTGACATTTGAACTGAACTTTGACACTTCAGATTGCAAACTCTTTATTCTCCTTGCCCTGCCTTATTTTTCTCCAGAGGAATTATGACCTTCTAAAATAACATGAATTTTTTTTTTTTTTTTTTTTTTTTTTTTTTTTTTGCGGTCCGCGGCCCTCTCCCTGTTGTGGCCTCTCCCGCCGCGGAGCACAGGCTCCGAACACGCAGGCTCAGCGGCCATGGCTCACGGGCCCAGCCGCTCCGCGGCACGTGGGATCTTCCCCGACCGGGGCACGAACCCGTGTCTGCTGCATCGGCAGGCGGATTCTCAACCACTGCGCCACCAGGGAAGCCCAATAACATGAAATTTACTTATTATATTTATTATCTATCCCCCTCCCCCCACTACACTCTGACCAAAGCTGCTCCTCCACTTTCTTTCTTCTTTCACTTTCTTTCACATCCCTCCTAGCAGAGAAAAAAGCAAAGAAAGAAAAATTGATAGGCTTTAGTATTTGCTGAGTACCTTTCAGAGCAATGTCCCATCCATTTTATGCTCAGAAGGGCTCCATAAAGCACAGAGATTATGTGACTGTCCCCATTCTGCTGAAGCAATAACACAAGCAGAAGGTGGGGTGGGGAGGATGCAAAGTTACACACAGTCATTTGCCTAAAGCCCACCCACCTTACAGAGATGTCATTAAATCTCTCCTGGTGTGTAGGAAGCACTCAAAGAACAGAAATTATTATTTCATTTTTCTTGTATTATATGCTTCAGAAAAAATAAAAGGTATTAAATTACCTTCTTAGTACTACCAGCTGGCACTGTAGATAATTTTCTGACTCCTTTGCCTTTCCTACCTCCCTTACAGTGCCGGAAAGTACAATCACCCTTCATTTTAGTGCCCTAGCTTTCACAAAGTCCCAGGACGGTCTTTTTCCAACTACCAGAGGCTGGCATAGAGAACTTCCCTAATGCGAGGTTTCCGCCTGTTCCTTACACCTGAAACAATTTTAAAAGCGTGTCTTCACTAACCACATCCTTACTACAGTTGTAAGTTGGCCTTTTTACCACCCTGACAACCCAGTATTAGAATGACACTCTTTGTCTGTCATTCATTACATAAAACACATTCAAACAAAATATCATATTTCTAAAACATGAAAGGTGATTTTCTCAGAGAGGTTAGGACATTTTTACTTGTTACTTCTTGTCCTTACTTCTTAGGACATTTTTACTTCTTACATTTTTATCTTTACTTCTTACTACTGGTAGCTGATGACCATAATGGCATGTTAGCATGTTACACGGTTACAGAGAGGGTTAAAATAGCTGTTAGGAGCTTTCCTCAAGGGCTCTTTTTTTCTTGTTTCTCCAGGATATAAATCAAGGGGTTCCATGTAGGAATTGAAAGTTCCATGTAGGAATTCAAAGTCCGTGAGGATCTTTATGAATTGACTCCCAGCTGGCTGCCTACAATAAGAGAATTTATTACATGTTTAGGTGGGGAGAATGAGATCTGTTGAAGGTTTCTCAATTCCTCCAGGCTTCATCTAATGATGAAGTTTTTGATCCGAACTTCTGTAATATCAACTATGCAGAGTCTGTATTTTCTCATGTGGGCTGTCTGGACCAGAATTTGCTTCCATTTTTATTGTTCTCTACCAAAGGCTGCAAGGAGCTACCAATACTCTAATATCTTGCTGTGTAGCCAACAAGACTCCTCCATTTCTGTGGGCACATGGTCTGAGTCCCAGGTGATAACAGGTGATAACCCACCAGTTGCTTTGCCAGCACATACCAAGGAATGTCCGTTTCTCTTCCCGGGTTGGAGAAGTCCCTATTGCTCCCTTCATTGACTCAGATGACACCACCACATTTTTTCTGAAAGTCTGGTTTTGCACATGTTACTCCTGATTCTCCTGCTTTTTGTATAAGTTAGGATATTTGGATGCAAGAATAAGAAGCCAACTCAGGTGAATTGAAGCAATTTTTAAAAGATTGATTTTAAGGACAGAGGGTATTCTCACAGAACCCATTGGCAAGGATGCAGCCAAACTCAGGGAAAAGAGAGCTATCAGGAACCAGGCTGTGTTTCTTCTCCATCTCACATCGCTGCTTCTCTCTGTACATCAACGTCCTATTTCTCTACCCCAGAAGAACTGTTTCCTTCACAACTCGGTCCACATGGCAGAATACAGCCAATCACAGCTCCCAATCACACATATGACAGGTCCAGCCCTTTAGAACAACCAGTCCTTCAGAGTTCCAATGTCAAATTCCCTCAAAATGGTCTCAGAATAACCCAACTAGAGTCAGATGGCCTCCTCGTTCCAGTGAACAGTGGCCAAGAAGGTGGGGCAACCTTGATTACTGAGCATCCATTTCTGACCTCTTGGATATGATGACCCACCCATTACTGGGAATTAGAGAATAAAGCATTCGATAGCTTTATTACGAGCCTTGGCAGTCTCTTCACAGGTGTGTGATACAGCAAGGACGCGGACTCTTACGGCAACTGTATAATAGACATGATTTTGTACTGCTACCCTCAGACATGGTCTACTTCTCTTAAAACTGTCCCTATGAAAAATATCTAAATCACAGCAGACCTAGTCAGCCATGTTTATATCACATGACCCAGACCTCATTTGAATGTACAGGGCAATGGTACCCACTAGTGAGGCTGGCCAGGGGACCTGTATTCTTTCTCTAGAGAATTTTAACCAAGAAACACAGATACCATGGTCAGTTTCGTGGTAAGAATTTGAACTGATTCATCGTATATATTTGAGGGCTGGTGGCCACATTGAGCCCTTACAAACAAAGGAAGTTGGTTAAAAGAAGGATGCAGAGAGAAACACAGTGAGGCAGAGATGAATCAGACCATGGCACCCCTCAGACATGGGAACGAAGCTTTGGTTCCCAGGAGCTTCTGGATCCCATTTCCCAGGAGGTCTAGCTGCAGTTTGGCTCCTGTGACCATAAAATTGCCTACTTTATCTTTACAATAAAATCTCCCACTCTGTCTTACCCTGCTAAGAAAGTGTGAAGAGGGAGCAGAGTGGATGACCTGGACAGGCCCTGGACTGGAATTAGCCAAGGTCATGCATTTGAGAGGCTGGAGGGAGCCAGTATGACTAGGGCTTGGAGACAGGGATCCAAGGTAAGCATAGAGTAGTTGATTGGGGCTGGATCCCGTAGGGTTTTACAAGCCATGTTCGGCTTTTTTTTTCATCCTAAGAGCAACTGAAACCATATGCTCCAAAGCATCAGGCTGTCTCCCAGGTTATTGGAGGAAAACGCCCTATTATCCTATAAGGAAATTCAACCTTTCCTGTTCTCTAGCATCCAGTTTCCCCCTATTTTTCATGGGTTGATAGTCCAGTAAGCTATTCTGCGACCAAAATTGCAAGGCTTGACTCTACATCTATAGAGGGCTCTGCTATATGGGATATTAACCAAAAATGATTGAATACCTATATCATATACATATACTTTATACATATAGATACATATTATATTTACTTGATGTATATATATGAAGATAGATCGATACAAAGACAGACAGAAAGAAGAGACAGAGAGTACAGATTGACACAGAGTAAATCTCAGAAAATTTTCCTTGTCTCCAAACTATCTACTGTCACAATGTTCTTCCATTTTGTTAAGTGAAATATTCATTATTTAAAATAAAATACATATTTAAGCTCTATGGACATGAGTAAAACACTTACCATATAGCAGAGGAATGGGTGAACTTTTTCTTAAAAGCTATAAAATCTCACTAACGAAGAAGACCAATCTGAATTAGGGAAAAGACTGAATTACAGAATTTCTGTTTTATTACCTACACATCAACTTATAATTTGAGCTAATTGCTAACAAAATGTTTTCATGGATGAACTCAAGACCACCCCACACAATGTAGCCGCTGATTACACACGATCTCCTGCTACTATTTCATGTACCTCAGTCTCCTTTCCTCTATGCAGGACTTGAGGACATGACTATGCCTTTTATTTCCTTGACTTTTCCAAAATATGTTTAGTCCAGTAGCAAGTACCGAATAAGATGACAGTAAATGTTTGGTTTTTAAGAAATAAATTGGAATCCTTTTCAAATCACATCAATTCCTTGCAAAGGAAACAAGCCAAAGCACTAAAAAATAATCAAAGACCTCTCTTAATATTATGTTCTGGGTTAGGCTATTCAGTCACAGCCCTCTATAATGCCCGTACAATTTTTTTCTTAGCAATAGAGGGCATCGTGCTGAAACAGTTGTCTAAAGGAAGGAGGATCCTTCCCTATTACAGGTTTTCCCTCAACTGGAAAGTAGAACATTCTTATGCAACCTTCCCGAAGCCAAAATGGCATAAAGCGAAGAAACAATTACCTTAGGACACATCTGGCTAATGGATGCACAAAGTAAATTGAAGTAAAGCACAGATGCTCACAGACACAGTACCGAGCTATGGCAGCGGGATGCTGAGATGCTGCGTGTAGTTCCCACGGAAGGAGCTTGGTGGCACCACTCTTGCTGCTGGGGTGTGTGCTGCCTCTGTAATGGCTGCTGCAAAACAAAGGCTGGACGCTACTTTTGCTTTTCACCTTTTTTCCTTTTTTTTTGTGAAAGTGAAAATCCTTTTCGGATTTATTTTGGTTAGTGAAAACAAGTACTGATGTAGGTCTTTTGTAAAAGTAAAATGGCATAAAGCAAACTGTCAGGAAGCAGAGCGCACCTGTACAGGCACACCTCAGGTATTGTGGATTCAGTTCCAGAACACGACAATAAAGCAAAAATAGTGTAAAGCAAGTCACACACATTTTTCTGTTTTCCAGTACATATAAAAGTTATGTTTATGGGCTTCCCTGGTGGCGCAGTGGTTGAGAGTCCGCCTGCCGATGCAGGGGACACGGGCTCGTGACCCGGTCCGGGAAGATCCCACATGCCGCGGAGGGGCTGGGCCCGTGAGCCATGGCCGCTGAGCCTTCGCGTCCGGAGCCTGTGCTCCACAACGGGAGAGGCCACAACAGTGAGAGGCCTGCGTACCGCAAAAAAAAACAATGCTAGCCATCATCTGAGCTTTCACCAAGTTACAGTCTTTTTGCTGGTGGAAGGTCTTGCCTCCATGTTGATGGCTCTGAATGATCAAGGTGGTGGTTGGTGAAGGTTAGGATGACCGTGGCCATTTCTTAAAGTGAGAAAACAGTGAATTCTGCAGCAGCGACTGTCTTCCTTTCGCACACGATTTCTCTGTAGCATGCAATGCTGTTTGATAGCATATTACCCACAGTAGAACTTCTTTCGAAATTGGAGTCAATCCCCTCAAACCCTGCTGCTGCTTTATTAACTAACTTTATGTAATATTCTAAATACTTTGTCGTTATTTCAACAATACTCACAGCATCTTCACCAGGAGTAGATTCTATCTCAAGAAACCACTTTCTTTGCTCATCCATAAGAAGTAACTCGTCATCCGTTGAAGTTTTATCATGAGATTGTACCAGTCTCGTCTTCAGGTCCCACTTCTAATTCTACTTCTCTTGCTATTTCTGCCACATCTGCAGTTACTTCTTCCACTGAAGTCTTGAACACCTCAAAGTCATTCATGAGGGTTAGAATCAGCTTCTTCCAAACTCCTGTTAATGTGGACATTTTGACCTCTTCCCATGAATCACTAATGTTCTTAATAGCATTCAGAACGATGAATCCTTACTTTTCCCAGATCCATCATAGGAGTCACTATCTATAGCCTTACAGAGTGTACTCCTTAAATAATAAGACTTGAAAGTAGAAATGACTCCTTGATCCATGGGCTGCAGAATGGATGTTGTGTTAGCAGTCATGAAAACAACATTAATCTCATTGTACATCTCCATTAGAGCTCTTGGGTGATCAGGTGCATTGCCAATGAACAGTGATATTTTGAAAGGAATCTTTTTTCTGAGCAGTAGTTCTCAACAGTTAGCTTAAACTATTCAGTAAACCATGTTGTAAACAGATATGCTGTCATTCAGGCTTTATTGTTCCATCTATAGCGCATAGGCAGAGTAGATTTAGCATAATTCCTAAGGGCCATACGATTTACAAAATGGTAAATGAGCATTGGCTTCAACTTAAAGTCGCCAGCTATATTAGCCCCTAACAAGAGAGCCAGCCTATCCTTTGTAGCTCTAAAGCCAGGCATTGACTTCTCCTCTCAAGATAGGAAAATCCTACATGGCATCTTCTTCCAATATAAGGCTGTTTCATCTACACTGAAAATCTGTTGTTTAGTGTAGCCATCTTCATTAATTGTCTGAGCTAGATCTTCTGGATACCTTGCTGCAGCTTCTACATGAGCACTTGCTACTTCACCTTGCACCTTTATATTATGGAGATGGCTGCTTTCCTTAAACCTCATGAAACAGCCTCTGCTAACTTCACTTCTCTCTGCCTTCACAGAATTGAAGAGAGTTAGGGCCTTGCTTTGGGTTAAGCTTTGGCTTAAGGGAATGTTTTGGCTGGTTTGATCTTCTATCCAGACCACTACAACTTTCTCCATAACAGCAATAAGTTTGTTTTGCTTTCTTATTATTTCTGTGTTCACCGGAGTATACCTTTCAATTTCCTGTGCGTTCATAACTTGGTTAACTGGTGCAAGAGGCCTAGCATTCAGCCTATATAAGATTTCAACACACCTTCCTCACTAAGCTTTATCATTTCTAGCTTTTGATTTAAAGTGAGAGATGTGTGACTCCTTTCACCTGAACATCTAGACGCCATTGTAGGATTATTGGTTGGCCTCATTTCAACATTACTGGGTGTCAGGGAGGTCCAAGGAGAGGGAGGGAGACAGGGGGACAGCCGGTTGGTGGAGCAGTCAGAACACACACATTTATCAATTAAGTTTGCCATTTCATACAAGCCTGGTTCGCAGTGCCCCTGAGCAATTACAACAGTAACAACACCAAAGATCATTGACCACAGACCACCACAGAAAATATAAAAATAATGGAAAAGCTTGAAATATTACAAGAATTACCAAAATGTGACACAGATATGAAGTGAGCAAATGCTACTGAATAGAACGGCGTTGATAGACTTGCTCAACACAGGGTTGCCACAAACCTTCAATTTGTAAAATATTCAATATCTGTGAAATGCAATAAAATAAGGTATGCCTGTACTTACAGAACTTCACCTCGTCAAAGCTGAGCATGCTCTCAGGAGAATTCCACTTTATGCAGCAGTGCCACTGGCATCAGAATAAAATTTAACTTTAAGATCACTCATTCTGTCTGTTTTTGTTTTTTCAGTAAAACTTTGGGTTCTATTTACACAGGTCAACTGTTCACCATCCTTATTAACACTTGGAAGGTTTTTTTCACTCAAGCTCTGTATCTGTGTTAGTCTGCTAGAGCTGCCATAACAAAACAGCCTGGGTGGCTTAAACAACAGAAATTTATTTCCTCACGGTTCTGGGGACTGGAAGTCCGAGATCTGAGTGCCAACATAGTCATGCTCTGGTGAAAGCTCTCTTCCTGGCTTAGACTGGCCACCTTCTCACTGTGTCCTCATGTGGTGGGGAGAAAGAGCCCTCTGGGGTCCCTTCTTATAAGGACACTGATCCTATCATATTAGAGCCCCATCCTCACGATTCACTTAACCTTAATTACTTCCTTCCTCCAAATACAATCTCACTGGGGATTAGGGCTTCAACATATGAATTTGGGGGAATAAAATTCAGTTCATAGCAGTATACAGTACCCATTACTGGACCTTATCTACCTGGAAAAACTGAAGTAGTGAAATGATAAAATTTGAATAGCCCAGAGGATTTAGAGGGACTCACCCTTAGCTAGTTCCAACACTAAGAAGCTTAAATAAAGTGAACCCTAAGTATAGAGAATGTTTTTCCCCTAAATAAACATCAGCTCCAACTTTATTTATGTTCTTGATTGTACAATTTTGACTGTATAAGAATGTTTTGGTTTTCCTGAGATGAACGCACATAGCTATCATCAAATTATCAAAGTATTCGTGCAAGAAACCCCTCTGAAATTAAGAACCACTGGGGATTAGAGATAAATATTCTGTATTGAAAATAAAAAGGTTTCCCTCAAGAAATCATTAGTAAGTGTCTAAAGACACAACTCCTTCCTACCCAGAAGGACCTCAATAAATATTTATTCAGTTGAATCACAAGAGTCATAAACTACTGTTCAAATAGTTCCTTCAAGAAATAGACCAGCTTGTCACAGGCGCACAGAGGCTTATAGAAGTTCCTATAGAAGTGTGAAAAAATCAAAACTGACTTCCTTCAATTAATAAATACGTTAATAGTGTATTACTTCATACAGAGATTGTGTCAAGAGAAGAAAATCAGTCCAGTCATGAGACAGGCACATTTTTAGAAAATACAATGGAATGTGATATGGGCCAAGATGGTGGAATGGATGGATAACTATGGAGACACAGGGAGAGAAGGAAGTCATCAGTCCTGCTGAGCCACTGGGAGCCTGGGAGGCTCTAGTCCAGATGGCGGTGGAAGGAGACCATGGAAATGGGAAGGTTGGAAAGGAAGGGTGGGATCCCATAGACTCAGCCGACTGAGTGGGATTTCTTGAGTGGGAGGAATGGAGTGACACGGTAGAGGATACTCGGCTGGGGTAAAAGTGGCAGAAAAGGTTTCCTAGAGCAAGTGACTGTTGGGTTACATATTAATTGATAAGAAAAAGTTCACTGAACAGAATAGTCAAAGTAATGACATTCCAAACCCAGGACCACCTTGAACAAGATCCTAGAGAGTTTGAAAGTGTGGGGTGTTTTAGAGCTAGTAGATAGACTTAGGTGCCTTTTCTGGTGTTTCCCCACTTCCCAAACCTGAAGTCCCTTATGTAACTCCCCAAAATGCTCAGCTATTGCCAAGTGCCCCACCACACCCTGCCTCAACAATCATTGATCTTTCCCTTCTGGAAATACCCTGCAATCCACGTTATTCATAACGTTCCCCTAGCAATCACCACCACCTTTATCAAAACCTTCCTGTTCTCTGTTGGTTTGCTAAAGGCTTTCTCTTCTGCTTAGAGACCATGTAAAGGTATCAATAGCTAAAAAAGTTTGTGGGGTTTTCTTTTGGGGGGGACGGCCATGCGGCTTGCAGGATCTTATTTCCCCGGCCAGGGATCGAACCCAGGTCCTCGGCAGTGAAAGCTCAGAGTCTTAACCACTGGACCTCCAGGGAATCTCCAATAGCTAAAAGTTTTATTCTTGCATGTAAAGATATTGGCTAAGAATTTTATTCTCTCTTGAAAATTAGTGAATGTTAGCCAAGGCTCTTGTGGTTTTACTCAAAGGAGTAAGTACTTCTGTAAGAATTTCAGGCACGTGACATAGCAAATGGGACAAACATTTGGAGGTAGTACAACCATCCCCAGATCATGGTTCTTGAGCACCAATTTGGGCAAAGAGAAAGGTGTCATCAGTGATGGTTCCTTCTGAGGGCTCTGAGAGGAGGATCTGGTCCAGACCTCTCTCCTTGTCTTCTCCCTATGTCTCTTCACATCATCTTTCCTCTATGCATGTCTCTCTCAGTGTTCACATTTCCTCTTTTTAATGAGGACACCAGTCATGTAGGGTTGGGGCCCCTCTAATGACCTCACTTTAGCTTGATTTTCTCTGTAAAGATCCTGTCTTCAAATAAAGTCAACTTTAAGGTACTGGGGGTTTGGACTCCAGCATGTGAATTTGGCAAGGGACACAAGTCACCCAATAACACAGGAATTATAATGTCCTTGGATAAGCCTACACAAGTTCCCTGTTGCCTGTGGTAGACTGGGTTTCCCCAGAATCAGACCCTGAGACAGGGGGTTGAGAGCACATGGTTTGCTCTCAGGTAGGGAAGTGGGGAAGTGAGATAGAGAAGGGAAGGAAGCCAGAACAGACCATGTTAATGAGCAGCTTCCTGATATTGTTAAACGAGGTTCAGACCCACTAGGACCTCTGGGAGGCAGCACAGAGCACGCTTCAGATCTTGTCCTTCCTGGGAATGAGGAGTCGGAATTACTCACAGGTCCCGTCACTCCATGACTGAGGACTGCTCCTAGGGCCTTAACTCCCTGGCAAGTGGTTGGAAAAAGAGTGGCCAGTATTTACTTACAGTAGGAATCTCACAGATGGTGTGTGCTAGAGCCATGAGAGCTGAGGGGATATGAGAAGGGCTCAGACAGCATCTACCAACACGCGATACACAGCTGTGGGTCACCCCAAGGTGGAGTCAAGATCCCATACTAGATGGAGGCTGCATGGACGAGCCAAGTTCACTGAAAGAATTCCTTCTTGACATTGCCCAGTGCTCCAGTGAGGAAATCCTCTTTCAGGCCACAAGTGCTATGTGAAGAAGAGCCCTCTCTCCTTGACTACTCATTCAGCCAATATCCTGATAATGGATAAAAAGATGCAATGAAATCACATTGGTTGGGAAGCAGTAACAATTCCCGTTCCTTTTAGACTCTCTCAGCTTCATCACAGAATGAAAAATCCATAGCACTGATTTTTTATTGCTAAGCCAAAACACTCCACCTTATTAATGAATGGTACAGCCTGCGGAAGACCTCATGTCTCCAGGCCACTGGGCTGGGAGTAGAGACCTCAAACTCTTAATTTTCCTTTTTGCACATTGGCGTTTCAGTCCAAAACTGATTTCCTTCCTCCACTCTCTCTCCTTTCCCTTCTCTTCCCTTCCCCCTTCTCCTCTTCTCTCTCTTTCTCTCTCTCTCCATTGCCACTTCAAATATGTCCTGCTACTTTCTCTCCTCTTAAGACTTGCTTATGTACCTTACACTCTATTATGACCAGTAATTAAGATGCATTGCCATAAAATGATAGGTCATACCTAATTCCAGAGACTCTCTTCCTTCCATCAAATCCTAATTCTTCCTCCATCCTATCTGTTCTTCCCATATGCTGAGTCATATTCTAGTGATATAGTGACACCATTGATAATCCCTCACATTTATATAGCTCAGGAAATCAGAGAGCCAAGGGTCTCTGACTTGAAAGGTCATCTAGGCCAGAAACTGTGCCACTATCTATATATAAGTCCCCTTTTATCAAAGACAGGAGTTGCAAACTGGTGAACCACAAGAGAAATCCAGACATCAGATATGTTTTATTTGGCCCAGGAAGGGTTTTAAAAATCAAAAAACTTCCCATTTAAAAAATTCAAAAAATAAATAGATAATTCAATTTCAACCTTCTCTGGAAAAACAAAAACAATAGGGTAGCACTTGGTCAGAGAGGAGAGGTGGCTGCTCTCCTCCAGACGGGACAGGGCCTCTCCAGACGGGACAGGGCCCCTCCTATTCACTATTCCTGACCCCTCTCTGTTGAATTACCTTCAGCACATATTGTGCGGTTACTTGGCTGCTGGTGTTTGAATCTTCTACAACAATCCCCAAGAATCCCATGACCATATGCCTGAGCACCCCTAGAGGAAAGGAGCTTGCCATCTCCAAACCCAGCCATTCCCTCTGTGAGCAGGTCATCACCCCAGGGCTCTTCCTTAAACTATGAAAGCCAAGCATCCACCACTGGCCCTCGCCCATCTCCTAAACACTAGACAAAGGAAGAGATTCTCTTCCAGTGAGTTTTCTCCAAAGTGAGCATCCCCAGTTTCTTGTCTAACATGGTTTCTAGTTCTTTCACCATCTTGCTTTTTATTTTCAGAACAAGTGCCGCTCTGTTTTGATTCCTTCTTAAGTATAAAATCCAGAAATCAAGGTTTCCTCCTGAGAGATTCAGCTCCTCCCTTTATCTTCTCTAGAATTTCATTCATGTACTAATTAAAGGAGTCTTGACTAAACACTTACCAGGTGCCAAGTGCCAGGGCTGTGTCAGGCCCTGGCATCACATTGGCAGGCAGCAGAAGCTCCGTGCCTACCTTCCTGAGGCTCACATTCCAGTGGCAGAGAGTGTTTGCCATCTCCCAAAGACCTGTAAACTTGCCCCTTGATGTACGCAAAATAAATTCCAGATGAATCCAAGAATTTAGACACGAAAAGAAAAGAAAATTTTCATAAATCTAAAGGAAAACATCGGTGAATAATTTGATTTTTCTTAGCGAGGGCTTTCTAATCACAATAGGAAATCTCGAAGCTGCAAAGGAAAAAACATGGATAGTGCTAACTACATCAAATTTTAACACTTTTGGAGGCTAAAAGTATCATAAACAAACTCAAAAGACAGACTGGGGGAAATATATGCAACCCAAATGATAGGCAAAGGACTTACTTCCCCAGTATACAAATTATACTTACAAATCAATCGACAAAGCCCATAAAAATTTTATAAAAGAAATATAAATTATGCAAACAAATGAGACAATTCTGAACCTCATTAATAATAAAAGAAACACAAATTAAAATAATGAGATATTTTCCAAGTAAATATTGGCCATGATGTTTGAAAACAGATGCTCGCTGGTGCTGTCAACATGTAGGGACGTTGGCATTTGCATTCACTGCACACTGAAACTACCCTTCGGCAGGGAATTCAGGGATGCACTCATTTTAAAAATTTTGGTTCTGCTATTTTAATTGTTCATAGCCTTTATTCTCTCATCCAGCATGTTCCCATCACATCGTGGCTTCCAGAACTAACTCACACCAGCACCTCCCCGGATCCTCAGACCAACCCTATTCGTTCTACTCAATTTATAATTTCTGGGACTCAGAACTGCTGTTCTCCTGGCCTGAAGGATTTCCACACAGCTTGTCTTGGTTTTCTTAGATCTCCTAGGAAATGCAACAATGGTCTGGTTAACTCCATGCTGTCCCTGCCAAGGTTCCTGATAAAGATGAAATCTGAACTGCCCTGGAGCATCTTTCTACCCCAGTCCCCTCACCCACAGTACATGATGATTCTATCTGGAAAAGAAATGTAAGCACCTGGAGCTCCTGGTGAAACTGAGTAACATCAGAACCCATACAGTTGTGTTGATGCCCAGGGTAGTTCCGTGCAAGGTAAAGAAATAGACGCTAACATTAATTCATTTAACATCTCATCTAGAAATGCCTTTTCTCAACAAAGACTGCTTGTGTCCACATGGTTATAATGAGGTAACACCCACTGGATCTACGTTCCCCGGCATGTTCAGCTCATACTCCATATCCAATGCTTACACTCTAATGTCTGTGGAGTCCCACAAGCCATAAACAGAGGAATTTTATATTATGTCATTTGTATTATGCAAATAATATTCATGCTGAAGCAATTTTTCAAACCGTCTTTCACTCTCCTGCAGGTTTGGATCTGCCCTTCTTGAAGAATGTCCCCTCCCCCAGGTAAACTATGAAAGTGAATTATGCAGCACCACCTTCTCAACAGCAATTTTAAAACACAAGACATGGAAGCAACCTAAATGTCCATCAACAGAGGAATGGATAAACAAGACATGGTGCATATATACAACGGACTATTACTCAGCCATTTGCAGCAACATGGATGGACCTAGAGATTAGTATACTAAGTGAAGTAAGTCAGACAGAGAAAGACAAATATCATATGATATCACTTACATGTGGAATCTAATGTTAAAAAATGATACAAATGAACTTATTTACAAAGCAGAAACAGACTCACAGATCTCACAATCAAACGTATGGTTACCAAAGGGGAAACGTGAAGGGGAAGTGATAAATTAGGAGGTTCGGATTAACATATACACACTACTATATATAAAACAGATAACTAATAAGGACCTACTGTATAGCACAGGGAACTCTACTCAATATTCTGTAACAACTTACAGAAAAAAAAATCTGAAAAAGAATGTGTGTGTATACGTATATATATGTATGTATATATATATATATATATGATTCACTTTGTTGTACACCTGAAAATAACACAACATTGTAAATAAACCATACTCCAATAAAAATTAAAATAAATAAATAAAACACAGTTGCTATTTTGCTGCAGTCCCTGGAATCGTTTAATTTGCCCCAGGTTTAATTTGCCCCATTGTTAAAAAAGGAGCCAACAATATACAAGAAGGAAGAAGGGTGGGCCTGAAGATGAGTTGAGAGTCCTTGCCCCACAATCCTGTGAACTTTTTATACCGTATCTTCTTTCTTGGTATTAAGGATTTCAGTAAATGTTAGCTGAGTGTCTCTTTTCAATAAATGGTGCTGGGAGAACTGGATATCCACAGGCAAAAGAATGAAGCTGGACCTTACCTTACACCATACACAAAAATTAACTCAAGATAGATCGAAGGCATAGACACAAGAGCTGAAACTACAAAACCCTTAGAAGAAAACTAAGGAGAAAAGCTTCACGACATTGGATTTGGCAATGACTTCTTGCATACGACACTAAGAGCACAGGCAACGAAAGAAAAAATAGATAACCTGGACTTCACCAAAATTAAAACATTTTGTGCATCAAAGGACACTATCAACAGCGTGAAAAGGCGACTCACAGAATGAGCAAAAATATTTGCAAATCACATATTTAATAAAGGATTCATATCCAGAACATATAAAGGACTCATACAATTCAACAAAATTTAAAATGAGCAAAGGACTTGAATAGACATTTCTCCAAAGAAAGTATACAAAAGGCCAATAAACACATAAAAAATACTCAACACCACTAATCATTAGAGTAATGCAAATCAAGACCACAGTGAAACACCACTTTACACCCATTAGGATTGCTATCAAAGAAACCCAGAAAATAACAAGTGCTGGTGAGGATTTGGAAAAATTGGGACCCTTGTGCATTGATGGTGGGAATATAAAATGGTGCAGCCGCTGTGCAAAACAGTAAGTGGCTCCTCAGAAATTTAAACATAGATATACCCTAGGATCCAGCAATTCCAATTCTAGGTATATACCCAAAATGTTTAAAACGGGGACATGAACAGATATCTGTATGCCGATATTCATAACAGCATTATCCACAATAGCCAAGATATGGAGACAACCTAAATGTTCATCAACAGATGAATGGGTAAAGAAAATGTGGTATATTCATACAATAGAATATTATTCAGCCTTAAAAAAATGGAAATCCTGCCATTGCCTACAACATGGGACGACTGGAGGACATTATGCTAAGTGAAATAAGCCAGACAGAGAAGGACAAATACAGCACGACTCTACTTACATGAGTATCTAAAATAGTCAAACTCATAGCAGAAGAGAATACCAAGAGAGAAATACTAGTTACTTCCCAGCTTTTCATCCAGTATCTTGGACATAGAGAATTACTCACTGTGTTATAAAATCCATGTCTCATTTTTTCCATAGCAGTTAACACATTTTAACATACTTTATTACCTACTTACTACATTGTTTACTTACTTACTATATCCAAAGTTTATTGTCTATCTCCTCCATTAGGATGAAATCTCCACAAATGCACAATTTTTGTTTGCCTATTTTCTTCAGTGAGAATCCTCCCAAACTGCTAGAGAAGTGCCCAGCATATAGTAGCCCCTCAATAAATAATTTATTAAATTTATGAATAAAATATTTTAGGCTATATCTATAGTGAAAATGTAAAGTAACAAGTATAGACAGGCTATTTTTACAATACCTTTTGACAGGGGGTGGGGGGGATTCAAACCCAAAGAAGTAAATTTACTAAGGATAGAATTAGAAAGAATTCAGATATTCATTCCATTACAGGAAAAAAAGAGCACTTTTGTTATTGCTGTTGTTGTCGTGTGTGTGTGTGTGTGTGTGTGTGTTTGCACTGCAATGCTTTAAATAAGGATAAAGATGGGAAAGGCAGGGGTGTGGGATAGATTGGGAGTCTGGGATTGACATGTACACACTGCTATACTTAAAATGGATAACCAAGAAGGACCTACTGTACAGCACAGGAAACTCTGCCCAATATTATGTAACAACCTAAAAGGGAGAAGAATTTGAAAAAGAATAGATACATCTATATGTATAACTGAATCACTTTGCTGTACACCTGAAACTATCACAGCATTGTTAGTCAACTATACTCCAATATAAAATAAAAAGTTTTAAATAAAAAGGACAAAGATATGTTGAGAAAAAGAAAAAGACACAATGTTCTTTTCAACAATTTTCAGAACAGTTCATGGTTTTTGAAGAAGAGATAAGTAGAAACAGCTGAGACCTTCTTTCCCAATAGGATTAAAAGGATAAACTGTGTAATGTCCATGAAGCATCTTGGTCTCCACGAATAACTGGCAGATGAACCACGGGGAAGCCGGCAGCCTATTTTCCTTTCAACTTCTGTCAGCTTTCCCCAATTTCTGTGATTTATCCTCTTCACATCCTATAAGAAAGATTCAGGAGAAAATATTGTTTGAGGTTTGACCCAGCATCAGGCAAAATGAGATTCAGAACCTAGAGCTGTCTTACCTTCTTTGAACTCCATCAGCAATAAAAACCTTTTAACCTAAATGCTTCATTCTCTTTTTGCCCTCTACCCCTACTGCTGCCAAAAAGATGTGGGAGATCCATGCGGGATGGTGCCGTTGGGGCTTGAGCTGCTCTGCCCTCGTGGTCATTTGTACATTTTCCCTTCCCTGTAAGTTAGACAAATAGGATGTGAGCAGAGGAGGGCAGAAAAAGAAATCTGAGAAGTATTTCTGTCTGTCCTGTCTTGATGATCAAAGGACAGATCTTATGATCTTCGTGACAAAAGAGAACTGTTTCGTGGGTTTTGTTGATCTTATCTGAAGTGTTACGACTCCCAGATGATATCCATAACCGTACACATAAGTAAATATGTAAATATACACTGGAACAAAAGACCCCGGATTATGTGTTCTGTGGGTTATATGCCATAATTCTACTCTATCCCCATGCCTTTATGTGATAATCTAGTTAATTTGATCTTACACCTACATACATTCATTCAAATTAATATATGTGAAAAATGGAAATCACAATTAAATTATTGGTGATATTATTTTTGCCAGCTTTATTGAAATATAATTGACATTTAACACTGCATAAGTTTAAGGCGTACAACGTGATGATTTGTTACACATGTGTTGTGAAGATGTTTGCTGCAGTGAAGTTAACACATCCTTCACCTTACACATAATAATTACCATTTTGTCGCTGTTGTTATGGTGAGAACATTTAAGATTGACTCTCAAAGCAGCGTTCAAGCATATAATATAGTACTGTTAACTATGATCACCATGCTGTACGTTAGATCCAGAACTTATTCATCTTAATAATGAAAAGTTTTTGTGCCCTTTGATCAACATCTCCCCATTTCCCCAACCCCCAGTCCCTGGTAATCATCAATCTACTCTCTCTCTGACTTATTTCACTTAACGTCATGCTGTCAAGGTTCATCTACGCTGTTGCAAAAGGCAGAATTTCCTTTTGTTTTATGACTGAATGATATTCCTCAGTGTGTGTGTGTGTATCACATTTTCTTTATTCATCTGCTGATAGACACTTCAGTTGTTTCCATGTCTTGGCTATTCTGAATAATTCTGCAATGAACATGGAAGTGCAGATATCTCTTTGAGATACTGATTTCATTTTCTTTAGATTTATATCCAGAAGTGGGACCACAGCATCATACGTAGCTCTACTTTTAAGTTTTGGGGGAACCTCCATACTGTTTTCCATCGTAGCTATACCAATTTACACTCCCACCAACCGTGCACAAGGGTCCCCTTTCCTCCAGTTCCTAGCCAGCATTTGTCATCTCTTGTCTTTGTGATAGCAGCCATTCTAACAGGTGTAAGGTAATATCACATCATAATTTTGATTTGCAGTTCCCTTATGGCTAGTGAGGTTGGGCACTTTTTCATGTACCTACTGTCGATTTGTACATTTTCTTTGAGAAACTGTCTATTCAGGTCCTCTGCCCATTTTTTTTCTTTTTTTTTAAATTGAAGTACAGTTGATGTACAATATTATATAACTTGCAGGTGTACGGTATAGTGATTCACAATTTTTAAAGATTATACTCAATTTATAGTTATTAAAATGCATTGTCTACATTCCCCATGTTGTACAATATATACTTATTGTAGCTTTTTTCTTTCCAGTTTTATTGAGATATAATTGACATATAACATTGTATTAGTTTAAGTTGTACAACATAATGATTTGATATATGTCACATTGCAAAATGATAGCACAATAAGTTTAGTTGACATCCATTAACTCACATAGCTACAATTGGTTTTCCTTGTGATGAGAACTTTTAAGATCTACTCTGTCACTGCGGTTTTGATTTGCACTTCCCTAATAATTAGTGGTTTTGAGCATCTTTTCATGTGTTTATTGGCCGTTTGTATGTCTTCTTTGGAGAAATGTCTATTCAAGTCTTTTCTCCATTCTTTAATTGGGTTGTCTTTTTATTATGGAGTTGTATTTTTTATATATTCTGTATACAGGCACTTTCCAAGATATATGATTTGCAAATGTTTTCTCACATGTGTGTTGTTTTTTCACTTCCTTCATGGTGCCCTTTTTTTTTAATTTTTAAAAATTTATTAAAAAAACAAAATATAATGGTACAAAAAGGTTGAAAGTAAAAGAATGGAAAAAGATATACTGTGCAAATATAAACCAGAAGGAAATTATATAATAACAGATACAGTACACTTGAAAGCAAAAGTTTTACTAGAAATAAACAAGGGCACTTCATATCAACAAGACCAATTTACCAGGAAGTTTTAAATTTGTAGGCACTTAACTTCAAGTTATATAGAGCAACAGAGCTACAAGGGAAAAACAGACAAATTCGCTACCATAATAGGAGATTTAACTTACTGATGTCATTCACTGATAGAGGATACCTCTTTCAGAATCAGTAGATCCCCCCCAAAAAATTAGTAAGGATGTAAAAAACTTAAATAACGTGAGCAGCAAATTTGGTTCAACAAGCAGATATATAGTCACTATACTCCAAAACTTTAAATTACAAATTATTTTCAAGCACACTTGGATCATTTTTAAAACTGACCATATTGTGCTATAAGGCAAATTTTAACAAATTTCAAAGTATTAAAATTATACAAAGTGTGTTTCTTGACATGTAGTTAAGCTACAAATCAGTAACAAAAAAGTAACTAGAAGTTATGAAATACATTACTTCTAAGTAACCCCCCAAAAAACAAATGACAATTGGAGTTGAAAATAATTTGAACGGAATGACAGTAAAAATATTACATACCGAAATGTGGATGTGACTAAAGCTGTGCTTACAGGAAAAAGTATAGTCTATTTTTTTTCAAGGTAAAAGTAGTGTTTTTTTTTTTAATTGCACACATGTCTATAAACCTAATAAATAGGTTTTCTCTACTTTTTTTTATACAGCAGTTCTTATTAGTCATCCATTTTATACACATAAGTGTATATATGTCAATCCCAATCGCCCAGTTCATCACACCACCACCACCACCACCCCGCCGCTTTCCCCCTTTGGTGTCCATATGTTTGTTCTCTACATCTGTGTCTGAATTTCTGCCCTGCAAACCAGTTCATCTGTACCATTTTTCTAGGTTCCACATATATGCCTTAATATATGATATATTTTTTTCTCTTTCTGACTTACTTCAGTCTGTATGACAGTCTCTAGATCCATCCACGTCTCAACAAATGACCCAACTTCATTCCTTTTTATGGCTGAGTAATACTCCAACCATTGATTAGAAGTTTTCTGGTGGCATCTTTAGGATTCTCTATGTATAATATCATGTCATCTGCAAACAGTGACAGTTTTACTTCTTCTTTTCCAGTTTGTATTCCTTTGATTTCTTTTTCTTCTCTGATTGCCGAGGCTAGGACTTCCAAAACTATGCTGAATAATGGTGGTGAGAGTGGACATCTTTGTCTTGTTCCTGATCTTAGGGGAAATGTTTTCAGTTTCTCACCATTGAGAATGATGTCTGCTGTGAGTTTCTCATATATGGCCTTTATTATGTTGAGGTAGGTTCCCTCTATGCCCACTTTCTGGAGAGTTTTCATCACAAATGGGTGTTGAATTTTGTCAAAAACTTTTTCTGCATGTACTGAAAGGATCATATGGTTTTTATTCTTCAATTTGTTAATATGGTGGATCACATTGATTGATTTGCATATACTGAAGAATCCTTGCATCCCTGGGATAAATCCCACTTGATCATGGTGTATAATCTTTTTAATGTGTTGTTGGATTCTGTTTGCTAGAAATCACAGTATAAATTTCAGTGCTTGTGATTGGTCTGTTTATATTTTCTATTTCTTCCTGGTTCAGTCTCAGAAGGTTATGCTTTTCTAAGAATTTTTCCATTTCTTCCAGGTTTTCCATTTTATTGGCATATATTTGCTTGTAGTAACCTCTCATAATCCTTTGTATTTCTGCAGTGTCAGTTTTTACTTCTCCTTTTTCACTTCTAATTCTATTGATTTGAGTCTTCTCCCTTTTTTTCTTGATAACTCTGGCTAATGGTTTATCAACTTTATTTATCTTCTCCAAAAACCAGCTTTTAGTTTTATTGAACTTTGCTATTGTTTCCTTCATTTCTTTTTCATTTATTTCTGATCTGATATTTATGATTTCTTTCCTCCTGCTAACTTTGGGGGGTTTTTTTTGTTCTTCTTCCTCTAGTTGCTTTAGGTGTAAGGTTAGGTTGTTTATTTGAGATTTTTCTTGTTTCTTGAGGTAGGATTGTATTGCTATAAACTTCCCTCTTAGAACTGCTTTTGCTGCATCCCATAGGTTTGGTTTGTCGTGTTTTCATTGTCATTTGTTTCTAGGTATTTTTTGATTTTCTCTTTGATTTCTTCAGTGATTTCTTGGTTATTAAGTAGTGTATTGTTGAGCCTCCATGTGTTTGTTTTTTTTACAGATTTTTTCCTGTAATTGATATCTAGTCTCATAGCATTGTGGTCGGAAATGATACTTGATACAGTTTCAATATTCTTAAATTTACCAAGGCTTGGTTTGTGACCCAAGATATGATCTATCCTGGAAAATGTTCCATGAGCACTTTAGAAGAAAGTGTATTTTGTGGTTTTGGATGGAATATCCTACAAATATCAATTAAGTCATCTTGTCTAATGTGTCATTTAAAGTTTGTGTTTCCTTATTTATTTTCATTTTGGATGATCTGTCCATTGGTGAAAGTGGGGTGTTAAAGTTCCCTACTATTTTTGTGTTACTGTCAATTTCCCTTTTTATGGCTGTTAGCATTTGCCTTATGTATTGAGGTGCTCCTATGTTGGGTGCATAAATATTTACAATTGTTATATCTTCTTCTCGGATCGATCCCTTGATCATTATTTAGTGTCCGTCTTTGTCTCTTCTAATAGTCTTTATTTTAAAGTCTATTTTGTCTGATATGAGAATTGCTACTCCAGCTTTCTTTTGATTTCCATTTGCATGGAATATCTTTTTCCATCCCCTCACTTTCAGTCTGTTTGTGTCCCTAGGTCTGAAGTGAGTCTCTTGTAGGCAGCATATATACAGGTCTTGTTTTTGTATCCTTTCAGCCAGTCTATGTCTTTTGGTGGGAGCATTTAGTCCATTTACATTTAAGGTAATTATCTATATGTATGTTCCTATTACCATTTTCTTAATTGTTTTGGGTTTGTTATGGTAGGTCTTTTCCTTCTCTTGTGTTTCGTGCCTAGAGAAGCTCCTTTAGCATTTGTTGTAAAGCTGGTTTGGTGGTTCTGAATTCTCTTAATTTTTGCTTGTCTGTAAAGGTTTTAGTTTCTCCATCAAATCTGAATGAGATCCTTGCTAGGTAGAGTAATCTTGGTTGTAGGTTTTTCCCTTTCATCACTTTAAATTTGTCTTGCCAGTCCCTTCTGGCTTGCAGCATTTCTGCTGAAAGATCAGCTATTAACCTTATGGGGATTTCCTTGTTGTTATTTGTTGTTTTCCCCTAACTGCTTTTAATATGTTTTCTTTGTAGTTAATTTCTGATAGTTTGATTAATATGTGTCTTGGCACCTTTCTCCTTGGACTTATCCTGTATGGGACTCTCTGTGCTTCCTGGACTTGGTTGACTCTTTCCTTTCCCATATTAGGGAAGTTCTCAACTATAATCTCTTCAAATATTTTCTCAGTCCCTTTCTTTTTCTCTTCTGCTGGGACCCCTATAATTTGCATGTTGGTGCATTTAATGTTGTCCCAGAGGTCTCTAATCCTGTTCTCAATTCTTTTCATTCTTTTTTCTTTATTCTGCTCTGCAGTAGTTATTTCCACTATTTTATCTTCCAGGTCACTTATCCGTTCTTTTGCCTCAGTTATTCTGCTATTGATCCCTTCTAGAGAATTTTTTATTTCATTTATTGTGTTGTTCATCATTTTTTGTTTGCTCTTTAGTTCTTCTAGGTCCTTGTTAAACGTTTTTTATATTTTCTCTGTTCTATTTCCAAGATTTTGGATCATCTTTACTGTCATTACTCTGAATTCTTTTTCAGGTAGACTGCCTATTTCCTCTTCATTTGTTTGGTCTGGTGGGTTTTTACTGTGCTCCTTCATCTGCTGTGTGTTTCTCTGTCTTCTCATTTTGCTTACCTTACTGTGTTTGGGGTCTCCTTTTCACAGGCTGCAGGTTTGTAGTTCCCGTTGTTTGCGGTGTCTGTCCCCAGTGGCTAAGGTTGGTTCAGGGGATTGTGTAGGCTTCCTGATGAGGGGTCTAGTTCCTGTTTTCTGATGGATGAGGCTGGATTTTGTCTTTCAGGGGGGCAGGACCACTTCTGGTGGTGTGTTTTGGGGTGTCTGTGACCTTATGATTTTAGGCAGCCTCTCTGCTAATGTGCGTGATCGTGTTCCTATCTTGCTAGCTGTTTGGCATGGTGTCCAGCACTGTGGCTTGCTGGTTGTTGAGTGGAGCTGGGTCTTGGTGTTGAGATGGAGATCTCTGGGAGAGCTTTCACCTTTTGATATTACGTGAAGCTGGGAGGTCTCTGGTGGACCAATGTCCTGAACTCAGTTCTCCCACCTCAGAGGCTCAGGCATGACACCCAGCCTGAGCATCAAGACCCTGTCAGCCACACAGTCAAATTTGCCTCTCTAGGTGAACTTCAGCAATTCACTTAAGCTCTCTGGGACTCCATTTCCTCACCTGTAAATATCTGAGTTACAGAAACACAACTGGAGAGTCATGGTTTTCTCCCATTCCACAGTCTTTCCCATGGTTAAAATCACCAAGGGTCTAATGAGGTCTTAGGGAAGCCTTCAGCCAAACAGAAAACCTGCTACTGTTGGAGGGTCTCCTGCAGAGGCAGGGCATGGCTGTGGCTGACCACGGAGACAATGACACAGGCAGCAGAAATTCTAGGAAGTAATCCTTGTCGTGAGCCTTCATGGAGTCCCTCTAGTGTATACTTTAAAATTTGCTAAGACAGTAGATCTTAAGTGTTCTTATCACAAAATAATAATAATAAATAAAGGGGTGGTAGGAAACTTCTGAAGGTAATGGATCTGTTTATAGCATAGCAAAAGATTTATGATAAGGTATTGACCCACACGATTTCTTTTATGGATGCTAAGAATTCCCGCAATCAGGAAACCTAGGAAACAGCGGTGTAGTCCAGGGCTCAAGAACCAGGGAACTTGACGGTGTAAATCCCAGTCCAAGTTCAGAAGAAAACTGCTGTTCCAGTTCAAGCAGTCAGGCAGAGGAGAAAGAATGAATTCCCCTTTCCTCTGCCTTTTGTTCTATTCAAGCCCTCAAGCTTGGGTGGTGCCCACCCACACTGGGGAGGGAAAGCTGCTTTACTGAGCAGATGCTTATCTCATCTGGAAGCATCCTCACACCCAGAAATAATGTTTAGCCAAATATCTGACTCCCCATGACCCAGTCAGATTGGCACATAAAATCAACCCTCCTAGCATCCCATTTTCTAAAAGATTATGTATAGAATGAGGCCTGTCACTGAGATAAGTGAAAATTCCTGGCACAGAGCCTGCCACACATTAGGTAATTAATGAATGTTTTCATTCATTTATTAATATATTTAAGCGGAAATTCAACCTAAATGCCATTTCCTCTGCTCCCTTCTCTCACCACCAGAAGATGGTCCCCTAAAACACACTAAAACTTCATTTTATTTTTATCCACTTGGTGCATCCCTTAAGCAATTGTTTATACATCAAATACTGTATCAAAGGGCATTCATTTATAGGCAGAGTTTGTTGCCACTCACCAAGTAGAAGGGTTGAGAAGTGTAAGGCAGCTCCCACCACAAATAAAATAGCACACTCACTGTCTAGTGTTTTCCCCATTTATTTATTTTTTAAGTAGAAGGTTTCTCCTGACTTAAAAGAATTCCTCCTAGGGACACAAGAACTCCTCCAAAGGAGGATTTCTTCAGCCCATTAACACAGCCTGGCATATAGTAGGAGTCACTGAAAATGTGTTGCCCTCTTAAGAAGAAGTAGTTATTGGCTATTTTGATGAACAGACACAGGGTGAATACCTGAATGTATCTTAGTTAGGTGCTCAATTCAGGGAATTAAAGGTATACCAATGAAAAAGTATACCAAAATGGATGTCTCCAAAAGTATATTTCCCCAATTTCACCATTTTTCCAAGAATCAGTCCTCTACCAATAGCATGGTCATACACCTACCTGTTAGCTTTCTCTGGCCTAATATGTGTTCTACAATGAAGCATACAGTATTGTGTGGCAATCAAGCACCTTGCCTTGGGATACACCATTTGTTGTTTCTTAGATGAAGTGGTTCTGTTTCCCTCCATCTCCACTACCAAGAACCCCCGTTCCGCCATCACACTGCAGTCAAAGGGATCTTCTTAAAATTCAGATACAATCATTTCATCCCTTGCTCTTGGAGTGAAGCCCACAAGTCCCTAAATGAGCCTGCAAGGTTCTCTGTGACCTGGTTTCTCTTGAATTCACCAGCTGCCTTTCACACTAATCCTCTCACTCCTTATGCTGCAGCCACTCTGGCTTCTCAGTTCCTCAAGGCATCCTGTTTCACAGACCCTTGCATTTGCAACTCTTTCTATCTGGAATGGTGTCCCCATGATTATGACATATTTACTCTTTAAGCCTCAGTTTAAATGTTAGTTCCTTAAGGAAGGCTTTCCTGACCATACCAAACTAGGTCAGAACCCTACCATTCAGGATAACAATACCCTGTGTGTTTCTTTTCTTCCACTTACCAAAATCGTACAAAGAAATCAATTAGCTATGTAATGGTTCAATATCTGTCTATGCCCCAGGTTCTAATCTCCATAAAGGAGGAACCGTGTCTACCTTACTTATTACAATATTCCTGAGCCTAGTGTTATTTCTGATACATAGTTGATCATCAGAAATATTTGCTGAATTGATGAATAAGATTGTGGAATCTCCATGGAGTTGTTTCCCAAATAATATTTCTAGCAGATGTGAAGGTCATTAAAAGGTGGAGGTCAGATTCATAGTCATCTGTCTTCAGGTAAAGTAAATGTCCTACAGGAGATGGAAGTAGATAGTGGTTTTCATTACTGAAGAATAGAAAATAACTTCAGTTAACTGGGGCAGGTGGTCCATGAACAATGCTTCAGAAATAAAACAGAGATTCTGAACTTTGGTGATCAAGATATATTTCAAAAGTTATATATCGGGCTCACTTCAGCCCTACGTCAAGATCAAACTCTTTTCAATAATTAATGCATATCATTATACCTTTCTTTCATTCTACAGTGTCTCGGTCCTCTACATTATCTCAGGAAATAAACAACTTTTTCTACTTGAACATTTCCTAGTTCATATCTCCTTTTCCTCTATTTTTTCTTCCTCTCTTTAGCTACTTGTATTTTCCATGACAAATACCTAAATTATATACGATTGAATGTTGAGGAAAGTTTTCTTTGGTCAAGGCTGATTTCTACCCCACTACCCACAACCAAAGAAGGTGACTGTCCTTACTATGTAAGCAACAAGCTATTGCTTTGTAATTATTCAAGATACAAATATTAGCTTAGTGGGAAAAAAATGTGTAGCTGAGAAAACACTAAACAATATCCAGGACAGGTCAGAAAATGAATGTTACATTTTATAGCATGTTATTACTTATAAAACCCTTTGCCATTCCATCTCTCTTGATCCTGGCTTTAATCATAGCAAGGCAATTTTTACTGATGTGATAATTGAGGACGGGAATATCTGGCTCAAAGTCATAGAGCTAATAAAGAAATCCCTGGAAACTAAATCTACATTTTTTTGCCTCAGTATGTTTTTGTAATTATGAGATCCGGTTCCTGGGTTAAGAGGACAAGCCAAAAGCCCAAAGGATGATTTACAGGAACTTCTGAATTGATGGAGCTCAAGTCTTACTCTACTTGGGAAACCTTCACCCTGTTGAGAACTCTCTTCAGAGCCTCCTTCACTTCCTTGTTCCTCAGGCTGGAGACCATTGGGTTCAGCATAGGGATGACCACAGTGTAAAATACTGATGCAATATTGTCCTCTCCAAGGGATTTTCCCATGTTACCCTTCAGGTATATGAATATCAGTGTCCCAAAGAAAAGAGCCACTGCAGTTATGTGAGAAGCACAGGTAGAGAAAGGCTTGGCTTTGCCACCAGCTGAACAAATCTTCAGAACAGCCTGAATGATGAACAGGTAGGATATAAAAATCACTGAAACGCTGGTTGTAATGACCAAGAAAGCTAAGAGGTAGATCACCCGTTCTCGTGGTCTGGTCTCACTACAGGCAAGCTTCAGCAGAGGTGGGAGGTCACAAAAGAAGAAATCCATATGGTTGGACTTACAGAAGGAGATGGAAAAGGTACACCCAGTGCGGATCACAGAATTGACCCATGGCACCACCATATGCCCTAGCCACCAGCCGCAGGCGGGTCTGAGGTGGCATAGCAGTGGCATAGAGGAGAGGGGTACACACGGTCACATAGAGGTCATAGGCCATCACAGCCGAAAGGAAACATTCAGTACTAGCACAGAGTGTGAAAAAGAAGAACTGGGTGGTACAGTGCTCAAAGGTGATGACCATCTTATCAGTACCCAAGGTCTCCAGCAACTGAGGGACAATAACAGAAGAGTAGCAAATGTCCAGGAAGGAAAGGTGGCTGAGGAAGAAGTACATGGAGGTCTGGAGGCGACAGTCACTCTGAATCAACACTATCATCCCCAGGTTACCTCCTATGGTGATGAGATAAAGGACCAGAAACACAAAGAAGAGACCCATCTGCAGCTCTGCCCACAGCAGGGGCGCCATCAAAATGAATTCTGTCACCACAGTGCCATTTTCTGCCATGAATCCTAAATTGCCCACTGAAATAAAAAAATTAAATCTCATTGAAGATAAAATAAGGTGAGCATGGCTTGATTTGATCATTTTCAGTAATGATAATAATCTTTGAGATTCGTAACTCATTTTACATTTTTTACAAACTTTATTGCATTTGATCTTTCAGAGATCCTTGGAAGCACATATTGTTAATCCCACTTTTGAGAGAAGAATATGAGGGTCAAAGAGGTAAAGTGACTGGTGCATGACTTCATAGTAAAGAGGCAAAGCCAGAACTAGAACTCAGATCCTTAGACATTTTCTAGCTTCTTACAGGTGGCAAATTGGAAACCTTCATCAGTCTCACTGAAAAGCCAGAAAATACCACTTTGTTGGAGAAAACCTAATGGTATAGAACTAAGGACATGGGCTTTGATATCAGACCAAGGTTCCCATCCCTTGAGACCTTGGGCAAGTTAATTCAACTTTCTGAACCTCAGTCTCCTTGTTGGCTTAATGAGAATGTCAATGCCAATGTCACAATATTACTGTGAAGGACATCACTTATATACTGTACCTAACACTTGGTCCAATTCACACACTTAGAATTATTTTTTTCTAAATTCTGCAATAATGTAACATGCTTCTAGGTTCATGCATACTCTGGAATCTTCTTATCTCCAAGTCCACAGCCCCCTGGAGTCCCAATATCAACTCTTTCTTTGTGGTTGTTTTGATGTGCACGTGAACCCAATGGGCTTGGATACAAGACAGAGCTGTGAAGAGCAAGCACTGTTGGAACTTCTACAGCCTGCTGCCTGCCAAGTGTCTTCTTCCTCTCTCTTTCTGCCAAGCAACATGGCCTGGTTTCCAGGTTCACTTATTCCAAAGGAACAGTCCCATTATTTTAAAATGCCAGATCATTATCAGTCAGTAAGGATCACGAATCAAGCCATTCCAGAATTAGCGGACAAAGCTCCTTAAGAGACAAAGCCATCACATCGAGTTTAGAATTCTAATGGAGATGAAGCTCTTGCCAGACATTTAGACAATCTTGTCTCAGTACCTTCGGATGCTGATCAGTTGGGGTAATGGAAATACTGAATGTGGACTTCAAAGGTGATTCTTTTTGTCCTCCTTCCATCCTTGAAACAAAAACTGAATTTGAGAAAGATCTCATAGGATTTTAGATAAATAAGAAAATGAAACTTTCACCAACGTTCGGCAAAACCTGATCTAATGATGAAATAAACGTCAACATCTGGTGTTTACCCCTCCCCCACTGAGTTCCTGATAATGTAAATATTTAGGAGTTTTTTTTTAACCTTAGGGCCCAATATAATACTGACTTTCAACCACAACAATAACTCGCTGTGTGCTTGGAATTCACACAAATCATCTTGACCAAAGGGGGAGAAAAAGAGACAGAGAGTATGTTCATTTAATTATTCAATAAGAATCTGTTGAGAACTTACAATGCATTAGGCACTCTTCTGGTTGCTTGGAACAAAACACAAACAATGATCTTTCCCTTGTGGTGTGGTCATTCTAGCAGAAGAGCAAGGCATATACAAAATATGTTTTTTTTTTTTTTAAAAAGAAGTATATTTTTTACCATGATAGAAGATAAGTGCTATGAAAAACACACACACACACGCACAGAGCTTTGGGAGATCCAAAGTATGGAGAGGGGTATTAAATAGGATCATCAGGGAAGGTTCATTGAAAAGGTGATATTTCATCAGGTATGATAGGGACCGGGTAACTATTCATGCTTATTTGCACACATCATTTATCCACAAACAATAGAAAATGAAGACACCAGCAATGGATCACTCCACTTCCATTACACAACCTACAGAGTTCTTCCGGTCCTTGTGAAACACTCTCAAGGCAACTTTGCTCAGAAGTGTCAACCTCCTAATACAGAGAGAAGTCCCTAAGGCGTTAGAGGCTCAGTGATCAGCCTACCATCACTCAATGTAAAGGGAAGACTGGAATCCCAACAATGTAGCACAGTGGCTAAGAAAATGGGCCCTGAAGACAGACAGAGCTTGTTCCAAACTCAGTCATTTCTGTTTGTATGACCTTGGGCAAGGTACTTGACCTCTAGCATCTTAGACTAAATACTCATGCAACAGCAATAATAGTACTGCTGTGCTATGGGAGGTAAAGAGATAAGTCATAGAAATACAAGCTGTGCTTAGTACAGGGTAAACACTCAATACATGTAACTGTTACAAAAATGAGTTTTCAGCCACTAGTTTGTTCTGACATTCAGAAATTTCATTGATGTTCATTTTGTCACCGAGTCCAATGAGGCTCAAATGGTTAAACCAACTGTCCCAAGACCACACCAGGACTTTGGCTCCAAACGCATTGTGCTTCCATGAACCGACATATGGCTCGTGACTCTGACCCAGGAAGTGAGACACTAGCCGAGTTCCAGGCAACCCCAGCTAGAGATGCACAAGTCGGGAGACCCACCTCAACCTACCACTCCCCTAAGAGACACTTTTAGATCTCCTCTGAGAGAGCGGGACTAGTCTCCTTCAGAGCAGTGTCATGGTGGGGGAGGGGCCGCTGATTACGATGAGCCAGGGAGAGTGTATGGTAGGAAGGCTGGAAGCAGCACCCGGAGGCCTGAAGTTACATCTGCGGTCTGCCACTGATGTACTACGTAAACTCAAGCAGCTATCTTCCCATCTACGGGTCCGTGTCCTCACGTGAGAAGGCTGCACTCACGAACCTCAAACACCGCATCTTGCTGTACAACTTGGTGGTTCTCTTCTCTTCTGAAAAGTCCCGTGAGAGAGGGAAAGGGCATGTATTAATAACAATAATGAAGAATGCCACTGAAACAGCACTCCCTTTGGGTGAGATACTGTTCTAGGCGTTTTACATAAACGGCCTCATTGACTTTTCACAATCCCCCAATGCCAGATATTGTTATTATCCTTATTTATAGACTGGAAAAGAGAGGCTTGCAGAGGTTAAGTAATTTGGTTAATCAAATTACTTAATTTGTAATTTGGTGCTAGGTAAACCACCAGGCTGGGATTTGAACCAAGTTCTGTTGGACTCCAAGGCCATGCTCCCAACAGCTATCGCACTGCTCACGAGTATGGTAATAATGAGTTAACTTCTAGGGAGTACCAGAAATTTTCAAGGCTTTAGATACATTACTCTCTGTGTTTTGGCAAAGAGGAGAGTAAACATAAGTTAAATATAGATTTTGGAAAATGACCCCAGTTCTGAAAACACTGCACATGTTCTCCTTTTTGCAGCGTCACCTTTATTGGTCTTGTCTCACCTGCAGGGATGGGAGGGTAGAAGAGGTGCACAGGGCTACCATCAGAGTCAAACTCTAATCAAGAGTGTACATGAGGTGGATGGACCTAGAGTCTGTCCTACAGAGTGAAGTAAGTCAGAAAGAGAAAGACAAATACCGTATGCTAACACATATGTATGGAATTGAAGGGAAAAAAAATGTCATGAAGAACCTAGGGGTAAGACAGGAATAAAGACACAGACCTACTAGAGAATGGACTTGAGGATATGGGGAGGGGGAAGGGTGAGCTGTGACAAAGCGAGAGAGTGGCATGGACATATATACACTACCAAACGTAAGGTAGATAGCTAGTGGGAAGCAGCCGCATAGCACAGGGAGATCAGCTCCGTGCTTTATGACCACCTGGAGGGGTGGGATAGGGAGGGTGGGAGGGAGGGAGATGCAAGAGGGAAGAGATATGGGAACATATGTATAGGTATAATTGATTCACTTTGTTATAAAGCAGAAACTAACACACCATTGTAAAGCAATTATACTCCAATAAAAATGTAAAAAAAAAAAAAAAGAAAAAAAAGAGTGTGTAGCCAAGAAGGAACCATCACCTCCAGTACAGGTTTGAGTGTCAAGACAAAAGTCACGTGAAACAACCTTGCTCCTGGTTCCTCATCATTTCCCACCTGTACTTTCCCTTTGTCCAAGTCTCACTCCTCAGTTTTTATTTATTTTCTCTTGCTGCATGTCATGCATTTTTATAAGCCACTTGAAGTCTCTTTTGGAAAGAGATATCGATGAATAAATCAGGACAAAATAAAATCACCTGTTTGCCCAAAGCCAGGATCATCTGAATCATCAGCCGTATCCGCGTCAGACCAATCACAGTGCTGCCAGAGGACTTTGCCAAATGGGTTCAGGAAAGACAGCGCACGAACAGTGGGTCAGCCTAAATCAGACCCATCTGTGGATGATGAAGGAAGGCAGATGCTCAAGGGAGAAAGTGGAAAGCTCGGGGGGGTGGTCTCAAGGTCTTTGCTACTGTAGCCAGTTCCTGAAATCTTCATAAACCCAAATTCTAAGTTAGTGGCCTGGGACTGCATTTTGAGGCACAGTGAGAAGCGTGCAGGGTCTCCTAACCCATAACGCACATTAACGTGATCCTTTCTAGCATTCAGGTACATCCATTTTTCAATAGGCAAAGGAAAATGTTAAAGAAAATCAAGGTTGCCAAGTGTTCGCTGATCTTCAGAGGAGCTGGAAAATTCGTTCTCTCCAAGAAGAGTTCCAACTTGCCTTGTGATACCTTGTCTAAACTCCTGAACTGGTCCAAAAGAATTGATGATTCTAGATAGAACAGCCAATCAGCTTCCTAATAATTATGATTAAAGAAAACCAACAGTGGCTGCACAAAATCTCTAGGCAGGGAGAAGAACCATGGAGATCGGTGTGGCCTCAGAGGAAAATATTTAGTCCCAGGCAATTTAGATAAGCTAAGTTGCTGGGGAAATATGAATGGGACACTGAAGCAGCAGTTTCCTGTTTTTGAAGCCCACAGAATAGTTGAAATTGCTGGGTTTTAAGGATGCACAGGAAGAAAGGGAATCCTTAATGGCATCATTAATGCCACAGTACTGATCAATGTCAGCATTTCGCATTCTCAGTGTTCTGTTATCCAATTGTCATTTTTTTAAAATAAATTTATTTATTTTTATTTTTGGCTGCGTTGAGTCCTTGTTGCTGCACGCGGGCTTTCTCTAGTTGCGGGGAGCGGGGGCTCCTCTTTGTTGCGGCGCACGGGCTTCTCACTGCGGTGGCTTCTCTTGTTGTGGAGCACAGGCTCTAGGACATGCGGGCTTCAGTAGTCGTGGCACGGGGGCTCAGTAGTTGTGGTGCATGGGCTTAGTTGCTCCACAGCATGTGGGATCTTCCAGGACCAGGGATCGAACCCATGTCCCCTGCGTTGGCAGGCAGATTCTTAACCGCTGTGCCACCAGGGAAGCCCTGTTATCTAATTGTTGATTGGGCACAGAAATATTTCACTTCCAGACACTTCCTGGTGAACCACTAACTCTAGGTTATCTTTCCCCCACATTAGTCATGTCTGCTCAAGACCCACAGCTTCATTTTTATGTCAGTCAATAGTAAACACACATAGACATCTAATTCACACATTCCAAAGCTGAAGGAGAAAGACCATGAGACTGTTTGTTCTTTGGGATTTTATTAACCTCCCCAAAACCACCACTAAATTTCAGAAAACTAAGGAGGGTTTCAGAAGAGAAGAAGTCCAGCAGATGCCCCACCTGTATCTCAGAGCAGAGAAAACACTGGACTAGGGGCCAAGAGGCTAAGTATGGATTAATTGAGAAAAATCTATGGGAAGATGATTCTCAAAGTAGTAAGTTTGCACTTGGAAGGGATTGTTATAAGGGCCCAGACACCAGCTTTATAATAGCACATACTGTGGAAAATACAGAGCCATGGATCTGAAAATTATTTATATAGCTCAGCAAAACTAATCCACTTAGATCCTCCGAGTCAGGGTTAAAGATATTTTAAAATGGTAAGATATAAAAGTTTGTATGATGTGCCTAAAATTGTGTAGCCTTTGTTCTCAGCTGGAAATATGCAACAAAGATTTCTAAAGGATCTGCCTTTATATTCTGTGCCCAGCAGTACACTGTCCACTAGGGATGCAGTGATGTATACATAGAGCTAAACAGACATTAGATGACAATGATCCTCCCTGTGCCACTAGAACAGAGCCAGCATCATCTGCTTGTGATAACTTGAAGAGGAAAAAGGAATAAAGGAACGAGGTACAAGATGCTTTGCCACTCCAAGTGTCAGGGTGGACTTGGGTCCTAAGGATGCTTAAGTGGTGAAAAAAAAAAAAAAAAAGTAGTTTCTTCCACCAACACTCTGTGTTCAGGTAAAAAGTAGCTCAATCTAGAGATAAAAATAGACTATTCAAGAGCTCCCCTTTTTCCCAGAAACTTGTTTGGCGGAAAACTTTAATAGGTCATTTACTAGTTGAATTTAAACTTAGAAATACATAGGAAAGTATTCTCCAGCAAGCCCCACTGAAAATAGCAGAAAGGCAGAACCAGCATGGTGTCATGGAACCAGAATATTTTGAAGTTCTATCACAGTGAGGTCAAGTTCCAGCCAGCCATGTAAATTATCTGGACTTTAGCTGTTTCACCTCTAAGATGGACATGAATACTACCCAAGTCACAGGAGCGCTGCGAGGACGAAATGAGAAGGCCTGTGTTCTCAACAAACATTGGTTCTGTTGCATACAATGGAAGGTGTGAACTCCTCCCTCCCCCGAATTACACATGACTTTCATGATCCCTCACTTTAAAACATTGTACTCCTATTATCCCATCTGACTCTCACATAACCCATTTTGAGGTGAGGAAAGTGGGGACTCAGAGAGGTCAACAGACTTGTCCAAAGGTCACATAGCTAGAAAGAAAAGCAGCAACTGAGATCCAGAGCCCTTTCCACCGCACCACCCAGTCCCTCAGCTTGGGGGTTATAGTGACACAGATGTCCTGCCTGAAGACGGGAGGTGGAGGCGTGGGGAGATCTGAAAAGGTGAAATCTCGAGATCCTCCTCACTTCGTGATCCTACAAGAAGCTTCCAGAATGGCATATAAATTCTGTCCAAACACTGACCTCAAATCTTTTACCCTTCTCCTTCACCAATGCCTGCTCACTCGGCCTCATCTGCTCACTGGACAGAGTGTGCGGTAGAACCCTGCAACTTGAAGGTGTTTCTAAAGGTCACGGTTCTGCCCTTTTGCCTTCAGGCAGATGAAGTAGAGATGGGGAAAAAAGGCCCCAAGATGAGGAGGGTCTCGCCCAGAAGCAAACACCAATGCAAAATGTTGGGAGTGACGGATCTCCTCCAGCCTGACAAGACACGCTTTCTACTGCTCAAGCTGCTTCACCTTTTTGGAGTCTTAGCACAGCTTTTCTGTTGCCCAGAAGTACTCAAGCCCTCTGCCTCTCAGAGAGTGGTGAGAACAGGTGAACGGTGCCCGCCCCCTTAAAGGGATTGGGAGGGGAGAGGAGTTCTGGTGATGGGGATACCTGGACAGAACCAGCCTTACAAAGCGTGAGGTCTCTTTAGCTCTGGATGGGTTTTTTTTTTGGTTTTTTTGTTTGTTTCTTGCGGTACGCGGGCCTCTCACTGTCGCGGCCTCCCGTCGTGGAGCACAGGCTCCAGACGCGCAGGCTCAGCGGCCATGGCTCACGGGCCCAGCCGCTCCGCGGCATGTGGGATCTTCCCGGACCGGGGCACGAACCCGTGTCCCCTGCATCGGCAGGCAGACTCTCAACCACTGCGCCACCAAGGAAGCCCTGGGTGGGGGTTTTACACCTCCTAACATCCTTAGAGCTTCTCCCAAAGTCAGTGCCCAGCTGACCAGTCCTAAAAGAAAGACCTCAGTTCTCTATGCTTTCGTGGGGCTTAGTGAGCACTCATAGAAAGTAGTTTCACGATCTCTCAACTGCAGGAATCTGAGATTTACCTCCCACCCACAGCAGAAATCCTGTCTAGGGCATCTCTGATGGCTGGCCTTTGAGCTAATGGTGACCCTTTCTGACCAATCTTTGTGGAGCTGGAACAATTCCAATGATGGGGAAATTATTCTCCCACAAAGGAGCTCATTCTGTTTTAGAGCCTACCTGCAGTTTCCAACTCTCTCTGTAATGTCAATACCATCACATTGCAAACACCTGCCAGAATTTTACAAATTTCTTAGAGATTCAACAAGAGTTGCTTCTTGCTCTTTCCCTTTTCTCAGTGTAAGCCCTTACTTGAAATAGCCTCCATAGTCTTCCATATAGTCTCACCTACCTTGTCTCTTCTGATCCTAAAAACAGTCACCTGAAGCAGGTACGTGATGCATTTTCAGTGCCATGGTATAAATGAGGAAACTGAGAGCCCAAGATGCTAAGTGTCTTGTATCACCGCAAGAGGAAGCAAAACTAATAACTCCCGGTACATCATGCTCCCTCACAAACCACACTAGCTTTGACCCTACTCTCTAAAGAAAAAAAAAGAGATAAACCCTTTTTAGATGAGAGGAAACCAACGTTCAGCTTGTCAAGTACTTTTCGAATCTGGACTGTGGTTCATTTTCTGTCTGATCTAACTTGGCCACACCTACCTTCAGCAGAGCCAAGAGGTCCGTCCCTGGAGGACTAGGCTGGATGGGAGTACATGTGATGTCCAAATGGGGCTTTGGGGCATGAGAGGAATAAACAGCTTCAGCACCTGCGGCTCATAAGCTCCAACATCCACAGCAGCACCCGTTCATAGGTGCCTGGATCTCTGTCCTAGGCTGGGTGCTCCGTGAAGGCAATTAGAAAACCGGGGCAGGGGGATTAGCCACTGACTGAGGTGCTCTAATCAGCCCCTAAGCTTCTAATCAGTCTTCTCTGAGTCCCAGAAGAGAGAAACCTTCGGAAAAGGGCCCCTGCAAAGTTAGCTTTCTCAGTTTCTTCCCAGTCAAACTTTGTCCTGTCTGGCAGCTCCAACCATAATTGAATCTCATTTGGGGGATGGGAGTAGATAGTTCTATGTTCTTCTCTCTGAAAAGTTGTCAACCACCCAAGGAGATCCCTTCTGAACAATCTCATTTATGGGGCACAAGTGAAGTCAGTGATTGTGTGAAGCCTTGGCAGCCTGCTTACTCATTTACTCAGCTAATATTGATAATCTACGTGTAAAGTACTTAGGGAGTACCTAGCATACCATATTAGTTTTATCCAAGTTTAACCCATTGACTCTTCACAACAATCCCATGAGGTAGATAGTATTATTATTCTATTCTACCAGTGAGGAAACTGAGGCCCAGAGAGGTGAAATAACCACCCATGGTCACACAGGTAGTAAGGGGAAAAGCTGAGTTTGGAACCAGGGAAGCCTGGCATGACATCTCCAGACACCTTGCTCTTAACCACCAACCTGTACTTCTTGATGTCAGTTAGCTGATTATAAATACCGCTATTTAGGGTAGAAAATTTGGACAGTGTCCAAAAACCATAAATGAAGACATTTAAACCACTATAATCACACCACTCCAATAAGTGCTGTTAACAGTTGGAGGGAAACGCACTAGACCATAGTTATTTGGCACATAAACTCTGGCAGTAGACTGTGCGGGTCTGAACCTCCTTCTCTACCTTTGGAATTTAAGTAAGTTATGTCACTTCTCTAAACCCACCTCCTGAGATGGACATGGAGGTTAAAGAAGATACATATGAAACACACAGAACAGGGTCTGGTACTATTAATATCCTTCCTACAGACATTTATACATATTTTTTAAAAATCAGGATTGAAGTTCATACACTATTTTTATACTGTTCCACTGGGGTGAGTTAACAAGAGAAATGTAGCTATTGTAAGTTACTCAAGTGGGAGGAAACTATTCCACTGGAAAGCCCTGGAAAATGGTGAGACCTCTTGCGGGACAGCTCATGGTGTTGGGCCATCAAACACTATACACCCTAAAAGCCTAGGTGACCACAAGAAAAGAAAAACTAACTCCCAAACTCGTCACCAAGTTGGTGAGATTGCCCTCATCTGTTATACCGCCTGTACTTGAACGATCACAAGGGTAGTCATGATAACCCGAATTCAAAAGCCATCCCCCAGTTTTCTGGAATACAGGAATCCTCAAAACTCTTTGGTAAAGGAAAGACCCTACAGGGAAAAATATATATATTTTTTAAATTATATATATATTTCTGAGATTTAATATCCTTCTAATCTTGATAGAAACGTAATTGAAACAGATTTACATAATTTTGAAAACATTAATAAGGATTCGTGGTATTTCTCATTGTTACACACAGGACACACCCTTATAACTCTAAGCCTATAGGAGACCTCTCTTCATTCATTCAGTCCCTTCGTTAGACCTTTAGTTTTCCCTTCCATTGTTTTATTGATCACTGCTCATGTAGAGAAAGGCTATCTATTTTTTTAACTTTTTAAATTATTTTTTATTGAAGTATAGTTGATTTACAATGATTCAGGTATACAACAAAATAATGTAGCTATACGTATATATGTACTTTTTTTTTCAGCTTCTTCTTTTTTTTTTTTTTTTGGGGTACGCGGGCCTCTCACTGTTGTGGCCTCTCCCGTTGCGGAGCACAGGCTCCGGACGCGCAGGCTCAGCGGCCATGGCTCACGGGCCCAGCCACTCCGCGGCATGTGGGATCTTCCCGGACCGAGGCACGAACCCGTGTCCCCTGCATCGGCAGGCGGACTCTCAACCACTGCGCCACCAGGGAAGCCCTCAGCTTCTTCTTCATCATAGGTTTTTACAAGATATTGAATATAGTTCCCTGTGCTCTACGGTAGGTCCTTGTTGTTTATCTATTTTATACACTGTAGTGTGTATCTGTTAATCCTGAATTCCCAATTTACCCCTCCCCGCTCCTTTCCCCTTTGGTAACCATAAGTTTGTCTTCTATGTCCATGAGTCCATTTCTGTTTTGTAAATAAATTCATTTGTATCATATTTTAGATTCCATGTATAAGTGATATCATACGATATTTGTCGAGATAGTTATTTATGTAGGTCCTTTTACCTTGAATACTGGACTTTCAATATAAATAAAATTTTCTGTGCATACTTTTAAAAAACGATGTATGGGATTCCTTATCCTCACATGTGATGGAGAAAATGCATGTTGCAAACACTTAGCATTTTATCCTGAGCATTCCCCACCTCGGTGGTCACATGAGGTCACATTTACATTCGTACTCCACCTCATCTCAATGTTTCCTAGAACCACTGCCCATTCCACAGAGTTGCCCTAGTGTTGAGTCACCATTTTGCCCTTCTAGCCTGCTCCAGGGTTAATGAGGCAGCCCCACAGTAAATGGGCTTCTACCCCAAAGTGCTAAACTCTCAAATCACTCCCCGCCTCTGCCACCATCCACCAGCACAGTGGATGGAAATGAGCTCTTCATCTGCTACTTTGTCCATCTGACAGTAACACCCACCACAAATGATGTGGTCCTGCCTGCCGGGAAGACGTGGCCTTCAGTCCCTTACGGTGGGTTCCTCACAGGTTCACCCCAACCCAGGCCAACTGAGATATTTTATATCCCTGAGCCTCTGTGGAGATCTAAGTTTGAATGCCTTATCTCAGGGGAAATTCCTCAGCATCCTTGTCAACTCCACCCACGCGACATCCAAGAACGAAGAGCAAGTGTGTGCGCTGGGAGATGCTTACATTTGAACCCCAGCTCCTCACATCCAAAATATCCTATTACACCTAAATAATTTGGGTCAATTTGATATTTTCCATTTTTCATTATGAAATAACAGTAGTATGATCATACATTTCTACAGATGGTAATGATTATTTCCTTGGGATAAATTTTTAGAAGCAGAACTGTGGGGGGAAGGGCATTCTCATTTTTAAGGGTCTTCGTACATGCTTCTGATGTTAAACGTTTTTCCTGTGTTATTTAGCCACTTTATTTCTTTTTTGTAAATTTAGCATTCATATTCTTTGCCTTGTTTTTCTAATGAGGTGTTTGACTTTTCTGAGTGAACTATAGAAACATTAAGGATATCTCCTTTCATTTGTTTGAGAAATATTTATTGTGTTCCATTGTGTTCCTATTATATGCCGGGAACTGGGCACTAAAGATATGATAATGAACCAAACAGATGAAATATCTGCCCTCATGGAGTTTACATTCTAATAGGTAGAGACAGAGAAAATAGTGTTATAAAGAAATAGAGTAGGGTGATGTGATAGTAAATGTCTGGTGTGGTGACAGAGAAAGGGGACTCCTGGAAGTCAGAAAAGGCCTCTCTGACGTGGCGTTTACACTGAGATCTGCATGAAAAAAAGACACAAGAGCATCTTCTTATGTGAAAAACATTCCAGACAGCAGGAACCACAAGTGCAAAGGCCCTGAGGCAGGAATAAGCTGGGCTCTCAAGGAACAGTTAGAAAGGCAGCAGAAGGGCTCCTATTGTCAGCTAAGGCTGGGGGAGGCTGTAGGTGTCCTGGCTGCCAAGCGGCAGACCCTCTGGCCTTGCAAGATGATACCATGCAAGTGGTAGCCATTAAACTTTGACCCCTGCCAAAGCCCACCTCTCCCATCAAGTGCAATTTGAGTAAGCCCTCCAGGCAGGAAGTGAGCTGGGAGAAAATCCCTGGGCACCCAGGGTCATCCCCCGTGGGGGGTTTTTCCAAGACCTCCATTTCTGGAGCAGCTAGATCCCACATGCTCCTTCTTGTACATGGCACTCACACCACTGGACATCAAAAATGAAAAGTTTTGTGGGCTGCTCAGATACCAAAGAATATCCTTGGATAACCTTTATAATTTTATTTAAGGTTAATTCGAGTGTGCAGAAAACACCCACCCATCCCACTCCTATGCTCTTTGGACATGTCAGGAAAAAGAATAAAAGGTCTGAAGACAGACTAATCCCAGACAATTCTGATCCCTGTGCTGGTTACTATCTTTTTGCCTCTCCAGGTCCATCCATCCTCAGCATTCTCTATCTTTCCTTGTCCTGATCTGTCCAGGCAAGGCTGACTTTTCCCCACTAAAAAAAAAAAGAAAAAAGAAAGGCAATAGGAGATGAAGAATGGAGGTATGTATGGGGCAGATCACACGTGGTCTCATAAGCTAGAATAAGAAATAAAACTTTTTTCCTAAGTGCAATGGGAAGCCAATGAAGGGTTTTTAAAAAGGAAGTTATAGAATCTGATGTCATTTTTAAACAATTTCTCCAGATTCTGTGAAGAATATGGATTATAAGGAGGCAAGAACAGGTGATATGTATATAATGGAATATTATTCAGCCATGAGAAGGAAGGAAGAAAATTCTGCCATTTGCAACAGCATGGATGGACCTTAAGGGCATTAGGCTAAGTTAAATAAGTCAGAGAAAGACACATACTGTATGATATCACTTATATGTGGGCTCTACAAAATCCTTACCCTCTATTCTCTTCCACTGGCCTGTGTGACTATTTTTATGCCGGTACCATACTGTTTTGCTATGCGTGTTGGCTGCTAATGACTGATAACTACTGCCTTCTATGGGGTATTGCCCTCAGCCAAGAGATCCACTTGTCCCAGAAATGCCTAGGGGGTCCCACCCCCACCTCTTGGGGGAAGCCCTCAGTCAGTAGATAATTGATATGGCCTGCAAAAGGCCAAATCCCTTGCCTAGAGGCAGAACTGAGCCCACAGTATAATTCATTCTCCAGAGGTCCCCTAAGGATCAGGCCAAAGCAACACTCCAACTGAAACTACATCTTTGCTTAGCTATTTTCTGTTTCTTTCACTCCCTTACAGGTTTCTTCTATAATCACTCCCTCAGTGAAACACTGGCCCCAAAATCCTTGTCTCAGGTCTTTAAGGAACCCAACTTAAGACACATCTCTTCCCAAAATTCCAAACAAAAGTTCTAGGCTTAATATTAATACAACAACAATAATAATTGTGGGGCTTCCCTGGTGGCGCAGTGGTTGAGAGTCCGCCTGCCGATGCAGGGGACACGGGTTCGTGCCCCGGTCTGGGAAGATCCCACGTGCCGCGGAGCGGCTGGGCCCGTGAGCCATGGCCGCTGAGCCCGCGCGTCCGGAGCCTGTGCTCCGCAACGGGAGAGGCCACAAGAGTGAGAGGCCCGCGTACCGCAAAAAATAATAATAATAATAATAAATAATAATAATAATAATAATTGTGTAATATATCAAAGCTCTCCAGATCCTCCCAATATGTCACAAAGGGAAAAAAGTAATAATTACTCTACAATCACTCATTTCACAAGTTCCCCAGGGGACGTTTAATGGGATATTATCATGGCTGGCTTATTTCCCTCTTTTTTCTCTACTTTGTCCCAGCTGTCACTCTACCCTCTCTGCCACTCCAGAAAACATTCCCGATACAGTGTACATACTCTTACCGCACAGTTATTTCAATAAGTATTTAATTACAGGAAAAGATCATAAATATTATCTGAAGTGCACTGGAAAATAGAATTCCCCGTGCTGCCAGAGGTCCTGATCTGTGGCTGCTTTCCCTCTTCGTAATATTTTCTTGCATCATCTGGCATCTGCAATTGCAAAAGTCACCCTGGCTGGGCTGAATGCTTGCTAATTAGCGAAGGATTTTATTCCAGCCATGTTACTTTGGAGTGACGGGGCACATGGCGTCTCCAAAACTCTCCCGCTGGAAGAGCTCTGATCCTACATTAACGAGTGGATGAAAGCCTACAGGGCAGAGGAGTGATTCTACTGATGCAGGACACAAGTTATTAGGAAGAAGTAAGATGGGGTCTCCAGAAACCTGTCATCTAGCTGGAGAGATGAGACTTACCACCAAGGAACAGTCATAAACAATGTAAGACAAGCAGAATTAAGTGCCAGATTGTGTGGGTCTAACAAAGGCAGTGTGGGTTTCAGAGAACCAGGGAAGAGATGAGAGCTGGAATAACCAGAGAAAGCTGCCCATAGAAACTCTGGAAATGGATCTTTAAGGAAAGCGGTATACTCATGATAGAGATTCAAATGAAGCATGTTTAGACCGCCCTAGCCTCATTCCCTCCTGAATCAGTAAACAACCCTCCTAATGAAATTCTGAGCAGACAATGCAGCTAGGTTTCAGCCCCTGAGCTGAGAGTTGACCTCAGGTTTAAGGATGGACGCAGTGTAGAAAAGCTCGCCAGCAGTCCTCAGAGCTGAGTTCCAGTCCTGACACCACCCCTAACTGGGACAGCAGGACATTGAGGGCCAGTGGCAAAGAGGAACCAAATTCATTCCTTATAGAAACTGCAAATGAGCTTTGGAGCTAACAAGACTCAGGAGTTGCCATGAAGTCCCACAAGATTTGTTTTTATCCTCTCTGATGCGTGGAGACAGATAATGAGCCTCTTCCGTAGTCTGTTCTCGCTGACAAGGCTGCCTTTTCCAGGGAGCCCTGGGGGCTGTCCCAGGTTGCTGATTCGTGATTCAGGGACAACCTTTGTGCTTACTGTGTCCCTCCCACAAAACCGTCCCCAGAAGTATTTTTAAAACCCCACTGGTTCGCTTAACAAGAAGAAACCTAAAATCTGTCAGCTACATACATCTACTTGAGTAATCTGAGCTGCTTTCTACAAAATGCTTAAATGACCTTCAATTAGTTTGATTCCAAACCTAAGATGAACCCAATTAGATTATTCCACCAGGTAAGTAGGATGTAATTGTTACCTTGACAACATTGATAGGGTACCAGCTCTGAAGTAAGGTCCACACAAACTGGGGAAGATGCAACTGGACAGAGATTCTGACCATTGTCATCAAAACTTCCCCCCTGTTGGGACCATGTCCAGTCTGAGATTTCAGCTCTTATATGAAATACACAAGTCAGTCTGGGTCTTTTTTTTTTTTTGGAAAACTACAGCTGCCGTCTATTCAGGCTTATGTGTGTGTCACTAGGTAAATTTTAGAAAATATGAGTCGTTTTATGAGGCAGGGGTGGGGTACTGTACTGCATAGCTTAGACCAGAGAATTCACTGTAAATTACTGTACTTCCTATAATTATGCTGTAGGTGGGATTAATCATATGTACTGGAGCTTTGGCTTTGCGACCTCAGTTAGAATCTGGGCTTTTCATTGACTAGTCATGTGACCTTGAACAAGTTACTTGACTATTCAGAGTCTTAGTGCCTTCCAGGACAAAATAATACCTCTATCACAGGGTCATTGTGAGGATTACACGAGATAATGTGTGTAGGATGTTTAACATCCTGGCTGACACATAGTAGATGCTCAATGAACGGCTACCAGTATTAGGAAGGACACACAGCACAGTGGTTCAGCACCCCAACACTGGGATCAGGGAGGCCAGGGTTGACATCTAAACATCTTTTCTCTCTAGCCTGAAACCTCAAGCAAAATACTTAATATTTCTAAGCCTCAGTTTCCTCAACCATAAAAGAAAGAAAAATATTCCTCTCTCATACTGTTATTGTCAGCTTTAAATGAAAGAAAGCCTTTACAGCGCTTAGCACGCTACCCGACTCAGGGCAAGAGCTCTCTAAATGTTGACAATAATGTTTTGAGATACCAAATCCCATAAGGTGAGGAGGGTTAAATTTGTTAATCTCCTTCGTTGTCCCCAAGGGACTCAACCCTTGGAAGAAAGAGAAGGAAGAGTTTGGGAGAAGATTCCAAGTTAAAGTAAGCACATCTCTTCTCTGAAGTGTTGCTCCAGGCTAAGACTGTCTCTCTTTCCCTATCCCCTCCAGAGACTGCATATTCTTCTACATTACATATTATAACCAAAACATATTACAAGTAATAAGGTCAACTCATAAGTGTCCCTAAGACTTTTTAAAATGTCAACTGGCCACAAACCTTTGTTTTCCCACTTATGAGCTGTTGGGTTCAGGGAATCTATAGCTGTCCTCTACTCTGGACCCAATCTAAGCTGCTGGTACCCCCAAGCCCCTTCTTAAATAACATCTTCAAAACTGGGTGTCAACAGCCTGGTCTTGAAAAGTTTCCTTCTGGGAAATATTCTGGAAGTTGCTTTTCTGGAAAGTAAGCAAACTCTATCACATTAGGTAAAAACCCATTCTAAGTTTTCAAAAATTATTATTATGTTCCCTTTTTTTTTTTTTTTTTTTTTTTTTTTGCGGTACGTGGGCCTCTCACTATTGTGGCCTCTCACGTTGCGGAGCACAGGCTCCGGACGCGCAGGTTCAGTGGCCATGGCTCACAGGCCCACCCGCTCCGCGGCATGTGGGATCTTCCCAGACCGGGGCACGAACCCGTGTCCCCTGCATCGGTAGGCGGACTCTCAACCACTGCGCCACCAGGGAAGCCCCAATTATTTTCCCATTTTATTATTGAGAAAGTTGAGATTCTAACTGGGTAAGCAATTTTCCCAAGAACGTACCAAAGGAGGGATATGGGCCAACTAAGTCTGTTGAGACTTGGATCTGAAGAAATGGTAATTCTGCTCCCCTATGAAGAGAGCACAATGGGGCAGAAAGAGCACCACATTTAGAGTTAGAAAGTCCCAGATCGAAATGTTGATTTTCTTTCTTCCTAGGTGTGTGGCAAGTTGGGCAACCTCCTTAACATCTCTGAGCCTCCTTTTACTCTTCCATCAAATAGTCATGGCTATACCCAACTTAAAGGGCTGCCGGAAGGATTAGGGCTAAATTATGAGTTGGGTATTGCCTGTGGCACAAACCCTGTGTGACTGCATTTGTACCCAGATGATCTGCCACCTAATCTCTGGTCGTGTGCATCGAACAATCTTGTCCCTAAATCAGAGGGAACCCTGGGATCTCACCATGAGATGGATCGAAAACGGACTATGACAATTTCAGAATTAGAGGTTGAGAAAGATATTGAAATTAACCAAGTTTACTCACAACTTGAAAGTAGGAAGGATCTGATTATCTAAAGAACTGCAGGTAGATTTCTTTGATTCCATAAATCATAAATGTGTAGTTAAATGTAGGAAGGCGGCAAAACAAATTCATAGCAAAAGAGCAGAGAATTTGCCATCAAACCAATATTGTTCGGAACACACATCTTCCACTTATTAAACTGGGTGACCTTAGACAAATTAATCTCCCAGAAGTTCAAACTCCTCATTAGTGAAAAATAAGATAACAGCCCTTGAAGGACTATTTCCAGGATTAAACAAGATAATATATGCAAAGCTCCAAAGTTTTTAGTGGAAAGGGTAAGTAAGTGGGCTGTAAGCACACAAGAAAACCATAATAAAATCAGAAATAACAAACTAGATTTACCTACATAACATGGATAAATCACAAAGATGTGCTATATGTGGGAAAAGACAAAAAAGATCATGCATATAAAATTTAAAACACACTAAAATCACTATATTTTTTTAAAGACACACATATTTTTGGAACTTCCCTGCTGGAGCAGTGGTTGAGACTCTGAGCTCCCAATGCAGGGGGCCCAGGTTCGATCCCTGGTCAGGGAACTAAATCTCACATGCATGCCACAACTAAAGAGTTCGCATGCCACAACTAAGGAGCCAGCGAGCCGCAACCAAGGAACCCACCTGCCACAACTAAGACCCGGCACAACCAAATAACTAAATAAAATAAATATTAAAAAAATAAAGATACACATATTTCTAAATAAATATAAAAGGAATAAACATGGGATGATATATATTTCACATATACTAAAGTAGATCCCTATGAGGGGTTGGGGAAGGATTGAGGATGGAGGGATAGGAGGGAAAATAATATGAAGAAAGACCTTGGCCTGTTCAATAATGATGGTTTATCAGGAACTGGGGAATATGGTTAATATGCCCCAGTTCCTGATTCAAGGAACTGGGAAATATTCAAGATTTCCTTGAATCTTTGGATTCAAGATTCCATGATATGTTTAAGTATCTATCAATCACTTGAAATCATGCCTGCATATTTAATATACTCAGTAATTAGTAGCTAGAGTATACACGTTACATAGTACAGATGTTAGGAAAATTCTTTCAAGAGCCTCATTTAGCCCATACACCTAGACATACAAATCATGGACTGTGAGAGCAAAAGAACTTTAATGATCATATAATCTAGCCCTACCATTTTTCAGGACAGAAAGTAAAGCCCAAGGAGGGAAAGTGAACTTCTGAAGGTTATTCAGCTAGTCAGTGTTTGTCCTAGAGACGGTAGCCATGGATCTTGACCATACCAAAAGGGCCTTCCAAAGAACACAACTCATCCCCAGGCCAGGCTGCTGGAGTGGGGTGGAGGGAACAGCTCAAGGAGGCTATGTTTTACATGATATGTCAGTGTCTCCCTCCCACTAGTGACCACTGATGAGAGCTAGAGGAAAGATGAAAGTGGTAAAGATTAAAATGGAGAAAAAGACTTTCAGTTTTTTTATTGATGCGGAGATGTAATTGACATATAACAGTGTGTAAGTTTAAGTTGTACAATGTGTTGGTTTGATACACATATATTGCAATATGATTGCCACCATAGCATAAGCTAACACCTCTCTCATGTCCCATAACTATCATGTCTTCTTTGTGGTGAGAACAATCAAGTCTCTCAGCAACTTTGACGTTTACAGCACAGTATTTCAACTATAATCACCGTGCTGTGGCCTAGATCTCCAGAACTTTTTATCTACTAGCTGCTAGTTTGTACCCTTAAACATCTTTTAATACCAACTGACTAAGCATTTTTGACCACACGCTGAATTAGATAATAAGAAAAATATATATCAATGGGTAATATGAGAGAATAGTTTACATAAAGAGCAGAGTTGTCATCTTCCAGCATCTGAAACGCTTTCCTGAGAAAAAGGGATTAGAACAGCTGTGTCTGGAAGAGGCGAAACTAAAGTCAATGCATAGAATATAAAGAGAAAGAACCAGATACAAAAAGAGGCTTAACAGGTAGAACTGTCCACAGATAGAAGCTCACAAGGCAACCGTACAAACACGTGGAGGGTGTGCCGCAGAGATCCAAGATCCAGTGGGGATTAGAGCAGATGCTGCCTAGATTATTTCCAAATCTCGGAGTCTATGTGTCTCTTATCTTCACAGGAACTTCCAAATATAAACCAGAGTTAATTTGAATTAGAAACACCAGCTCATGGCTCAGCTTCCAAAAAATGCAGGATGCCGGAGAAGAATCAGCCGGGTGTAAGATTTCTCAGAAACAATCTCTGTACATTTGCCCAGAAATAGAAACCTAACTTCTACCAGAGAGAAAACATCAGTCTTTCAATTCTGGGATTTTTTTTTTTTTCATTTCATTCTCAGCCTCAGATCAACAGTCTGTGTGGAATCCATGGCCAAGAATAATTTCACCATAGTAACTGAGTTCATCCTTATGGGCTTTTACTGGCTACCTTAAGCTGGAGATTCCCCTCTTCCTGGTGTTTCTGAGTTTCTATCTAGTCACCCTTCTGGGGAATCTAGGGATGATGATTCTGATCCCAGAGGATGTCCAACTCCACACCCAACGTACTTCCTTCTGAGTCACCTCTCCCTGCTAGACATCTGCTACACCTCGGCCAGCACCCCTCAGGTCCTGGCCACACTCGCCACAGGCAGGACAGTCATCTCCCATGGCCAGTGTGCTTCCCAGTTCTTTTTCTTCACCATTTGTGCAGGCACAGGGTGGTCCCTGCTGGCTGTGATGGCCTGTGACCGCGATGTGGCTATTAGCAACCCACTGCTCTACACTGCTGGAGTCTAGTGCTGGGAGCCTAAGTCTATGGGGTAGCGGGGTCCATCCTGCGTACCACGTGTACTTTCACCCGCTCCTTCTGTGAAAACAGTCAGATCAACTTCTTCCGAAGCTTGCCTGCAGTGACACAACAAACACTGAGACTGTCGTTGTCTTCTTTGGCAACTTTGTGATTTTGGCCAGTGCCTTGGTCATCCTGATTTCCTACCTGCTTAGCATCAAGACCATTTTGAGGGTGAACTCTTCAGGTGGCAGGGTTAAGACTTTCTCCACATGCTCCTCCCACCTCACTGCTGTGGCCGTTTTCTTTAGGACCCTCATCTTCATGTATCTGCAGAGTGGTTCAGGCAAATCCCTTGAGGAAGACAAGGTAGTGTCTGTCTTCTACAGTGTGGTCATCTCCATGCTGAGTCCTGTGATATACAGCCTGAGAAATAAGGATGTGAAAGCGGCCTTCAGAAAGGTCACTGGTAGATTCCAAGTGTCACAGAGTGTGTAGATCTGGGTGTAAGGACCTCTCATCTTGGTCCATTTTTTTCCCGTATTAATATATCCTAATAGGCACCAGCAGTATATGCAACCGGTACCCACAAACAAAAAGAAGGTAGAGAGGTACCACAGGCACACAAGAAAAACTGCAAATCTACAGCAACATGGTTGGAACTAGAGATTATCATACAAAGTGAGGTTAGTCAGAAAGAGAAAGACAAATACCATATGATATCACTTATATGTGGAATGTAAAATATGACACACATGAACTTATCTACGAAAGAGAAACAGACTCACAGACATAGAGAGCAGACTTGTGGTGGCCAAGGGTGAGGAAGGGTGGGGGAGGGATGGAGTGGGAGTCTGGGGTTGGTAGATGCAAACTATTGTATATAGGATGGATAAACAACAAGGTCCTACTGTGTAGCACAGGGAACTATATTTAATATCCTGTGATAAACCATAATGGAAAAGAACACGAAAAAAGAATGTATATTGATGTATAAGTGAATCACTTTGCTGTACAGCAGAAATTAACACTACTTTGTAAATCAACTATACTTCAGTAAAAGATCTTTTTAAAAACTTTTAACTGCAAATGTGATAGCATTTATTTCCAGCAATTCAGATATACTTTCTTCCCCCTCTCCCACCTCCAGTCCATTCCTAAGAACCCAGAAGTCTCATAAATGCTCACTGACGTCATCATTTACAGAATCTCAGAGCCCCCAGAGGTCTTCAGTTAATCTCAATCCAGCCCAATACTCTTTGCATGCTTGGCTTTCCCATCCTTTCTCTCTCAGTTTTGCTCCCATCAATACTGCCTTTTTTTCTGGGACAAGGATTATATCAGGAGATCCCTGTGGATAAAACTAAATAGTCTTTTTTTTTTTTTTTTTTTAAATGCGTGAGTGACTGGTCACCTCAGTAAGGGAGGAGTGTTGTGTAAGACAAAACTGAGTCTCTCAATGGCCAAGGGAAGGGAGTGTTTAAGAAATGAGCCTTCGGGCTTCCCTGGTGGCTCAGTGGTTGAGAGTCCGCCTGCCGATGCAGGGGACACGGGTTCGTGCCCCGGTCCGGGAGGATCCCACATGCCGCGGAGTGGCTGGGCCCGTGAGCCATGGCCGCTGAGCCTGCGCGTCCGGAGCCTGTGCTCCAACAACGGGAGAGGCCACAACAGTGAGAGGCCCTCGTATCACAAAAAAAAAAAAAAAAAATGACCTTTTATTTTCCCCACTAGACATTCCAGTCGCCCCTTGGAGAGCTCACTCCAGAACAATGAAATTTGCAAATTCCAAATTTGCAAATTGCCTTCCCACTTAATCACTTAATCAGGTTTTGTTATTCCTGCTTTGTTGTTACTCTGATATCTTCAAGGTGAATTAAGCCTTTGGGGATGTTTCCTCAAGGACTAATTCCTTAGTTTCTGAAGGATATGGTGCATTGCCTCTCCTCTCCACTCGCATAGCCTGCCTCATGAACTATTTTCTCCTACCAAGCATCCTATTTCCAGGAATGGCAAAGTCAGAGAGCAAAGGTAGGTATAAGGCAGGTATAAGGAAAGCCCTGAAGCACATATTATCTTCTCCGGCAAAGATGTGGTAAGAGGGGAAAGTAACTGAAACTCCTGCACAAGGCTGCAGAACCCTTCAGGGCAGAGTCTGTTTTCTTTGTTGCTGAACTCGTCTCCAAGTCCAGAGTTCGGACCAGAAGAGTTCTCAGTAATTGTTTTTGAACACATTTTTATGGCACATGCATGGTCTCATTTGAGCCTCACGGAAGCGGCAAATAGCGAAGGCATGGTTAGGTAGAAGATCCCACCTTGCAATTCAGAAAACACTTTCTCATAGTCCCTTTGGGCCTTTGCTCAAAGTCCCTTTGTTCAGAGTTTACAGCCGCATAGGCAAGGAATGTCAGGCTTGTATCTGAATCCCAATTCTACCACCAATTCACTGTGAAACCTAGGGTAAATGGTTTAATTTCTCAGATCCTAAATTTCCTCGTCTAAAACAAATGTAACAACTCCTAATTTAAAAGTGTATGGTAAAAATTAAATAAGGTGATGACTGAGAAATCTACCACCAATTAATTGCTCAATATATATTTTTCTCTTCCCTTCCCTTTCCCTCACTTTCCGATATCAACCCTGGGCCTTGCCACAATTCCATGGCCGTGAACAAATAGTAAGGAGATCATGAACAAATGATAGGGCAAGAGAATGAATTCGGGAAGGTGAATATAAATCCTTTTCACCCAAGAAATAAAATCAATATGGGTGTTTAACTTGGGGGATGGAAGGGGAGAGTGTATTTGTTTACATCCCACATAGTCAAGGGTAGCCAAATGATGTCTTTTTCACGGAATGCCTTGTTGTGTGCCCAATGAACCCCTCTAACCAATCTTAAATTTATGAGAAGTTGATCCTCCATGCCCTTCTCTATGGGAACAACCATTTTATTAAGATGGCCCTTCACCCTACCTACAGCTGATTTGTTCAGAAGTGAGCACCTGACCCACGTTAGGTTTAATAAAAATTTTTCCATGGGCATGATGAAGTTCAACATGTAAAAGAGATTTAGCATAGGAGACCCGATTGTCCAAAGTAGAGAAGTCAAGAGAGGGGCAAAAATGAAGTCGTTATTCAAAGAGAATCTGCAACAAAAAAGACTAAGAGCTCTGACAGTTTCTATTTCCTACTTCCCGTTGTACAAAGAAGCAGCCACAGTTATTTTCTTGCTTCCTTAAGGCACATTGGAATCCTACCATAAATTCCCCTTTGGGGACTAGTTCAAGCTTGGTCATCAGGGCCAAAGGATTCCATACTTATAGAACTCTAATGGAAAGGAGCTCTCCAGTATGTTACGGCAGATCTGTCTCCATTGACACTGATTATATCTACACTCTATGAATAAAGAAAGGACTGGGTCTCATTACGAGACTCAGTAAATAAAGTAAATGAAGAGTGTGTCTATACTTCTATCATTTTCTCATTGCAGGAGACTTCCCCACTCATAGCTTAGGTAACCACTGTTCTAGCACTTGACCTTCCCCTTCAAGTGATCACACTAGAATAAGCCCCTGACCCAGGTTTCATCAATGCGTGAACAGGGTAGAGAGCCATGAGATGCTCTAGAGCTGTAAGATTACTAAGCAGGAGCAATAAAAATATCTCCCCCTTGGGCTTCCCTGGTGGCGCAGTGGTTGAGAATCCACCTGCCTATGCAGGGGACACATGTTCGAGCCCTGGTCCGGGAAGATCCCACATGCCACAGAGCAACTAAGCCCCTGCACCACAACTACTGAACCTGTGCTCTAGAGCCCGCGAGCCACAACTACTGAGCCCATGTGCCACAACTACTGAAGCCCACACACCTAGAACCCATGTTCCGCAACAAGAGAAGCCACCGCAGTAAATCCGCTCACCACAATGAAGAGTAGCCCCTACTCGCCACAACTAAAAAGAAAGTCCGTGCGCAGCAACGAGGACCCAACGCAGCCAAAAATTAATTTTTTTTTTTTTTAAAAATATCTCCCCCTTGAGGATTTAAACTGAACAGTATGGGAAAAGACTAAGTTAGCTGAGAAATGAGACTCACAAATGATGATAAGCTATGGAGAGAATGGCTGAGTCATGTTTACGGACAGACCAGAGAGGAAATGAGCAAATGTCAGACGCGGAGGAGGCAGCCATATAAACCAGTCCCTAGTGCTACACTAGATCTTTCCAAATCTTGAGTTATGTTCCAGACTGAGTTCTAGCACTCCCAATAGGTCCCCCCAAGAAACCCCTGTCTCCTTTTTGGAGCATAAAAGTCTTAACCATAGACCCATATTCTACTAGATAATCTGAATGGTCTCCTTTACAACCTAAAGAACCTAATAACTCATTGTCCTAGCTCCTAATAAAATATTATTATTATTATTAATACAGCTAAGAGTAACAGAGCACCTATTATATGTCAGACACTATTCTGAAAACTTTTAGATGTATTTAACAACTCTATGATGTCTTAGCAACCCTATGGTGTAGGTGCAATTATTATCCCCACGTAGGGATGGGGAAAATAAGACATAGAGAAGATAAGTTGTCCAGGGTCACAGAAGCAAGCCTCTTGATTTGAGCTCAGGGACTCAGGTTCCAGAAACTCTAGTCTTATCTACTCTCTTATATCACCTTTGAACACCATTTTATAAACAATTGTCCCTTCTCTGGTACAGAGTGACTTAAGGCAAAATGGCCCCTGAATCATTTTGCAGTACACCTGAAACTAAAACAACACTGTGAATCAACCGTACTCCAATATAAAATAAAAATTAAATTATAAATAAATAAATAAATTTCTCCCAACAACAACAAAAAAATAGCCTTATTCATTAGGCTCTTTCTCCAGGAATCATAAAAGATGGTTTTTCCTGCTTAGGAACTTGGGAGTCATGTGAAGGGACATTCAAAGGTCATAGGTAAGAGAAGACAAAATAAATAAAATAAAAGACCGATTTAACAAGGAGAGAACTTTACTCAGCCTCAATCCCTATACACTTGCCAGTTCTTGGCTAAGCAGCTGGATGGATAGAAGCTGGAAGAGATTGCATGTAATGGTTATTCAATAAAAATTTATTCAGAACATACACGGACCCTATTCTCTGTGATGGCTAAGATAGGACCTGGGCCTTTAAGTCAGCATCAGCCATGGGGCTTGTCCCAGATAAGACAGCTCTATTGATGTCTGAGAGACTGAGAGCAACAATGATTCTCAGATCCACAATCCACCAAGCGGTGTCCAAGTCCCCTACATTCAACCCCTCTGAAATAAAAGGAATGAGAGATCCATGCCTGCTTCCCAGCATCCTCTGCAGACCTACAAAGGAGAAACTCTCTACACAAGCATTCTCCTCGCCCCCCCCAACCCATTATCAACCTACAAGACCCATTCATTTACTTTATTCATGTCTCTGCGGAAATGTTGCCTCATTTGGGAGAAACCTTTCTTGACCACCATATCTAGAACAACAGCTCCCCTACTGCATGTCATTGTCTGTCCCCCTACCCTGCTATTTTATTCTTCAAGGCACAACAAAGCCTGATATGTAACTGCATGTTTGTTTTTTATCCCCACCCCCAGTAAAATGTACGTTCCATGGAGGCAAGAATTGCTATTTTTAGTGCACCTCCTGAATCACAGTAGGTGCTCAAGAAAGATCTATTGAAAAGCAGAAAGATTTAAATGAACAGGACTTCTGTTTCTGGCAATACGGGGGACTAGGATTTTCTGACCAAGCTGGCTCCTGAAAAACATGTAAAAAGATAAAATAAAAAGGTGAAAAGATACTAAGAAATCAAAGGCTAAACATCCAAGGGGAAAAAAGAACCCCAAGACGTAAGCAGAGTATGGAAGCTCTGTTTGCCACCGATAGTATCTCCCCGTGAGCCTATAGAACAACAGTTCCCCTACTGCATGTCACTGTCTATTGTTGTCCACTTTGCAGCTTAAAGCAGCAAACCTTTCCTATTGCAGCTTCTGTAGGGGCAGGAATCCAGACACAGGTTAGCTGGATGTCTTTGGCTCAGGGTCTCTCACAAAGCTGTAATTAACATGTTGGCAAGGGCTGAAAGTTAAGGCATGGATTTGGGAAGACTTGGATCCTTCCCCACTGGTAGCCAAATATGTCAGTTCCTTGCTACGTGGACCTCCCCGTGAGGCAGCTCACAACATTACAGATGACTTTCCTCTGAACTAATTGCCCACCACAGTCTTCTTGAAACTTAATCTCAAAAGTAACATCCCACCACATCTTATCTACTAAAGGTGAGTCACTAAATCCAGGCCATTCCCAAGAGAGGGAAATTACTCAAAGACGTGAATACCAGAGGGCAGGAACCATCAAGAGCCATCTAAGGGGCTGCCTACCACAGTTTGCCCTCTGACCCCAAATGATTCGTGCTATTCAGCTAGGACTGGTTAAAAAACTAGACTTTTAACCAGCCTCCTTTGCAGCTAAGTATAGACATGTAGCTGAGAGTTTAGCCAATAGAATGTTTGAATAAATGGTGTAGACCATTTCCAACAAGCCATGCTCCTTCCCATTCTGCTGGCTCGAGGCAATTGAAAACAGTGACGTTGGAAGTCGCCGGTTGAGGGTCAAAAAGCCACAATACGAATGACGACTTGTAAGACTGGTAATGGTTTCCCTCTGTTACTAGCTGTGAGGTACCACATCATCCCATCTTGGTTTTCTTAAATCTTGTCCACACCTTTTTTAAATAGTGACTTTACTAGACATTATCCAAGTTGAATGTGCCATCTGTTACTTGTAAGTATCCTAACTGATACAGACCTCTACCTCTCACCACACACAAAAATGAATTCATAGTAGACTAAAGAACTAAATATGAAAGGGAAGTTAATAAAAGTTTTATAAAATAATAGAGGAGAATATTCTCATAACCTCATTATGTGGAAGAATTTCATATATGTAAAAAAAAAGCATTAATCATAAATTTATCCCTAAATGTGTCAGTATTCATTAAAGAGGTTCTGTTCATTAAAACACACGATTAAGAAGATGAAAGGTCAAAACACAGAATAGGAAAAAATCTTTTTAAGACACACAATCAACAAGGACTATTATATTGTGTGTGTGTGTGTGTGTGTGTGTGTGTGTGCGCCCATGCGTGTACTTAAAAATCACTAAGAAAAGATGGCTCAAACAGGTAATTCACAAAAGAGACTATCCAAATAGCCAATAGACCTATGAAGAGATGCTTCTTCTCGTTAGTAATCAGGAAAATGCCAATCGAAACCACAGTACGCTCGTTAGATTAGCAAAAATTAAAGAGTATGACACCACTATATTGACAAGGATATGGAAAATGGGTAGTATAAATTAGTCTAACAATTTTGTTAAACAGTTTGGCATTATCCTTTAAAAATCAAAGATACACATAACCAGTGACTCAGCTATTTCAGTGACCTAAGTATGCACAATGGTGAAACTCTTGCCCATGCCTACCAGGGTGCAGGTGCAAGAATGTTCATAAAGCATTGTTATAATAGCACAAAACTCAAAACACTTGCCTCTAGGTTTTTATTCTTCTGATCTGGAGTGTGGATGTGATGGCTGGGGCCCTGGCTGCCATTCAGCTACCAAGGTGACCTTGAAGCTACAAGCCACGCATAGAAAACAGCAGAGCAGAAAGGGCCTAAGCCCCTGATGACATTTCTAATCCACCATACCAGCCATGGGCTGCCTATCTCCAGGCTTCTTTTATGTGGAAAAAGAATTAATGTTTATCTTATTCAAGAAAACAACCAACTAGAAATAACTAGAAAACAAATATACATACAAAGAGAGAGAGATCAAAAATAAGCCAAACTAAGACATATGATTTAGTGATACCTAGACAGATGACGTGCCTCCCCACTTTCCTTGGCAACAACAAAATGGGAATCAAGGAGCCCTAGGAGGCCCCTTCTCAGTTATGACTTTTCCCAGCTCTGTTGTTATTACTGATTTAACACCATTAAAGTGATCTTCCTTTATTTCAAAATTAAATAGGCTGATAAAAAGGAATGAAATAACGCCATTTGCGGCAACATGGATGGACCTAGAGGTCATCATACTAAGTGAAGTAAGTCAGACAAAGAAAGAAAAATACCATATGACGTCACCTATATCTGGAATCCTAAAAAATGGTACAAATGAACTTATTTACAAAACAGAAAGAGACTCACAGTCGTAGAAAACAAACTTACGGTTAGCACAGGGGAAAGGTGGGGGGATGGATAAATTAGGAGTTTGGGATTAACATATACACACTACTATATATAAAATAAATAATTAATAAGGACTTACTGTATAGCACATGGAACTCTACTCAATATTTTATAACAACCTATATGGGAAAAGAATCTGAAAAAGAGTGGATATATGTATAACTGAATCACTTTGCTGTACACCTGAAACTAACACAACATTGTAAATTAACTATACTCCAATATAAAATAAAATATTTTTTAAAAAAATAAATAGGCTAAAGGACTGAACCCTTCTCCCACAGAATATTTTGTGAGGCAGATGTTTAAACTAAAGAAGACCTGATGCTCCAGACTCTGCCACAATATAGAATGGAAAGCAAATCCAGGTACAGTTCACTGAGGGCTGGGAAGATCTATATTGGGTTTAGTCAGCTTTCCCAGAAGTGGTAAGACTCGAACTGGGTCTGGAAGGAAACAGAATCCTTGAGCAGACCAGACTAATGGGTGAGACTGTGGTTTCACGGTCCTAGTCTCCTCCCCTGACCATAGCCATCCTCCACCATCATTTCTGATCAGCCCTCCAGCTGGCAGCTGAGAAGCTATGTGACCTCGGATAAGACGTGCACCACCACCCCCAGGTCTGTACCTTCATCTGTAATGTATCAAAGTAGGTCTGGACTGTCTCTCCGTTTCTTTCCAGCCCTGGAGAAAGTGGCATGGAAGTGACGATGTTCAGTCCCTGACGAGCACAGAGAGGAACATGGGAAATTATGTCATTTAGGATCTACCACTTACCCTCCTGAGCTTTTTAATCCCCAGACCCATTGTTTTCTTACCTACTGAGAGCCCTGAGTCAGCTCTAATTGAAGGCAGAAGACTTCTCCCAGAAACATAAAGCCCTGTCCCATTCATTTTGTGATTTGCAGGCAAGTCTGGACTCACGTAAGCCCCACTGCAGGCAGGTGAATTATCACAGTGAATCATAGAGGAATCTTGATTTCTCTACGAATTTGATTTCTCTATGAATATGAATTTCTCTAGTGAATCTTTCGTTTAGCATTACCATCTTCATACCAGAAGCATCATCTTAGGTGACACCTGTAAGACGTTAAAAACACCAAAGGATTCAATTGGATCAGAAAACTCAACGATTCAGAAACAAGGCAATCTGAATTGGGCAGGAAGGCAAAACAGTTAGACACCCGGAGAACCTGGAGGTTGCAAGCTTTGAATGTTGCCCAGGAACTCTGGATAAAACTGAGTGCACAGCCTGGTCTTGCTACCTGCTGTGGGTTTATTCAAAAGTGGGTTTCAGCATATCCACAAAATCAGCCCAAGGAAGATTAGGTAATTGCATCTACTGTGACTTTCAGATCGCCACAGCAGCAATCCCCTTGGATCTGCTCAGAAAACAAAAATATCATCAGTGCTTCATAGAAGTTCCTCGCAGGAACAAAAGGACCAGTTCTTTCCCTATGAGGTAACGTAAATCTTGTAACTATGTTGGGAGATCATATATTTTCCAGAGACTATTAAGTGTGCTTTCCAAAAGTTTGAAAAAATTTAAATTTTATCTGTGTGACCTTTTGCACAGGTTATTTTCCCAGGGCTTTAATTCTGTCTTCTGTGAAACAAGCATAGACCTACGTACTTACTGATGGTTGCAGCAGTTAGCAACAAATATGTCAAGTGCAGGGAACAGTAATTGGCATGGAGATATTATTACTCCCCTGTCACCCACATGGTTGAATAGCTAGGTATTCAGATCATGTACCGAGGATGAGGCCCATCCCTCTGAGGAGGTTGTCTCAGCTGGCGAGGTCAGACAGAAAGACCCTTGAAAGAAGCTTTCGAAAAGATAATGTAGAAATGGATGTTACAGGAGGGGATGTGCAGTGAGGAAGGTGATGAGATGGAAACCTGCGTGACCTGGCCGCTGAGTGTCCTGACTACGTCGTAGCAATCCTCCTTTCCCTGTGGCTCCACCCTGGACTCTCTGTTCTTTCACAACTCCATGGCCTCTCCTAAGGCACCAAATAAGATGCTCATATTGAGGCCCCATCAAGATAAATTTGGGAGGGAATGTTGTCTGACACCTCAGGTAAAAGTTAACTTCTTCTCCGAGGTTCAATATTCTCTTCTGCTAAATGAAAAGAACATGTTGGACCAGATGTTAATCTTTTTTTTAACACTGGAACGCCCTTTTCAAACAAAATGAAATGAAGCACCTGTTTGTTTACCAGCGTTAAAAGAAACTCTGCTTTGATTGAAGCTGGGGCTGAGTTGGCAGCTCCCCACCTGGTCAGCCTCCCGTTTACTTCTCACTGCTGGGTCCCTTGAGGCATCTCCACAAAGGCTGAGGCCTCTGACAAGCAGAGCAGGAAAATCACAGAACTGCCTCACAGGGTCCTTTCCGACTCCAGGGTTCTGTGTGAGGGTCATAGGTATTTCCAACCAGTGTGGAGAAGAGCATATGAGCCCATCCTGAGGGTCACGTGCATAGTAACTATGGAGCCTCCCAAATCCTGGAGAGAAAGAGAAACCAGTCACCCAGATGCTCTTCTAACATACTGTCAGACATTGGACAGACATGGACACAGAAATTACCAGACAACAGCTAATGACTCACAGTTTCAAGGAATGTTCTCATTGTGAGGTTTACCCATTGAGACAATGTTTTGAATAGGTACACGTTTTAGCTACCACCATCCAGAAGAAAGCTGCCAGATGAATATTTCTTTTTAGGTCAACGAGGGCATGATGGTGTCTATTCTCAGGCCGTGTGAACTAAGTTATGCAAATGTTGTGGAACATGTCCAAGGGCTGGACTGAAAGGTCATGACTGTTCTGAAAAAAGATGGTGGGATTGGCCAGTCCAAATCCTACTAAGCAGGGGGATGCTGCTATAAGTCTCTAAAGCATATGATTGTTTAGCAATCTGAATGTGCTGGCTGTCTAGTCCAAATATTGAAATATTCAGAGTAATCTTTTAAAAGCTTCAAAGAAACTTATATTTATAATCTTGAGCTTCAGATACAAGCATAGCAAAAAAATTGTTAGAGGACATCTAGTTAAGTGCGTCCTAAAGCATGGGTTCCAGGTCTCTAAATTTCCATCTCTGTGGAAAGAAGGAAGAGAAGATTCTGTGGCTAAATAAGGATAAAGAATTCTGCTTTGAAAGAAGGATGTATTGAGCCATGGAACAGAATAATAGATGTGAGTGCAAATTCAGGATGCCTATACCAGTAGGTTCCAAACTGAGTTTTCGAGACTCGGGTCTCAAAGAGATGTCACAATGCCGGTGCTTTCCACAACCCACCTGAAGGCTTGAAGCTATGTTTTGTATCACATAACTGACCCTTTGGACACAGCAGACAGTTAATATGTAGGCTGGCTATATAATTTCAACTTTTTAACTTTTGGACTGGCTCTCAAAAAGGCAGCTGGATAAATCAAGTTCCCTTTTTAAAGTATTTGAACTAAAAAAAAACTGAAATAATTTTTCAGTTTTTCAATAGAGCTAAAGATGATGAACTTTCATGGGGTGAATAGCCACAACGATGTATAAGTCAAAGTTATGAGGAAGCAGAGAAGAGAAAAATGATGGGAAACATTTAACAGAGGGACAGAAAGAAGCAGGTGGTTGGAGCACAGAAATACCACAGTAACAGCAGTGTTCTGGAAGAAAGATGTTTAAGATCAGAGAAGATGGGAGCAATGGAATAAACCAGGGTGGTCCATACTCAAGCTACCGCTAATCAGTACATTTGGTAGGCATCCGTTTCCATACCTGACTTTGATAAGTTAATTGTTAGAAACTTGGCGGACCTGGTATTCTGTGTCTGAAACACCAGGACTTTGATTCTGCCTACGAGCCATGGAATTCTCAGGATCAAAACTGAAATGTTCCGTGGAAGTTCTACGGCTAGTGAGAACCCCATAGTTCACAAACAAGTCTTTAACCCTGACTCCAACCAGCCTCCCCATGAGTCTCAGAATCCCTGATGGAGCAGCCTCCACCCTCAACCCCTAGAGGTATCATCCTGGAGAACAGAGCCCAGAGCAATCAATAGCTAACAAAAGAACTCATTCCACCACCAGAAAGTGAAGAATCAACCTGATTTCTACAGGAAACTGGTTCTACCAAATTCTATAAACCCCCTCTCTGTGAGCTACTTCTAGACTACAAAGGCTAAAAATTAATGAAACAAGCAGTGCCCTAGGGTTGTGACACCATAGCTTAAATCCTGGCTTCTGCGCTTGCAATTTATCCTTTGACAAAAGCCACTTTAAGTTCCTGACCCTCAGCTTACACATTTCGAGCGTGAAATTCATAACGGCTATTTCAGGATTATTGACAGAAATCAGCCAATTAATGTGGAAATGTCCAACACAGAATAAGGGCTCCATAAATCTAATGGTTTTCACAGAATCACTTTCTCTCAAGGACCCTCAAGAAAGAGATCCAAGACAGACGATAACCTTGTTCACAGGAAAGCAGAAATGGATTATGAAAGGGCTCACCAGGAGTCGCTGAAATGACTGGAAATGTTTGACTTGGAGAATAGGAGACTAGATACGAGTAGGTATAATAACTGTCTTGGGAGAGAGGGGTTTTACTCAACGTGCAGAATCGAGCATAATGCTAATGTGTAGAAGATACAGAAAGAAAAAAAAATGTCATGAAGAACCTGGGGTAAGACAGGAATGAAGACACAGACCTACTAGAGAATGGACTTGACGATACGGGGAGGGGGAGGGGTAAGCTGTGACAAAGCGAGAGAGTGGCATGGACATATATACACTACCAAACGTAAGGTAGATAGCTAGTGGGAAGCAGCCGCATAGCACAGGGAGATCAGCTCGGTGCTTTGTGACCGCCTGGAGGGGTGGGATAGGGAGGGTCGGGGGGAGGGAGACGTAAGAGGGAAGACATATGGGAACATATGTATATGTATAACTGATTCACTTTGTTATACAGCAGAAACTAACACACCATTGTAAAGCAATTATACTCCAAAAAAGATGTAATAAAAATAAAAAAGAAGATGCAGAAAGAACACTGTAGCTTTCCCAACAGGGAGAATATTCCAAAGGCAGAGTGCCCAGAAAGACCCCATCACGTAACACAGGACTCTGCATCTGACCACTCTGGAGGCAACATTCACATCACAGTCTGTACAAATGGCCCTGCCAGGAGTTAACAGGGCACAGCCTTAGAATCCATATGTGCCAGCCCTGGTGTACACCTGGGCTACATGACAATTTGTTGGGAATATTCTAAAAGAGAGAGACTCCAGATTGGTCCCTTCCAGTCTTGATAGTCTAAAGTTCTCTGTTCTGAAAGAAAGTCACAGACAATAAGCAAGTGAACCTGAAGAAATACCTACCCAAATTCCATTTTCAGGAGGGATGCAGAGATAGGCAAACACTCTCCATAGTCACTGCCAGTTGTAGATTCTTAAAATGATAACATTCTCTTCTCTCTCTGAGCAGAAAAATATGAGGTTTTCACCTAAGGTCTGACACTGAAGACAAAGGCCTTCAGCTCTGGAATCTCTACTTCCATTCTCCTCAGGCCACCCAGCCATGTGGAGCCTACGGCCAAAAGAAATCTCACCACTGTGACAGAGTTCATTCTTGTGGGTTTCACATATCACCCTGAACCGGCCGTTCCACTCTCCCTGATGTTTCTCGTCTTCTATCTTGTCACCCATCTGGGAAATGTGGGAATGTTTATTCTAATCCAAATGGACACTCAACTCCACACCCCAGTGTACTTCTGCATGAGCCATCTTGCCCTGCCAGATGCCTGCTATACCTCGGTCATCACCCTTCAGGTCCCAGCCACACTGACCACAAGCCAAACGGTCATCTCCCGTGGCCCAGTTCTTCTTCTTCACCATCTGTGCAGGCACAGAGTGTTACCTGCTGGCAGTAATGGCCTATGACCGCTTTGTTGCCGTTAGCAACCCATCGTTCTATAACGTAGCAATTACTTGGGCACCTGTAGGGGCTTTTTGGCCGGGCCTATGTCTGTGGGGTATCGGGAGCCATCCTGCATACCATGTGCATCTTTACCCTCTCCTGCTGTGATGACAGTCAGATCAACTTCTTCTTCTGCGATCTCCCACCACTGCTGAAGCTTGCCTGCAGCAACATGACACAAAGTGAGATTGTCATCCTCTTTTTTGCCAAACTCATGTTCCTGGCCAATGTCGTGATCATTCTGGTCTCCTACATGCCCATCATCAGAACGATCCTGAGAGTGAAGTCTGCTGGTGGGAGAGCCAAGACCTTCTCCACCTGCACCTCTGCTGTTCTCTTCTTCGGGACACTTGCCTTCATGTACCAGAGAAGTAACTCAGACAAATCCCCAGAGAAGGACAAGACTGTGTCTGTCTTTTACACTGTGGTCATCCCCATGCTGAACGCTTTGATCTACAGTTTGAGGAACAAAGACGTAAAAGCTGCAATCAGAAAAGTCATTTGTAAAATCCAGTTCCTGAGGGAGGTAGCTTAGATGAGGGTCCTTCATCCTGACCCATATTCTCCCCAGATCTTCAGGCTCTGATGAGCATCAATACCATACGGTGCTTGCCCTCAAGAATGAACGGTAGGTGCCTTTCGCTGGCACCTGAGAAGTGAGCAAGAACTACCAACTCTGCAAGGAAAACTGTAAGTTTGGTGACATTTTTTGGATGGCTCCCTCTGCCTCTCTTTTCTCCCCCTCTTCCTCTTTAGTCCATCCGCCAAACCCTCAGGGCCAGAGTGCTACTCTCTGATATCACAGAGCCAAAAGATAGCATAGTCATAGTAAACTGGCCACCATATCCAGCCTCCCATTCCCCAACTCAACCATGCTTGAGTTTTCCGGTTTCCCCTTTTTTATCTTTTTTGTCTCTGTGCTCATTAATATTGACTTTTACTCTTTATGGAAGATCATAGCTAGGAATCATACTAATGAAAGAATAAGGGGTTTTCTTATGGTATGGATAACCTGCCAACTCATTATGAGGAAGGTAATGAAAAGAACTGTGAACCCAGTGGAATTTCCAATTGGTACAGATAAGAGTTGTAGAGGGAGAGGTGCTTCCTTTTAGCTACTCTTCCACTTACATCTTCCCAAGTGGTTCTTAATATCTCCAGGACACTAATATCTACCTTTCAAGTGGCAATCCTCTACATCCTGGATCTCCAATTCCGTGGTTTCTCCTCCCAAAATCAGTGGCTGACTCACGACAATTACTGCTCTCAATAAGCTCATTCCTGGGGTCTGCAAAGTCAGCAATGAGAGATCTATAGCAAACATTCATAAATGCTATTACCTTCTAAGGTGAAAGCTTATCCTCTTAGAATATGTTTCCTCAAATCAAAAGAAAAATAAATTACTATTTCCTATTTGAAAGAATGGTTGTAAGGATTAAAGAAGATGATGAAAATCAATTTGGTGGTTTGGATTATAGTCAGAATAGGCTGGGTTTGCTGTGGCAACCATCAGTTCCAATGCAAAGGTTTTATTCTAGTTGACAATTCTTTTCTTGTGCAAATTGGCAGGGGGCTCTGCTCCATGTAGACATTCAGAGAACCAGGCTTAAAGTGGTTCCACCATTTTGTAGTTGCACCATCTAGAACATGAAAACTCCTAGTCACAGGAGCAGGGGATAAAAGACTACAGAATTATACATGGACGTTATGCTTCAGCCCACTGGTTAGAACTAGTCACACAGTCCTGCCTCACTAGATGGGGACCATTAAAGGTGAAAGAGCAAATGGAATATTTGCTAAGCAATATTGACTCTGCAACAGGGATTATCTGTGGCTGTGATCTCTGGTGGCCTTGGCCCGCAGCGGCTTGAAGTAGGGTTTTGGTTCCCAGCCAGTGATTGAAGTCAGGTCACGGCAGTGAGAGCACCAAATCCTAGCCACTAGACCAGTGGTCAGTGACAAGGACCTGGCCCTACAGCTTTGCAGAAAAAGAATTCCCACTAAGACGGAAAGTAATGAAACAAGTAAAGTATTTAAGTACAGTACGTGTGGATAGATAACACAGGCAGGCTCAGAAATAGAGTCACACCTCGTGGGCAGTTTGAGTCACTTTTATGGGGCATTACTTCCGTGTTTCCTTTGACCAATCATTTTGATTTGCCTGGTTCAGAGTCCATATTTGGTGTATCTCAGGATTTCCCCATGTGGGCACATGCATCTCTTAGCCAACATGGATTCTACCAAAGAGGCCTATGGGTAGTTGGCATCACTCCCCTTTTGACCTCCAAGGAACCTTTCTGCACTTGTGTAGTCAGGAAGGTCTCCTGACTTCAAGAATAAGGAATATGTGGTCTCTTCTCTTCTATCTGGGCGGGGACCAGATAGAAGACCAATTGTCTTGTTATTAATTACCAATTAATAACCAATTAATAACCAATTGTCCTGTTATTCCTGTCCCAGAGTATCCGGTCCACAGGGAATGAACTCAAACTGTTTGCCCTGAAGGCCTATCTATCTCCTGCCTCCGTTGCAACTACCAGCATCCTAAAAAATCCCGAATAAGTAGATTACTTTTTCATTGTCCAGATTATTTTCTACAAATCACCCCTCTCATACTTGGAAAAATGGTCCCCCATACTCTTGCATATGGTTACTGCAAGAGTAGTTGTTTTGTACAAAATAGCACATTCTACCTGGTCCAATTTCGTTGGAACGCACATGGGCTTCTCAACAAAACTCAATCAGAGTCCTCTGGGAACTATACTCAAAATGAGAAGTACCCTAAAATACTCTAACTGAAGCCAAAAATATTTTGTAGGAAGCCATGACTCCAGCCATATTAACAGGGGGAGTAGGAGAGAGAGAAGAAAGAAGCCCACGTGTAAAGAGGAGGAAGGATGAGAGAGGAAGAGAAAGGCCTAATCCCAGTTGGCTAACAGATTTTTCAAACATATCATACCCAAAAGAGGAGCCTTGATTCCCCACCCCTAAGATTGTTGCAGGCAATAAACTGTCAGAGAAATTGAAGAAATCAAGGTATATTAGATATAGATATATTAACTATAGATATTGTATGTATATATAAATATATATATATCGAGAGAGAGAGACAGAGAGAAAGAGATATATTATAAAAAATTGGCTCAAAAAAAAAAAATTTAAAAAGTTTAAAAAAAAAATTGGCTCATATAAGTATGGGAGCTAAGTCTCATGATCTGCAGGCAGCAAGCTGGAGACCCCGAGGGCCAATGGTGTACATTCCAGTTTGAATCCAAATCTGAAGACAGGAGAAAACCTCGAAAACACTCAGGCAGAGAGAGCAAATTCTCCCTCACTGAGACTTTTGTTTTATTTAGGCCTTCAACAGATTGGATGAGGCCCACCTACACTGAGGAGGGCAATCTGTTTCACTCATCTACCAATTCAAATGTTATCTTATCCAGAAACACTCTCACCCAGACACACCCAGAATAATATTTAACAAGTCTCTGAATACCCCATGGCCCAGTCAAATTGAAAAATAAAATTAGTCATCACAGGAGGATTGGCTATCTTGCCTGAATGAGACTGAAACTGTGAGAATATATCTAGTATTATGACATAGGATGCAGACTGGTACTCTTGCATCCCATAGCTCACAATAGTGAAACAACCAATAGAGTATGGTCTCCTGAAATGTGATCTCTGGTAAAGGCAAAGCTTTGGGAACTATAATCTCTCTGTAACATGGTGAGTGATATGTAAGTCATGAGTAATTCAAGACTGTGTTGTGGGTGGTTGCTTCTATAGCCGCTGGATAGTTTAAAGAAACTGAGTGGCATGAGATTTCCTAAAGTATTGGTCAAAACACAGAATAAAAACCAGGGACTAGGGCTTCCCTGGTGGCGCAGTGGTTGAGAGTCCGCCTGCCGATGAGTTTGTGCCCCGGTCCGGGAAGATCCCACATGCCGCGGAGCGGCTGGGCCCGTGAGCCATGGCCGCTGAGCCTGC